>NC_053201.1:3135000-3760000 GCF_905163445.1 Pararge aegeria
TCCGCTCCGATGAAATAATAAATTAAGATATATATTGTAACGGTTGCTTAGAATCTTCCGGCTCCGCTTTCACATTTTACAAGATAGAAAAATGAATTTACTATCGAATTGATATGTTCAGATTTTTGTAAGCTTTGTGTGTTTATAATGTAAGCTGTGATAGCCTTGTGGTTAAAGTTTCGGCTTCACTTTTGGGCCCGAGTTTCAAACTTTCCTAAGTTATGGGCGCTTTTTAGCAATTAAATATCACTTACTTTAACAGCGAAGGAAACAAAGTGAGGAGACTTGCATACCTAAGAGTTCTCCATGAGGTTCTCAAAGGCGCGTAAAGACAACCAATCCACAAAACTTTAAACTTTTCCGGTCGCCATCGTCTCTATTGTTATTGATCCAATGTAATCTGATCATAAATAAATGAATTTTTAATTTAATTTTTTTTTTAATTCTGAGAGGAGACCTGTGTCCTAATGGACTATTAATTCATGATGATTCCCATTTTTTCCCTGCTCTGGTATGATGCATACACCACAGTGACTAAGCGTTCCAGTACGATTGGCGCTTTTATGGGTTTACTATACCTGCCATTACTCTAACAGGTTTTTGTAGTAGGGTTATTGTGTCAAAACTCCATGCTCATTTCTAAACTAAGCAGCATTGTTGTTGCTGGTCTGAAGGGCTTGGTTGGCGGTGTTATTGCAAACTGAGGGTAGTTTGGTGGACAAAGGCTGGTAGATTGCAGAACGTGTTTCTTGCAAGCCGAGGTGACAATTTTTTTTGTAGTCGATGGGTGTCCATTTACTATCAGGTAGGACATCAGCATGGTCCGTAATCAATAACTATAAATTAAAAAAAAAAACCACAGACTGTAATAGTCAAGAAAAATTGCAGCCAAGAACTTCTAGTGAAATAAAAAATAAATCCTATAAAACATCATGGGCCACGTATAGTGAAAGCTTCTTAGCTTTTGTGAATTATGCATGTGAAAACGTACACAACACCGCCAGTGGTCAGCGAGGCGGTCAGCAAATGACCCTTCAAGCCGCAGTATGGCAAACCCTTGCCTGCTCAATATTTATTGCTTTCTTGGTTAATTTTGCGTGTACCACTTTTCCAAACTCCGAAGTGGTGATCCAATTTGAATCTTAACTGGTAGCAATACATTACGTATTCAATTACAGTTTTCCTGGGTCTAACACTGTTCACAAATTATTTTCTTTTAGACAAAATAGGAATTTGAATTTAAAGAGCTTAGTTATAAAATCCAATATAGCTTGTGATACTAAATCCAAAGTATGCTACTGGATTTACAAGGAAATTCAAACTTTATATCGAATTAAATAAGGTTTAAAATAGATGCTAATGGTTTCATAAGGGTAGCTGTTGATTTCTTGGTTTTGAAGTGTTTGTAAATTTACGATGGTGTGTCGATGAATTTCAATTGAGAAGGAAATAAGTTGGAATGGTAAGAGTATTTCCCTTTGATCAGTATCTTAGGTACGTCAATAAACTAGTTTCAGCCAGTGGATTTACGCAGAAGTAATGGAGTGATTGTCGGAGGGCCGATGGACGTTGCACATTGGCTGATGATTGGATGATGATAATAATGGAGTGTTGTTCATATTAATCAAATTTGTTTAATGCGAGTTTAAATCCCAGCTCGTCTAACTTTTCTAAGTAATGTACGTTTTAAGTAATCAAAAATATCACCGTGCCTAGACCTTACCTTACCTAGAACAAGAACAAATTATGGTAAAAAATCCCTTACCTTTGAAGGCGCCAAATTTTATAATAAAATACCTATACTTATAAAAAATGTAAACTCATTCAATGTATTCAAAACTAAATTAGCTTCTTATATATTAAGTAATACCAATATATTTAAAGACGAATACATTGAATCAGTAGATAATAGTAAAATTGAATTTAGTTTAGTCTAATGGCGAAGTGTATTAATTTATTATAGAAAACTAAGTTTCCTATGTAAGTGATTTAGGTCTTTTTATGGGAAGAAATGTCTTTAAACCTAAACATAAAAATATCACATGCCTGTGTATTTTGTTAACGTTCCGCAAGGCGTGTGAAGTCTACCAAACCAGCCAGCTTTATAGCTGGCTGGTTTGGGTTTGACTGCAATAAAACTTAGATAAAGATAATGCAGAATTTTGTGAATTTAGTAGTTGTAGAACTTTTTGTTTGTCAGAGAGCCTTCGAAAGGAGCATGCTAGGCCTAAAAATAAAAGACAAAATTCAAAATATATACATAAGGAAAAGGAGGAAAATAATCGACGCGGCGAAACTAGCATGTATCCTTAAATGGCCGGACACATAGCGAGAGCCAAGGACGGGCGATGGACTGAAAAGATACTCCACTGGTAAGATCGCCGACCGAGAGGAAGGCCGCGGCGTCGCTGGAGTGACGATATTATCAAGGCTGTTGGGGCTAAATGGACAAGGCTGGCGAGAGAGAAACAGATGGAAAAGGATGGAGGAGGCCTATGCCCAAAAATGGGCATTCCAATTGACGTAGAATACATAATATTGTCATTAAATACCTAACATTGTCATACAAAGATTTTATAAATGACAAAGTGAAATATCAAAAATAATTAAGATTAAATTTAAGATAGCAAATGATTGTAAACTTTTGACATACAAAAACTGACTAAAATTACAATGAACAAATTTATAAATTACTATGTACGACTAAAAATTGTTATTGTTTTACAGTTGGAAATAAAGGCTTTATTGTTATTATTATTATTTTCTATTATTTATTATTTTTCTTTTTTTTTTTTTAATTATTAACAATGCTTAAAAATAAATTAAAAAACACTATTGTAAATTTATATAAAAAAAAAACTTCCACCCTCCGCTTGCGGGGCTTTTGAATGCCTAAGCAACCGTCAGGTCTCCAGAGTGAGGAACCTCCTCACAATACGCGCCGTTTCAAGGACTACTGCCTTCTGTATCCGACCCTTGATCCAACAACCATGCGAAAGCTTCTTAAGATGTTGGTCGTAGCTTTTCTTCGCGAGAATACCATTGACTGAAACGACGATCGGAACAACAACGGTCGACACAACATTCCACACACATCTCGTGAGCAAGGTCCAAGTATTTAGATACTTTTTCCTTTTCAGCTTTCACCAGATTATCGTCATGTGGAATAGTAATGTTTATTATTACTATTATTAAAGCTTTTTGTGACAGAGCTCGTCCGGAGTACTACCACCATGCTTATTTCTGCCGCTAAACAGCATTGTCTCAATGCTGTGTTCGGGTTTAAAGGGCGTGGTTGCCGGTGTAATTGCAGGCGCATTAGGCTTAACACCTACGCGCCTTAGACGGACGTAGACCAACAGTTTGCAGGATGTGTTCCTGGGAAGTGCTGCTCTGTTCATAAGCATGGTGACGGCCGATTGGCGCAGTGGGCAGCGACCCTGCTTTCTGAGTCCAAGGCCGTGGGTTCGATTCCCACAACTGGAAAATATCTGTGTGATGAACATGAATTTTTTTCAGTGTCTGGGTGTTTATATGTATATTATAAGTATTTATGTATATTATTCATAAAAATATTCATCAGTCACCTCAGTACCCATAACACAAGCTACGCTTACTTTGGGGCTAGATGGCGATGTGTGTAGTATATTTATTTATTATTTATTATTTATTGTGGTGTCCCACTTACCACCAGGTGGGCTATCTGCTTGGTCAATAAATTAATAGTTATAAAAAATATCATCATCATCAGCCACTGTGCGTCCACTGCTGTACATAGGCCTCTATCAAGTAGCGCTAACTTTTCCTATTTTCGGCTTTCCACATCCAGTCGATGCCTGCCACTTTTCGGAGGTCATCGCTCCATCTAGTTGGGGGGCATAAAAAATATATATAAAATACTAGCGTACCCAGCCCGCTTCGCTGGGCTAGATTTTGATTTATTTTATTTAAACAATAAACTTACATCATTAAATTTTTAATTTAAGTCTCATAATATATTAAATCAGTTATTTCTCTGCGTATTCATTCTCTTCTATTCTCTTCTCGAGCGGGTGAAGATCATTATCTCCACCCATGTACACCCAACATAGAATATCATCATAGTAAATAAAAGCTGTATTTCACAGTTTGACAGTTCAAAAATAGGAGTGCTCCGATCGTCACTAAACTTTACAGGATTACTCGCCAGGTCAATCGGGAGATTCCCTGAAAGTTTCATTGAAATCGGTCCAGCCGTTTCGGAGTCTATACGGAACATACTCACACACTTTCTCTTTTATATATATATATATATATATAGATAAAATATAAATATTAAAATTGTGCTGACCATGGGATATGCGCGACGGCGAAGCATCTAATGACTGTAAAAAGGTGAAAAAAGGTATTAGAGAAAGTAGATCAATAAAAAATCTTGGGGTATTCCAATAGACGAGCAACCTTGCGATGGTGTTCGGAACTATGAAGTGGTTCTAATGACAGATACAGATAAAAAAGATAAACTATCAATAATAAAAGTTTATACGCTAATAATCCCCATCTGAAAATTATACGCTAATCAAAAATAACACGAAATAAAGTCATTATTGTAACTCATTACGAATTTCCTGTTTTCAACTCTGTTCTAATAAATATTTAAAGTATTTCAAAGAGAACTAGCTTTTATTGTGGGCGAATAAAGTTGAAAATGGTATCACGCTAACATAATGTAAGCATGGATAGTCAATTGACTAAAATTATAGGTGTGATTTGATTGTAAGTAAATGAGCGTTTGATTAACTGTAATCATTTTGTCGTTAGTACTTAGTACATTGAAATCGTAACTACATTTTAGGAATATTTTTGCCTTAATAACATTACCTTTTTTTTAGAGCAGAAACAAAAAAACAAACTCTTTAGCTTTGTTTTAACTCTTAGATACTTATATTTAGGGTCGCAGCAGAGTGCAGAATAAAAAGATGTTAAGACTAATATAAATTTATTAGTCTAAGAATTACATTTATTTATTTATTTATAATGGACAACCAATAGTAGATACATTAAAACTTGCTTTTTTTTTTTGGAATAAGTCACATAGTAAATGTTCAACTATTTACAGGTTATCACAGCATGCATTAAAATGTAAAAAAGTCATTCTTATAAATTATTTACAATTAATTATTAGTCAGTTAATATAAACCTTTAAAAGTATAAATATTTAAAGCTAAATTACAATAAAAAATTTAACTTAATCAATTATTAGGAGACAAAACAAAACAAAAATAACATAAATAATTATTATAATATTAAAACTAAACTTATTATGCTCGGCCGATTTTTATCACGAGCTCCCTAGCCTAGGTCTTACAATTATTTCCCATAGGAAGCGTGGTAAATCACATTTCATAGCTATCTCCGGAACGTAACTCGTACTCGTACTCGCTGCGCCGACGTAACTCGAACATGATGCGATACGGCCGCTTCTTGGTTAGCAGGCACACTATGGCTATCCCGTGAGTTTGCCTACGTAACAAGATAGACATTATTATTATTGTTATTATTATCAATTGCCTTGTTGATCTATTGGCTAGCATATTTGATTACAGATTACGTGATCCAAGTTTCGATTCCCGATTTGGGAAATAACTTATTGGGCTTGAGTTTTTCTGTGTGATAATAATCAGAACAGAGATCCAAAGTAGAATACAGATCTAGTTGAACTAGTAATTCCATGGTAGAGATTTCAAAACTCCATGATTATGTGGCACCTTTACTTAGTTTTTATTTTTATTCTCCTACGATTATCTGGTGGTCAGAATGATGCAGTCTAAGAATGGTAGAAAGGTCTTTTATGGGTATAGTTTCGACGTAGCATTGTACCGGAACGTATATAAAAATCAGAATATATAAATTCCCAAAGTTCGGGACCGATCCCTGGAAAGCTGGGGAAATTAGGGTATTAACTCTTCACTTACAAGACCAAAGCGTTCACTTCGATCGAATGAGTACCTACCTATCCGCGCTTGGTCTTCGCTCACGCATTACCTCAACATGCTAATGAATTCAACCGAACCGACTATGGCATCGCTACAAATAACGTGATAACAATTTTATAAGAATGCGTAGATAGAAGCACGATCGCAATACTTGAGGATCGAGGAGTGCGGAGTCCCCAGCGATAAATTGTGTAACGGTAAGTGTGCAGGACAAGCCGCGGCATTATTGAAGCAAATTGCGAACACCCTGCGGGCTTCGGGCTAATACCGAAATCGTGAGACGTGGATACGTATACGCATGGAAGGACACTAAGGTATTGAAGGAAAATTTAGTTATTTAAAGATTTTTAAAGCGGATAAATTTACTCACATTAATCTTCTATTTTTTTTAAATACCTAGAAACCTAGGTCTTAATTCCCTATAACTATTTAATTCCTTTAACTATTAAAACCGGACCTTAGGGAATTAAATATAAGAGAGTAAGGGAGCTCGTGCCACTAATCGGCCGAGCATAGTAAATAAGTTAAAAGTTAAATTTTAAAATTATTATATTATAAATAAATAAATAAATATATATTCTACGACAGTACACACATCTCCATCTAGCCCCACAGTAAGCGTAGCTTGAGTTATGTGTACTAAGATGACTGAAGATGATGAATATTTTTTTATAAATAATATACATTGTATATACTTATAGTATAAAAATAAACGCCTTTGGTTGCCTGGAAGAGATCGCTATGTAGCGATAAGGCCGCCAAATTGTATAATTTTTGTCAATTTTTTATTTATAATTTTATTATATGTTTATGTGGTGTACAATAAAAGTGTATTCATTCATTGCAATAAACACCCAGACACTGAAAAACAATCATGTTCATCACACAAACAATTCCAGCTCTGGAAATCGAATCTATAACCTTGGACTCAGAAAGTAGGGTCGCTGCCCACTGCGCCAATCCGCCGTCGAAACTTATTTAACTTTTAGTTTAATGAATTGTTAACTTCCTTTCATTCTGCACCCCCTAAATGTAAGTATGGTGTAAGTAAGTAACAATCATATATAACTTTACCACCTTAAGTCAAACAGAAGCGGTGATAGCCGCATAATAGATAGATAGATAGTAGGTAGGTAACTTTGAATTATTTTCGGGGAGGGGGGGGGTTTGTTGTTTACGGTTCGGATCTCAGCACGCACCTCCAACTTCTTTAAGTTATGTGCGTTGTAAGCAATTAAAATATCACTTGCTTCATCGGTGAAGGAAAACATGTTGAGAAACCGGCATACCTCAGAGTATATGTACGGCATACCTGTGAGTATGATAAGTAAGATAAGTGGAATTTCATAGTCACATCCAGTAAAACATTTATTATTTTTTCATCACAGGAGCCAGTAAACGGCTCATGAGAGGCAACATCGCTATAATCTGTGGAATGCGACCCCCATTGTGTAATATAGTTGCCACCCTTGAGATTTGTAGCGGGGAAAAGGTTGCACCATTTTCTTAGGACTCTGAAAAAGATCGTCAGTACAATTTTTTAGTTTCACTCTTATTTATATGTAAAGAACTCTTTGCTCGAGTTCATATATCGAACCCTTTCTTAAAGTCACAAATGTTTTTTACAGTGATAAGTGACATAACTTAACTAAAACTAAGAATAGATTTAATAACTTTGTAATCCGTGTCTCACGCCTTCTGAATTCTGTTTATAATGACCCCGAAATTGACTTATTTTATGGTAATATGAACATTGTACGTCGCAACTTAGTAGATAAACTGTTGCATGCTCGGTAAACTTAATACTTAGTTATAGTTTGCTGCGTTTTTGCTGGGTTCTATCAGGTACCCTTGTTTATATAAGACTTATCTGTGGAAACCTGTTATTAGTTTTAAGTCAACAAATTTGTTAACTATTTAGTTTCTACAACTGTTGGTTTTCCAATTAAAGAAAAAAAAAATAAAAAAAATATTTAAGAGTTTAGAACTCTTTTCTCGAGTTCATATATCGAACCTTTCCTTATAATTGTTTATTTTAAGAAGAAATTATTTGATTTTATAGACCTGAAGTAAGGCCTTTAAATATTTTTTCCTGTATTTTCACAGAAACGCAATTTCGTATTTATTTCAACTACCCATGGAAGGGAGTATTATAAACATTATTATATATATTTACTACAAACCTGTTTTTTTAAATATACTTAGTTATGTTCTCTGTAGCTACTCGTATTTTTATTCAGTGCTATTTAATGTTTGCACTATGCCACGTTTTTGACAACCAATTCTTTTCACCCAGGTGTTGTCTGTAAGAGATTGCTTTAGCAATACGACTATAAATCTTTTCTTTCCAA
Source organism: Pararge aegeria (assembly GCF_905163445.1). Classification (NCBI taxonomy): domain Eukaryota; kingdom Metazoa; phylum Arthropoda; class Insecta; order Lepidoptera; family Nymphalidae; genus Pararge; species Pararge aegeria. The sequence continues at coordinate 3,143,327 of NC_053201.1, forward strand.
TCCAGTTAAAATTTTAATAATTTTTATAAATAATAAGTATACTACGAAAACACACACATCGCCATCTATCCCTAACGTAAGCGTAGCTTGTGCTATGGGAACTAAGATGACGTAAGAAGTTAGACAGCTAATAAATATTTCTATGTGTGGTATGTGTTCCTATTTTGTTGACTGATTCACTTAATTCTTCACCTACTGCAGCTCAGAGTTTATTGAGGAACAACGTTAATGAGTGCAACGTTTTATTTAATTTTAAACATATATCTGCATATGATATAATAAAGAATTTTAAGTTGTTGAAACAGAAAAAAACCGGTGATTTATGGGGTATGTCTGTAATGGTAATATCTAACATTATAGACGTTATTGCCCCTTACTTAGCCATACTTTTTAATGAATGTGTTTATAGAGGTACTTTTCCAAATTTAATGAAACATAGTAAACTTATACCTCTATTTAAATCTGGCAATAAAAACGACATTAACAATTACAGACCCATTTCAATCTTACCAGCTCTTAGTAAGGTCTTTGAAAAAATTATATTAAATCAACTTTTGAATCACTTCAATGTAAATAACTTACTACATCCGGAGCAGTACGGTTTTACTAAAGGTCGTAGCACCACGGATGCAGGCGCTAAACTTTTAAAACGTGTGTACGATGCCTGGGAACGTTCGCAGAATGCCATTGGTGTTTTTTGTGATCTATCCAAAGCATTCGATTGTGTCGATCATAAAACCTTGCTTCTTAAACTAGCCCATTATGGTATCAAAAACGTTGCACTAAATTTGGTTGCCTCTTATCTCAGTGACAGAACCCAAAGGGTTTGCATAAAAGACATTAAGTCGCAGGGGTCGGCTACGTCAATGGGTGTCCCACAGGGTTCAATCTTGGGTCCCTTTCTATTTTTGGTGTATATAAATGATCTACCAGACCATGTCAGTGAAACCTGTGACATTGTACTGTTTGCTGATGATACATCTCTAATTTTTTAAACTGATAGAGGTAGAGACAACTCTGACGATGTAAGCCGTGCTATGTCGCATGTGTCGCACTGGTTTACTGTCAATAATTTACTTTTAAATGCAAAAAAAACTAAGTGTGTGGAATTTATTTTACCAAATGTAAAGAAAGTTAATAAAAATATAATAATAAATGGAGAATCACTAAAAATGGAAGATTCCACAGTTTTTCTGGGCATGACCTTGGATTGTAAGCTTCAGTGGGGTACCCATATAGATACACTAGCAGGTAAACTAAGCTCGGCTGCCTACGCCGTCAGGAAAATTAGACAGATTACTGACTTAGAACCAGCAAGACTTGTTTACTTCGCGTACTTTCATAGTGTGATGTCTTACGGGATCTTATTATGGGGCAAAGCTGCTGATATTGAAACTATATTCATATTGCAGAAAAGAGCTGTACGGTCAATATATAAACTTAAATCACGTGAATCCCTCCGTGAAAAATTTAAAGAAATTGGTATACTTACGGTAGCCTCACAATACATTTATAACAATATAGTATTTGTAAGACAACATATTAGTCTTTATAAACAAAAAGTGGATATAAACAGTCGACTTACAAGAAATGGTCATAAATTAGTGACATCTGCATATCGTCTGCGAAAGGTGCAGAAGTCATTTGTGGGATTGAGTATACGCTTTTATAATATGATTCCTAAGGTAATTTTGGACCTACCAATCCATAAGTTTAAAGAATGTGTTAAAACACATTTATTACAGCGAGGTTATTATACAATTGATGAGTTTCTTAATGACAAGGTTGCTTGGAAGCATCCGGCTCCGCTTTCATCTCTCACAAGATAGAAAAATGAATGTTAAAATATAAAATGTAAATTTTTGATGTTGGAAAAGAGCAACTGCTGAGTTTCTTGCCGGCTTCTTCTCGGTAGAATCTGCCTTCCGAACCGGTGGTAGAGTCACTACACACGGACAGACTTGACGTTTCAAAAGTGCTTGTATTAGGCCTACTTGAAATAAATGAATTTTGAATTTTTTGAATTTTATGAATATAATAAACATAAATACTTATAATATACTGATAAACACCCAGACACTGAAAAACATTCATGTTCATCACACAAAAATTTGTCAACAAATTTGGAACACACTGACTGAATTTCTAATGAATAAATTTATTAATTACTTTGTACGACTTAAAACTGTTATTTTATAGTTGGAAATAAAGGCTTTATTATTATTATTATGAGATTTAAAAGGATACTTAATATCTGACTGCCTTCTTGTCTTGATCCAGTTGTGGGAATCGAACCCACGGCTTTGGACGCAGAAAGGGTCGCTGCCCACTGCACAAACTGCTGTCTTTTGGCGCAGTAATACGTTGGAGCAATAATATTATCATTGAAAATAATATTTCAACGAACAACAAAATTTATTAATCAACCACATAAAAGCTTTCCTTTTAAAGGAATCAAAATCTAATTATTTAATTTCATTAAATTTCACTAATAAGAAGTTTAACTACGAAAATTTCACTTACGTATATCTACCGTTAGACCATCTTCGAAGCTAAGCAGAGAATTCATTAGGTCGTTCCGTCCCACTCGACGTCACTTGGACTTTTGATTGAGGAAATAAAAAGCCCGAAGACATCGGCTAATTCAAGAGGTTGACTATGGGTCGACGTCAAATTGCCCGCATTGTCTTGAGCACCATCTTGAGATGTTTCTTAAGAATTGCAAAGATCTGTGGACTTTATAAGATCCTAGCCACTTTACCGTTCTTTGGTTGTAATTATCTACTTTCAATATCATTACTAGACTACACATTTTTTAATCAGGAAAATAAAAAAAAATAGTAAAGTTGTGATCTAAGTAGATACGATTTGCAAGCCTAATAGATTTTGACTTGCATGTTACTTTGCATGATGGAGACAAAATATAGATACTTTGAAGCCCACGAAAATAAATAGGTCCCTCGGATTTTTTAAAACTAGAAATCTTTGGCCATAATTATTTCCTTACATCATTTTATTTTGTATTTCTCTTTTTTAGAATGAGTTTGAATCGTATTCCTTAGAATCAGAAAAGATTTGCACACTGTCGTTGACAGTAGATTGTGTAGGAGTGTATTTTAATTATGGGAAAACAACTTATTGTGACCCACAAGTCTATCAAATAAATTATTACTAAACGCAAACGAATTCTACTTATTAATTTTAAACTAGCTGTATTTGACTCTTTTCATAACTTCTGACGACCTCTTTAGCACTGTAGTTTATAAGCTGGACATCCTGAGTTTGATCCTCGGTGGGAAAATTCTCGGATTTTATAATTACTGAATGCCCCGAATCGACCAAGACGTACCGCCAAGCGATTTAGCGTTCCGGTATTATGATGCGTAGAAGCCAATTAAGGTTTAGCCCAACGGCTAAGTCTAGCAATTCAAAGGAGCAATAGCGCCAGCATGGGGTACCACGCCCATAAGTGAAGAGTTAGACGGCTTATATTTATTGTAAATATTAATTTTAGTTAGTAACTATTATTTCCCTAGAAAATTATTTTTTTCGTTGGTTAATAAATATTATTAATAAGTTAATAAATTGAGGTTGACTTTAGTATAACTGCCGCACCAGTTTAGCCCTCTCCCACCATAGAGACTGCATCATCAGATGAGATTGCAGAGAAGTAATGGAAAAAAAGCGTGGCGTGCAGTGGCGTGCATAGAGGGTATGCACATGGTATGCAGATGATATAAAATGAAGAAAATCTCCAGTACGAGTTATAAAAACTTAAGGGTAGGCATTTTATAACTCCTACAAAGCCTATCCTGAAGATTTTTATAACTCGTACTGGAGATTTTTTCCGTTTTGTTTTATCCACCCGCTTAGTGCATACCCTGTATGCACGCCACTGCTATTTTTTTATATCATCAGTAATTCTTCCGTCACTCTAAAACTGGTAGGTACTCGTAGAATACTTAAAGCAAATCTGGTATGGATCTCCAAGATTTATATCGGCAGTTACCTATTGACACTAGCACCGTGAGAATAGTTCTGAACTGGTTCGAAAGCGTCCTAAACCCGGATCAGCGTATAAAGGAGATGTGCGGCGATGGCCATAAAGATTTTATTGTCGCCAGAACCGTGTCGTATTCATCGTAAATGTAAATTCAAGTTTTGATGGATTACGGGACTGCGCATATTGATGGGGAAAATGAGCTTTCAAATTTATGTTCGAAATATTTTCATGAGCGAATTCAGAATTGAAATCATTGGTAATAATAATTTAGTAATAAGTATAGTTATTTGAAAATAATCGAAAGGATATTATCTTTATGCTAACTTATTCGAGTGTTAAGAAAAACATCACGAGTACAGCTGGATGCGAAAGAGTTCTCCATAACGTGAAGTCTACCACGCACGTCCAGTGTGGTGAACTACGGCCTAAACCCTACTTTCTCATTCTGAGAGGCTACCCTTGCCCTGTAGTCAGTTTTGGATAGAAGCAAACAAAGTCAACATCTCCTGAGGATGCTCCGGTTTCGGGGCGAAACGTGCGTGGAGGGTACATTGCTGGAGATCTGTTTAGTGTATATATCTATATTATATTCATCCTTGTATATTTTATCCTGGGGAAAGTTCCTGGTGGCTTGAGATACAGGTTCTACCTAGTTCAAGCATCAGTCCCCACATTATAACTGTGTAACAAAATAGCCCGTAAGCAACATTATATTGTACTTATACCTTTAAGTAATGTAGAGAAATAAATAAATCAAATTTTGCGGAGACACAAAAAAAAAAAGTGTGGAGTAAAAGGATTGAAGAAAAAATTAACTACACCAAACAGATTCTCCTGCTTTTCGTGGAGTATAGCAAATTAAGTTTCATTTTCATAATATATTATGGATTTCCGCAAAGTAACGCCTGCTTCTATCCAATATTTTAATAATTTATAATTGTTCTCTCAAATCAATTCTCAAAAGTGAGACTCCTGCTTTCCGCGGCGTATAGCAAATTAAGCTTAATTTTCATAGTATACTGTAGTAAGTTGATGTTGTTGGACTAAAGTCCTCCCCGAAGGACGGTTTGCTCATAATTACCACGCTGGGCAGCCGGGTTGGTGATCGCAGTATCAGAGAGGACACTGCTTCCCGTTCACCGTTAAGTAACTATATTCATTTGGTCACCACCCGGGATAAGGAGAGGGTGTTGACCACTGTATTCTGATCTCCAACAAGACTGGAAAAAGGTCGGTCGCAGGACCGTTAGCTTAATGTGCTCTTCAAGGCACAGAGGCTAATCAATCAAGAATTTCTTGATAGAATTCATTAGACCGACCCGGACATCGAAAATTCAAAAGTGCTTATAAAGTAGCCTACTTTAAATAACTGAATTTTGAATTTAACAGCATCACATTATTCTGATCTCATTTAACGTGCGGAAAAAAGCAAAATGCCAGCGCGTACCGAAATTAGTAATTCGAAAAACGCGATTGAAACAGACAACGTTGCATTTTATGGAGAATTTAATCCGATCCCAGCCTGTATGACGTGGCGCGATTGATTCAAACTATTCCCATTAATTAATGACATTTACCGCGTGCGTAAAGCGGCTCAAATTAGATTGTGAATGCCGACGTGAAAAATGTTCATGTAGTTTGCCATTGATATAGAAAAAACATATATGTCCTCAATGTCATATCAGAGCAATGTGATTTGTATTGTTGCGCTCTGATTGAATTCACAAGGATCGCAATGTGGGTTATTTTCTACAGGAATAGGTAATTAAATTTTATAATGTTAATATTATTTATTAAAAAAAAGCTACACTATCGCATTAGGTTTAAGTATTCTGTAATGATAGTGTAAGAATAAGAATATAAATAAATAAATAAAATAAAGAAATATACGGACGGCGGACCCCTGGTACGAATTTTCACACCTTTTCTTTAAAACGAAAACGTACTTATCTAGTAGTAGATAAGTACTATGAATATTTTAATTGTTGAATGACGCTTTAAAGCATGGCTAACTTTTAAGACTGATAAGCGTTAAATATCACTCTCCTTAACGCTGTAGGAAAATATCCTCAGAAAATCTCCTTGTCTAAGAGTTTTCAAGTGCTTGAAGATAACTAATCCGGACTGATAAAATCATAAATAATTTTAAACCATTTATTAATCGAATTTCATACTTTTATTTAAAAAAAGGATAGAAGAAGAATAGAAGAAGAAGTAATAGAAGAAGTGAAGAAGAAGAAGAAGTGTCATACTTGGCAGAGGCAAGAAATAGTTGGTCTGCTCTTAGTCCCAGTATTTTGCCGGTTTCTTTTTCTTCACAGAGACAGTGGGACGACATTATTTGCAAAAAAACTTTTGACACACTTTTAGACCAAATGCCATCTAAAAGAGACCGTGCTCGTCTTCTCGCTCTCTCTGCTAAGGAGTCCGGCTACTGGCTACATGCTCTCCCTTCAGCTAACCTGGGCACTATGTTAGACCACACCACTTTATCGGTGGTGATTGGTCTTAGGCTTGGCGCCTCTATAATTCAGCCTCATCGATGCCACTGCGGTGACAGCGTTGACACCTACGGTCACCATGGACTCTCCTGTTCAAGAAGCGCTGGTCGCTTCTCTCGCCATAGCACCATCAACGACATCATCCGACGTTCTCTAGCTACCGCTCACGTACCAGCTGTATTAGAACCTATTGGTTTGGCGCGGAGCGATGGCAAGAGACCTGATGGTATGACGCTCATACCTTGGAGGCTTGGAAGGTCACTTCTGTGGGATGCAACTTGTGTTGATACCCTAGCTGCATCACACATCCAGGCCACTTCGTCAATGGTAGGTGCGGCTGCTTCCAGTGCCGAGCAGGCCAAGAGGCGTAAATATGAAAACCTGGATAGCAGCTTCATTTTTGTGCCTTTTGGTGTAGAGACTTTGGGACCGTGGGGTCCGGAGGCAAGAGCCCTTTTCAAAGAATTATCGAAAAGGGTTATCGAGTCTACCGGTGATCCTAGAGCGGGCAGTTACCTTGGCCAACGAATTAGTTTGGCCATCCAGAGGGGAAATGCTGCCAGCATCTTAGGAACTGTGCCTCGCTGCGGTGGTTTCGAGGACGTTTTAGATTTTATTTAGTTTTTAAATAGTTTATTTTAGGTTATAGTTATGTATTAATAAAAATTATAAAAAAGGATTAATTTCATTAATATAAATGATGGGTTTTATGGAAATTTTTACAGATTTTTAGCGGTTACTTATCTGTAAATTTTTTTTCTATTTCTTTACTTATCTTTTTTGTTGTATACCAATGATTCTAGCACACAGAAATTCATTTTTGAATAGTATAGTTACTTAATAAGTGAATTCCTGAGGGGTAATTTAACGTGCTCAGGTGGAGAAGATGAAATTATATTTTATAATTAACATGATTATCAGTTGCGCGAGCGCCGCGCCCCGTATCGGTCGTGTGCAGTGTGCCTGCTGTACGGCGGCGCTGCAGTTTTTTGAAAAATGACGTTATCGTGCAATAATTGTAGGGTCGTAATATGTGAATTATTAACGTACGTAAAAGCAAAATTGTCTGTGGCTGATGAAGACAGCATTGTGAGGATTTGTGCCGCGACCTTCTCATTGGAGGAGATCGAGGAAAGTTATAAATTGCTCGTCGATTCCCTACCGCAGGATCTGCGTAAAACTGCGAGGAGAGGAAAAGGCAAAGAAAACCGTTTTTTAAACGACATAATCAGTCTTTTTAAGGGCACTGACCCTGATGTTTTGCCAGTGTTTGTAGCGAGAGACTTAGATAAGTTACCCCCGATTACGTTTGACCACCTTGACGTCTCAAAACTACTCAAGGATCTGGCCGTTGTGCAGGCCGAGATAAAAGATATTAAGTCGTCATATGTAACTATCGACCAGCTGGAAAAAGTGAGAACTGAGTGCCAAAGTTACCGATATACATCGCCGCCCTTCTCAGCTGCAAAGGTGAACATGAAAAGAGGCGCATATCGGGACAGTGGGCCCATTGGATTGTCGCAACTCGATGATACGATCATTACAAATCACAGCGATCGTCCTAACGTTGAGTCGTCATCTCCGAGAGATCTTAGTTTAAACTATAGGAGCATAAATTATATGGTAGGTAGTGCGGCGGATAGTTATAAATCTAAACGTATCCGGAGCGGCGAAGGCGCGCGCGCGGCGGAGCAGGTGAGCGCCGAGGGCGCGGGCGGCGCGGGTGATGTGTCATCGCAACCAGCGGTGAGTGCGCTGAGCGCTCAGACGGCCAGCGAGACGGCTCCGATCCGGGCAGCGGGTGTGTTGTCGTTCGCTGAGGTGACTAAGACAGAAGGCGAGTGGAATGTTGTACAGCGTCGGAAACCGAAAACGAGATCGTATCGTTACCAGGGAGTCGCGGGGGTCTCCAATGACGAGAATTGTAACTTTAAAGCCGTCGAAAGAAAAGTCCCAATTTTTATTACCATGATACACAAAGACACCACGGAGAAGGATATTATGGATTACGTCTATAACAAAACGAAAGAGCATATCAATCTCGAAAAGATTTCCTTTTTACGAGGAAACAAGGACTATAACGCGTACAAATTTTTTGTATCAGAGCGGAAAATAGAAATATTTTTAGATGCAACACTCTGGCCGGAGGGAGTAATATTCAGGCGTTTCGTCAATTTCAAGCGAAATAACAGCAGTGGTGCGAACGGGGTGGCGACGAATACCGTGAACGGCCCTACCCCGACTGTTAATGGATAAAAGACTCACCTGTAATTTAGTAAGCTTCAACTGTAAAAGTATAAAGCGCTCAGTTGACAATGTGAGGCTTTTGTGTCAGTCGGCGAGTGTGATAGCACTTCAAGAAACGTGGTTATTTGGGCATGATATTCAGTTTCTTAGCGGGATTGATGAGCGTTTCGGCAGCACGGGCACTTCTGCTATGGATGCGGCGGCGGGCATGGTGTGCGGCCGGCCTTATGGAGGTGTAGCGCTGCTATGGAATAAAAGTGTTTTCCAAAATGTGTCGGTCGTGTGTTGTGATAATCCACGAATATGTGCCATAAAAATAGTGATGGGCGATAGGTCTATTTTAGTGTTTAGTATTTATATGCCTACAGATAAAATAGTGAACCTTACGGAATTCACTGATTGCCTCAGTTCGGTGAGTGCTATTATTAACAGTATGAACGTAGAATGTGTTTACATCCTTGGCGACTTTAACGCCCATCCGAATGAACGTTTTTATAACGAGCTGACGTGTTTTTGTGACGAGCAAGAGTGGTCATGTGTGGATGTACAGATTTTAGGCATAAGGTCGGACACATACACGTTTGTGAGTGAAGCCCACGGGTCGAGGCGGTGGCTTGATCACTGCGTGACGACCAACTCGGCTTATTCGTCAATTTCCAATGTATATGTAAAGTACGATGTGTATTGGTCCGACCATTATCCGTTGATTATTGAGTGTGACTTGGATATGGTTAAACCAAAGTTGACGAGTGTATGTAACATGCCGAGCGAGATTCTATGGGGAGATAGAAAACCGGAAGAAATAGTGATGTATACTAAACTATGTCATGAAAAATTAAAAGATATTGATTTTCCCGAGGAATTTCGTTCGTGTAGTGATTGTGTTTGCGGGCGTATCGATCACACATTACTTATTGATAAATTGTATAGCGACATTGTAAATGTTCTGTCTGTGGCTGCCACTGAATCCAAAACTGTAAGATCGCGCGTTGGGAAGCGTCCTGTGGCGGGGTGGAACAGGTATGTTCGCGATGCACATAGGGAGGCTAGGTCGAAGTTTTTAATATGGGTCTGGTGGGGTAAACCAAAATATGGTAGGGTCTATGTCGACATGCATCGAAGTCGCAGTCTTTTTAAGTCACGCTTAAGGTGGTGTCAGAACCACAGCGAACAAATAAGGATGAATATCTTGGCTTCACAGCATGCGAAAAATGATTTTCGTAACTTTTGGAAATCCACCAATAAATCAAACGGTAGGCCTGGTCTACCAGTGAGCGTGAATGGTATTAATGAGCATAGTCTTATAGCAGACATGTTTAAAGAACATTTCACAGTGACTTCACCGTTGGGACCATCACAGTCCGTCAGTGATGAGTGTACGTGTGGCCAGGTGATTGGAATCCGTTTTACAGCTAAGGATGTCAAGAATGCTATAACTTCTATGTCGCGTGGAAAGTCTCCTGGCCATGACGGGCTGAGTATTGAACATCTGCAGCATGCTGGTCCTCACTTACCTAGAGTACTTTCCATGTTGTTCAACTTATGTATTGCGCATTCGTACTTACCCGCTGCACTGATGAGAACTGTGGTGGTGCCAATTGTGAAAAACAAAACTGGGGACATATCTGATAAAGCCAACTACAGGCCTATCTCACTTGGCGCGGTTGTGGCGAAAGTGCTTGACAGTTTGCTTGACATCCAGCTGGATAAACATATAATCCTACACGACAATCAGTTTGGCTTCAGGCCAGGTTTATCAACAGAGTCGGCCATATTATGTTTAAAGCAAACTGTAAAGTACTATACGGACAGACGAACGCCTATTTATGCGTGTTTTCTGGACCTTAGCAAGGCATTTGACCTGGTAAGTTACGATATCCTATGGCAGAAATTGAAAGACACCGGTCTGCCCGAAGAAGTTACTAGGATCTTCAAATATTGGTATCGAAACCAGGTCAATGTCGTGAGATGGTCTGAATCGTATTCGCAGCCATATAGGTTAGGGTGCGGCGTGCGACAGGGGGGCTTAACTTCCCCTAAGCTCTTTAACCTTTATGTCAACGCACTGATGGAGTCGCTTAGCACTACGCATGTTGGTTGCCATATTGACGGAGTATGTCTCAACAACATCAGTTACGCAGATGACATGGTGTTGCTCAGTGCTTCTGTTTGTGGCTTGGCTAAATTGTTAAGCATGTGTGAAAGCTACGCTCGCAGTCACGGGTTAACGTATAATGTAAAAAAAAGCGAATGCATGGTCTTTCAGGCCAAAGGGAAACCAGTGCCCTCAAACGTACCACCCATTAAGTTATACGGTACCCCCTTAAAGAGGGTGTTTCAGTTCAAATACCTAGGGCATCTGGTGTCTTTTGACCTGAAAGACGATGCTGACATAGAGAGAGAACGCAGGGCATTGTCTATTAGAGCGAACATGATCGCTCGCAGGTTTGCTCGTTGTACTATTCCTGTAAAAGTAACGCTCTTTAGAGCTTACTGCACTTCTTTTTACACGAGTAGCCTGTGGGTGGACTACACGCAGAAACAGTACAATGCCCTGCGTGTCCAGTACAATAATGCATTCAGGATGCTATTGGGCCTGCCTCGTTGCTGCAGCGCGTCGGGTATGTTCGCGGATGCGCATGTGGATTGCTTTTATACCACCATGCGTAAGCGGTGCACATCCCTGGTGCGCAGGGTAAGGGCTAGTTCCAATGCCATCCTGAGGGCATTTGCTGACAGGTTTGATTGTCAGTACCTGAACCATTGTCATATGGTGCACATGCTGACTAATCAAGCCTGTCTTAGATATAGTATTAGGATTAAGTAATTAGATAGATATAAGATCACTAACATTAGTTTTAAGGTGTGTTATTACTAACAATTATGATCAACTTTATGGTCGAAGTAAAGGATTTTTATTTTATTTATTTATTTTTATAATATTCAGCCTGACTAATTTAAGCTTGAAACACGTACGTGTTTTGAGCGTTTTTATGTTAAGGCGTATAGTTGAAAGTAGAGACAAATTGTGTAGCTGTTACAATGTGATAAAAATTACTTCTGAGAGAGTAATAAGATGTTCTATAAACTGTATTTAAAAGAGGTTTTTTGGTTAAGAAACGTCGGTCTAATCTTAATATATATAAATCTCCTGTCACGATGTTTGTCCGCGATGGACTCCTAAACTGCTTAACCGATTTTAAATTAAATTGGCACACCGTGAGCAGTCTGGTCCAACTTAAGAGATAGGATAGCTTTGATCTTTAATTATAGTCGCAATTTTATTTTATTGCAAATTATTTGTCTTTTATTAATTGACAGTCACATGTTATATATATATACTACTATACTCATTAAGGCTTAGCGATACTGAATACTTTAAAAACAAAATCAAACGCAGACGAAGTCGCGGGCAACATCTAGTCAGCTATAGATTACAGATTTTGGCGTTTCTGTTTGTTGAGCATTGAGTTCAATTACCGGAAGCGCTGGATGGCAACTTAGTTGCATAGCGTTAAAATATTTTAGTTTGTGGCTTATTTAAGAAATAGATTTCTTTCTTTCCTTTCTTTTCTTTTCTTTTCTTTTCTTTTCTTTTCTTTTCTTTTCTTTTCTTTTCTTTTCTTTTCTTTTCTTTTCTTTCTTTGCTTTCTTTTCTTTCTTTTCTTTTTGTGTACTAAAATTTATTTTTATAACACTTTATTTACCAACCTTTTTTTAAACATTTTATTTGTACGCAACATCGAGATTATATACAAAAACAAAAACAATGAAACATGAATGAAGAAGTAGAATACAAAAGGCGGCCTTATCGCTTATTAGCTATCTATAGGAAAACAAAGAGGAGAACAGACTACAGGTGGTAAAAAAAAGTTAAAATACTTACATGCGAATAACTACATCATTATCATCATCATCATCGTATCAACCCATTACCGACCCTTTAGAGGGCACGGGTCTCCTTCAACAATGAGAAGGGGTTAAGGCCGTAGTCCACCACGCTGGCCCAGTGCGGATTGGTGAACTTAATATACCTTTGAGAACATTATGGAGAACTCTCAGGTATGCAGGTTTTCCTCACGATCTTTTCCTTCACCGTTGAAAAATCCTACTATAATATTAAGGATTATTTAAACGATAAAAAAGCTTGGGTGTGAGTTGATCTAGCTTCATAGCTTAATATAAATTTATTGGAAGATGGTGATAAGAAAAAAAAAATTTACCCGGCTAAACATATCCACTGCGCTATCACCGCTTATACACTGCACACATAAACTAATAGTTACATGTTCATAAAAGGCAAAAATTTTACGCAGACAAAGTTGCGGACACTAAATAGTTTCGGTGCAACTACTTACTAGTACTTTTTTTTAATTTTGAACACTTTAAACTCGATTTCGAATCATCAAGAGCCAACTTGCACTATTTCTAATTAAACCGAGGGGAACAATGGGCAATGGGAAAGTAATCCAGTTAGGGCGTCATCAGAGAATGATTGCACTGATGACTGGCAGAGTGCCTGCTATAATCCCCTTATCTTCGTCTCTTTGGAAAAGTTAGGCATATTTTTTAAACTACATTGTATGCTTTTAGGCGTGAAATAAGTGCTTTAGAGCTTTATTTATTTACTAGCGGACCCGCGCGACTTCGTCCGCGAATGAGTCGACTTAAAAAAATAGTCGTATGTCCAATATAAATGATTCCGAGATTCTAATTATATATATATACACATATATGTTTAAAACAAGAATAAAATGACATTTTCTAAAAATGAATCCTAGCTAGATCGATTAATCGCCTCCGAAACCACCTAAATGAAATTTAGTATATACTATATATATATATACTATATATACTATAGTATATACTATATATACTATAGTATATACTATCTATACTATAGTATATCTATCTTACCTTATATCTTTAAACGAGCAATAATTCTTGTATTTACTCGTATATAATTGGAATCTCGGAATCGGCTCCGGATAATCTCGGAAATTTAGTATATATAGTATATACTATAGTATATATAGTATATATACTAAATTTCATGAAAATCGTTGGAGCCGATTCCGAGATTCCAATTATATACGAGTAAATACAAGAATTGCTCGTTTAAAGATATAAGGTAAGATAAGATAAAGATATAAGATTACTAATCCAACTGAGTTACAAATTATTTTCGTTAAGGCTTTATCTTATTACTAAAATAAGGCCAAATCTACATTATAAATCTAAACTGTGAAAATTAAGTAATACAAAATTAACAAAACAATCAGTTGCGATATTGACAACAGCATGAATGAGTGTGAGTGTGTGCGTTTGTGTATAAGTGTGCAAATGTATGTGCTTAGGTGTGTGTGTATCTTAATTTATGTAGAAGAACAATCTTATATGAATGATTTCACATAATTTATTAACTCTCGCGTTGCAGTTTAGTTATTTCATTCTTTTATTGTTTTTCTGATAAATGGAATATGTCAAGTTTTGAGTAAAATCTATAAATTAATTTGTAAATTCTTGTTCAACGCAACTGTGAGCGATGTGAATTTAAGTAGGAGCTTCGATTCGATTCCCGGCTTTTTGGGAATTCATAATTTCTGAATTTTCTCTGGTCTGGAAGGCTTTGGCCGTGGCTAGTTACCACCCTACCGACAATGTACCGCTAAGCGATTTAGTGTTCCGGTGAGATGTCGCTTGGAAACCGATTGGGGGTATGACTACCATACTCCCTAACAGTTTAGCCAGCTACCATCTTAAACTGCATCAGCATTTACTGCAATAACGTGACTGCAATAATTTAAACATTAGAAGTAAGAATAAACTTACAGTGCAATATACTAGGTTGCATACAATTCATAATTCGTTTAAAGAAAATTGCATACAATTCTACAATAAACTACCAATTGACATCTTGGAGATGTCTCTTAAAAAGTTCGAAGTTTCTATTAAACGTAAGCTTATAGAAAAGTCCTATTATAGTATAAAGGACTACGTAATCGATAAAAAAGCTTGGGTGTAACATATTGCTCTAACCAGGTTGCTCTTCTTATAATTTAAAATGACATTGTGAGATGGTGATAACAAAAAAAAACACCCGGCTAAGTTTGTTGTGGGCTTCTTCTTAGACCAGGACGCGTTTGGAACCCTCGTAGCTTTAGTTTTAAGTTTACGAATGTGGTTATCGCCATCATCTCACCACCGTGTAATTCTTATGTACGCATCAAAAGTGCCACCTATGGGCCTACTTGAATAAAGATATTTTTAACTTTGACTTTGACTTTGACTTTACCACCAGGTGAGATTACAGTCAAGGGCTAACTTGTAATGGAATAACAAAAAAAAATGTAAGTGCCGTATTTGTTTATAATCATCTATTCTATTTTTTTTAAAGAAATACATACTAATCAGACAGTAGGTACTTGGTCTGCCGAAATTGGTTTCATTATCTTGTGTAAAGTTAATGTGCTAAAAAATCTTCCCATCTCATTACTCTGTTTCTTTCATTAATTCCCGTCATCGTTGTAGCACTCTGCTTGACAAATGTAAAAAATATAATAATTTTTCATAATTTAACTCGGCACTGTATTCTCTTACACTATGTTCTTTTATATGACATGTAATTTTTTTTTTTTTTTTTGTAAAAATATTCTAGAATAACTCCGTCACATCTATTGGCTGCATTTATACACGCATGTGGTGGAGATTGGCTAGTTTTATTGTTATTTGTTGTTGTTCTTATGTTTATCCTATGTCATGATCTGTTTTGTGTGTTAAATAAAGAAAAAAAAACTTCATCTACTGTACCTCATTGGTACTTACACTATCAATTAATATAACTGGGGAAGTCATTAGTGCCTGCAACATTGTACTGGACACAATCGGGTATACTCATAATATAGTTACAATACGAACACTAATGGATTATCAGTGATTTGCATTTAGCTGGCCTTGCTGGATGGTTTTATGCAATTCAAACAATTAATCGTTTTTAGAAAAAGAAGTATTCCTCATTCTCTATATTAATTTAAACTCTCCATAAGTATTGCGTTTTTAACCGACTGCGAAAAAAGGGTGGCTTTCCGAATGTATGTCTGTATGTATATTTCTTTAGCAAGCCTAAACGGATTGTCGTATTCCTATGCAAATGGTGTCGTCTTTGTCGTAAGAGTGACACTGGGTACATCAAAATTAAAAAAATAAATAAAATTTGACTCATAAAACAATATTTTTATCATTGTAGTTTTTTTTTTCTTTAATATTTTTTTGATATTTACGTTACATGTTATCATAAAAACAATATTGTAAGCAGAGAATATTACTAATAGAAGTTTAACAAAGCTTACATTTGGGGTTCAGAAAATAATATATCTTTTGTGTGAATGTTCTTGATTATTGATTGAATAGTAAAGATAGGAATATTTATTAAACAAACAAACACAAATTCTCATAATAACTACTCAAGAACATAGTTTAAGAATAATTATAATGTGAATATGTTTCCGTTTGTTTTTTATTTTTTAGGTTACACCTCTGTCATTGAATTGTGTGCTGCTATTCACTGACGAGTACTGCCTTCTACCTTAAATTTTTTAGCTTAAACAGCAAGCAACATAAAGTAACAATTATAAAATGAATTCATGCTTAAAAAAATATTACCTATCTATGTAATTGAGTATTATATAAGTTTATAATAACATAAATATATATCATATATATCTATTATAGTATATATAAATTTATATCGGTATTTGTGTAGTTAATATGTAAATGTAGTATGTATGTTCATGTAAGTTTATATTATTTTTTTGTACTTTATGCACCATCCACTTTCCACTTTTTTTTATCGGCTTCGTACGCTCAGGTTGCCTTTAAAAGATCACTTTTAGTGATAAGGCCGCCTTTGCACCCTAGCACTAAGTACTATTACTGTTTTCCTTGTATTTTTCCTATTGTGTTGTGTTGCAATAATTTTAAAGTTTTTCTATTCTATTCTATTCTATTCATGTTGCATAACACCATCTCCCCGAAACAATGATGGTAGCGGACGTAAGGTCCCCCACACACGGTCGAGTTGAAAATAATTGTCCCGCTGATAGGCGCCGCGCAAACTAATTTAGCTGTGTACTCGGACAATGGATTGAAATAGTGCATCGATTTTGATTAAAACGAAACGATTTATAGAGACATGCCTAGCCTGTATAATATATTTTGTTGGAAAAACTTTAGAAATAACTTTTTTTGTGATTCACGATAAAATAACGGTATTTAAAAATATAATAGACAGAAAATGGGCAAACAATAAAATGTTTAGAGAGAGTCTAGGTTCAGCCGGTGACGTCATCTGCATTGTCTTCGTATTCGTTTAGTAATAAATGAATGATTTATTTACGAGAAATAAAAGAAGCATGCATTCATTTTTCAGTATTTCAAGTAGTATTTTTTTGTATTTTAGATTTAAGGTCTTCATTCCATATCCAAATGAGAGTACTTTAAACCTGTATATCTTCTTTGTTAAGTCTAAATAAAACTAACAAATTTTTATATTCAATATCGTTGTATGACCTTTACATATATTTCCGTGTGTTTTCCCACTGGCAAAGTATTAAATAGCCATTTTCATTAAGAAGAAGAAGAATAAATACTTTATTGCACGCAAAACATCAAGGCAAAGATACAGTAAGATTTTTACAGTAAAAAACCTTGTAGACATGCAAAGGCGACTTTTTTGTTGCAAGGAATCTCTTACAGGCAATCTTTGTAGATAGAATTTATAGCAAGAAAGCATTAAATTCAATTATTCTTCTTCTTCTTCGAGTACTTCAACATCTGGTAGTGCATAGGTCAAAGACTATTTTCTTTCCACCCAGACCTATCCCGAGCTGTAGACTTAACCGTGGTCCAAGATAAGTTGGAAGCCTTCGTTTCCACTTCCAGAGACCGCGTCCATGTTACCTTTGGCCTTCCACGTTTTGGTTTGCTCGTATAGTCCTGACCTTGCACCTTCAGATTTCCACCTGTTTCGGTCTCTTCAGAATTCAGTCAGGTCACAGACATTGTCAGGTTAACATCACGAGAGGATTGCAAAAACTACTTGTCGCGGTTTTTTGATCAGAAGCCCCAAAATTTCTATAACAATGGGATTATGACCCTACCTACAAGATGGCAAAAAAATTATCGAACAAAATGAAACCTACGTACTCTAGTTAAATGTTAATAAACTATATTAAAAAATGTTTTGAATTTTCTTAAAAAACGCGAGCTTTTTCCCAACCTAATATAATATATTCTTGTGTAAATAACTCAGATTCTGAGGATGGCAATGAAAAGTGTATAGGATGAAACGGTTATTTGACGTATTCACTCCAGGCTCATTAAAACCAGAAGTCATCAACATTACAAATCCATCAAGGCTGTTTACGTATATATGTAGAGCTGTAGTAGAGCTTTGCTACAGGAGGAAGTACTACTGCCATTTTTTTTTAAATCTTTATAGCCGACCGCTTAACACTTGACTTGCTATGCATTGCCGGAAAGCATTGCTGTCACTAAGCAGTATAGCTGTGGCCCGGTCTGAAGGGTCTGGTTACGTTGTGATTACAGGCACATGAGGCCTTCAGTGGCGTGCACTTCATACATGCACAAAAGCACTGCATACCCTAAAATTAATATATAAGCCGTATAGGAGGAGAATTTTAGCCGATATATTCCATTTTCCTGCAGTATGCATACCCTGGTAAGGAACCCAATGCACGCCACTGTACACCTTAGGTTGGTGGACATAGGGTGGCAATTTGTAGGACGTCTCCCTTACATATCCTTTAAGTTTTGCTCTTTTTAGCAGATGACCATACACATTTATACCCTGTATATATTTATGACCCTTAGCTTGGCCAGTTAACTGCAAAAAAAAGTTATAGAATGCGAAAAGCGTGAACCAACCTGCGCAATTTAGCAGAGAACCTTTTAAATCAATGTTCTGTCTATTTTATATTAAAGTCTCAGTATCATGTTTGCGGTAGTGTTGTGCACAATCAACCATTTTACTGTCCTTTGTCTTTTTAAAACACCGACTGATACAACTATAAACTATTCTCATTAATGACACTTGGTTTGGAAATATTAATCCTTTCTAAGTATGCGAAAGTACGTGTTTGATTGTCCTTCCTTCAGTTCCTAAACAAGCAACCAATCGACAATGTTTTTCTGGGCCTCGAGTTAGTCGCAAGGGCGGAGCGTAACATAGTTTTTTATGCAGAAAACATACACACAACACAATCACAACGTATAAAATTTGGCGGCCTTACAGCGATTTCTTCAAGAACCAATGTAAAATGACACAGCATACATAATTTTAAATAACATTTACTAAAATAGTTTTTATATTGATATTAGCGTACCCAGCCCGCTTTGCCGGGCTAGATTTTATTTTATTTAAACAATAAACTTACATCATTAAATTTTTAATTTAAGTCTCATAATATATTAAATCATTAATTTCTCTCCGTATTCATTCTCTTCTATTCTCTTCTCGGGCGGGTGAAGATCATTATCTACACCCATGTACACCCAACAATAGAATATCATATAGTAAATAAAAGCTGTATTTGACAGTTTGGCAGCTCAAAAATAGGAGTGCTCCGATCATCAATAAACTTTACAGGATTACTCGCCAGATCAATCCGGAGATTCCCTGAAAGTTTCATTGAAATCGGTCCAGCCGTTTCGGAACCTATACGGAACGTACCCGCACACTTTCTCTTTTATATATATAGATAGATAGATATATATCTCTTAACGATATGATCCCCAAAACAGTCCAGTTCTGTGCTTTTTTTCTCTACTAACAGGAGGTTTTGCCCATAACCACAGTAGTGCTCGCAGTTGATGGTAGTAGCAGCAGAGGACACTGCTTCCCGCTTACCGCTATATTTTGTTAGCCGCCTCGAACCACACTCGCGGGAGGACGTGTGATGACAACTGTATTCTGATCTGCCGTAACCTCCCAGCTTAGCGATATGGAGCAGACAAAGTGTATTCGAGTATTCAATCTCCAGTCATTAACAAGAATACAGCAATGAGCCGGACTTGGTCCGTATCAGATTTTCGCTAAGCTCGTAAAGTCGGTACAAACAGTCGTACAGCGGTGTAATGGGATGGAAGCGTCAAATAAACCAGTTTACTCTGAACTGAGACCGTAAAGTTACCTGGTAACTAAACATTTAGCTTTAGGGAATTGTTTCGTGAGAAAAGAAAGAATAAGGAGATCCTTTCAAGCGAAAAATGACTTGTTTCAATTTTGTGTATCGAGAACAACTTTAATATTTAATGTTAGCCTTTACTTTGCCTTTATCAGTCATCATCATAATTATATCAACCGATTGACCCACTAAAGGGTACGGGTCTCTTCCCACAAGTACAAATGGTTAAGGCCGTAGTCCACCACGCTGGCCCAGTGCGTATTGGAGGACTATTCAAATGTTATATATTTGACTTCTGCGTATTATAGAGTTGTTTGCCTACGGTATGTTTATTGCAATCATTTATTTAGTAACTTGGACGAGTTGCGTTTATACTATTCTATGTTGACCCCAACTTTGTACGCGATTGTTTGTATTTTTACTGATATCTTATCTGGTTGGCAATGTGATAGCCGAATATGATATTAGGTTTTTGGCATTTTAAATTAACTCGTGCCCCTAAATGGCTTTCTACGTGACATTGTACCGAAACTAATTTGTCTTTATAGTAGTAACACGACCGAAGCCTCCCACTTGACTAGACCAGATTATCATAAATTAAATATTCCCAAATTTCCTTTGCCGGGGACTGAACCTGAGACCTCTCAGCAACCTCGCAAATCTCTGAAGTTGATGACTTTTAGAGGTGCGGGGATTAAACTCCGTAACTACAAAAGAGACACTAAAGTTAAGCACTGCTTCTTTTTAAAGATTAATAAACGATATCTCAGAACTGGATTCCATAATGTATTATTGTGGCGAGTCGGGTCAGCACCGTATGCCCCATTGCCTCGACGGATCATTAACCCCGAGCATTTGAGGTGAAATCACTTTATGCTCGTAGCTTTTCCTACGTTACTACGTAGCTACGAGGAAAATCGTCTTCGTCTACATCGCCAAATCTTCTTATTATCTAATACCTTTAAACGAGCAATTCTTGTAAATATGCTTCAACGATTTTTTATGAAATTTAGCACGCAGGGGCTTTTGAGGTTATCAATATAGCAAGGTTTCATTAGCATTGTTTCTCGAACAAACGGTTTATTTCATACAGTTTAGCAGTTAATAGTAATTATTTTACCTCAAATGGGAAAAAAATTGTGAGCTAGCAACATTCCGGGGGTATAAATTGATACGTGCGCGAGGCGTTTCCACTGTAATTCAAAATTCAAAATTCAAAATTCATTTATTTCAAGTAGGCCTAATACAAGCACTTTTGAAACGTCAAGTCTGTCCGTGTGTAGTGACTCTACCACCGGTTCAGAAGGCAGATTCTACCGAGAAGAAGCCGGCAAGAAACTCAGCAGTTGCTTTTTTCCAACATCAAAAATTTACATTTTACATTTTAACATTCATTTTTCTATCTTGTGAGAGATGAAAGCGGAGCCGCATGCTTCCAAGCAACCTTGTCATTAAGAAACTCATCAATTGTATAATAACCTCGCTGTAATAAATGTGTTTTAACACATTCTTTAAACTTATGCATTGGTAGGTCTGAAATTACCTAATGATTATGTAAGTGTGGCTTATGATTTTGTATTTTCTTGAATCAATGTGTCGCAGTTCAACAATTAAAGCAGAAGGTAGATAAGTTTCAAGGTAAAGAATACACCCCCATACCTTTCTAATGCTATCGTTTTTTGGAATTTGGTTGTAATTTAACAAAAAATATTATTAATTAAAATATCTTATTGTAAATTATCTTATTTTAAAATATCATATTTTAAAATACGATAATTTAAAATAAGATATTTTAAATAAGATTTTAAATTATAGTTGAAGTTATGATAAACGCACTACACTTCGTAACATCCTGAGCAATTGACACGAGATCGAAGACTCGAGAGGCATATCCCGAGTTTATGTTATCTGTAGCAATTAGCGCAAATTCTGACAAATGCTCGAAACACACTTTAATCCTCGGTAATTAATCAAGCGGCCACTTAGTACTCGATTAGCATGGAACAAGAGACAGTTTATCATTATTTGTTTCCACGCTTCAGATATTGGTGCCTGGGATTTGTAAATCAATAAATATCTATTCAAGTACTCGTATATATACATTTATATCGGTATTTTTGTATTTATTATGTAAATGTATGGACACGTAAGTTTATTTTATTTTTTTGTAACATACTTTATGCACCATTCACTTTCCACCTTTTTATCGGTTTCGCACGGTCAGGTTGCATTTAAAAGATCACTTTTAGTGATAAGGCTGTCTTTGCACTGAAGCACTAGGTAGTTTTCTGTTTTCCTCGTGTTTTTCCTATTGTGTTGTGTTGCAATAAAGTTTTTCTATTATATACTATTCTAACAAGTTATGTTTTTATAATAGCTTTTGCCCACGTCTTTCGTGCGTGGTTCTTTACATAGCCCTTCGGAACCTATGTTCTCCTGGTATAAATAACCTATGTTAATCTTCCTCCTCTCAACTAACAAAAAAAAACTACCAAAAAAAACTATCAACTCGACTGCACCAATATCTGCTTATAGTAGCATTTCCTCTTCCAAACTTCATAAAACATATAGCATATAATAATAAAACATATAATAGATTTTTTTTATTTTGATGTACCCTGCGTCACGATTGAGACGAATCTATTGAAACCGTTCACATAAAAATACGATAAGCCGTTTAGTTTTAAGCCTCCCCACCAGGCAGTCAACGCTTAGACAATACATCCTAACTTCTATGCTAATATTATAAATAATATAGTATATTTGTTTGTCCTTCCTTTACTCCCTAACTAAGCAACAAATAACATTTTTAAAAGCCGGTTTCTCTGGTGTTGAATATGTTTATGGACGACGGTGATCACTTAGCATCAGGTAATAAATAATAATAAATAATAAATAAATAAATATACTACGACCAATACACACATCGCCATCTAGCCCCAAAGTAAGCGTAGCTTGTGTTATGGGTACTGAGATAGCTGATGAATATTTTTTTATGAATATAATACACATAAATACTTATAATATACTGATAAACACCCAGACACTGAAAAACATTCATGTTCATCACACAAACACTATCCAGTTGTGGGAATCGAATCACGGCCTTGGACTCAGAAAGCAGGGTCGCTGCCCACTGGGCCACTCGGCCGTCCACAGGTGACCCACTTGCTCGTTTGCCCACTAATAATATATAAAAAAAAAATAGGTTGTATTTTCAAAAGTTAGAACTCGGTCAACCAGAAAGGAAGGCCGAAACTCTAACCACATGGCTAAAAGTTAAAAGATATCTGACAAATGCAGGAAGAACACTTTAATCCACGGCCATAAATCAAGCTGCTTACTTAGCACTCGATTAGCATGGAACAAGAGGCGGTAAATCATTGCGGCACCGTCCCTCCCACTTGTTACTGTGTCGAGTGCAAATGTGAACGTTTACTCTACCTTCCTGTATATAATTAACTACAGTAAACATACCTATAATGATGAAGGTTCTCATACGCACTTTCATACTGTATTTTCCCAGCAAACTAGTCACCGGGGGAAGTTTTTTTTTTCGGTGACTTCCAGGGTAGGACTTCGACTTCACTTTCGGGGGCCGAGTTAAAATCCCAGCACACTTCTTTTACTTTTCTAAGATACGTGCGTTTTTAACATTTAAAATATCACTTGCTTCAGCGGTAAACATCGTGGGAGGAAAGAGAACAGGTTGGAAAACTTTTTCGGAACCGACAGGATTTGAACCTGCGACTCTCTGGCAATCGCGGCCTGAGTGCTTTATCCAATTAAGGTACGGCTCTCCTACCGTCGATGCCGAAATTAGTGTATCCTTTCACATCAGTCTTATAGCGACTGTAGCGTTTTATAAGAAAGCATGATGAGGATGGTATCCAGATGAGGATGGAACTAAGTCGAATAGTTCTTGAGTGAACGCTCCTAAAATATATCTTGTGGAATACCGATAGAAGGACAACTTTGCGACGATGTTGAAAACTTTAGTGTTGCATTGTCTAATGCCACAGTATAGAGAAGAAATACAGTAGTTCCAAACCCTTGATCTCCTCGGAAAGGGCAACACCGTGCACCATCTAGAACTCTAGGTTATATATATAGTCTACGTAGGTCGGTTATTACTAAGGCTTATATAAAAATGAAAAAGAGTCGCAGTTTCAAATGTTGTCGGTTCCGAAAAAATTTTATATGCATTTTCAATTAAATAAAATTGATAATTCCTCTAAGTTTAGGTAATAACACTAATAAAAACTTTAAAAATTAGGATGGAATACATCTTGCCTGAGAGTACTCCATAATGTTCTCAGAGGTATGTGGCACCAATCCGCACTCGGTCAGCCTTGTGGACTGCGGCCTTAACCCCTTCTCATTGTGGGAGGAGACCCGTGCTCTATTGTGGGCCGGTAATGGGTTGATATGATGATGATGATGATGATGATGATGATGATGATGAATAATAGTGAAATACCATTGCCTATAAACAGAGCATGCAAAAAACAAGTACACACAACAAGTACAATACAACGCACACCCAACAATTCGTTGAGTTATGGACGAGTAGGTAAATTATATTTATTCGCAGCAATAATTTTAATCAATTGTACAATTATTATTGTACAATTAATTGATTATTTAGTTTTTTGCATAGAATATCTACGTTTGATCTCACGGACACAGTAGCGAATATACAGATACGTGTTTACAAATTCATTCCTTTCGCCTCCGTGAGTTTCAATATCTCAATATACAATCACTCCGTACTCGATAAGTCCATGATCGTACAAACCAAATATATTTTTATTCGTTTATATTTTCTTAATCATCATCTTCATCAAATCAACCAATAGACGTCCACTGCTGGACATAGGTGTGTTGTGCTTTTCGCTTTCGCTTATCGCTGCGTTTACCAGTACGGGGCTGCCATTCAAGCACCTTGGGACCCCAACGTCCATCCCTCCTCCGAACTATGTGCCCCGCCCATTGCCACTTCAGCTTCGCGAGCTATGTCGGTAACTCTGGTTCTTCTACGGATCTCCAAATTCACATTTTCTTAATACCAAATGTTTATTTGCAACAGTAAAAATAATTGTTCGATTTAATTGTAGACACTTTAATCTTAACTTGGCCAACGTGGTGGACTACGGCCTAAACACATCTCATTCTGAAAGATACCCGCACCCTATAGTGGGCTGGTAAAAGGTATATGATGTTAATAATGCAATCAATCCGTACTCGATAAGTCCATACCCACTTAGTAACATGTTTTTATTTGTATTTTATAAACACCGCCTTTTAAAGGCTTCACCGATAAATGAAAAGGGTGTCAGCGTCGACTAAGATGGATGCCGCCGGAACAGGAAATGGTGTTGGATCGACCCTTAACAGATTCATTTTTCAACATTCAATAGATGAAAGGGCGTGCCTCTTAATGATAGGTGTTATCTGTAAATGCGGTGTTAAAATGCTTTTGTTCGATGTTATTTTAGGAAACTAAAGCAATCTATAAATAGATTAGTTTGTTTGCTTATAGTCAATAAACTCTGAAACTGATCGGGTTTTTATATTTATCACCATAGGACTATTCAGAAGTAATATAAGTCACAACTCTAAGAAGGATGCAAGGAACACATCGTGTAACCTGTCGCTTTATTCTCGTGAGCTGTCTTCATTTCATAAGACGAAAATAATATATACGTACGAAGAAATAGAGTCCTTTAGTTAATCTCAACAATATACGAAAGTATACACCTACATATCTTTTATAACGCATTTTATGTCGAAATCATTTATAAAAATTAAATGGTGTTTTTCCAGCGATATAATTTGGCATAAAATATCAATCTTCACAAAAACAGGTTAAAATTTTAGCTTTATTCTCATTAGGTGACTTCATTTCGCCAGACGAAAATAATATGTACGTACTAAAAAAATACTGTGTCCTTTAGTTGATCTGAACAATATACGGAAGTTTATACCTAATAATATATGTATATTATATAAATAATCTACAATAACGCATTTTATGCCGAAATCATTAAAACAAAATAAAAGGTGTTTTTCCAACGACATTGCGATCGATTGGGACCTTCAAGAAACTAGTGAAGGATCATTATTTGTCTCTTTCAGCCGAACAACGCTGAAGCGAATCATTTTAAGTGTGTAATTTGAATTATTTATGTATTTCATACTAATTGGGGATGTTATATGTAATATATTTATGTTATATATTTTATTTGTATTTATATGTAATATATTTATATATATATATATATATATTATAGTTATATTTATATATATATATATATATATATT
The DNA here is from genome assembly GCF_905163445.1 of Pararge aegeria. Lineage (NCBI taxonomy): Eukaryota > Metazoa > Arthropoda > Insecta > Lepidoptera > Nymphalidae > Pararge > Pararge aegeria. Next base: position 3,169,606 of record NC_053201.1, read on the forward strand.
TTATTTATATATTTGTATAATATTTAAATCTTATTTATTGCACCACCTACCTCTTTTCTATGTTTTTTCCTTTTACGCCATTGGTTGCCTGGAAGAAATCGCTATGTAGCGATAAGGCCACCAAATTGCACTCTCTTGATTTGTATTTATATCTTTGTAACTACTTTTTGTTGCTTTGGTGTACAATAAAAGTGTATTCATTCATTCATTCATTGCTTGGCATAAAATATTAATAATCCTCACAAAAATAGTTTAGAATTTTACCAAAAAAACCTTAACGTTTTTAATATCTTGTTATATTTTATAAACGTGTAGTCTAGAGATAGTGAAAAAAACCGTTAGAAAACTTGCACGATTATAAAAATCTTTAAGTATCGAGATCAAAAGGAAATCGAACACAAAACCCAAAATAATGAGACACGAGAAAATATCATAAAGGAATCTCCGATTTCACCATTACGCGTTACCATGGACGCTCAATTAGAGACAGACGGACAAAAGATGGACATAATGATTGCTATTATCCACTAGAAACCACTCGGCCATTGTACACGGTATCCGCAGTGGATAACACTCGAGTCGAGTGTATCGAGTGTACCGTAGAGCATTGTGTATCAGTCTAGTTAAGCGTCTTAATGATTGTTGCCCGCCAATCGTTATGTAGGGAGATATAGTTTATAATAGTTACACTATTTCGAACAGTTTGTTTCCAGCGGCTCCCAGCGAAACATGCGGGCCAGGATCGTGGATTTTGGAACTCCATACCAACATTTCTATACTCCAAGAAATCGGCATTAAAAAACGTCTTTCGGCGTTAGTACAGAGTCGTATCTTACAATTCTTCGGGAACGTCTCCCGGCGTGAGAGTGACTCCATAGAGCGTCTTGTCGTGCAGGGCAACGTGGAGGGCACTAGAGGGCGAGGAAGGTCACCCATGCGATGGACCGATCAGATTAAGTCTGCTGTGGGTGGACCTTTGCACGAGTGCACCAGGCTTTCGGCCAGCCGAGAGAAGTGGCGTATGCTCGTGGGGCGTGTGACATCTGCCCTCAAAGATGCTTCACGATGACCACGACCACTCTGTCAAGAGTGTAACGACAAAGAAGAAGAAGATACAAAAGACCAATGTCCAGCAGTGGACTTCAATCGGTTGAAGTGATGACGATGATGATGAACAGTTTGTGTTGCCAGTGATGACTCTGAAACGTAGTCGCTTATTGGCCCCGAATGTAATGGAATTTGGAACTGTCTTCATAAGACGTATGTCAAGTTGAAGAGACGATGATACAATGAGTTACGCGAAGGGTAGCCCTTGGTTCAATCAATAGACGTCCACTGTGGTGGTGTCCACATTACTAAACTAGATGGCGGCACAAAGATCCTGCATCGCGCTAACGAAGTGTTCAGAAAACTTTATCGTATATATTTGTCTTGGAGTGATCTCCAAGAGATGCCATTGTATGGCAATTGCTATTTTTAATAAGCTACCTGACAAGTATAGTAGTTTTAATATTTTCGGAAAAGTATACACGGATTATTGTTAAATAAATGTTAGTATGATACTGCAGAATATTTAAATTATGACTTGAAATGATAAACAAAATAAACAAAAAACCTAATAAATAAATAAAGTAATATACTACGACAATACACACATCGCCATCTAGCCCCAAGGTAAGCGTAGCTTGGGATGGTGGTGTTGTGGCTAATAACAGTTAAATGTATAAAAAAAAAATCAGTTAATTTCGAATTTAATATTTTTAATAAGAATTTATGACATTTATGCTAAGTTTACTTTAATAACTAATGTTATAATATTATTGTTATTATTTTTCGTTAATTTGTATTATAATATTTTTGTTAATATTTAGACAATTCATAATTCCGTGCTAACATCTATTTAATTTTATCTATTTAAAATGACATTATGACATATGAACATAAAACATTTAAAATGACATATGAACCTATTGAATTATAAAAAAACTCCCTTAATTTAATCTCAATACTGTAACATTTTTGGTAATGTGAAATATATATACACCAACTGGTAGAATGTACTGGATTCTATTTAATATTTTAAAAACTAATAAATTATTATTTTACAACTTCCAAAGATGAATGATCGGATTCCGGTCCCCGAGCACGATCACCCGCTCTGAGGAAGATCTTCCTATTGTTACGGTCGAGCGTATCACCATAGCTCCCGTACAGTGGGTAATGTGGAGACCGACACATCCACTGTTGGCAGTTCCAAAAACTACGGTCTTGTACCGCTTGAGCAAAGCGGCTCCCTCTGACTCTTTTGATGTCGTTTTTTTTATGTTTATAGGTGAGGGCTTGACTGCAATCGAACCTGATGGTAAGCGATGATGCAGCCTAAGGTGGAGCGCGCTTGCCTAGAAGATGCCTATTCACTCTTGATTTGAAGGTACTCATATTGTAGGCACTGGGGAATATGGAAGCTGGAAGGGCATCCCAGATCCTAGCGGTGCGGATCAGAAACGAAGATGCGAAGCGCTTCGTCTTCCTGATCTATCCGTCGCTCTTCATCTATCGGTCGGGGGTCTACCAAAGCTGCGTTTATCGTTGCGAGGTCCTGATCTCCTTATTCCTGATTTCGTCTCGTTAAGATACTTAGAGCGTGGCTCTCTCTATCGTCCGTTGTTATGGCAGTTGTATTAAAACCCTACGCTTATTGGTTTACGAGTATACGCGGCAACGTACTGGCACGCTAAATTGCTTAGCGGCACGGTTAATTTAGTAGGGTGGTCAAAGAGCACGACAGATGCCTCTCACATACATAAATTTCAGATGTCACCTGAAGGCGATTTGGGGTTTTCTATAAATGCCATACCCCTAACAGGTCAACCCATTACCATCTTAGACTCACATACCATCAGACAATATTGAGGTCAGGAGCTAATTTTAGCTCCTGAAGAGTAAAAAAAATAGGTAAGCTACCGTATACCAGACATACAGCCAAACGGACAGATGGATATGGCGAATCTATGAGGATTCTTTGTTGAATAAGGTACCCTGAAAATTTTAATAGCTAAGTAACCAATTTAAAATGGTAGCTAAGTAATCAATTGAAAATGTTAGTAGCTAAGTACCCATAGAGATTACCAACATGGGCTAGCCACTGGCAACGTTTTAAAAGAGCTACTTTTTGTGAACGATAAACAACTCTATTTTAAAAGACTTTTTTCAAAATGGCAAAGACAAACCAGCTATCAAGGTATCAAAGGAATTACTAAAATGGCGGGCAAGGACAAGGGGATTACGGTTCTTCGTTTTTTTGTTTATCGGTCGCTTTGTGGTGAAGTTTTCAGTTAGAGTCCTTCATGGCTTTACAGTCAATGGCCGTTGTGGAGCGTGTTGATTTAATTTGCTTAATAGATTTGGATATGGCATTTGAACGACATAATACTGCTTCACGATTTGGTTTCTCAGATTTTGTATCTGCTATGAAAGTTTAAAACATATGTTTCTCTATTAGTTTACCACAGCTGGGCATAAAGTCAAACTCAAAATCAAATATTTCTTTATACAAGTAGGCACAAAGATGGCTCTTTATGTGTGTACACAGTAACGAGTAGTGGTGGCGATAACTACATTCGTAAACATAGGCATCCTTTGTCATACAGATAAGGCATTTCATGCTGTTATAATGCGGTTAATGCAATTTTTTAATTGCAATTTATGTGAAATGCAATATAATTAATTAACAACAAAACTTAGGTAGAAATATGAGTTTGCTGTAGTTGTGTGAATGACGATCTTCATTAGTATGATTGCATTATTTTAGTGAAACACGACGTTATGTGATTATTAACTTTAATGAAAGCAATGAAAGTAAGCTTCGGGTTGGTATGTCATTATGTTGCTGTGTGGAGACGGCAGATCAGAATACAATTGTGGCCACCACACCTTGTTTCGCCGGTATCGTACTAGGCGATTGAGATATTATAATGGAGAGCAGGTAGTAGGTTCTTCTATGCTACTACAATATACTGCGATCACCAACCCGACTGCCCAGCGTGTTGTCAAAGTCAAAGTCAAATATTTCTTTATTCAAATAGGTACATAGACGGCACTTTTGATGGCGTCATCGTATGAAATTACGTCTAAAATATGACATAGAAGTGAGTTGATGGCGTTAACTATAATTTATAAATTACACCATACTGATTCTCCTACTGAGTCGCGGAGTAGGTATAGCTTAATTTCCATAATATTCTTGGAATTCCGCAAAGTGACGCCTGCTTCTATTCAATAAACTAACGCATCCAAATTGTTGAACATCAATGAATTTGATCCAACTCTTCTATGAAGTAGAAAATTGTTCAGACCAAACTCCTTTGTCCGCTGACCACTCTGAATTTTTTACTATTAAATTCAGTTGCAGTTTCAAGTGGCAAGCGTTACGGTGCAATTTGTGCTCTCCGCGGGCCACTTCACTGTTTATGCGAGTCCGATTGTCTTCTGTTACAAAGGTTTCCATTTTTAAAAAACTTTATATTTTCATTGTAACAAAATTCTGTAAATTTATTTTTACAAAAACCGTTTTTACCTGTGGCGCCATATGATACAAAACGGTGTCCTACTGTGTCGATGTTTTTGTATCGAAATCGCAATTTGATTGCACTTCAAAAGGCAATAAATACTCTCTGCGTATTCTTACTAAATTATATTATTTCGATATCTTCCATGACTCACCCCATAGCCTTTAGGAAAAAACTCACCGAACCGGTGTTTTTTGTCAAATTAAGTTTACATGACGCTTTGTCAATGCTATGTGCACTTGTAATTGACGTGCATATCAGTCCACGACTTTGTGTGTGTGCTATATTTAAAAACGTGTAATACGCATGTTGTTAAACTCTTCCCTATCCGTATCCCTAAGTACGTAAGTTTGTTTGTTACACTTTCACGCAAAAACTAATTAACCGATCCTCATGAAACTTTGTACACATATTCTTGGAAGTGTTAGAAGTAATATAAGATACTTTTTATCCCGACATTAAGCTCGATTCCTTTTGGGAGAGGGGATGAAAGTGTTGAACGATTTTACACCATAACTCCAACAAATTATAACCGATTTAAATAATTATTTTTGTACTTTAGAGGTTATGTGTTTAATTTTGCCCAAACTGTGGTTAGAGATAGAGGACAGAACTCCTCAGCGGACAGCAGCAAACCCCTCATTTAAGGCTTAGCGATACTGAATACTTTAAATTTTTTTAGAACTACAACTAAATTCAATGCTTCATCAAAAAACAAAATCAAACGCAGACGAAGTCGCGGGCAACACCTATTAATTAATACATTTATCAAGTTTTTCATTTGTTCACTGGGCCAGCTTGGTAGACTACGGCCTAAACCCTTCCCATTCTGAGGATGGTGATGATGATAAGGATGCAATAAAAATGTATCAATTAAATACGTAACTTAATAATAAGAACAAGAAAAGAACACCCCCATTATTATTTACAGCGATCCAACTCGGGTGCCCACTCCATTGAGCATTGAGACCTGCGATATTTCCTTAACATACAGGCTGTTCTAAATTTTAGCAAAAAAAAATTTAAAAATATTGTTTTTCTGTCTCAAGGATGACTATTATTTGTAGAGCTGTTCCCAAAGCCTCAAGTATTTAAAGAGTAGCTTGACATTGGTAGACCATAGAGATATTTTTTTTTTTAAATTATTACTTCGTAGGTAATCTGGTATAGTTCTGTGTCTGGTGCTGTATGTGTTGTTTTGGTAAATAAACATATTCTATTCCATTCTAAAATAAACAGAATAGTTGGTGGGTTTATTAGGATTAAAGTTAAAGTAAACACATAAGGGGCTGTTTCAGTTCAACAGTTTGGTTATATGTATAAATATATATAATATATATATATATATATATATTTTATGTTTAATTTTATGAAGTAAGTAAATTTATTATTATTTATTTATTTTTATAATTTATGTTTATTATTCAAGTAATGTTTTGTGTACACCCTTACCCTTTTTCTTAGCTTGATGTACTTATTAGGCCGCCTATTCTACTTTCCTTTTTGGTGTACAATAAAGTGTATTTTGATTTGATTTGATTATATGGGATAGCCTTGAGTCCGGCTATTTATCAGAGGAAAAAAGATCTTTGCCTTTTCAGTGTCCAGTACTTTTTGAATAAAGCATACTAGCGTTTTTTTTTTTCGTACTCCCTAATCTCTAATTATTCCTGCACGACGAGACTTCTGATTGGATTCTCGTCAAAAAAAAATTCAACTTCAGTTTCACTTTAAAAAATCTTTTCTATGTGAAAGTAAATGATTTGATGATAAAGTGTAAATCTAGAGCACCCCGTATAGCAGACAAATTGAAAGCAATGAAGTCGAAAGCGTAAGTTCTCAATCATTCAAGTTAACGACAATCGTGAAGAGGGGGCTGATCGGGGGTAGTAAATTAAATAGTCTATGGATACGGCATTTCTTCTTTATTTTATTTATACTTTTTATTTATACTCCACAGAAAATATAAGAAAATAATCTCTTCGAGTAGAAGGACACGAAAGGCAGCCTTATCGTTAAGTAGTGATCGCTGCCAGGCAACCTTAGGTTTAGCCAAACCAAAATTCTGAAATTTTATGTGTGCTAAGGCACTATTTTTCAGACACGGTGATAGCCTAGTGGTTCTGGCTTCGGCTTCCTTTTCGGGGAACCGAGTTCAATCCTTGGCACGCACCCCAAACTTTTCGGAGTTATATGCGTTTTTAATATATTATACGTTTTTATTTTATCACTTAACTAAGCGTGAAGCAAAATCATCGTGAGGAAACCTGCTTGCCCCTCAGACGTCACACGTCCTTGAAAACATTATGTAGAACCGAGGGCTCTTCTTCTTCTTCTTCTTCCTCTGGGCTTGTCTCCGTACTTGGTCGGACGGAACTTTCCGTTGCACGTAGTGCCACTGGTACGGCTCCCAACTGGGTCACTCCAGCCAGCCGAGCTCACTCCAGAAGCTTATCAGGCCGCCCAGGTCGCCGAGTGCTTCAGGGAGTGATGATGGGGAGCCAAGGTATGCTGCGCGTTGTTCCTTTACTCCTCTACATTGGAGTAGTACGTGAGTCGTTGTTTCATCTGCCTCCATGCATGCTCTGCACAGAGGACTGTCGGTTATACCTAAAATGAAAAGGTGTTTGTTTAGTAAGCAATGCCCTGTTATCATGCTTACTACCGTCCTTAGTTTGTTCAGACTTAGTTTTAGTAGTTTGGTTCTTAGTCGTGTGTTTGACCGAGGGCTCTACATCATGTTTTCAAGGACGTGTGGCCACTGAGCCTGCGCTGGTGGAATACGGCCTTAACCTTTCTCATTCTGAGATAGGAAACCATTTCCTTTAGTGGAACCATAATAGGGTGATAAGGGTAATGATTTTAGTGTAGCAAAATTACTGTAAGTTCTAATAGATGAAAGAACATAAATACAACAAACTAAAACAAATCATTTTATTTATATCGAAGAAAAGAAAACATGCATGTAATACAATCCTATGTTTTTAGTTCAGAAGCGATGAAGTAAAGTTTGTATGAACACAGACATATATAACAAAAAAAAATGTGTGCGTGTACTAGTGTACACACGTAAAAGGTGAAACTTCCTTAAGACCTTATTTTTCGAAAAATGATCTACTGCAACTTTACAGAAACTGGTTAAATAAAGTTAAATTAGATAAAGTTTAACAAAAGGCTTTTATTATCATGGACATGAATACAAATAATACAATTATGTAATTTTACTTTATTACTACTAAGATTATTACAGCTTTAATTTAATTGTAATATTATTATTATGGCTTATGGTAACTGAAATATGAAATATAAATATAAATGAATAAATATACTACGACAATACACACATCGCCATCTAGCCCTAAAGTAAGCTTGTGTTATGCGTACTAAGATGACTGAAGAATATTTTTATGAATAGGTAATATAAATAAAATACTTATAATATACATATAAACACCCAGACACTGAAAAACACTTATGTTTATCACACAAACATTTTCCCGTTGTGGGAATCGAACCCACGGCCTTGGTCTCAGAAAGCAGGGTCGCTGCCCACTGCGCCAGTCGGCCGTCAAATATTGTTTACATTCCATAAAAACTCTAGCAATTTTAGTGCCGGATCTTGTTGTTAATGTTTGAGGACTTTTTTTTAATAATATATAAAATTCAAATAATCTTTCAAAAATTCAACTAGCTTCAAAGATTTTTCTGATGCAGATCGGTTTTTTATCATTATTGCAACCGAGTAAAGAGGCACGAAGAGGGAGGAGGAAGAAAAAATTCATAATATCGTCCAACTTCTGATTTGGAGATATATAAAGTGCAACAATCAAAATATTCATCCTATTTTCCATTTGGCATTGAGCCATACATAAGTCAGGAGAAAGAACAGAAAAATATATCGATGAAGTTACAATGTTAACAGCATCATTAGTATTATGATATATGATTACGTCTTCAGCCGTTTAAATTTTGCAATGCATTTGAAGTTCGAATAAACTAGAATCAACCGTGGTTGGGACAAGAACGCAAGACGCGTAACTGAAAAATGTTACACTAAATTTTTTTCCAACCCCGATAAAGAAGTTTCACTTCAATATATATTTTTTAATAAGACTTTATAACAAAAGTATATACACATGAATTCCGCTTCTTCCTCGTTGTGCCACCAACTCGTTCCACCAGTGACACGAGAAGATATTGTCATACCTAGTCATACCACTGAGTCCGGACGATGCTCTACTTAAATTTATCTTTAGAAATCACTCTAATATTATACTTAATATAAAGTGGAACTTATAACAATATAAGAAACTATACTTAATATGAAGACAATGTGAGATGGTGATAACAAAAAAAACACCCAGCTGAGTATTTTATGGCTACTTCTTAGACCAGCACGCGTTTGGAACCCTCGTAGCTTTAGTTTTAAGTTTACGAATATGGTTATCGCCATCATCTCACTACCGTGTAATCATGTAATGGGCCTACTTGAATAAATATATTTTTTGGCTTTGTCTTTGTCACACTATCATCGCAAAGTGGTTGTCTTTTACAACATTTTTTTTGCCAGCCAGCATATGCCTAACATTGTAGTGTGAAAACCCGGGTGCAGTAGGCGCACCTACTTGCCACAGTCTTTGCCATATCCAAACATTGAGTCGTCTTCACAAATCACATCCCAGTCTCGCAATAACAACTTAATAGTGTAAGAGCATGTGAATCGCCGACAGAGCTGCCTAATGGGGACTCTTAAACAATTTAGCGCACTTTTATGTCAATGTTTCTCCCTTGATTGTTGTTGCTTCCTTGAAAGCAACATAAACGCCTTTTTAGGGTTCCGTAACCAAAATGAAACCCTTATTTATTTATTCATAACACACCAGCAATTAATTGTACCTTTATTCATAAAAAAAATTAATTATGTTTTAGAATTACAAATTCTGTCTAGTGCCATTACAATAATCAATTACATATAGGTATATTGCGCCTTTGTCCGTCCGTCATTACCTTATATATAGGTCACTGTAAATGCTTTCTGCTTAATCACCGTTTCTTTTTTTTTATATCAAAAGCAGGCAGACAATCAAGTATTAAGTGGCCCACTTAATTCATACATATATATAAATACATCAACAGCCAGTATCAGTCCACAGCTGGACTAAAGGCCTCTCCAAAAGGTAGGAATAGACCGTAATCATCACGCTGGGCACGGATTGGTGGTCGCAGTATCTACCACCACGATCACCAATCTTACGCTACTCCAATCCAATCCGTCCTCCACCAATCTTTTGCCTATTATCCGTTATAGGTATATATCCCTATCCCTACTAATATTATAAATGTCAATGTAAGTTTCTTTGTTACGCTTTCACGCAAAAACTACTTAACCGATCCTCGTGAAACATTGTACACATATTCTTGAAAGTATTAGAAGTAATAAAGGATACTTTTTATCCCGACATTAAGCTCGGTTACTTTGGGAGAGGGGATGAAAGTGTTTGACGATTTTACACCATAACTCAATCGACAAATTATAACCGATTTAAATAATTATTTTTGTACTATAGAGGTTATAATATGTGTTTAATTTTGCCCAAACTTTGTGTAGATCTGATGAATGTGGTTGGAGATAGAGGACAGACCTCGTCAGCGAACAGCAACAAACCCCTCATTTAAGGTTTAGCGATACCGAATACTTTATTTTTTTTTAGAACTAAAACTAAATTGAATGCCACGTAAGAAAACAAAATCAAACGCAGACGAAGTCGCGGGCAATAGCTAGTATACCTATATAGGTATATTCTATACCTACAATGGTACAATGGGTAGAGAATAGGTATTAACGCTCTCCGTTATATTCTCTTAGTCGCCTCGTACGACACCCGCCGGGTGGTGAGAATTGTATTCCAATCTGCCGTCACCAACACCACCCTAAATTGTAGTTTTGAGGGAACACATCAGATTGGAGATTGTTCCAAAATTTGCAAAAATTACTAGTACTGGTAAAATTATGCCAAAAAATGAATGCGGAGAAGCGGTAATAGCTCAGTAGGTAAAAAACCCTTCACTTCCGGGGGCAGCGAGTTCGAATCCCAGCACGCACCTCTAACTATGACTGCCGATTGGCGCAGTGGGCAGCGACCCTGCTTTCTGAGTCCAAGGCCGTGGGTTCGATTCCCACACCTGGACAATATTTGTGTGATGAACATGAATATTTTTCAGTGTCTGAGTGTTTATCCATATATTATAAGTATTTATGTAATCATTAATAAAAATTATTCTCCAGTTATCTTAGTAGGTACCCATAACACAAGCTATGCTTACTTTGGGACTAGATGGCGATGGGTGTACTGTCGTAGTATATTTATTATTATTAACTTTTCTAAGTTATGTTTATTTTAACCAATTAAAATATCACTTGCTTCAACGGTGAAGGAAAACATTGTGAGGAAACCTGCATACTTGAGAGTTTTCAAAGGCGGTGTGAAGTCCACCAATCCTCACTGGGTCATTGTGGGAGGAGACCCGTGCCCTGTAGTGGGCCAGTAACGGGCTTAAATGATGATGATGATGATCTGGTATTGCGAATAGTAGAACCATACCAGGCATCCGGATGATGAGGATGGAATTTCTTTATAAAGTGTGAGGTGCGGTCAGTGTAACCGGTGGCTCTTGTATGTGTTAAAATGGAAGGAGTGAGTAAAGCCCAGCTCCAGAGGCAGCAGTAGGTACTCCATGTGAGGTCTTGCGTTTTATAGAGTTGAAGTCTATGGTTTGGCGCCAAAGTAACGTTTTGTTCTGTAGAGCACATCAAGCTTTTTGGAAGCTTTACTTTCCAAGAGAGTACGGAACTGGAAACGCAATGGCAAAAATCTTCTGGAAAAAGCAAAAAAAGTTTTTTTTTTTTTGAAAAAACATGTGAAATTATAGATGTTACAAAAATTATACAGAACAATGATTAGCCCATTTAAAGGCATGCAAATCTTAACTTAAATATAATTAATAACATTCAGAGTTAGATGAATTCCAATTAATTTAATTTAGGCTATATAATTACAATTAATTATTTTATTTCATTTTTGGAGCCAAAAATCAATGTATTCATAGTAAGGGTATGTTTTCATAGTAAGGGCGGGAAGGAAGACAAACAAATTCACTTTCGTATGTATAATATTAGTTAGGATAATAAGGATAAAAATTTAAGAATCAGCATCGAACATTTATATGAGTATGTAGGTATGAACGCTTCATAAGTGCATGTGAAAGTCCTACATGAATAAAGTATTTATGAATTTAAATTTGAAATTTTCACATAGTTGGTACCTATTCAAACTACAAGCCAAATATGTTCTACAAAAAAGAATCGGCTTTGCCTACTAAAAAGGCCAAAAAAGATTTCGATATTTATAAAATGTATAAATCACGACTAAGTTATTCATTGTCCAGGACATTTATTTATCTACAATACAAAAGCCCAAATTAATATCTGATAAAGATTCTGTCGCCCTTTCAGCTTTGGCTTTTGTTTGTACGTGTAAACGAATGGAAAGCCTTTGTAGTGTTGTGGTGAGTACACGTCATTTTATGTTGGAATACTATAAGCTGCCATGTTCAGGTAGTTCTGTTACCGCAAGAATGTTCAACCTTACTTTGTGTTTACGAATGTCAATTAAATCAAACTTTTTTTAATTTATTTTAATATTTAACAACGAGCTTCGCTACGATCTTACCGGTGGTGATGATGTAGTCTAAAATCGAGTAGCAAGCAAACCGTTTAGAGGCATTTGAGTTATATTAAACCTATACCCCACGGTTTCTACATGGCATCGCAGTGGAACGCTAAATCACTTTCCGTTGTCTTTGTAGGTAGATTAGTAACGAAAAGGTGGTTAGATTTTTTGTGCATATGTGCATTGATACCAACCTTATCCATGTTCTCTAACAATGCCTCACGCTATAGGGAGGCAGATTCTACAAAGAAAAACCTTGAAAGAAACTCAACAGTTGGTCTTTTCCAAAATTTTAGATTTAAGCAATCATTAATGTTAATAAGCTAAAGTGGCAGAGAATTTTGGATAGAAGCAGGCGTTACTTTGCGGAAATCCATGATATATTATGAAAATTAAGCTTAATTTGCTATACTCCGCGAAAAGCAGGAGGATCTGTGTGGTGTCATTTATAAATTCTTCAATCCTTATACTCCACACCAAACAGATCTTCGGCAATATACCCTCTACGCACGTTTCGCTCCGAAACCGTAGCATCCTCAGGAGATGTTGACTTTACAATGAACAATTGTTAAGTGAAAAATTCGCCAAATGTGTCGCCTTTTATACCTTTCTGACCCCCACCTTATCTATCTAAGCCCCTCCCACCTCATTAGTGCCTTTGAATATGTTTAATAGAGGTGAAGTTGATAAGTTTATTTGTTCGTTTAGCAATTCGAACCTCCCATTTCTATGTTTAATAATTTCTAATTGTTCCCTCAAATCAAGTCTCAACCCTTTGTCGCAAGCATGTAATATTTCGTACGAATGATTACTGGCTACGTTATGTCCACTGTCTAAAAGATGTTTTGCAAAATGAGATTTTTCAGGATGGTTATGATTATATGTTCTTTGTAACGCATTTCAAATTTACGCCCGGTCTGACCCACATATGTGGCGTGGCATTCAGAACATTGGAGTTTATATACCCCTGATCTGTGCTTATTGTCCAATCTGTCTTTACCGTTACAAATAGCTCTCAGTTGGTTATTTTTCTAAAAGCCACATGAACGCCATGTGATCTAAGTATCCTTGCTACACGCTCTGATATAGATCCGAAGTAAGTCAGACTGGTCTTATACCTATTCAGTTTGTCCAATGGTACGGCGTATAACTCCTTAGCAATCAGCCTCTGTTATTTCTTTTTAATTATGCTATCAACCAAACCTGAATTGTAACCATTTGCATTTGCCATGTGATAAATGACATATAACTCTTTCCTATAATCCTCCTTAGTTAATGGAATTGATAACAATCTATGAACATAATTAAGAAATGCTGCATGTTTATGCTGCCAAGGATGACACGATGAAGCTGGTATGGTGTTATCTGTATATGTAGGCTTACGATAAATCTCAAATCGATGCTTATTGTTCCAACGAGTTTTGAGATTTAACAAACAGATCTGTTTGGTGTGGAGTATAAGGATTGAAGAAATTATAAATTACACCACACAGATTCTCCTGCTTTTCGCGGAGTATAGCAAATTAAGCTTAATTTTGATAGCAGAGAATTTTTTCAAACTTTTATAAAAAAATCAACAGTTGTATAGTAACAGTTGTTGATGTAATAAAAAAAAAGTCCGTTACTTGAATAATATTTTCGAGTATCACTGACCTTTATTAGTAACAGACTACACTTAAATTTAGTCCCTCCTTTTGCACCAAATGTCCCTAGAACTAATATTTTTTACAATACAATATTTTTAGTGTGAATTCCTTGGACAGTCGCATAACAACGTCCTAGGTACTTACAGCGCCAAAATGGCGTCAATCAATTGCAGATTACGAAAGTAACATCAGTGTGTGTATTCTACATGCACATACTGATGTTACTATGTTTACTTCGGTGTGTCATCATATTAACCCATTACCAGCGAACTATGGGGCACGGGACTCTTCCCATAGGGCTTAAATCCCATAAATCACATAGTGTCGTAGCCCACAATTTGGGACACCACACGCCTTAGGGAACATTTTTATTTGGGTTTGCTTAAGCCACATATATCTTTTGAAACTTGGGCCCACGAAAGTATACCCAAAGTTTATTTTATTATGCGCATTATCACTGCCCTATCACCTCTTCGTAAAGGTCAGTATTCAGTATTAAATAAAACGACATTAACTCAAGTGACTACCGTTAACAATTTAATCCGAATTGTTATTGACAGTCCACCCGCAAGCCGTTCTGACGTGACTTTGTGAACAAACATCAATTCCATTTCATTTTCATCCCAAATAAATTATTGAAAATGGTACACTTTGAACCATTCAAAACTATCAAGACATTTACAATTAATACGAAAAACCAAAATTATTTTAAACAGAACCTCGAACGCGATATGATAAACCGCTTTAAGACGCTCCTCACTTTGCTATTCATATGTGGTTTCAATTTCCGAGTTTTCAAACTTTGCAACAAGTTTAAGTTCTTATCGATTCTATACAGCACCAGCCTCATAATTATTATAAGTGTAGCTACTATTTTCTGCTGCGTGGAGTATAACGCATTCCAAGTATGGTCCAGCGTTGAATACGCTTTATCTGTAGCAATTTTAATCGTCTATAATAGTAAGCTGAGCAAATTTTCTTTCAAGCTAAACAAAATTGATAATTATCTGAGAATTAATGTAAAGCATTATAACATGGCTAAAAATAAAACCTTTATTGTCACTGTAGCACTTTGCTTGGTTAGGTTCAGTTTTACATTCACCCATTGCATTGTAAATGTTTGTTATAGTAACTTAGTATTCTTCATTATCAGCCAATTGGCTTCTTATGCACTAGACATCAATAGAATTTGGCGATTCATTCTACTTGAAACTGTACGCTATCGTCTTTGCTTTCTGCGACGAAGGTTAGAAGAAATGCCAGAATGCAATTACTATCTATACGTCAGTGAAAACAAGACTTTTAAGAAGAATAAAATGTCTTTTTGCGTCAATCTGTATAGGAGTATTGCTGATATCTATGACCTTGTGGCTCCGGAGATACATTCATCTGTAAGCATTCATAATTTTTAATTATCTTACTTATATAAAAATTTATGATTAGCGACTAACTTCTTAAGTCGACCGCCACTGAAAAATAAACTTAAATCCAAAATTTCTATTTTTTTAAAGTAGGCATAATATCAAAGTTTCGGGATTTTAATGGCTTTGCCAATTATATGTTAAAAATACTATTATGAAAAGCATGCGAGTGAAAGTTTGTGTGAAATTTGATCTTTATTTTTAATAAATTGTTATGATTAAGCGGTGATAGCGCATTGGGTAGGCGCTCGACCTCACTTTCGGGGTGCCGAGTTCGAATCACAGCCTAACTTTAACTTTCCTAAGTTATGTCCGTTTTAAGTAATTAAAATGTAACTTGATTCAACGGTGAAGGAAAAAATCTTGAGGAAACCTGCATGCCTGAGAGTTTTCCATAATGTCCTCGAGGGTTTGTGGAGTCCACCAATTCGCACTGGGCCAGCGTAGTGGACTACGGCCTTAACCCCTTCCCATTGTAGGAGGAGACCCTTGCTCTGTAGTGGGCCGGTAATGGATTGATGTGATGATGCTGATGAGTTATGATTAGATGTTTAATTTTTTGTTGCAGATGTTTGTAACAGTAGTCTGCACTATACCAAAATTGATTACTAATTTTTATCACATTTTATTGGTTCATGATGGCCGAGTAAGTTAATAACATTTTCTCATCATATGTTCATTACATATATTATTTAGCTGCATCGGGTTTGGCGACTTCTTTATGCTATTATTATCTTTGTCTGCTTATTTAAAAACCGATTTTCAAAAACAGAACACCTGTTTTTAACAAAAAAATTTTTTAAATTATATTATTCATACAGCTTTTTACAATACCACATAGGTTCTTCGCCTTTGTGGAATTGTTAATTCATCATAATCACCTTCTTTAAAAAGTCCATAACAAAGATAAAGCCGATCACACAGCTCTAAAGGTCCACATAAAGTCAAAGTCAAAGTCAAATATTTCTTGATTCAAATAGGCACATAGATGGCACTTTTGATGCGTACATTATATGTAAAATATTACATACGAGTGAGTTGATGGAGATATATAAATTCGTCAACTTAAAACTAAAGCTACGAGGGTTCCAAACGCTCCCTGGTCTTAGAAGCCCACAACAAACTTAGCCGGTTGTTATTTTTTTTTTTGTTATCACCATAGGTCGCCATTGTGGAATTGTTATTTCATCATAATCAACTTCATTAAAATCCCATAAGAAAGATTAAACCGATCACGCAGCTCTAAAGAAGGTTCTTAGTCTTATGTAGGCATTTATAGTAATTTTTTTTTAGGAACCTACTAAGAACTTGGGATTTCTGGTTACACACGTTCTACAATTGTGCTTCCTTTTATTTTCGCCTTGTATTATAGTTGAACTGCATACAATGGAAGTTGAAAAAATTAGAATTTTCTTAATGCACAGATACATTGATGAATCGGGTAATTATATTTTAACTTAACGTTTTATTAGGAAATAGAATAACTACTATTGCGATAAAGTTATGTTCTTTCTGAAATATTATAAATTGAAGGATATATATAAGATACTAGCTGTTGCCCGCGACTTCGTCTGCGTTTGATTTTGTTTTTAAAGTATTCAGTATCGCTAAGCTTTAAATGAGTCTAGTAGTATATATATATAACATGTGACTGCCAATTAATTATAGACATTTAATTTGAAATAAAATAAAATTGCGACTATAATTAAAGATCTAAGCTATCCTATCTCTTAAGTTGGACCAGACTGCTCACGGTGTACCAATTTAATTTTAAATCGGTTAAGTAGTTTAGGAGTCCATCGCGGACAAACATCGTGACAGGAGATTTATATATATTAAGATTTAAAATGTTTTCATCAGATATTTAAAATATTTTGTACAAAAATGATTAATGAAACCGTCGTCAGCATATTATTTTATATACTAACTTTATCGGCGTCTGCGAAAAGCCAGAATTGGGTCCAGAACAAAATAAATACTGGGATGGTAACAACAATTAATGGAAAAACTTTAATCTGTCAATGTCAGCTTTAGTTATTTAAATGTAATTTAGTTGATCCTGCCGGAACTAAAATTTTAAGATAAAAGTCATAAGTTAATATAAACATTCAATTTCTTTTTCTTTCAGATACTAAGGTCAAAGATGAAATAGATTCATTTCTTCAATACACCAGCGTAAGAACATTTCAGCGTAAGATATGGCGATGCGTCCCCATGAATATCGCTCTGCCTCTAGAAGTAGCTAACATTTGTGTATCTGCTATTATAGTTTTAATTAATTTTACCCATTTGTATGGATAGCTGTGGAAATAAATCGTTGCGTTTTGTACAAATCAAATAAAAAAGTTTGCTTTTGAAATTGGAATCGCTGTTATTTTTTATCATCATATGTATGATTTTCATAAAGCTCACTTCGCTAAGTATACGTGTAGGAATCAGGATTTTTACTTCGTGGTTTATGACTTATAGAAAAAGCTTAAAATCTAAATTATTTTTTAATAAACCTTGTAATCTAAAATAACTTTTCAAAAAAAAATGTTTGTTTCTTAAATAATATCTTACTTTTGTTTTTTGTTCGGTATTGCATTAGTTGCCATTTTTGTATATGATGTAAATGATTTACATGAACCTGATTTCATATATAAATGTGGAAATAAAATTAATTTTTAACTCGTAACTTATGTATATAGCAAAAAAGCTTAAAATCGTAAATATTTTGTATTATACCGAATTATATTGTTAAATAACTTAACAAAAAAAAATAACCTTTTTTGCTTTCTTATATATAACTTTTGTTTTTTGTTCGAAGAAATCCAAATGTTTCATGAATAATAAATAGCACACAGGTAAAAGTTAAGGAAATTTAGTTATTGAATAACTTGCAGCCTAAGATAGAAGCGGGGCTAACCTGTTAGAGAGTATGGCAGTTCTCGTCGTCGGTCGATCGTTTGCTCCGCGACTTCGTAGCGGAACGCTAAATCGTTTAGCGGCACCTCTTTATCGGTAGGGTGTTAACTGGCCACGGCCGAAGCGTTCCACCAGACAAGACCAGATTTCCCTAATTTTCCCTGCCGGCAATCGAGCCCCCGACCTCAAACTTTAAACAAAAGTCCTCACCGCTGCGCCTGGGAGGACGTCATAACTCCAATTTCTTTCATCATCATCACGTCAATCTATTATCGGCCCATTACAAAACACGGGTCTCCTCGGGTCCACCACGCTGGCCCACTGCGGGTTGGTGGATTCCACACGCCTTTGAGAACATTATGTAGAACTCTCCGGCATGCAGGTTTCCTCACGACGTTTTCCTTTACCATTGAAGCAAATGATATTAGAATAACTTAAAACTTACATAACTTAGAAAAGTTTAAGGTGCGTGCTGGGATTCGAACTTGGCCCTCCAAAAGTGAGATCAAGCTCCTACCCAATAGGCTATCACTGCTTCCAATTCCTTTACTAAAACATTATTTCAAACATTATACTTCGCATGATAGTGTATTATGGTTTAACAATGTTTTTCCTATGTTATTGATTTTCAACTATTCTTATTACATCCTTAATTTATAAAAAATATATAATAAACTCAACAATAGGGTCCCGAATCCTTATAAAAGTTTTGAGGTAACATTGTTAAGCCGATGTGCAGTCGTCTCGTCAAGCGACCCCATTTAAAATGTCAATTACGCTTGTACGTAAAGAAATAATAATGCGTTTAAGGGAAAAGCAGAAAAGAGAGTGGTAAAATTAAACCTTAAAAACATGAAAAACGAACTCTATTACAATTGACAGAATAAACTGCGTCAATCGGCCGCCTATCAATACCTCACACTATTATTACTTGTGATGAGAAGATATCTACATGAAGTATTAAAATATTTTATGTTAACAAAAAACCACTAAACAAATGTACGGGAGCTATGGTGATACGCTCGACCGTAACAATAGGAAGATCTTCCTCCGAGCGGGTGGTCGTGCTCGGGGACCGAGGTCCGAACATTAATTTTTGGAAGTTGTATATATACGCATTCTTCGTGAACACTTCGCTAGCGCGATGCAGGATTTTTGTAGCGCCATCTAGTTCTGTAATGTGGAGACCGCTACATTAAATATTGGATAGAAGTAGGCGTTACTTTATGGAATCTCATAATATATCGTACTATAATAATTAAGCTTATCCTAATTCATTCTACTCCTCTTGACATTAAAATGACCCATTATTGTTAAGTCAAATTATAGAATAATCATAAAGCAAATTAAGCTTAATTTTCGTAGTAAACTTACTTATTTCTTTAATTCCGAAAACTGTCTTTCAACTCCTATAATATCCGATATAAATAAATTAATTTCGGCTAAACTTGTACTTGAACATACTAAATTTCAAAATATCTTTTCGATTCCAATTTCCTAGTCGCCGAACTGAATTTAGTATGTATATTACGAGTATTCTAAGAAGCAAACAACTCGTAATTCTCAAGAACTTTCTGATTTTATGATGACTCAAATTTGCTTTTATACAGGCAGACAGTGCACAAGGTATTCAATATTAATAAAAATTCCATAGATCTGCTGTAATATGATTTGTCACCTAAATAGTATCTCCTAACGCTATTATATAACTAGTATAGTAGGACACAGCATCATCATAATCATTTCAACCAATTGACGTCCACTGCTGGATATAGTTCTTTGGTAGGGAGTTCCACAATCCACGGTCCAGGGCCGCTTGCCTCCAGCGGCTCCTAGCGACTCGCCTGATGTCATCTGTCCACAGGGTTTGGGGGCTGACCTACACTGCGTTTACCGGTGCGGGGCCGCCATTCCAGCACCTTAAGACCCCAACGTCCATCGGTTCTCTGAGCTATGTACCCTGCCTGAAGATCTGTTTATTGTGGAGTATAAGGATTGAAGAAATTATAAATTACACCATACAGATTCTCCCGCTTTTCACGGAATTAAGCTTAATTTTCATAACAGGTATATCATGGATTTTCGCAAAGTAACGCCTGCTTCTATCCAATACTTTTTTTTAATATTACTAGATCAGATGTCTTATTAAACAATTTTGACGGGCCGAGTAGATGGTAAATGGAAAACGCCCTTAAACTGAACATCACTTAGCAGGGCATGCCTCGAACACGTCAAAGTGCCTCTCTCTGGCTATCGTGCTGAGGCAGTGCTTCCAATTACGCCGTC
Source organism: Pararge aegeria (assembly GCF_905163445.1). NCBI lineage: Eukaryota > Metazoa > Arthropoda > Insecta > Lepidoptera > Nymphalidae > Pararge > Pararge aegeria. Next base: position 3,190,164 of record NC_053201.1, read on the forward strand.
TTGAAACTGGAACACAGCAATATTGCTTGGAGGTAAATAAATAAATCAATATACTACGACAATTCACAAATCGCCATCTAGCCCCAAAGTAAGCGTAGCTTGTGTATGGGTACTGAGACGACTGATGAATATTTTTATATATATACGACCACCATGGCACTGAATGGCATGGCATGGAAAGCAGGGTCGCTGCCCACTGCACTAATCATGCAATATCTAAAGAAGATTCATAAAAACAGTTTTTTTTCCAGTATGCCTATTTTATAAGCACGTTTGCATCGTAATGTCTATGTGTAGTCTACCACTGGTTCGAAAGGCAGATTCTATTGAGGAGAGCCGGAAAGAAACTTGGCAGTTGCTTTTCTATCTTTATTTTGGGAGGTAAGAGCGGAGCTTCCAAACAAAATTTTCATCAAAAAATAACATCAATCCCCCAATCATAACTATCCAATTTAGTAATCTCGCTGTAATAAGTTTGTATCAACACGTTGTTTAGACTTATGCATTGTCAGGTCAAAAATTACCTTTGGAATTATGTAAAACGAGCGTATGGTAAAGGATCTCTGCATTTTTCGATATGCAGATAATACAAATTTAATCCCGTTTCTAGTGAGTCGACTGTTAATATCAAGCATTTTGTTTATAATGAGTAAGATATAAATAAATAAAAATAATTTTGTTTCACAGTTACTAAATTATTATAATGTAGCTGTTACCCGCGACTTCGTCTGCGTTTGATTTTGTTTTTTGATGTGGCATTCAATTGGCATTCAAGTATTCAGTATCGCTAAGCCTTAAATGAGGGGTTTGCTGCTGTCCGCTGAGGAGTTCTGCCCTCTATCTCCAACTACATTCATCAGATCTGCACAAAATTTTGGCAAAGTTAAACACATATATATATACCTCTATTGTACAAAAATAATTATTTAAATCGGTTATAATTTGTCGGAGTTGTGTAAAATTGTTAAACACTTTCATCCCCTCTCCGAAAGGAACCGAGCTTAACGTCGGGATAATAAGTATCCTATATTGCTTCTAAAACTTACAAGAATATGTGTACAAAGTCTCATGAGATTAAGTAGTTTTTGCGTGAAAGCGTAACAAACAAACTAACATTGACATTTATAATATTAGTAGGGATAGGGATAGGGATATATTGCGTAGCCACTGCAGGTGTATCTAGTTCTTTACATATTTTATACTATACCAAACATACTATGGTAATGCACGCACGTCTTTTCGGGTGGTAATTAGCCTAAAGTCTCCCACTATGCTCATTATCCATTGCCTTATAAGATATTGCATGTTTCTATGCGTAAACAAACAAGATTCTTAAACAATCATTAGTCACTTGTATCACACAGGGGGCGCGACGGAGCGCGGTGAAGATCACTCGCTAATGATTCTCGGCGATACTGTCACATGTTTTAACAGAGATTTATCTTTAACCTTTTGTGAACCATGGGCATAAAAAATACGTTAAATAAATAAATATACAACGACAATACACACATCGCCATCTAGCCCCAAAGTAAGCGTAGCTTGTGTTATGGGTACTAAGATAGCTGTTGAACATTTTTATGAATATAATACATATAAATACTTATAAAATACATATAAACACCCAGACACTGTAAAACAATCATGTTCATCACACAAACATTTACCATTTCGCAGCTGCCCACTGCGCCAGTTGGCCGTCAACATTGCTACTATTTGGGGTGTCTCAGACCCCAAGAATAATCATTATGCGGAATATATTGTAATTTGTAATTAACCGTTAATTTAATACACAAGTACTTTTTTTTATTTCTAGATTAGGTTAATAATAATAAGAAATCAAGTAAAATAGTTAACCATTTAATTTTTTACAAAAAGCAACAAAACATGTACATCTTTTACGAACTCAAACATATCCTCCTCTGTGCCCTAACTTCCACATTAAAAGAGTATTTATAAATCTAATTTTAGCCTCTGCTGCAACAGCTGCATATCAGAATAAAATGGCAACAATATTTTTTGACACAGACGTCCCGAAATACCTATGGTCAGTAGAAACGGAAAGTACTTTGAGCACGACTATTCCCTGCTTGGTCTTTTTTTTTCGCATTGTGTGTAGCTGAGTTACCCTAATGATTTTAACAGCGGGCTTTTTGGCTTGCCTCGGAATGTGGCTCTGCTGGGAAGCCTGCTTGGTCGACCCGATTACTAAGCCACGTTAGCATCGTCAGTTTAAAAGAGTCAGAAAGTTTTTTTTATCACTGCGGTCTGTTTAACCCCACAAGGTTCACATAAGGTTAATGCCATTATTCATTGTAAATGGTAGATTGTTTTTGTTTGAACAACTAGACAGCCGGAGGGGATGAAAGTGGGCATAAAATCTTTTACATCCTTATCATCCCCTACCTCTTGATATCATACATCTGGGCACATCCCTCCTTTGTCGATACGATTTAGTTCCCAATTATACAATAAGGTATATACAAATAATAATCCACCTATAATTTATCTATGTTAACATAAAACGTTACTGCCATAGCTGAATCCATAACGCATTTTACGATGACCATAACGTGGTATCACCTGCCTTCACGTAATGACTTCATAACTTTGATAGTTGTAAGCTGAAATCGTAATGGTTAATGTTTAAACGGCAATAAAGTTGAGATTAAGTCAATGTTGTATAATATAAAGGCCTCAATAGCTTATGAGTGTAAGAAATGTAACTCTTAGACCTTCATCAAGGGCGCAGTGGGCAGCGACCCTGCTTCCTGAGTCCAAAGCCGTGGGTTCGATTCCCACAACTGGACAATATTTGTGTGATGAACATGAAAGTTTTTCAGTGTCTGGGTGTTTATCTATATATTATGAGTATTTATGTGTATTGTTCATCAAAATTATTCATCAGCTATCTTAGTACCCATAACACAAGCTACGCTAGATGGCGATGTGTGTATTTTCGTAGTGTATTTATTAAAAAAAAAAAATCTGTTTTCCAGCTGAACTTCATCATTTTAGGAAATGAAAATTATACAGTTCCGCGAAGTTATTAAAAAAAATCCGCAAAGTAAATAAAGATAAATTCCATCCAATGCAAAACAAATATTTTCTTGTGAATTTGTGTTAAACATACACACACGAACATTGACGTTTATAATATAATAGTGATAAACAACGTTTTTGATAAGTACCGCTAGAATGTAGCACGCCCTCCCGGCAACTGTTTTTCCTATCACGTATAACTTGACTATCTTCAAGGTAAGAGTGAACAGGCATTTTCTAGGCATCATCATCAGCGTTAATAAAAAAAAACGAAATATTGATACGATTATACGATGTGATGTTTTGAAAATCCTGAGGGAATCGTCAGTTTCGACGGAACAGAAGGTATGAAATATGTCCGTCTTCAGTCTGCGCAAAGTCTTGCCAAGCTCGGTAAAGCAGAACTTTAAAACAATGGCTACTTTGTAAACCCACTAGAAGCATTTCCTAGGTGCTTTTCCGGGAAAAAAAGTTCTATGCCTGACAAGATGGCAATTTTATCAAGATCAGTTCAGTGCTTAAGTCGCACGGAAATAAAAAACAAACATACAAGTACGCCTTCGCAATAATAATATTACCGTAAGAGGCCATTGAACTACCATTTGTCATGAACACGGCCACTTTCGCAGACGTCCTTGCGCCACTCGTTTCTTTGTTCAGCGATGCTTTCCCAATAACTTAAAGTTTAAGCAATAACATATTGCGACGAAGCAAGTGTTTACGCTATACCTATATAGTACACAGGTCTACATGCGACAAGTCTATCTGTAAGTAGCTGAAATTGCTTGAATCATCATATTACCGGCCCACTGTTTCCAGAATGGGAAGGATTTAGGCCGTAATCCACCACGCCGGCCAAGCGCGCATTGGTGGACTTCACACGACTTTGATAATATTATGGAAAAATTTCAGGCATTCAGGGTTCGTGATGTTTTCTATTACTAATAAAGTAAGTGATATTTAATTGCTTGAAACACACATAACTTTTAAAGTAAGCGGTACGTGCCGGGGTTAGAACTCGACCTGTAATAAAAGTAAAAATATTCAAACATTAACAATAAAATTTATATTTAAACCATAAATATTTAGAGTGATTCTCATAACAGCACTTTTAAAGTAGCTGAATTGCTATAATTTTATAATGAATATATATAACTACTATTAAATAAACAAAATTGGAAACTAAGAAATCTACGAAAAAAACGCAAAAACTAACACAAAAAAAATGTATTTTAAGTTCCAGCAGTAGCAGCCACGAAGGTTCCAAAAAAGGCATAACGTTACCTAACTCAGCAAACCAGCAAAACCTAGAGGCTTTGTAGGTATTGTAAAACAAATAGAGTTACCTCCGCTCACTCTCTGCTCGCATAATTAATCAAGTACAAAACTTAATGTAACAAATCTTCGTGTTTCTCTTATTTCTCCGTATTTCAATTCAGTCAAGCTGTGATATTCGCAAATGGGACTAATCACTTAATGCAGGTGAAGTTTCCACTGGAATATCGAGAAGTTCGAAAGAGGTTGCATATTAAAAAGTTACTACTACCGGTCTAGAAGTCGAATCACTTATTCTTCACTTGCTTTTAAGACACAAGTTTTGTTATTTAACAAATTATTAAAAGCTTTTTTTGAAATCGTTTTTCGTATAACAACCTTACGAACATGATATTATTTTCTATAGTAGGGCTAGTCGTGCTTCGGACTTACGAAAACAGCGGTGGTTTTATGAAGATGACTTTATTCGTTACAGTGAGAGTACACATGACAAGAGAGAGAAAGAAGTACAGAGAAAGCGGTGCAGTGTACTAACTGCACTTACAAATCAGATAGGATCGAGGGTGTTCAGAGAGCCATAGAACCGTCATTGCGAAATCTGATTTAGTGATCCGAATGTTAGACAAGGTGTTATACATTTGGAGTTGTACAGTCGATAGCGCGATCTTAAAATCTATCGTCAACTACTAACGCCATCCAGCGGTATTTTTGGAAACTAAGAGTAGTCATTAGGTTGTAAACTTCTTTTTTTAATTTTATATATATTTTATCAAGATAAAAGAAATTAGGAGTTTTTCTGGTGTGACCGAGTAAATGAATAGTGAAAACGACTATTAATACTTAACAAAATCTACAACGGCTACGTCTTCGTAGCACGCGTAGACCGTTTATTGTCTTCACGTAGAGCGTAGTTTTAACGATAGCTTTTTTAGTTACTGGCCGCAACTAAGACAAATGTTGTGGAAATATTATACCATGCACGTCAAGGGTAGCGGAGACCGGCGCGCCGTGCATTTTTTCGCGATGCGAATGTCCCGTGGCCCTGGCTAGATACTCACGTTAATGGTAAGGTTTAAACGGCGTAAATCAGTCGATTTTACTACTTAACGTACTGGCCACGAGACAAATCCCTTTGATTTATACATAGCTAGCTAATGCCGGTGAATTCGTCTGCGTGGAATTTCTGATTTCCCGTGAGAGTAACCAACCTTCAGTAGTTACGGTACTATAGTACATGCCTTAGAGTTTTCCATAATTTGGAAATGAAATTATATGAAATTTTATTCGCTGAATATGAGCTTACATAGGATTTTATTATAATATAACATTACTCCATATTCTACTATTAAGCATGCGAAATGTAAAGTGCACAACAAGAACAATCATTACACATGTCTGCATAATCTTGTTGAGCAGGCATTGAAAAAATATTTATTAAATTATACAGGTTATATCAATGTTATCATATAATAATGACAAATAATATCATTTTTAATTCGAAGTCAGATACTCGGATATTGTATAGAAACATTTTGTACACAGCCAATGTGCCAGATTTTTCTTAAAAAAACGCGTAGGTTGATTTTTCAGACCTGCATCTAATTTATTGTATATTTTAACGCACATAGCAAAGGGGGATTTTGCGGTTTGTTTTAATTTATATTTATTGTTTCAGCCGAGCGGTTCTCAAAAGCGTGTGTAGTCCACGAATACGCGTTGGCTGAAGTGGACTACGGCCTTTCTCATTGTGGGAGGAGACCCAAGCCGTGAAGTGGGCTAGTAATGGGTTGATACTGATGATGGTGATAATGAAGATCAGAAAGTCTCCAAAATGTAATCTATTAAATAACTTAACTCATATTCAATCCATAGTAGGGGTTCCAATAAAATATTCTTTCGATAATCTCGAAGGTTCACGTGCGACGGTGTTTGAGTTAGCTCGGAACAGCGGGTCCGAGCAATATTTCTGAGAGCTTATATCAAGTATGTAAGACTAACAAACGCTGAGACGAGAGACTTTGTGGATTGGTACACATCAAACTTTCAATTTGCTAGAACAATATGCATCACGTGAAATATCAATATGCTCTTAAAGACGGGTTATTTATTTTAGCAATTTATAAATGCATCTTACAGCAAAAAATAAGACGTTTTCATCTTGGAAAAATCAAACCATGTTAGTCAATTGTTTTTACAGCGAATACGAAGATGCTCCTTCTTGATGCTCCGAAGTCTTGGGTTCGATTCCCGGGAGGGGGAATTCGGGAATTTATAATTTTAGAATTTTCTCTGGTCTGGTGGGAGGCTGTGGCCGTGGCTAGTTACAACCCCATCCATAAAGACGTGCCGCTAAGCCATTCAGTGTTCCGGTGCGATGTCGTGTGGAAACAGATAAGGGGTATGACTACTATGCTCCCTAACAGGTTAGCCCGCTACCATTTTAGACTGCACCATCATTTACCTGGTGAGATGCAGTCAAGGGATAACTTATAGTGGAATAAAAAACCATGATGTTAGTAATTGAATTAATATTATACTTCGCCAGCGTAAACATATTCTTGCAGGCTTGTTTATGGTTATAGAATCAGCTTTCTCAACTGGTGGTAGATTGGTGGTGGACAAACAGACCTACTTTAAATAAATGAACGTTTAATTTTGTTTTTAGGGTCTCGCAAGCCAACATGAACCCACTTAGTTTTGCTTTCTCGGCTTAGTTCAGATATTCTGCGTAATGGAAAGCTGTAAGGAGGCATTATACACAAAGGTGAACATTCTGAGGGGCTAGTTTTTTGTGGTATATATATAACGAAGTTACCTAAAAGAAAATCTATCACAGCTTAGACTTTACAATTTAGTGAGGAGATCAACTTATAAATTGTACTTGGAAATCGGTACTATTTATTTTATTATATTACTAGATTAGTATGTGCCCTGCGGCTTCACCCGCGTAAATTGCGGAACGCAGCGTACTGCTACATAGTCTGCATTTACTTCAGTAAATCAAACGTAAAGTATTGAACGTAGTTACAAGATTTGGGCAAAACTACGCAGATAGTAACCAAGCCAGTTCAAAAATAATTATATCGGTAAAAATTTTTCGGAGCTATGGTGTAAAATCGCCAAACACTTTCATCCCCTCTACCAAAGGAACTGAGCTGAATTTCGGTATTAAAAGCATCCTATGTCTTACCTCGTAGAATTTACTCTAATCGAGCAAAGTTTCATTTAATTTTGTTCGGTAGTTTCAGCGTGATGCGCGGCTACGATACAGACTGGCAGACTAAAATAAAAAAAATACAGTTCTGGTTTCAGAAACGATTGTGGAGTGCCCTCCAAAAAATCTTTAAAAAGTCTTTTGGAGGGAACTCTGAAATATATGTCAATACATAATATTATCTTCAATAAACAAAATTAGTCCCGTTACAGTTTTATTTTAAGAATAAATTCTCGTTTGTTTTGTCAACCTATTTTGTCAACTTTTTGTATATACTATAAAGACTCTAATACTTTAACCATTCTCGTAGCTGGTTACGAAAACTAAAGCCATTTTGTAATTACTAGTGGCTAAAATAATTAGAACATATAAACCAGTAACCAAAGAGACAAATGTTTCTTCTTTCACAACATCAACTAAATAAAGAAATTAATTTCAATGGGGTTTCGTTGTTTAAACTCATAATCGTTAAAGAGAGCTGTAAATCCAGGCATCCTGACTATTTCCTGACATATCCTCATCGGCCATTAACGCCGGTGGTACCATTTCCAATTAAGCAGATTGCACGCCGGCGGCACTAAACCACGGTTAAACAGTCAATCGGACACTTTATTGCCTCGCCTTTTGTGATACCTACCCGTTTATTTGCGAGTATTCAAAATTGCATCATCACTATAGGAAATACATGTGGAAGAATGAATCAACTTGTTGACTTGATCGCTTGATAAGAACTTATAGCATATATTAGCCAAGTTAATTTATTATACAAGGAAGGTACGTCAGTATCCTGGCACAGTTGAGACATAACCGGAGGGAGAAGGCGCTGTTTTGTTACTTTAAAATAATAATACATTATTTATAAAATAGGATTAATTTGTAATCTGATTAATTTGAAATCTCTATTGTGGGATTGTGTTGGTCGCTCACCCCCTTATTATTAAAAACTCTAAAACAAAATATCCACGGAAGTGAAAAATGCGAAGTCGTTTACAATTTTTAACCGCAAACTAATAAATCTACTAACGACTTTGCATTTCGCAACCTACTGATATCGAAGATTCTGAAGGTAGATTTTTAATAATTTATATGCATACCTAATAATAAGTTTAATATCAAATAATATTAGATCAATATGACTTATCTGTAAGTGAATATGTTAAAGTATTATTTAAGAGAAATAAATGATTCTTTAACCTGATAATCGATTCAATTTTTTTCACTACAAGTTGACCGCAATCTCACCAATGTGTGTCTGTGTCAATGTCAATGTGATGATGCAGTATGTGATGGAGCGGGCTAACCTATTAGAGATACAGGGGCTTATTGAACCCATAATTCTTATTAGTTCCTAGTCGGTATCGTACAGGAACGCTGAATCGCTTGGCTGCACGTTTTTGTCGATAGAGTGGTAATTAGACGCGGCCGAAATCTTCATCCAGACAAAAATTCTTACGAAACGAGTAAGGGAATGTAATTGATAACGGGCGGCAGCGTTCTCTGTTCTAACCTGGACTAATCTAAATTGGGTACCGCACGCTGATCGGTTTTTATTCGGCATCGTACCGGAACACTAAATCGCTTTGTCTCACACAAGACCAGACCAGAGAAAATACTGAATTAAAATTCTTGAATTTTTGAATTTTTTTAATACAGCACTCACCTGGTCAGAAAGGAAAGAGGGAGAAAAGTCAATACTTGAAGGAAAGAATTTAAGAAATATTTACACGATACATTAAATGCTACTTATATAAAAGTGACCCGTGATTCATGCACTGCGCAATCACGAAAGCGCTTCACACGTCACTTTGACAAATGTATGTGCTTGAGGATAGTGATTTATCTCTGAAACCGGTTCACAGCATCCTTGCATGTTCTACGACGTAGACAGGATGTTGGTACCTACTTATCAGACCTTGTTACTTTATATAAGACTAGCAGTTGTCCTCGTTAGTCGCCCGCACTTTTTACGGTTTTTTACGAAATCTATGTTACTCGCCGTCCATTAAACTATGCCAAAAATCAAGTTGTTTGTTTGCTTAGTTAGAGCGTGAATGAAGCACAAATGCACTCCTTAGTCCGCGTACAACTCTTTTCATATTATTTCGTCAATCCATCTTTCTTTCAGTCTACCTGCTTTTGCGGTTTGACGGCCGATTGGCGTAGTAGGCAGTGATCCTGCTTTCTGAGTCCAAGGCCGTGGGTTCGATTCCCACAACTGGAAAATGTTTGTGTGATGAACATGAATGTTTTTCTGTGTCTGGGTGTTTATATGTTTATTATAAGTATTTATGTATATTATTCATGAAAATATTCATCAGTTATCTCAGTACCCATAACACAAGCTATTCTTACTTTGGGACTAGATGGCGGTGTGTTTATTATCGTAGTATATTTATTTATTTATTTACCTCTCTTCCTTTTGTTTGTTGGACCTTGCCAGGTAGTTACTCAATTTGTCCGTTTTTCCTTGTCCTTACGTGCAATGAAGATTACCATCAGCGTGATGTTAACCACCCCATATCCTTCCTCACAAAACAGACTTTCAAAAGCTAAAGATTTTTTAAATGTAACTAATAGTTTCTGACATTAGCGCGTTCGGACAAACAACTTCAGCTTTATTATTAGTCGATACAGTAAGAGAAATCACATCAAAAACACCTAATCGTAAAACTTCAGCGAGTTCACTCAACTACTAAATAAATCCAAACATTACATCCCCTCAAAGTACAAGAGAAGATACATCACAATATAAATACCCCACCACCCCCAATCACCATTAAAACTTGCTTGTTTGACGACAAGATAAAACGGCGCATTTAGATGCGTCTTTACAACTCATCATCTGACTCGAATCTGCTAATGAGTAAGGATCTAAGACGTTGTGAATAATTTGGGGGAAATTTGTTTCGCTTGGAAGATGGATCAACTTTGTGTTGAGCTTTTGATGACTGTTACTCGGTTGTTTATGGTTACACTTTACGGTAAGTCATCTCGTTGTTTACGAAATATTATCCATCCATACTTATATTGACGGCCGAGTGGCGCAGTGGGCAGCGACGCTGCTTTCTGAGTCCAAGGCCGTGGGTTCGATTCCCACAACTGGAGAGTGTTTGTGTGATGAACATGAATGTTTTTCAGTGTCTGGGTGTTTATCTGTATATTTTAAGTATTTATGTGTATTATATTCATAAAAAAATATTTATCAGCTATCTCAGTACCCATAACACAAGCTACGCTTACTTTGGGGCTAGATGGCGATGTGTGTATTGTCGTAGTATATTTATTTATATTGTTAGTTAGGGATTAGACACGACTTCGGGCCCTTTGCTACGATTTTTTTTTAAATCAAGCAAAATATTGAATACAAAATTTGATAGGATGGAAAAATAATGTCTGTTTAACATTGGTTAAACAGACATTATTTTTCCTTCCGTTACTTTTTCTGGATTGGATACGTTTTGAAGCCGTGTATTGACACGGCTTCAAAACGTATCCAATCCAGAAAAAGTAACGAAAAGATAAGATAGCACCCTAGAGTTTGTTAAATTGTACAATGATGTTGGAAAAGAGCAAATAAAACGAGTATTTTTGCTGTCTTCATCTCAGTCAATCTGGCTTCCGAACCGATAGTAGTTGTAGTCACTACAAACAGCAGACTTAACTTGACTTGACTTGACTTGATATTAGGCTCACTTGAAATGAATGAATTTTAAATTTTACGTTTAGAAAAAGAAGTTTTGTTACATCCCCGAGATGTAACTTATCATTATAATACGCAGAGAGGTCGTGACGGCAAAAGAAAGCGTCATGCCTTTTACCAAGGCAAAAGAGTTTATGTTACCTTCAAAGAAAATATAAGAATAACTAGCATTTTTGTGATTTTGTAGATTACGTGATAGCCTTGGGTAAACGCATGCTGCTCCAATAGGATCCAATAGGATTGCCGGGTTATATGACCCAGACCGAATGTTTGAACAACAAGCGTACAAGGGGTGGCGGGGCAAAGCCTGTTTATCTCTTTCCAACGTAAATTCATACTATGTAAATCAAGCTTAATTTGCTATAGTACGCGAAAAGCAGGAGAATCTGTATGGTGTAATTTATAATTTCTTCAATCCTTATACTCCACACCAAACATATTTATATAGATATATATATAATATATATATATTTTATTTATATATTTGTATAATTTTAAATATTATTTATTGCACCACATACCTCTTTTCTATGTTTTTTTTTCCTTTTACGCCATTGGTTGCCTGGAAGAAATCGCTATGTGGCGATAAGGCTACCAAATTGTACTCCTTGATATGTATTTATATCTGTGTAATTACTTTATTTCTTTGGTGTACAATAAAAGTGTATTCATTCATTCATTCATTCAAACAGATCTTCGGCAATCTTCCCTCTACACGTTTCGCTCCGAAACTGGAGCATCCTCAGGAGATGTTGACATCATACTTCATCATCATATCAACCCATTAACGGCCCACCACAGGGCACGGGTCTCCTCCCACAATAAGAAGGGTTAAGACAGCGTGGTAAACAACGTCAATGATGATGACGATATAATTAGATAAATACAATATTTTACCGATTCTTTCTTATTACCACACTAGCCTTATAATTATTTCTAAAACGCTATGACATCCTTATCAAGAGCGAACATATTCCTCGGCGTTTATTTTTAACGACAGCACGCGCGAACTGATAACGTTAACACTCTACGCGTTAAACCATTTAACGCGTTTAACCATTTAACTCATTTAATGCGTTACACGCGTCGGATTAGCGGCGTAGTAAACGTAAAGTTTACGGCAGATTACAAACGCTAAGTGCTAACGAGTTCCATTTTGTTACTGTGCAGTGACTGTTTTAGTATTAGCTGTTAAATTAAAATGAGATACGTGATGCGGAGCTGTAATTAATTTTGTAATGGTTCCTCTAGAGATAATATTTCGTTTATCTATGGGTTTTTTTCACAGAGAGCCGCTGGACCCGAATGGCACAAGGCCGTCGTCTATAAAACCCCCTATAAAATATTATGTCCAGCATCGGACGTACCTTAGTTGACATAATGAAGATTATCTGTTTTTGTATACCGATAATCTAACTAAAAACTTAAATTGCATTTTAATTTTTTTAATTGATATTTCCTCCAAGTGTAGCTACCAATACTCATAAAAATTAGTGGCTTTAATTTAATTTAAACTAAAAGTTTAAAATATGTCAGCCTATTGTGCTGAGTATAGTGCTATTTATTTATTCCTTGTTTTTTTTTCGGGAAGCAGCACTAGTTCGAATTGTTCTAAAGTTGGTAGGATGAATTTAAGTACTTATGGTGTATCTGTGGAGCAAAATTCTAAACGTTAGCAATAGCCATTTAGTATAAGGAAATAGTATACTGAAACAGAGCGGTACGTGAGCCTTTTCCTAGAGTGAGCGTTAACTTGGTTGATTGAACTCTAATGTACGATCTAGTACTTAGCAGAGTAGCTGCATATTGGATATTGGATAGAAGCAGGCGTTACTTTGCGGAAATCCATGATATATTATCAAAATTAAGCTTAATTTGCTATACTCCGCGAAAAGCAGGAGAATCTGTGTGGTGTAATTTATAATTTCTTCAATCCTTATACCCCACACCAAACAGATCTTCGGCAATATACCCTCTACGCACGTTTCGCTCCGAAACCGGAGCATCATCAGGAGATGTTGACTTTACAATGAATAATTGTTAAGTAACAATTATTCATTGTTTAATTTTGATAATTTTGATAAGAGTAGCTGCAAGCAGGTGGGTGGGTAAGCTTTGTTCTTTCTTATTGTCTTTATAGACCTAGTATAGACATGCAAAATTGACCGTTAAAGGAGTGGTTTGATGTATATAGTATTCACAAATTATTATTGAACAAAACCAATACTATTAAATAGGTTTGACCTTAATGACTAACCTATCGTGAAATTCAACACAACAATTTATAAAAAGGCGCATTGAAATACAGATATTCTCAATGCGCCTATTATCAATAAGCAACTACCATTTCAAAATCAGAGCTTTAGGAATTTATTATTTCTTTGAAAACGATGTCAAAGCGTAAAATATGAAGAAGAAATGACACAAATTACAAATTACTCTCATTTGACAAAGAGAATGGGAATTATTAAATTTTAATGGCGACAACTTCCGCCCGTGAGGCAGTGACGCGTGACCCGGTCAAAGGGAAACCTCCCTTTGACCCTGTCAGAATGCACGTTCCATTTCTGAATATCGCCGAGTGTGAAATGGGCTTAATGCGTTAATTGGCACGGATTCTCTTACGTTTTTGATGTTTTGTTTTTACATTTTTTATCTGTCGTTAAATATGACAACGGTTTTTTTTCCAGTATAAGAAAGCCCTGCTTGACTGCTATTTCATCTGGCGGTAGGGGCGGATGATGCACAGGATGGTAGCAGCCTAACGGGTTAGAAAAATGGTAGAGAAAGAAAAGAACTGAGAAAATGGCATACGATCAGTGACTTGTTGCCAAAATAAGAGATAAAGATAATAAATAGGTTGAAATCTAGCCAGTTTCGAAATATACTAATATACGCTGTTTGTATTTATATATTTGATATTTCCTCCAACAGTTGGTAAAAATACTTTAACGAAAATCTTTCTTTCCTACTTACATTTATTTACGTTATATTAAGTACACATATAAATTTTAAAACAAACTCCACCGCCCCTTATTATATTTTCTCCCAGACAACTATCGTCCAGGAAAATGAAATAAAATAAAAAAACGAAGCCAATTTACTTCAAAAAAACCCCGGATTGCATTACATCAAAGCTTTTTCTATGTCACGTCCAATATGTTTAGGATTTCACTCAATAGACTGTCCTACGAAAATTAAATTGTTCCCCCCTTACGGTTTTAAAGGTCTTCTTATGTCCATTTTCCGTGTTTCTCCTTTAAAATATCGCGTTTCATATTTCGTCGCATTACGTGTTGTGTTATTGGTAAGAGATAGTTTGGCATGAGGGAGAATTTCGAGTATTTCTCAAAATGAGATGGTAGCATTTGATTATTCTTTTAGTGTTAGTTTAAGAATTTAAATTGAACTCGTCCACTGAACATGTTTTACGTTTATTTTTACTTTAATCAAAAATAATATTTTCTACATTAATAACAAAAGTATTTATTACAAACATTATGAGGGTCTGCATAATTTTTTCATCATCAAACGCTAAATTAATTGAAACAAATTCGTTAAAAAGTTTTCGCTTGAAAGACTATCTGGTAATTACTTTATTTGTACACAAAAATAACCTTAAATAAACTATGTAAAACTAAATGAAATCTACAACGTCTTCGAAACCACCGCAGCGAGGCATAGTTCCTAAGATGCTGGCAGCATTGCCAATTTAATTAAATATTAAAAATCAATTGAAATCTGAGTTAATTATATCATCAATTTGTTTACAAAATTATTTCGTTTTAGTCGACATCCTACTAATATTTTAAATGCGTAATTTTATACGAAGTGGCTGAGTGACAGCCTAGTGATTAAAGATTCGGCGTCTCTTTTAAGGGGGATCGAACTTGATCCCCGACTTGCGTTTGCGTTAGATAGATACGTTTTTATCGGTCAGATACATAGGAAAGGTTCCTACGTATCTGAATTATAAAGTTTTTCACTATTACGGTCAGGTTTTATTTAAGCAATTAAAACATAACTTGCATTAACAGTAAACATCGTCAAACCGGCATGCCAGAGTGTTCTCCATAAATCCGCACTTGGCAAAAGTATTGGACTAGGGAGATACCCGTATTCTATCGTGGGCCGTTAAAGGATTTACGAGTGTAATGATGAATTTATAAAACTCCTATCTAATAAACTTTTTGATAATACGTGTAGGAATAAAAAAAAATAGAGTAATAGTGTATTGCATACGGTATCTTTGAACTCATCATTCGAGCTTTTGTATTAAGTATTCAGTTAGTCGAGAAAATATCCTAAAAGAATGAAAAGTCCTATTATAGTATTAAGGACGACGATAAAAATGCTTGGGTGTAAAACAAAAAACAACTGGCTTAGTATGTTGTGAGCTTCTATTTAGACCAGGGCGCGTTTGTAACCGTCACAGCTTTAGTTTTAAGTTAACGAATTTAGTTATCGCCATCAACTCACTTCTATGTCATAGTTTACATATAATGTAAGCATCAAAAGTGCCATCTATGTGCTATTTGACTTTTGACTTTGATTGAACATAACTGAATGTCAACCTCATATTATTAATAACAACAATATACGTCCCTTTGTTTACACATAACTCGAACGTAAGAGTTCCGACTGTCTAAACCCTTTGCAGCCAATTCAATCACAGAAACGAACAATACACGTATTTTGCAGCCCGACACTACTTGACAACTTAAAATGCATCATGAATCAACTGTATGAATCTTAACTCTATATTTATAAAGATCACAATAGAAAACTGGGGTGTTTTGAAACAGCAAATATAAATTTGTTAAAGAACAATCAACCAAATAAACAACATCGCTCAACAAAATAAATGTTAAGTCTTTATTCTCGAACACTAGAGTTTAAATTAGAAATATTTTATTTGATCGAACAGCAAATTTAAATTGGTAATAGAACAATTAACCCTGCAAATTCTACTCCTCCCAAATGGATTGGATTGCTTGGATCGAAGTGCCGGTGAATTGTTCTTGCATGTTTATATTAAGTACTGCGGATGACAATTGTCTCATTCGCTAAGTATTACGGAATAAATTACCAAGTTAATTCCACTTAATCGGATCTTTTTTTTTTAATATATTGTCAAGCGGTCGACTGAAACAACACCCGATGGTAAAATCGTTAAACAATATAGCGCTATAGTAAAATAAATATACTACGACAATACACACATCGCCATCTAGCCCATAAGTAAGCGTAGCATATGTTATGTTTACTAAGATGACTGATGAATATTTTTATGAATAATATACTATATACATAAATACTTATAGAATGCAGATAAACACCCAGACACTGTAAAACATTCATGTTGATCACACAAACATGTTCCAGTTATGGGAACCGAACCCAGTGTAAATATATTGATATATTATCTTTCAATAGAGTTGACTATAAAATACACTTAAAATAATTAACTTTCAAGACTATCGTAAATGCTGAAGAAAATTCTAGGTAGATACTACTTGAGCATAGTATAAGAAAGTGTAATGAAAACTGTTCGTACTTTTCCAGAGCTTCAAATAAAAACTATATTGAGACAATGAAAAGAAAGTGGCGCGATAAGAAACGCTATAATTTTCACTTAGTTTTCCACTTGACTTCGCTTGTGACTCGACTTTGCCTTGAAACCGTACACTATTATATCTATTGTTTTTTTCTTGTTGTGCTTCTTTGGTGAATCTCAAATTTAAGGAGTCAGTCTTTACAAATGGCACTGAGAAAACACGTTTTTTTTGTGTTGTGTTTGTTTTTTTTCATATTCCAGTACAAGTAAGCCTTTGACTGCAATCTCACCTCATGGCATGTGATGATGAAATCTAATATGGTAGCGAGTTAACCAGTTAGGGCGTATGTCAGTTATAGAAAACCCATACCCACCATATAGGTTTCTACGCTACATCGTAACGTAACGCTAAATCGCTTAGCGGCACGTCTATAAATTATAAAGTTCGAAATTGCCCCTGCCAGAATCGAACCCTGGACCTCCAAGTTAAAACCACAGCGCTCGCCACTGAGCCAGCGTGGACGTCAAAATACACAACCCATTACCGGGGTCTCCTATCAGAATGAGAAGTCTTCCACGCTGGCCAAGTACAGATAGGTAGACTTCACACGCCTTTGAGAACTTTATGGATAACTACCAACTGGGCTAGCACGGACAGGAGACAAAACTTATATCCCCCGGATAGCATATAATATCCTCTGACACGGGATATAATTAAGGTGTTCACCTGCTAAAGCTCGGAAACATGGAATAGAAGAAGTGTTCCTCCGTTTTTGTTATTCCATCGTTTATTCTTATTCCTTTTTTTTTAATTCTTAACATTGCTTAAAAATAAAATTAAAAACACTATTAAAAATTTATAAAAATAAAACATCCACCCTCCGCTTGCGGGGCTTTTGAATGCCCAAAGCAACCGGCGGTCAGGGCTCCAGAGTGAGGAACCTCCTCACAATACGCGCCGTTTCAAGGACTACCGCCTTCTGTATCCGACCCTTGATACAACTACCAAGCGAAAGCTTCTTAAGATGTTGGTCGAAGCTTTTCGCGAGAAAACCATTGACTGAAACGACGATCGGAACAAGAACGGCCGACTGAACATTCCACATGGCGGTAATCTCGTAAGCAAGGTCACAGAATTAGATACTTTTTCCTTTTCAGCTTTCACCAGATTATCGTCATGTGGAATAGTAATGTCAACAATTATTGCATGGCGCACTGATCGATTGACTAGCACTATATCAGGTGTATTAGCTGTAATATACCTGTCAGTGATAATAGTTCGATCCCAGTAGAGCAATGCACTGCTATTTTCAAGAACTGACGTCGGGTCGTACCTATAGTAAGGCATCTCAGAATCGATAGGTTAGTATCGATTCCGTTTATTTTTACACAATTATTATTAGAATATTATTTCCACTTGTGCGCCAGTGCTCTGACAGTTGATAAAGCTGTGGAAGAAGATAATTTTTTATCCTCTCCCCGGAGATATAAGTGTCTCCTGCCCATGCTAGCCGTGCTGGTATGCACGTTTCCTCACGATGTTTTCCTGCACTGTTAAAGCAATTGTTAATAATTTCATTGCAAGAATTAGAAAGAACTTGACTCCGTAAAGTTCGAGGCGCCGGGCATCAAACTCGGTCCCTCGAAAAAAAGGCCAAAGCCCTAACGCTAATCAAGGCTATACCTGAAAATCAGCGCTGAAGTTGTCAAATACTGCAGCAGAATGCTGAGGTAGCAGCCTTTTCAGCACCTTTTGATAAGACATTTAGTTTGTCATATAGTGTAAAATTAGTTTTAATGTAATTAGTAATTCGTTTTCATTAGTTTACTTATGTGTTGAAGCTTATTTTAAGCTTATGATTAACCACTAGGCTATCAGCGCTTATTGCTTAAGCTATAAGCCTAGAATTTTGTACCGGCAATGTACAAACAAACATTTTCATTATTTTCTGTATACATTTTGATAATGAAACATAGAAATCCGGATATTACCAGCTCGAAACGGAGTGAGCTTTAATATTACGCCCTTAGATAAAAGAACTTCGTAAAAATGGCTCATTTTTGTTAAATTGTCTCCTTTCCTATTGTTTTCATTTCCACGATGGAGTCTTATTTACTTGTTTGTGCATCAAGTGTCCATAGATATATTAAAAATACGAAAGTGTAGCTATGTTTGTTTATCTCATTTGCCTCCAACATTGCACTGATGTGATAGTGAAATTTGCTTGCATCCTGAAGTCAGATTTAGGATACCTTTTATCCCGGAAAATCAAATGGGTAACGTTTCCTATTGATTTAAAAAAAAAACTTTGTTTCCTTTTCACGGCTACACAGGTAAACCAAATTTGTCAAAATTTTGCGTGTATACTGTTTCCGTTGAACTCTAGATAAAAGGAAAGTCTTTGTTGGTACATTGGTAACTAACCACAGCCAAAGCATCCTACCAAAAAAGACCACGGAAAATCTGAAATTAATAATTTCAAAATTGCCCCGGCTGACTCTCGAACGCGTGATCTTCCACTTGTAACGCCACAGCACTCACCACTGCGCCGGGCAACAAAAATTTACTATGTCAAGACCTGACAATCATACCTCTAATGTGCTTTAGATGTTTTCCTCGTTGAGATTGGCTATAAGCAAGGTGCATCCAGTAATTATGCTAAGTGCACAAAAAGCTGTGATTAATAGCATCTGGGCTATCAGTCTAGACTCGAGACGGTAATGCATTCGATAGAGCGAGAGTGGAGCAAACTTGCACAGTCAGGGTTCTTGCTACGAGCTTAGTAATGTTGTATCACATTAAATAATATTGTTGGTGACCATTGCTTTTTTTCGGATTGTTATAGCCGATTAACCATAATGATTTTAACAGAGTAACGCGGGCTTGGAATGGGGCTCGGAATGGGGCTCTGCCAGGAAGACTTTGAACCCTGGAAGACGAAGAATCGAAGGTATCGTCGGCCTGAGGGCGCCTCATGTGAGGCTGAAACTCGGCTCAAAGGACGGAGTAAAAGAGTTTGGTACGGTGATTAGTCCGGATGACTTCAGAAGTCGGGGACCTCGTCTTCGCCGGCGGAAACGCTGTACAGAGGTTGATTGAGGGTAGAAGGTTGGTGTGTAGCATTATAAGTCACCTGATCGTCAGGGTCTTGAAGAATATGTTTAGGGCTCCTCTGGCCGTAATTATGAGAGGGTTCGGATAGACTTCTGAAAGAATGGTAACAGTATTTTAATAGCTGTGCGTAATGTTAAGTTTTATGTTCAGAAAAGTATGTAAGTTTATGTAACAACAACATTGTCAGCCTTATTGACTTCATACTGTTGGGGAGAGGCCTCCTCCATCATGAGAGGGCTTAAGAGAATAGACTCACCACGCTGCTCAAATGCGGTTTGGTGGGCTTTTAACGATTATGACATGTTACTGATAATAATGTTATTAGAGCTTTTTATGACAGGGCTTGTCCAGGAATGTACTAGCTTCAAATACCACAATAGTAATAAATAAATAAAAAAATAAAATCATTTTATTTCAGGTTAGGGACCCATACACAAAATTTAACACAAAATAAATATAAAAGATAGATTTTAAAAATAAATAAATAAAGTAAAGGAAATAAAACAGTAATTAATTAAAATCTAGAATTAAAAATTAGAATAAATTAAATTTCAATTAAAAAATAAATTAAATTTCAATTAAAATTAAAATCCAACTATTTTATATTATTTCGTGTTTGAAATCTGTAATGTAATGCGGCTTAACAACCTAACCTATGCATTGACTTTAAAGTGGGAAAAACACCCTTCCCGATCCAAAAAAAAATATAAAGAAACGTGCATATTTATTTAGAAGTGGAAAGCAAAATGTCTACTATTTTGCTTTTATAAAACTTTATTAAAATATGCAAATCGCAGTTGTTTTCTTGCAGTATTCTTCGTTACAGCGACTTTTTAAATCGAATATCCTTTGTTAACAAACCAACTATGGATGCCGAGGCAAAAATTAAGTCCAAAACATGTTAACGGACTCAATGCAATCCCGTAATGAAATTCAAAATCAAGGCGATA
The DNA here is from genome assembly GCF_905163445.1 of Pararge aegeria. Classification (NCBI taxonomy): domain Eukaryota; kingdom Metazoa; phylum Arthropoda; class Insecta; order Lepidoptera; family Nymphalidae; genus Pararge; species Pararge aegeria. The sequence continues at coordinate 3,211,017 of NC_053201.1, forward strand.
CAAAACAATTGCACGTTTGTATGTGCGGAGGTACGTTGCAAGCGATTTTACCCCGATCGCACGGAATAAAGAAAGTAACGGAAAAAACTTGCTCGAATACAGATGAATCTATTATTGTAAACATACGGGCAAAAATAGCATCCTTCTGTCACGAATGGATAAATTAGGCCAAACGAAAACCAAAAAAACAATGTTATTTTACTAGTGGTTATTTGTTCTTTAGTGGTTGGTTTGCTAGTCATTACAATAATAAAAATAATAGTTCGCTTAATTTGCAATAAAGACATTGAATTGAATTTGTAAAAATCTTAACTATTGGGAGGTTTTTGATTGGCAGCGGGAGTCAATGGGGTAAAAAATTATCAGGTTGCCAAATGTATTGCCAATTAATGTAAAACTTTTTTATAAGTTTCCTTTTGTAATTATTTACACCCAAACTAGTTCACAACATACAACTAGAATAAACAGTAACACTTATAACACTAGTTTGTTTATATGTATATTATAAGTATTTCTGTAAATTAATCATAAAAATATTCATCAGTCTTCTTAGTACCCATAACACAGGCTACGCTTACTTTGGGGCTAGACGGTGATGTGTGAACTACTGTCGTAATATATTCATATTTATTTATTATTTGTCTCTGATACATAATTATCCAAACTGATATTATAAAAGCGGTAGAAAGTGTATTTTTTAGTTAATTCTTTTTATGGCCCAATCACTGCACGGATTTTGAAAGCTAATAATAGAATTTACTCTCAATCGTTTCACGGAATTTCAAAATAGTCTTTGTTGCCTATGCAAAGGTAAACTTATCTTGCTGATAGTTACTATCCTGATTTTTTTAAGAAATAAAAACTGCTACTTTATAGTAAAAGACTGAAAAAAACATAAACTGGCAAAACTTAATTACCGTATACTGTACCTGTGTACTAATAGCATTATAATTTTTCATAATTATTTTAGTCTTATAAAAGGTTTTGGCCGTGGCTAGTTCTCAATATCTCAATCCACTAATATTCTTTATCGGTTCGTCTTTGTTGTTCTAACCGGTTAGGAATATTGGTTTAAAATAACTGCCTTGTCGCTAACAGGTAAGCCTGCTATCTTAGACTACATCACTTACCACCAGAAGAGATTGCCGTCAAAGACTAGTACATCATAACTTGTAGTGGAAAAGAAACTAATTAGTATATAATATGCTCGACCCATTATCACCCCGTGTATACACGCAAACCGTCTGCCAAAAGCAAACAGACAGACTGACTGGATTGTAGTCGCGTCGTTTACATACTGTTTACAGAAACACGAACAAAAATGCTCGATACAATTGCAGCTCTCTATCCGATTGTGTTTGCCTTTCGAAGTCGTTTACAAATGGAATGCAGCTGGGTAATAATGTCTTGATATTCAATTTTGTTAAAAACAACAAAGGGTTGATGAAGTTATCCTATCAAAGTAGTTATTATGTTTTAAACTACGAATCACTTGAGCCCGAAGTTTCCGTGACTGAAATTTACTTTGAAGACCTTTCTAGCGTAGCGGTGAGTGCTGTGAATTTAAATAGGACGTCTCGGGTTCTTAAAATCACTTAAAGGCTATCAACCACCTCTCTTCAGAGGAGTCTTGAGTACTTTGGTCACATTGCCAGAACAGATAGAGGCAATCTTTAAATCCTACTTATATTATAAATGTGAAGGTGTGGATGTTTGTTACGCAAAATCGGCTGAACAGATTTAAATTAAATTCGGCATGCATGTAGCCATTGATATGGAAAAGAACATACTTTCCATACCGATCTCTCAAATAGTTCCCGCGGTAAGATTAAAAATTGTTAACGAGCGAAGCCTCGAAGAAGAAGACCAATTCTGAAGTCCACCCAGTCGTACGAAGTCGCGCGCAGAAGCTAGTATGATATACTCGTACATGTTCACTGGCTTAAAGAAAGGAAAGATCCCTCGAGCGCGTAGCCCAATCTGGTCGGATCAAATCCGGACTACTCTCCATACCAAAGTGTATTTAGCTGTACACGTTGCTAGAAGCCGAGTCAAATGGCGTTATATAGTCTGAAGGTTGTAAGTGGAAGGGATCATGTCCCTCAGAAATAAGAGACATGACGTAGAGAGTAAGAAATAATAAACAAAAAAAAACCAAAAAACCAAGATTAGATATAACATAAAATAAAATTTTACAAATAGAATTCATTTATTTCAAGTAGGCCTAATATAAGCACTTTTGAAACGTCAAGTATGTCTTTTTGCAGTGACTCTATCACCGGTTCGGAAGGCAGATTCTACCGAAAAGAAACTGGCAAGAAACTCAACAGTTGCTATTTTCCAACATCATTTTACAATTTAACAATCATTGTTCTATTTTGTGTGAGATGAGAACGGAGCGGCTTGCTTCCAGCCCAGGAAATTCATCAATAGTATAGTGGCCTCTATGTATAAAATGTGTTTTCATGCATAAATAAATAAATAAAGAAATATATTACGACTATACACACATCACCCCAAAGTCAGCGTAGCTTGTACTAAGATTGATAAGATTGATAAGATTGTTATGGGTACTAAGATGACTGATGAATACTTTTGTAAATAATATATACTTAGAATATACATACGAGTATAAACACCCAGACACTGAAAAACATTCATGCTCATCACACAAACATTTACGAGTAGGGGGAATCGAACCCACGGCCTTGTACTTAGAAAGCAGGGTCGCTGTCCACTGCGCCAGTCAGCCGTCTTCAAATTCATCATTCTCATTCAGTCATTCTTTAAACTTATTTATTTATTTAATTAGCAACGCATCCCGTGAATGCATTACAGTTGCCCAATTCGTCTTCCCGGGGCTATTAAAAGAATGTATGAACGAGTAATAATTACAACAAATTAAATTAAATTAAAACATAAAAATAAGCTATATAACATTAAGAATTAAAAATAATAATAATAAAACAATAATAAAAACAAAACATTCAAACATATAATATATATCTTAGATTACCTACTCTCTTATAACATTTTTATTTGCTTTTGGAGCTGAAGCGGTTGTGTAAAGGTAAATCTAATATTAACTTCGGTATCAAATTATACTCAGCCCCATAAAATAATGTCCCAGCCTATTGTCCCTATTTAAATTCTTTGTATTACCATATATTTTGATGTGCAATAAACGGGCTTTCAAACATCCTTATACAATCACATCACAGATCTCAGATTTGCACTGACTTTGTCTAGAAGCTAGGAATACCATAAACCAACATTAGATTTACACAGTATCGGTCCTCATTAACGTATAATATATATTCTCAAATTGCGTTGTTAATATAATTAAGCGATCACATATTATGCAAACACGCATGATGCCCGCTAATAGATTCCGTTCCAGTGATTTACATCATTACCTGAATCAATTAGTGCTGATGATATAGCATTTAAATTTGTATTACATGCATTTGATATGGATTGTGTGATTACTAATTAATTATGCAAATTATTGGCAATCGTGGTGCGAGATCGTAAACCTATTTCGTTTCCATGACATCTCTACATAGTATAATTTGTAAATAATTCGATAGATTTAGAGGTCTTGAGCATCCAAACGATATTACGTAACGAACTATGAACATAAGTACCTTAATTAATTGCCCTTTACAAGAGCTATAATGAAAATCTAAACATTATTTTTCTTATAAAAATTAAGCTCAATTTGCTATACTCCGCGAACAGCTGGAGAATCTGTATGATGTAATTTATAATTTCTTCAATCCTTATACTCGACACCACCATCACCACATGAATAATTTATTTATTCATTGTAAAGTCACCATCTCCTGAGGATGCTCCGGTTTCGGAGCGAAACGTGCGTAGAGGGTACATTGCGTCTAAAATAAAACCGGAACCCATGCCTTCGGACTGGAACACAGCAATGCAACAATGCTGCTTAGCGGCAGAAATAAGCACGGTGATAGAAGTATAAATTATATATATCAACTCGAGAGCATTCTTATGAATCCAAACTAATTCAAATTATTGTAAACAACACACGCACATACACACGCGTACACACACGGTCGCGTACGCACACACTCACAAACAACACATACGCATACACACACACATGCACACACACACACACATACACACACACACACACACACACGCACGTACACGCACACATCTTATGACCATCTTTCACTTCTAACATCAGATTAGTTTCATGGTACTATATTGCACTGTCTAAGAAATTAAATCAATCAAGCCTGTGTCAACAGCTGAATATATGCCTTTCTAAGAGCCACAATACACGATAATTCACCTTACTCAACCAGGCACTTCACAACGTCACCGGTCCATCGAGCTGAAAGCCGTACTGAGCTGGGTTTACCAGCGCGCAATCTCTACATTACGCATATTATGCTTTATAAGATTCTACAAGTGTTTAAAAATGGACAACAAAAACAAAACTTCCCGGTACTAAACTGGTTACAAAAATTACCACCATACTCATGCAGTTCGGTACAAGTTCTGGGCGTCCGCTGAAAATAGTTAAAAAACTAGTTTTACTGTGTAAATAATTGTAGTGACTCTATCACCGGTTCGGAAGGCAGACTCTACCTTTATCTACTTCAAAAAATTCTATAATAATACATTTACGACCAGGCAGGACCAACGATTCTAACCTCTACTGCGAACAACAGATGAGATTGAAGTAAGAAGTTGAGAGAAAGCGACCGGAATTAATCAACAGAAGGGGAGTGGTTTTTCATCATGATAACGCTAGACTTCACACATCTTTAGCCACTCAGCAAAAATTAAGAGAGTTTGGCCGGGAGGTGTTAATGCATCCGCCGTATAGTCCTGACCTTCCACCTGTTTCGGTCTCTTCAGAATTCTTTAGGCAGTGTCAGGTTAACATCACGAGAGGACTGCCAAAACTACTTGTCGCGGTTTTTTGATCAGAAGCCCTATATAGCAATGGGATTATGTCCCTACCTACAAGATGGCAAAAAGTTATCGAACAAAATGGTACCTACATACTCTAGTTAAATGTAAATAAACTATATTAAAAAATGTTTTGAATTTTCTTATAACAATTCGAAGAAACTTCTTCCCCACCCTAATATATAACGTTAATTTCCATAAATAACCGATACCTTTAATAAAACACGTCTTGCATATCACAATATAATAAATACATTCCAGATAAAAATTCCACAAATAATATATTTACCAACGATATATTATTACATAAAGGTCGAATACATCCATCACCCCACTCAGTCATCCGTCAAAAAACCGCTCACCGTGTTTTATTGTCTGGCAACACCGGGGAAAATTCCGACCCTTATAAAGTCGTATTTCATCATTTTTGTGGCAACCCTGGGTATGTTTTAAACATTAGAACCGGGGGTTGTATCGAGAAACGCTTTCTTTTTGTATGATAAATTGACTCAGATACATAAGCGATACATACTGGGGTCATAGTATCAGTGGAAAATGTTTCAATCCTTACAAAAAGTGAAAACTTTGACATTATTATCTTTAAACTTTTTTCTCACAAGCTTATTATCGAGAAAGCTACACTTCAATTTTAATGTATGCATTGGAATGGGTTATAGGGTTATTGCTTCATTACGCTGTAACTAAGCTTATAATATGACGTAAACGATTCAAAAGCTTGGGTGTGAAAGAGTGACGTTAAATGACAATGTGGGATGGTGATAACAAAACTAACACCCGGCTCAGTTTGTTGTGGCCTTCTTCTTAGACCATGGTGCGTTTGGAACTCTAGTAGCTTTATTTTTAGGTTTACGAATGTCGTTATCTCCATCACCCTACTACTATGTACATATTTGTATGTATATAAAGTGTCATCTACATATATGCCTGTTTGAATAAAGAAATAATTGATGTTGACATTGATTTCATTGTCATTTACTTACTTGCTAAGTAAAATATTTTGGGTACTCTGCATAACTTAAGACTTAGTACGGCTTAAAATAGTAGTGCCTCGATACTCGAGGACGAGACAGCAAATCTAAGCTAAACAGAAAGTACTATGTTTGAACTTGATGGGTAACATACCTAAGCAATAATTATCACGTCCTACAAAGACGTGACGACGAAGCCTTATTGAAATAAGAAGCTGAATTACTAAAAATAAGCAAACAAAATAAGAGATCCAAAAAATACCAAAACAGACTCGCATCCCAAATGAAATGCTATTTTAATATTAAAATTACCCTTTTATTCGCTACTTAATAAGCGGCTTACCTAAAATCTCTCATTCGAAGCATAACATAAATATGAAAAAAGGTCTTTCAAAACGAAAACCGACCACTTCCTTCGTAATAAATCGGCCCAAATCCCTTGATAATATTAAACCTTTTACATCATTAAAACGCACATTACAATTTCGACTGTTTTTCAATATGGTTAGGATATATTATTGTTCGATCTAGTTTTGTCGATATTATTTTCATACGTTTATTTGTCAACATGCCAGAGTATCCCTTTGATTTTCATAGGTGGTGTCTCTTTCAATAAAAATAGGGAACAAATGCGATGTTAGGGTTATTTTAAATAACTTTAATTTTGTTTTTTTGTGACGCGCTGCCAATGTATCAATAAAGACTGTATCTCACACCAACGCACCACATTTTGGCCACGATATTATAGACTTTAAATAAAATATACTACGCAAAAGTTAAAGCAAGAAAAAAACAAACAAAGAAAACTTTTAAATTTTTTTCAATAAGACAAAAACAATTTGGATAGTTCTATTTAAGCTGGACATTTAACATTGATTTCCATCATAATTTTTCAATTTCTACATTTTTATTATTACCACAATATTGATTAGATTTAGAAATATATGTATTTGTTTTTTGTTTCTGAGATAGGTAATCGCATTTATTGGATAGAAGCAGGCGTTGGCGTTACTTTACGGAATTCCATGATATATTATGAAAATGAAGCTTAAATTGCTCCACGAAAAGTAGGAGAATCTATATGGTGTAAGTGACAACCATTAACAATTATTCATTGTAAAGTCAACATCTGAGGATGCTCCGGTTTCGGAGCGAAACGTGCGTCTCTACGCACGTTTCGCTCGGTACATTGCCGAAAATCTGTTTGGTGTGGAGTATAAGGATTGAAGAAATTATAAATTATACCATACAGATTCTCCTGCTTTTCGCGTAGTATGGCAAATTGAACTTAATTTTCAAAATAATTGCATTTAATTATTTTGTTTCGCACGCCACCTATCATGGACAGAGCGTCGATAAAACATCGAAACATCGTGTTGTCCAAAGATTTTGTTAAGCTTGTAGAAAAGGCTTGGAGGAGATTAAACGAGCTAGTCATGTTATAGTTGACTAGTCTAAATTAAAGGATAGCTACAAAAACGAAATACTTGTAGTTTTAAATTAAATTATTTCATACCTTCTCTGTTGAATACAAATAACTTGTCCGAGCGTCGCTTGTGTTAAATGAAACGACACAACTTATTAACTCGCGTATAAATTTGCCTCACGTAACGGGGCATGCCAGGATTCTGTATTCTCGGGAACGAACTGGAAATTCAAATATTTAATTTAAAATGTATAGAGATAAAAACATGTTTATAATACTCACTTTGCGTAAACGGTGCATAAATAAATGAGTAAATGAATATACTTTTATTGCACACCACAAAAAATCTCCATTTTCCACAGCAATCCTCTCCCATAATACCTGAGCAGGCTTTTTCTCAGCAGTTACATACTAACGCTAAAGATGATGATTCAGTGTTTTACTTTTTAGGGCAAGTACGAGTACTTTTGTTATTCGGTCTTGTGATTCATTTTACTTAATATTCATCTTGATTGCTTCTGGTATAGCCTTTGATAAACAGTTAATCTTTATTTATATCTGCTTAAAATCTAAACCGGTACAACCGTGATAGAAGTTTCGTCAATCGAAGATGGTTTTTAATAAGCTTTTACCATACCTTATTCATCATCATCATCATCATATCAACCGAGAGACGTCCACTACTTGACATAGGTCTTTTGTAGGGAGTTCGGAATTCCACGGTTTTGTGCCGCTTGGGTCCAGCGGCTACCTGCGAGGCTGCGACGTGCTTAATGTCGCCTGTCCACCACGTTGTGGGTCGACCAACGCTGCGCTTGTGAACCCCAACGTCCATACTTTCTCCGAACTATATGTACCGCCCATTGCCACTTTAGTTAAGCGACTCGTTGAGCTATGCTGGTAGCTCTGGTTCTTCTGCGGATCTCCACATTTCTGATTTGATCACGTAGTGATACTCGAAGCGTAGCCCGCATGTTAAGTGACTGTGAGGCCAATAGTTAGCGACCATGTTTCTAAACCATAGTACTAATATACTAGCAACAAGCACTGTTATACGACTTTGGTCTGGTCTTCTGGCACTCTTTTTTGGCACGATTTTTGAAGAAAAGGATGTCACGAAGTTTTTCTAACCACACCTTATTACAATAACTCAAATGAAGTGTAGTGAAAGCTATAGATCAATACAGATGATTTCAAACCGCAGGTTTTAATCCCCGATCCCGGACTGAAGCTATAAATAACAATCGCTCGCGAATATACAACTGTGCTGAGCAATAAACCATATTGTTGATTAACAGATCGACTGTTAATGCACCGGGAGTTTAGGGGTGACACTTTCAAAACTTCCGATTTAATAAGTGGGGATTATCATTCATATACCGATTTTATGAAATACCTACAGTATTTTAATATGTTCTTTGACCAAGCGGAATATTTTGTGATTTTAATATTATTGTTTTTGCTTCTCTTAAAATACATGGTAAGAGGAGCAAAAACATAAATAATTCTTAAAACCTTTTTATTTCTTTCATTTATAAAGGCTTTTATATTTACGCCTTAAATCTTAGTTATAATAGTAGCAATTCTCTATAGGTTTTTGAGCAATCCTAGCTTTATTTAAAAAACTTAAATAGAGTGTTATAAAAACAATGGATAAATGCGGTCTATTTCTAACTGCCCTTTACCGAAGTGAACCATAGAGTGAATTTATAAATAAATATTGCAATAAATTTTGTTTATTATCAGATCGACTATAAATAAACCGTGGCCTTAGGAGTGTTTCATTAGTAAAATATCAAAACACTTACTGTTAAGTTTATCGTATATTTTCTGTATTCAAAAAACGAAATTATGATTTTATAAAAAACAGGCATACCACCATTTTCAAATGTGTTAATTAGGATTAGTAGTGTTTTACGATTTTTTGTAACAGTCCGTAAAATAGTTAACAATTATTATAAGAGAGTATCAAAAGTGTAAAGAATAAAAACCGTGCTAGCATTTACCACAACCAAGTTATTTCCATTTTTTTATATAAAATAAATAATACTTTTAATAATTTTTTAGCTTGAACATAGTTTGACCTTCCTTTTTGTCTACTAACATACGTCACTAAAACAAATTCCATTTTGAGTCCCCACGAACTGAATGGCTAGGATTCCCCAACTATTTGATTAGTTTTTTTTCCTTAGCAGCTGGTTAGCCATTTCATATTCCTAAATAATTTTAACAGTGCGTTCAACCCTAATAGGAATCGGAAATGACCATCGGGATCGTTTTATAGCCGCAAAGGCGTTTAATCATGAAACCGATTGCGGTGCTTTAATGAAGATTACAATATGAACCCATAATATCCAATTGTAACGGTGCCATTTTTCAAATTATTATTGCCAAATAAAAACTCACTTCCATTCTTATTATTAACTAGAAGAGAGTGATGCGAAGTTTTTTCAAAAAGTTGTTAAAACAAATTAAGGTTTTTTTAAATAATTGCTAACTCACATTAGATCAGCGTGACGGGTCGAAACTCTAAATTCTTTTCACTAAAAGACAGTAATTTTGTCTAGTATTAAAAGGACCTAATTGTTTTGCTTGTTTTTTAACGGCCCATTGGCACAGTAGCAGTGGCGTGCACTTCATACATGAACAAAAGTACTGCATACCCTAAAATTTAAATATAGCCCATATAAGAGGAGGATTTTTTCCATTTTATGCAATTTTCCTGCTGTATGCATACCCTGGTAAGAACTCCAATGCACGTCACTGCACAGTAGGCAGCGACCCTGCTTTCTGAGTCCAAGGCCGTGGACTCGATTGCCACAACTGGAAAATGTTCGTGTGTTGAACATGAATGGTTTTCAGTGTCTGGGTGTTTATCTGTATGTTATAAGTTCTATATTCAAGGAAATTTTGTTCATAAAAATTTTCATCAGTCTTCATGTGTTTATTGTCGTAGTACATTTATTATTATTTATTGTGGCCATCTCGCATTCAGAAAATAGGCCAGTGTCTCTATTTTAATTGTGGAAAGAAGTTTTTTTAATCTACTCAGAAACTCAGAACTCAGAAGGTTAATATCCAAACCACAGAAGGTTTAGCACAATCAAAAAAAATACAAAATACACAATAAAAAGGAAATTTCCGCATCTTTTTCAAAAAGGTTGGCAACAATGGAAAGCTTACACTGCGTCAATACTTACCAGCTGGTGAGATTATAGTCAAGATAGATGATTAAAAAAAAAAGTCGGTCGGTTTCAACTTGGCATCATACATACCAGAAGCAATGTAGGCTACATTGCTTCAAAAAAAAACATAAGAAAAAACCCACCCGTCTTGTTTTTTTTGCTAACATTCTCTGTATTTTAACGGTGAGTAACTAATATTCTTGAATGTAAACGAACTCGTATTTCAATCCTTTGATCTTATCGACAAATACTTTTCACAAAAGCTTATTAGTTCCGAAGTTATAACAATTTTATTACAGAGATTCACGCTTTTTTTTCTAGTCGAGGGGATTTTTCAAAGAAATCTGCTATTAATTACCGTCGGCGCCAAAGGGGTTAAATCTTTAACCCTTTTCCGCGGACGGGGGTAGAAAATACCCGAAAGCCATTTTCATGCACTCCTAAACACTTGAAACTTATTGTTTTCTTTTGTGTTTTGGAGTCTTTGAAAAATGGTGATTATTAGCGTTTGATGTTCGGCGCCGGTTGGTCATTACAGCTTTTTTTTTTGATCCACTTTTTCAATTTCAATGACAGCGTTAAAGGGTTATCGGATTCTTTCTTTTAATCGGTGTTCGAGTTTGCCGACCTTTTTGTGACCGAGTGTTTTTTTTTAATTATTTTCCTACAGTTTAGTCCTTGACTGCTATCTCAGATGGTAATCTAAGTGATGATGCAGTCTAAGGTGGTAACGGGCTAATACAGTCTTTGATGATAGCGGGCTAACCTGTTAAGGAGTATGGTAGTCATATCCCCTATCGGTTTCTACAAAACATCGCACCGGAACACCGAATCGCTTAGCGGTCATTGCCCGTAGGGTGGTAACTAGCCACGGCCAGAGCCTCCCACCAGACCAGACCAGACCGGGGAAAATTCTCATATAATAAATTCCCAAATTCGAACGAGAATAGAATTGGGAACCTCCTTCTTAAATTAATAGCGCTGAATGAATGAAATGCTCTTTTTATTTTCCTTTTTATAATAATAATATTATCTTTATTTCAGGCAAAGCCCATAGTAATACAATTAAATTAACAATATTGGAGAAAAGAAAAAGAAATTATTAACAATATACAAAATCCAATTAAAATTGAAATTGCAGTATAAATTTATTATGGCATGACAAAAATATAAAATTAAAAAAAAAATACAATGAATAATCATATTGAAAAAAAAAATGAAATATAATACTTTTTGCTCCGTGTGTGTGTATGTAAGCCCACCCAGTGCTTCCAGAACGGGTTATTTAGCTTTCCAACTAGTTTTTGCAAAATGCTGTTGCTGCTGCCGCGTAGCCTGTTCATCAAATAAATAAATAAATAAATAAATATACTACGACAATACACACATCGCCATCTAGCCTGTGTTATGGGTGCTAAGATGACTGATGAATTTTTTTTTCATGAATAATATACATAAATACTTATAAAATACACATAAACACCAAGACACTGAAAAACATTACTGTTCGAATCCACGGCCTTGGACTCAGAAAGCAGGTTCGCTGCACACTGCGCCAATCGGCCGTCAAGAAGCAGCACTCTTCCTCATTACACCAAAAAAGCCGTTTATGAAATCTAATAGCACAATTCCTATTTCTTTCGATCGTCATGAACCCGTAGTGGTAGTAGAGATTTTTAGGACAGAGCTCGTCCGTGGAAGTACTACCGTTATGCATACTTTTACAGCTTTTTTACGGCTCAGGTTGGTAGACACATGATGCCCTCCTCCTTAACGTAGTAGCCCTGGCAATCAGTTGGGGTTGTTGGTAGACGTCTGGGAAGTGTACAACGGGTTCCCCGGACGTCCAATAAAGCCAACGAGAGGGACATGCCGTGGTGGTTTTTAGTTCGGGTAAACGAGTCCCACATAACCTCTGTCCTGTCCAAAAGAACAGAGGTAGCCATAAAGCTTTTCCACCACGACAAAAAAAAAAAGGTTGGTAGACACAGCACAGCACGTTACAGGACGCGGTAGGACCTGCGAAGTCTTTCTCTGTTTATAGACAGCTTTATAGAGCAGGTTACGTAGGCCTGTATGCACGCCACTGACCTATAGGTACCTTAATAGTTTACTTTAGGTGGTGCATATACAGGTTCGTCTTCCCAGGGTAAGCTCGTTAATCATACCTTCAGTCAATAACACTTAATTGACAGTTCAAGTGGCGACTTGCGCCGAGACATGCCGACTCATCTAAGATATAGGTGCATTGAGTATATACAGGTTGCTCCAATAACTTTGCGGAAAATCGCATTTGCGTGAGCCAGTGCTTTAACAGCAAAACAGTAAATCTAACATTCTCAGTAAAATATTATCTAGTTAGAAGTCAAATATTCACCCAAACATAAGGCCATTTTTTTTTTAACTTTTAATTTTACGTGTATGTAAATTAATTTGTATAACCTAGGCTGTAATAGATGTGTTTTTACACATTTTTTAAATGTATGTATTGGTAGGTCAAGAATTTCCTTAGGAATCATGTTGTAAAAGCGTATACTCAACCCCACAAAGGAGTTGTGCACCTTTCGCAGACGATATGCAGATATCACTAATTTATCTCCGTTTCTGGTAAGTCGATTGTTAATATCAGCTTTTTGTTTATAAAGAGTAAAATTTTTTTCACAAAAACTATATTATTATAAATATATTGCGAAGCTACTGTAAGTATACCTATTTGTTTAAATTTTACACGAAGCGATTCGCGTGATCCAAGTTTATATATTGATCGTACAGCTCTTTTTTGTAGTATAAATATACTTTCAATATCTGATAATAACGTAATAATAAATATAATGATAATGATTGTTAAAGGCTATGGATAATGGATCGATCCTAATTCCACCCACCTGTGAAAGATGAGATCATAAAGATAGTAGAGATTCTAAGCTTTCTGTTTCTTAGCCGCAAGATGCAATACGCTAGTTTATTAATAAATTGCAAAATAAACAAGCATCATCCTGTATCATAAATGGATAGCCTTGCCGCGCGGCTGTCATCGCCAGCGCGTCATTAATCATGCTGCGCTCGGTCTAGGCATCAAATATAACACCTAACCTGAGACCTAAGTAACGCTGTACGGCGAGATTGCAAGAGATTTTGATTAATTGTTGTGGTATCACCCCGTATATTACAGGGATTATACGAAAGGGAAGTGTTTGTAGAAAAACAGATGATGAAAAGGCATAATCTAGATTTTGAATTGTGAAAATGTGCACTATTTTTCCTGCATTTTTTCATTATCATCAGATAACGAGTGGCGTGCATTGCATATATGCAAATAAGCTGTGCATACCCTAGAGTCTTACAGAGCCTCCTACAGAGTCTTTATTTGGTTCGATGTGCCTGAAAAGAACTTAGTGACAATTTCAATTCCTATCCTTACATCGTAATATTAGAAATCATTCGCAAAGGTGTGTACCAATGTTACAAATATTCAAAAAAAAAGGTGATAAAGTAACACGTATGTTTAATAATAAATACTACGAAAACTATTCTTGGCTAAGCGGCTGTGTCAAAAATTATTGTCACCATCAGTGTGCTTAGAAAATTCTGCCGAATGGTGTGTCATAATTATGTGACGTATTGATATACCACACATAACTATGACATTAATTTATGAGGGTATGTATTTTTATTCAATTAGCATTAGATAGACGATAGTTTAAAATCAATTAATAATATCACTTTCGTGAAGTAGAAGTAATTTGATTAAAAACCGACATACTTACCTAAACTCCAAATTTTAATTTTACTTTAGGTTTGTGCTAAGCACCTTGTGCATACCCTGGGTCCAAGGGATATGCACGCCACGGCAGATAACCCAGCAAAGCACGGGCCAACTGCCCCAATGAGTCGTATGGGTTTAGGTTGTAGTATACCACGCAGGCCTAGTACTAATTGGTGATCTCTCTATGTTTTCATTCACCGTTAAAGCAAGTGAATTGAATTGCTTTAAACGCATTTAAAATTAAAAGTATAGAAAAGAATCTCGCTCCCATACTAACCTATTTACACAAAGTTTCGGCGAAGCCATTTTTAAAAATTAAATATTACTTTTAATTTCCAAAATATAAGTAAAACAAAAAAAATTGGAAAATCCAAAAGTGCACGACTCATAATGCTCATTGAATTTTCAAATATTGAAAAAAAAAAAATGACAAAAAAAAAAAAAAATTAAAACAGCTGTACTAGGAAAGTGATGCACAGGCGCCCCTGGTGGAATAAAATGTACATAATATCTATAGATATAGATATATCACCATCCATGTTAATTTTACATGGATATATTTAGATATACAGTCTTGCAGTTTTCGTTTTTTATTAATTGCAATTAAACTACACTGAATTAATTAATCATTCGCATTCAGTGACCTACAATCGTCGATTAGAATTTAAAAAAAAAAAATTTAACTCAAATAATGGATTTTTTCACAAGTTAGAGTGTTTTCGGGTTTCACACATGACGGACAGGAAATTTTTTTGACCTATTTTGGTGTTTTTTTCCAATTCTATTGCAGTAAATCAATTTTTTAAAAGTATGGAATTAATCTCCATTAAATTATCTCGACAATATGCATAATATCTTGATTCCGTGAACTAATAAGGTTATAATAAGGAGACAAAAGAATTAAGAAATCATCATCAGGCACACATACACTAGTTTATAAGAATCAGCTAAAAATATCTGGTATGGCCCTAAGAGTCCGGTTGGAACAAGCAGCCGTGTGAATTTTAGTCTTAAGGAAAAGTTCTAAAGAAGAACTAGTAAGATAAAAAGCAGTAAATAAAAAAAATAACCATTCCACCCAAGTATAGTCACAAAATACTGAATAATTTCACATAACACAGCGGGGCAACATAATAGTACGGAATAATCGTAAATTCTTCTAATACACTTTTTTATTTTCCAAACCAACCAGGTAACAGGTCCCTGCTGTGTTGTGGGGTACAAATGACCCCAGTATATGAGAGAGACGCGTGTCTACGAGCTGTTAAGTCGGTCAGTAGTATAAAGTTTAGAATAGTGGGAGGGTTAAATTGGTGAAGACACTAATCGTTTTTAGGAAAATATCCTATAATAATATGTCTTTTTAGGGATCCGTTACTAAAATGGTACAACGGAACCTGTGACTTAGTTTGCCTGTCATAATACTCGTAACTCCTTATAGCACTTATCAATAAACTTGGTATAACTTGAAAGGTTTCATTTACCTTTTTGTCGGACCAAGGTAGGACAACAAGCGCCTGTTTTTCGAATTTGCTCACTTTTAAATGCTTACAGAAACAACTGTGACATTTTTAGTAGTTCTTTGACCTCATTCAAAAAACATGTCAAACATTTACTTACATAACTTAAATAAATTTATTTTCCATTTTAATTTTATATCATCACTATTCTTCGTATAGTATTAACATTTAAATTTTGCTTTGTTATTTGATTAGCTTTTAGATTATTTTAATAAAGCATGCTGTGGTCATTTCTAGAAGGTTTAAATCTCCTGTATTTCTCTTTTTTTTAGTTATTCTCATGGTAACGTCATTGATTGTTACCAGTTTAATGATCCAATAAAAAAAAAAAAGGCGTCTTTGAAGGCTGAGCTTGAAAGAACACTACGTAACTGTTTCAACATTATGCCACGGTTATTATTAAAGTCTTATGTGTATACATTATTCATGAAATATACAATTAACATGAAGTTTTGAATAATTGTTATCTATATTATGATTACAAAAAGGTTCTCATTCGATCATCAAAATCATAATTGAATTAGCAAACAAGAATACAGTTCTTTCTACAGTACGTCTCTGAGACTTTTCCGTCAAAACCGAAAACCTAATAGTTTTTTAGTAGTAATAACAGTAGCGAGTAGACAAGTACAACACTCAGAATGTTTTGAATTCGTTTGTATGGAAAAATAGACGTGCTTTTTTTTTATTTAATATTTTTACAGGGCGAATCCTTATGAAATTTACTAATGCATCCTTCAATTTTATTACGTAATTCTGTAACACGTTGTATAACCAACTGACAGACAGAAGAAAAGCATTATTACGGATTATAATTTTGTCAAAATAGATTTGTTTTCTTTAACGTAATTCAAACCGGGATGCTAAATCGCTTTTACATTTTTTTTGGCTAGTTAGCCACGACCGAAGCATCCCACCCAATCTGACCAGAGATCTGAGCAATTATAAATTATATACTACCACTTGGCTAGGAGGAGAGGGGGGTACAATATCTATATTTCATAATAAGGAAGTACGTATGGTTAAACTCTCGAAACTTTCTGACGCCGTACCTAGAACAAAGGATAGCATTTTGCGAGTAAAAACAATTTTTGCGAAAAATGCGTTATTCTTTTCCTGATATTATTGTTCTCGCCGACCCAAATAAGCAGATCTGAGTTTCACACATCATTTATTCGCGCGTCTCGTGTTGCAGCGGGCCATTTGTCAAAAACTCGGATGTCACTACTGCGGCGTGATTTATTGTTAGAGGAGCAATCGTTGTAATGGATAAATATTGTATTATTTTTTTGTCAGAGGTATGTGAGGTGACGTTGATTTGGAGGAAAAGTTTTTTATTTAGTCGTACATGCCTTACTTACATACAAAATAAAGCCAATCTTTGTGTGTTATGAAATGGGTTAATATATTATCATTATTATCAACGAATTACCGGTCCACTCCAGGGCAAGGGTCCCCTTTTCACTAAGAAAGAGGAGGGTTTGGGCGATAGATCAACTACGGCCTAAACGCGCAGGTTTGATCGTTTATACGCTTTTGAGACCATAATGGAGAATTCTCAAGCACGTTGATTCCTCACGATGTTTTCCTTCACCGTTGAAACTAATGATATTTAATATCTAAAAACGTCACATAACTGTCTTGAAAAGTCGAGTAGAAAACTTTGTAGAATTACTCTACTGGACCTACTTTTTACTGCGAAAAAGATAACTTATTTGGACAGTAAATCAAAAAATAGAAACTGATTCTTGGAGAGACAGGCGTTGTTTTGCAGAAATCCATGACATTGAATGAATATTAATCTGAATGTACTATGAACCGCTACAGCCAGAATATTTACCTAATATTCTCACTAACTCAAGGAGGAATCTCATTTTCAACGCAAACGTTGGTTTTCAGAATCTGCTTCTTGAAGCACTAACAAGTATTAGAAGTTTAATAAACAAGACGAGTTGATTGTATTAAAAAAAATTGTAGTTTTTGCTATGAACATAATAAATATATTTCTGAGTTTTACTTCTCATGATAAACTATTTTTGCGATTTCCTATCGGACGCCCCGGATGGTTAAATACATTTCTTACATCACAGTCTTTTATCATCTTCTTTACGCCTTGGCCACGGGACATTAATTCCGTGCGATAATGTGAGTGAGTATGCCGATACCGCATTGCCTAATTAGATGGCGCCATAAGATCCTGAATCGCACTAGCGAAGTTTTCACAAATAATGACCGTATATACGACTTCCAAAGATGATTGTCTGACCTCGGTCCCCGAGCACGAGCACCCGCTCGGAAGAAGATCTTCCTATTGTTACGGTTAAGGCGCATCATCATAGCTTCCGTACACGAGCAATACGAACGGCAAAGCAACAAAAATATCCCCAATATGCCAAATAATATGTTGGTACCACCCATACGAAAATATCTATTCCAGTACTCAAACCTACTAACGCAGGCTGGTGGACGGCCTAAACCCTTTTCATTCTGCGAGGAGACCCGTTCCCTGTAGTGGGACTAAACTAAACATGTTGGTATGGTAACAACGCATTGCCCATTAAATGAACACCTTTATATTTTAGGGATAGCCAACAGTCCAGTGCGGAGCATGCATGAAAACAGATGAAACACCGTTAGACGTAATGCTGAGAGTAGCAGAACAACGCGCAACACACTTGGGTCCTCAGCATGACTACCTAAAGCACACGGCGACCTCGGCGGCCTACTAAGCTTCTAAAGTGAGGGAGCAGCATCACCGGTTTTACATATAATAGAATTTTCCGGCCAAGCAAGTAAGGAGATATTCCCAGGAATACAAAAAGAAGAAAAAGAAGATCTCAAGCATCCTACAACAAATTTTACCGCCAAATTATATACGTTGTTTTTTCATACTTTAATTTTTTTATGTACTTTTTGTGGTGTGAAATAAAAGTATGTTCATTCATTCAATCTACAGGTAAAAGCGACTTTATCTTAAAAATCACTTAAATTTAAGAACACAAATATCCTAATTTAAACTAAGAATATGTTGTGTCCCAATTTTCTTTTCTTCAATCATTGTCAACCGGCTCTCTATCGAAGTCGTCGCTCAACGAAATTTGGTTTGTATGAAATTGAACTGCATTGATATCATCAATCAATGTAATGATGCCATGTAAATTTGTTAGTATGAAGCTTCCTCATTTCTGTAAGTACATTTTCTAACTTACAAAGAGCCTTAACTATTAATCATAACCAATCATATAACTGCTTGCCAATAATATGTAAAGTTAACGTAATAAAAAATTGGGTTATACTAATTGATTGTTATTATGTTTATTCATAGACATAAATTAAATCATACTCGTGCGGTTTACATAATCTGATGTCAACTTTGATAAAATTACAGTTTTGTTTATGAAAGAGTCACTACAAACAGACATACTTGACGTTTCAAAAGTGTTTATAAAGTATGCCTACTAGAAATAAATGAATTTTGAATTTGAATTTTTAGTTTAGAGGTTTAGACCAACCACAATGCTACGTTGCCGTAATTTATCGTCACATGGCGATCTGATCGGCCTGCTAAGCTTCTGGAGTGAGCTCGGCTGGCTGGAGTGACCGCTGGGGAGCGGTACCAGTGGCACTACGTACAACGGAAGGTTCCGGCCAACCAAGTACGGAGACAAGCCCAGAGAAAGAAGAAGACTGCTTAACGTACTCTCCGAAGCACGGAAATGGAGAAAGCCAACTGTCTAACTCCAGGCTGGTACCGATAATTACTAAGAAGATGAATAATTTTTAATATTTATCATTTATCAGTCTGCCCAGGGATTCTTATCCATGACCTCGTTATCCACAGTTGAACGCGCTAGAAACTTGTTTTTAGTACTTTATTATAATGAACCCACTACAGGGCACGGGTCTCCTCTAAGAATGAGAAGGATTTAGGGCATAGTCAACCATGCTGGCTCAGTGCAAATTAAAAGACTTCAAACGCTTCCGAAAACATTGTAAAGAAAGCTCAGACATGCCTGTTTCCTCACGATCCTTAAGAAAACACCGTGAGGAAACGATTTACTAAAATTATTCACCGTTAATTACCTAAACTCACATAACTCTGAAAAGTTAAAAGTGCATGCACGGAACCGAATTGCGTCCACCCGAAACGGAGGCAGAACCATAAATAAATAAATAAATAAATATACTACGACAATACACACACCGCCATCTAGTCCCAAAGTAAGCGTAGCTTGTGTTATGGGTACTAAGATAACTGATGAATATTTTTATGAATAATATACATATAAACACCCAGACACTGAAAAACATTAATGTTCTTCACACAAACATTTTCCAGTTGTGGGAATCGAACCCACGGCCTTGGACTCAGAAAGCAGGGTCGCTGCCCACTGCGCCAATCGGCCGTCTAACCAATATGCAATAGGCTAAGGATTGAGCTTAATAGAGATCAATTATCTTAATTTATTTAGCACCCTTCTAAATAATGCGTTGCTTTGTCCCGCCTCGGACAACTGACCAACAATGGACACGTCCCTTTTAAAGACAACTCGACATTATACATGCAGATTGGATTGATAAAGGAGCAAAACAGTTAATGGAGTGGCTATTGTTACCCGTTAATTGATTAAAGCCAGCAATTGGATTTGATGGATTAAAGGACTTTATCAGTTGTGATGCTAAAACTGGACTAGTCTGTGTCGTATACGCTTTTTTGAAGTGAAACTTCTATAGAATCGTTGTGATTTCAAACTCGATGAAACAAAAAATAAGTCAACAAACACAAATGTATAGGACAGAGTGAGATAGAAAACATTATGCATTTTTTTACCTATTCTAGTTTCCATGGAAACTAAATAATAAACCTTACATTTATCCCTCATAGGCTACATTTTAGAAGTTACACTTCTGCGGTGTGTAAATAAATTGAACAGGATTTTTTTTATTCTTCTACAAGGTTAGCCTTAGACTCTTAAGAAACTGATGGTAGGTGATGATGCAGTCTAAGACGGAATCGGGCTAATCTATATGAGGTTTAAAATCGGTTTCTACGCGGCATCGGGCTGGAACGGTAAATCGCTTGATGGCATGTCTTCGTCAGTGTTGTAACTAGCCTTGACTGTTACACTGCGTTAAAGATTGTCTTCAGTCGCATACAAACAAACAAGGATTTCGAAATTATCCTTTTTTTTACTTACCAAAATCCCACAACTAAGCATTAAGTCTTAGAACATTGCGTATTGCTAGAGTGACTTACAACTCTGAACGTGGTGAACTACTATGGGCGTCAAAAGAAGGGTCACTCAGCGGTGATGGCGAGAGTTATGCTGGAAGATCTTTATCAGAAATTAGGAGATCAGTCGAAGAACTAGAGTTACATAGCTAGTTACATAGCTCGACGCGAAGCTGTAGTGGCAAAAGACGGGACACATAGATCGGAGAACCGATGGACGTCTGGGTTCCAAGCTGCCGAAATGCTGTAAACGCAACTTTGGTCTGTGCCCAACAATGTGGGCAGACGACATCAAGCTTTACGCTTAGGGCTGCTGGAAACAAGTGGCTCAGGACTATGATTTTCTTGGATCAATTCTTGGTCCTTCTTGGTGATCGATTCCAGGATCACGAAATCCGTGGCTGAACATTCTGACACGTGGGCCATCAGATCAACGAGGTAATTTATGTCAAATAATTCATTGAGTATTTTTTTTTACTTCTAACTAACCGCAACAAATGTCCAAATGAATTCCCCATTTCTTCCATGCACCTAACCCTTAAGTGCGTGTCGAATTCAACGCTGTTTTATTGCACGGAAAATGGTAAAAAGGACCAAAGGCCGTGAAAGCTGGACTCAATGGTTACGTGCAAGTGACAAACTGAAGGCGAAACGTGTAAGTTGAAATCATCGTTAGATTAAACCAAAAACTAAATGTGAAGAGTTACTCGGAAATAAACATATTAGAAATTGAACATAAAAAATACAAAACGCTATAGCAAGCCAACATCCAGAGTCATTTCAACTTCGGCAAGTTACCAACCAACCGTCGTGATATAGTGTTCCCGTTAGATCTCGCGTAAAAATCGAGGTATGGGTTTTATATAACTATAATAATAATAAATCTTTATTTGGAACAGTTACAATGGCACTTAAAATACTAGCAAGGGTGGCACTGCAATAGTAAAAACTGTGCTGCATGTACCACCGCCCACCTCCGAGTTATATACAGTAATTATACAAATGTTCCACTAGATTTAGTGTGTGTGTGTGTGTTTGTGTTTGTGTGTGTGTGTGTGTGTTTATACTATAGATACTCGTACGTACTGCAGGATGGCTAGGGATGTCATATATTTGATAGAATTATTATATATATTTGATAGTTATTATTTATTATTATATTTGATAGAATGAACTCTTCCGTTTGAACTGCCATACTCCTGAGAGGCTCTAGCCTGCTACAACCTTATACTGTATTGTCAATATTCACAAGGTGAGCTTGACTTTTCTTAAGAATAAGATTGTCAACATAAAATATAACAGCAACAAGGTCCAGTGGACTTTACCAAATCACCCATACATTAAAATTAATTTTTAACTTACATATTAATTGGCCCCTCATTGATCAGGTCCAAAAACATTCCCCAAACAAATGCTTTCATCTATATTAAAAATAACATAGTGAACTCATCCTATTCATATAATGATATCCAAGTTTGCTTAGAGGAGCGTGTCTAGCACGGAGTCTCAAAAACAGAATTTGCATTAATCGCATATGCCTGTAGCTTGTAACCCACAACTCTATTTATAAGAAAATCAGTTCAAAGGAAATACAAAAGCGGTAAAAATATCGCGACGTCCTCCACAGAACCCTTGAATGACCAGTTCCTGACGGTAAATTTAGCATTTTTCCATTACAAGGGGTCGAACCGACCCCTTCCGTTTGTCCATTCAGTGTTCTTTATATAAGCTATTATGGAAAATAGAAAAAGTATTTTTACCCTTTGGTCTCACTGTTTCTATTATTTATCGAGAACAAGTGTAATATCAATAAATCTATATAAGCTCCATTAGCTAATCTTTATAAAAAATAGGATGATTTCGGAATTTATTAGTTTAATACGAATGACTAATATCCTTCAATCAATAACTTATAACAGCCTTATACAAAAACTGACCAGTTTTTTTGCGATATTATCAACCCATTACCAGGCCACTAGGGCACGGGTCTCCTCCAGAATAAGAAGGGTTTATGTTAGGGTTAAGGTTAGAGCTGTTGTCCACCATGCTGGTCCGGTGCGGATTGCTGAAATTTACACGACTTTGAGAGCATTCTGAAAAACTCTCAAACATGCCGGTTTCCTAGCTTTTTTTTTCTTCTTCGTTGAAGCAAGTGATATTTAAATTACTTAAAACACACATAACATATAAAAGCTATAGCTGGACTTCCCGAAAGTGAAACCGGAGTCTTAACCACTGATAGCCCCTAAAATATATTATATATATTTTATTTCGTATATATAAATATATATATTCTAAGTATTTATGTATATCTATATATATATATAAAAGAAAGTTGTGTTAGTTACACCATTTATAACTAAAGAACGGCTGGACCAATTTTGATAATGAAATGATATTTGATTTTTTGGATTCCTCTTAGACTGGAATAGAATAATAAGTATTACACAAAATATAACATTCATACAAAGAAAAATGATCCGCGTTACGAAGTTCGCCTGGACAGCACCCATAGTACCCATAACACAAGCTACCCATTCTTTAGGGCTAGATGGCGATGTGTGTATTGTCGTACTTTATGTACTACTAGCTGTTGCCCGCGACTTCGTCCGCTTTTGTTTTTGTTTTTCGAAAGACATGTGCCTCCTAAATGTGGTAGTACTTTATGTATTTAGGATAGCTAAGCCTGGTGTAAATTCGTCAAACACTTTCGTCCCCTCTTCCCAGTGAACTGGGGAGCTTAATTTCGGGATAAAAAGCATCCTATATTACTTCTAATACCTTCAAGAATATGTGTACAAAGTTTCGTGATGATCGGTTTAGTAGTTTTTGCGTGAAAGCGTAACAAACAAACTTGCATTCACATCTATAATATTATTAGGGATATTTATTTTTCTTCTGTCAAATCCTATCAATTACTAAATCATTCATTGCCATGTCGTCGGTTATGTCAAGGATTTCGAAACTTAATGATTTACAAATCTGATTTTGGAATATAGGTGTGATGAAAGCAATTATTTAATATATTGCATTTTAAAATATTGTATTTAATTCAGTAAGTTGAAATCATCGTCAGTTGCTTGCACCTAGGGTTTCTTCATATTTTTGAAGAGAAATACTGTCTCAACTTTAAATATCGCTATAATTCTAGTTTAACAGCATAAAATACATTTTTCAGCGAGTTATAAAAGGTCTCAACACATTAATCACCCCAGCGACAAGCATTAAAGCATGAAAGGTAATTAATATGTTCACGTCGTCTACGGAGGTTTTCACAACTTCGTTTCTCATTAAGACGCCATTAAGCATCCATGAACATATTTCACGGAAACCTCGCTCCTTTCATTACTTTAAAAGGATAGTAGATTGCATTTTACTAAGCGATCTAAATAAGTAAGATATAAATAAAAAGAATCTCTTTAAAACATTCAGATGCTTTTAACGACATTATATAAGAATTAAGGCAACACTAGAATGGCCAAAACGAAAAAAGGTGTTAGTTTTTTTTAATATGTACTTCTATTATTAAATTATTTATGGTAACATCAGCTTCTATTACCAAAGGGATGCAGAAATATACAATAAAGACCAATTATGAAAATTAAGCTTGATTTGCTATAGTCCGCGAAAAGCACGAGAATCTGTATGGATTCAATCCTTATACTCCACGCCAAATAGATTTTCGGCAATGTACCCTCTACGCACGTTTCGCTCCGAAACCGGAGCATCCTCAGGAGACGTTGACTTGACAATGAATAATTGTTAAATTATTTCTTGTAAAGAATGCTCAGAAGATGTTGACTTTACAATGAATAATTATTGTTAAATTATGAATAGTTGTTAATTATCTCCTGAGAATGCTCCGGTTTCGGTAAACATCCTAATCAATTTAATAAAATATCTGGCAAATATGAATTGATAGTTATCAAAAGTTACATTTTTTACCCACTTTATAAATTTAGTGTAACATCATATACCTTCTACTATATCAGTTATTTATTATCTACAGATCTCAATTCACGGTAAATTGTAAGCTTGAGTATTTGCACAACAATACCCTTTATATCCCGAACAATTTCACACAAAACGTAATGAGTCCAAACCTGCGTATACCCATTTGCCTACCAACCCTTAATCTGCCGCTGCATTTTACGAGATCTGAAGCAATATCTGTCAATGTCCTTATCAATAAATTGCGGACGTTTAGGGCAAATGACGTCGTTTGACGGTTTGAGGCGGGCCTCGGTAATCCTGGGTGTATAGGACCCCATCTGCACTGCAAGGGTTAAGTCGCGACAAATAGACCATTTGCAAATAATAAGAAGCAGTGAAAGAATAAATTAGGATATCGTGGGGTCGGTTTATATTCGGGCTTTTGAGTTGAATTTTAGTATGCTTCGAATAATTCCGGGCGCAGCTGCTATCTTTACTAATACAATCCGAAAGTATGTTTTTTGGTTTTAAACTATTGTTTATTCTACTTAAAGTGGTGGTAAGTGCTGATGCTAACTAAGATGGTAGCGGGCTAACCTGTTAGGGATACTTAAAGTTTTTCAAACCTATACCACTAATTGGTTTATATGCGGCATCCCACCGGAACGCTAAATCGCTTAGCGGCACGTCATTGTCGGTAGGGAGATTAAAAGCCACGGCCGAAGCCTTCAACTGTACCAGACCAAAAAATTTTGGAAATTAATAAAATCCCAAATAGCCCGCACCGGGAATCGAACTCGGGACTGGCACTTATAAGGCCACAGCAGTCACTACGCAGCTTTTTTAGAACATGTCAAAAAGTTTTGTGTGACCCTAAAATTAGAGGTATCGTGTTCCCAAGAGCTTTGTCTGGTCTACTCTTTTATATGGATGCGAAACATGGATTTTAAAGAAGGAAAGTTGTAGACGGTTGCAAACGTTTGAGATGTGGTCATTACGAAAAATGTTTAAAATATCATGGAGACAATTAATCTCAAACGCTCCGTCATACCAAGGAAGGTTTCGTTTTTCGGTCACTTACAGAGAGGATCCCTGTTCGAGTTTCTAAGGTTGATCCTTGAAGGGAAAATTACCAGAAAGAGAGTACCTGGGAGACCGAGGAAGAAGTGGTTCGACGATATAAGAGGGTGGACCGGACATACCTATTCGGAATTGAAAAAGATGGCACGTCATCGTACCATTTTCCACCGGCTGACCTCCGAACTTCAATATGAAGATGGTACCTAATGATGATGATGAGTCACTACGCCTGAGAGTCCATACTTCCACGCAGAGCATCGTATTGGCATTATTTTGCATATCTGCAGGTTTCTAAAAATAAAGAATAAATAAATATAGTAAGATAACACACATCGCAATCTATCCACAAAGTAAGCGTAGCTTGTGTTTTGGGTACTATGAGAACTGATGATTTTTTTAAGACAAATATATACATAAATACTTATTATATACAGATAAACACCCAGACACTGAAAAATATTCATGTTTATCACACCACATTTTCCAGTTGTGGGAATCGAACCCAAGGAATTAGACTCAGAAAGCAGGGTCGCTGCCCACTGTGCCAATCCGCCGTCATGGATGATATCTCTAGTATGAGATAGATCTACATACAAATATAATTACCTAACAATTTAGTATTACAAGAATTTGAATATATTTATCCGCGTCAGTAAAGGAATTAAACAAGCAAAATTCATTACGAAAGCTGTATATCATCCTATTTCGGACACCCCATCGGGATGTCTTAAGGCGCGAATCTTAGAATGGCAATTAATAATCATTGCACCTACTTCCGGCGGCTTCCGGCGATGGCGGCACTTCCGGGGACCAATGGCGGCCCGTATCCTGCTAATAAAGATTATTAACAGATGAGAAACCTTTATGGCTGCACATAAGTTTTGCATCTTAGATATCATTGTTTTGTGTCAGTATCTGTATACTTTATACTTATATTATATAGAGAAAAGATTTTTTTGTATGTTCGTTTGTACCCAAAAGACTCCGAAAGTACTGGACAGATTTTAACTTTTTCTTCGCCAAAAGAAAGCTAAACTATCAAAAAGTAACACAGGCTTTAATTTTTTTCAAAAACATTTCAGATCCTTAAGAAAATTGCAATAATGTAACCCAAAGAAGCAAAACTTTCGTGCGCTGAGAAAACAATGGATACATAAAAACGTCCTACATAATTATAGTAATCATTATTACCTAGAAAAAAGATAAAAGTCCGCGAGGGAACCTAACCTATACCTAACTTTTATAGTTAAGTTGTAATAGCAGCTTGTGGGCTCTAAAATGTTATTAGATCGCCCGAAAAAAAAAAGTGGGTTACATTAGTATCGCAGTAATCATTTTTATTCAAAGAAATACTTTTATCAACAAGGGTATTTATATAGCAGTAAAATGCTCTTTAATTTATTTCAATCGGGCATATTTTAATGTAGAAGTTATAACGAGTTTAAAAACTTTAATCAAAACTTAATTGAGAATGTTATTTCTAACATCTACATTAGATTTTTACTAGAAACCACGGTTTAAAAATATGCTTTAAAAACAAAAACAAACGCGTCGCGATGTCGCGGACAATAGCTAGTTCTGTATATACGAAATAGAGAATGACCGTGACAAAGTGTTTTGCTAGTTTTTTTCCTTGAAATTTTTAAATATTGGATAGAAGCAGGCGTTACTTTGCGGAAATCCATGATATATTATCAAAATTAAGCTTAATTTTCTATACTCCGCGAAAAGCAGGAGAATCTGTGTGGTGTAATTTATAATTTCTTCAATCCTTATACTCCACACCAAACAGATCTTCGGCAATATACCTTCTACGCACGTTTCGCTCCGAAACCGGAGCATCCTCAGGAGATGTTGACTTTACAATGAATAATTGTTAAGAACAACATGTCTTTGATAATATACTTGAAATTTTTGTTTAGCATTTTTATCATACATTCATCGAGTTCAATATAAATTAATTTATAGTAAAATTCTAAATTCATTTATTTCAAGTAGGCCTACTTTATAAACACTTTTGAAACGTCAAGTATGTATGTTTGTAGTGACTCTACCACTATATTTTTAACCCCACACTCGGCAGTGAGTATTTTAATGCACGTCATAATTCGAAAGCCTTGACAAACTCCGTGGCGCTATGGTGAGTGCTATGAAATAAGTGGGAGGTGCCGAGTTCGATTCCCTGCTGGTCAATTTGGAATTTATAATTTCAGAATTTCGTCTGGTCTGGTCGGTGAGAAATTTCAGCCATGGCTACTTAACGCCCTATCTGAACCGTTGGTAGAGTCACTACAAACAGACTGACTTGACGTTTCAAAAGTGCTTATTAATTAGGCCTACTTGAAATAAATGAATTTTGAATTTTGACGTAGACGAGCCTTTAAGAGAATTAGCGTACCGATGCGATGTCTCGTACGTATAAACCATAGTGGTGCATGGGTTTAACATAACTCTCATAACTCGAACAGGTTAGCCCTCTACATCAGGTGAGAATGCAGTTAAGGGCTAACTTGTAGTGGAGTTTAAAAAAAAAACATCTGTAGCACTATCCACTAGGCTAAGATATAACAATTTATCCTTTAAATTACCAAACATACTGAAATAGAACGATCAAGAATCTCCCCACATGTCGTAACACATCATTAATCTCAGATGTATGTGACATTTAATTACCTAAAACACCATATATTTGGCATTCTTCCGTCCCTTGCCCTCCGGGACGTAAGATCAGAGATGTCTTTCTATATCAACGGAACATTTAGCGCAGCTAAAATAAACTTTATCTCGTCGGAGTAAGGTTGAAGAGTAGCAATGATAAATTGGTAGTTAATGGCAATTAATATTGTCTTTCTTATTGCTTCACGCCTTAGATTTTATTGTTTCTTGTCTTTGTTTATTGCTTGATTTGTATTTAACCCACATCGCTTGCCCAAATGTGTTTTTCTTTGTAAAATAAAATCTAATATATGTATTTCTTGTGTGCGTGTGTATGTCACTGAACTCCTCCTAAACGGAGGACCGACCGGACCTGGACCGATTTGAATAAATTTTTTGGTATGCGTTTGGGTGGCACCCTGGATGGTTTAGATTCACAAATCAGCCCGACAGATGGCGCTGGGGTCCGCTAGTAACTATATAAAACTGGCTTGTTAATAATTTAAATTGCTAACAATGCAAAGTATGTTTGCTAGTTTATCACAATTTTGTATTCCACTACAAGTTAACCCTGAACTGTAAACCTGGTGCTGATGCTGACTGAGATGGTAGCGAGCTTATACGTTAGGGATACAGCGGTTTCTTAAACCTAAACCACTAATCAGTTTATACTTCGCATCCTACCGGAACCCTTAATAGTAGATATCAAAAGATTTTGAATTAGATTGATTATTAAGCTGGGCGTAAGATGGACTTGACGGCCCGCAGGGCTCTTCTGTATCTGAGTTACCACCGAATTTAGCTAGCCACTGTGGAAAGTTGTCATTCAACTCCTGAACCATTATTATACATTTCATAATAATTGTATATATATGTTATATAATTGTATCTGCCAATAGAGTTGAAATGAATTTAGTTGGAAACTTAGGTTAGAGAATGCAAAATGAGGACTAAAAGGGTTATTGGGCGGCAACTTTGGGATGTGGTGCTGGAGGAGAATGTTGCGAATCCCGTGGACGGCACGCAGGACCAACGCAGCTATTTTGAGACAGCTTAAAATTACAAGAAGGCTATCAACCACCTGTCTTAAGAGGATTCTGGAGTACTTCGGTAACATTGCCAGAAGAGATGGAGACAATCTTGAAAAGATAGTGGTCACTGGCAAAGTGGAAGGAAAGAGACCTCGAGGACGTAGCCCGATTCGTTGGTCGGATCAAATCCGCACTGCTCTCGACACCAAAGTGCATACGGCTTTAAACGTTGCTCAAAGCCGAGTCAAATGGCACAAAATCGTCCAAGAAGTTGTAAGTGGAAGGGGTCACGACCCTCAGCAATGAGGAACACGACGTAGAGAGAGAGAGAGGGCGGCAACTTTCACAGTGGCTAGTTAAATTTGATGTCAACTAAGATACAGAATCGGCCTGTAAACTCCATCAATATAAAATGCACTCCCTGATGATATTAACCGTGTCAGGAAACATCATTTCTGGTTTTGTATATGGTACCTAATACTGTACGTGTATGTATGTTTGTGTATGTATATACAATATACATATATATCTGTATGTACACTCGCACTTCCAGTCCTTTATTCTGCATTAAAGATGCTTAAATAATAAAATCTTCGACGTAGGTATAAGCTAGAAAGTTTAGGAACTCCAACTTTTTCGCCCGTTTTGCGTTGTTCCCAAAAACGAATACAAACAAAGCTATAACTTTATGCATCGTCTACCACATTAAGATACAGAAAAGGTAGAAGTAAGAGTGGCTCAAAAACGCAAAGATGAGCACTCCTTGCAACAAATAACGGGGCATTAGCATGGTTCCCGTTGAAATAGTTCGCCCATTGTGCTCTCATTGCGCTCCGGTGATCGCCAGACTGTGAAATGTCCTAGTATTTGTCAACTCAAAGGATTGTATTCAAGAAATACCTAGTAACTTTTGAAGAAATGAAAAACTATACATGGTGGTAGATAAACGAAGTTACTTCGAAAGAAACGTAAATTTAAAGAAGGCTAACGAGTGTCGTTAACGTTCATCGTAACGTAGTGACGAGTAGGTACAGCTAAAAGAGGTTTAAAGAACTTAAATTATTTCTAAAAGCGGTAAGCGTTGATAATCTAGTGGGTGGGACTGCGACTTCTCTTTCGGGAGGCTGAGTTCGAATCCCAGCACGCACCTCTAACTTTTCTAAGCTATGTGCGTTTTAAGTAACTACAAAATCACTTGCTTCAACGGTGGAAAACATCTTGCATGCCTCAGAGTCAGTGGCGTGCATAGAGGGTATGCACAGGGAATGCAGATGATACAAAATGATGAAAATCTTCAGTACGAGTTACAGATACATAAGGGTAGGCTATTTATAAGTCTAACAATACCTATCCTTAATTTTTTTATGACTCGTACTGGAGATTTACATTATTTTATATAATCTGCATACTCTCTATGCACGCTACCTCTAAGGTGTCTGGAGGCTACCAATCCGCGCTGAGCCAGCGTGGTGGATTACGGCCTTAACCCCTCCTCATTGTGGGAGGATACCCGTGCCCAGTAGTGGGCTGGTAATGGGTTGATAAGATGATGATGAGGATGATATTTTTAAAAAATCGGTTAACCACTTTTAGGTGGGTGCCAGGAATCGAACTCGGTATCCCTGATAGGAGAGCCGAAGTATAAGCCACTAGACTATCACCGCTTTCAATGAAATATATTTAAACGTCTGAGTGAACCTGTTTTTTGAGTACTAGGCTAGGCTGTGGGTTCGATACCCACAACTGGAAAAATGTTTGTGTGATGAACTTGAATTTTTCCAGTGTATGGGTGTTTATCGGTACATTATGAGGATTTACGTTTATTATTCATAAAAAATATTTATCAGATATTCTAGAAAAACAAGCTACACTTACTTTAGGGCTAAATGCCGACTTGAGTATTTTCCGAGTATTTTTAATTTATTTATTTTATGTATAAAGCTGAAATGATTTTGTCATTAAACAATTACAATATAATTCCTATACCGCATATTTCTTTAGTTTTCTAAAATATTAACCATTGTGATGTTATAGTGAACTAACAGAATCGGTAATCAAACCTGTACTTTTTATTTAACTGCATGAGAGATTTTGCAAAACACGCATAGCATCAAAGAATATATAACACAATTTCCAATAAAGAGTCCATACGTACACCTTGTATCGTTTCCCGACAACCCTTCCACGTACGAAAAGTATTAGTGTAACAAGCAATCGTAAATTTATCTCAGAAGCTATTAGTTCGATAAAATTCAACTAAAACGATAAATATACCAGACTTTGACGAATGACCGGTATCCCTCGAAAAGAATACCGATACCAACATAAATCTGCTGGTTATAAACATCATTAAAGGACTCTTGCGCAATGGAAACTAAGCTGAGATTAGAATAGCGAAATGTAGTTGTAAATGGCAAAGATGTTGGTGAAATATTTTGTATCTGTGTCACTTGGGAGCATTTTGTCCGAGAAGAACTTATTTACTGGCGCCCACTGAATAAAACATTAGAAAAAAGAAATACGCAGACAAATGATATGGGCGAATCCTATTCGATAGTGAATGATTACTAAACAATCCGATTAAATTATAATAACTGTAGTAAATTGTGCGTTCCACTTATATTTGATATTTTTATAAGTTTTCTTTATAAAAAAGTTTCCTTAGCTCATATTATATTATCCTACGCTGTGTTTGATTTAAAAACACTACACTCATATAAAGTAGTTTAAATAAAATAATTAGTGTTGGCGTGTAACACAATTGAAGTACAACTTTTATAATTATTTATTGATGAAAGAGTAAAATGTTCCTGGGACTCCGCCATTTCATTAAATATTCACTATTTCATTTTATATTCTATTTAAAATTCATTAATATCACTTTCACATTTTATAAATATTTTTATTTGTTAAATGGAATAATTGAGAGTATAAAATTGAAGCACATGTCAATAAAACCTTGTCATTGAATATTAAAGAATGTCGCAATCGTCAGAAAATTTATTAATAATTTATTTATTTTAAAGTAATAATATAATATTTAGATATTTTCAAAAACTGTTGAATTTTCATTCACTTTGCTATTCACAATTGATCCGTTTGAAAATATTGGAAATAAATAATCCTAATTGCTAGCCTATCTGGCGTATAAATCATGAAGCGTGGAGTATATGACATATACTTACGACCAATCCAAATTATTATTTTTAATTAGCGGAAACTACACAGACGTCTACGTAAGCGTTACTTCCGTCAGAAAAAGTTACTACCTAGTCGCGCCTAAAGAAGTTTCACTTCAATAAAACCGATTGTAATAGTATAAGTTTTTTTTTGTAAGTAGATCTAATAAATAAATAAATTAATTAATTAAGTAAATTAATCATCGTTCTATCATATTACCAACATCTGAAAGTTTTTGCTTTGATTTGGATGTGACTACATACCTAATCTAACAACCAAATAAAATTCAACATTGCAAAAAGAAATAAACTGAAACCTTTGTTCATAAATATCCATTTCAGTGGCCCTAAACAAACCGCCCGAGGCAAACCTGTGTACGTCACGAGCTGAATAAAAATAAAAAAGCGGGAAAAAAAACGAGAAAATCGTCCAATTACACTTTGCCTTCGGATACACAAACATTTTTATTGAGTATCAATTTTACGCATCACTTAAATGACAAAACCGGCGTTTTATTTTCCATTATTTTTTTTACCAACGCTGTTTTCTGTTCTTCATATATAATGTTCTTTATGTATAAAGAAAAGTTTTTTTTTGGAAATCCCACTGGTGGCAATTCATGATGCAGTCTTAGATGCTAGTTAGCACTAATCGTTTTCTGCACGGCGTCGTACTGGAACGCTAAAAAGCTAAGTGGCACTTCATGTTTAGCTTGGTAACTAGCACTGTCGGAAGCACCAAGACTAGACCAGAGCAAATTCAGAAATTATTAATTACCGAATTGTCCGCATTAGGGCTCGTACCCAGAATCTTAATTATAAGACCACGTCCCTAACCACTGCGTCAGGGGGTTATCAAAAACGAGCTTACAGCGAAAACGATTATTTGCTGTTTTTTAGTTCTTATATGGGTCGCTCACAATCATTCATTCATCAGAATATTCGCCTGAGTATTACAGAAAGCGGTGATAGCCTAGAGGCTAGATCTTCGGCCTCCCTTACGTGGCGGACAAAGTTCAATGCCAAGCACGCACCTCTAAGGTTTCGAGGTTATGTGCGTTCTAAGCAATAAAAATTTCACTTGAAAAAGAATGGTCAAAAAAAACATCGTTGAAACCGCTTGCCGAGAAGTTCTCCCTAACGTTCTCAAAGGTGTGTAAAGTCCACCTATCTGCACTTGACCAGCGTAGTGGACGCGACCTAAGCCCTTCTTTTTCCGTGGGGAGATCCGTGCTTTTTAGTGGGCCCGTAATGGGTCGATAATGATGCTGATGAAATATAACAGAATGGCGAAAGAAAAATCAGTCAAAGTGGTGTAGCTGTATGTGGGTACTAGGAATGCAGTAAACGCAAAGAGCTCTAGCTTGTTGTATAATAATATGAGATGTTGATTAAAGTATTGCTCAACTGACTCTACTTAATGCACCCACGTCTCCCCATGTTAAATAAGTTAGTACATCAGTCTAAGACGTCCTATTGGATTAACTTGGAGTATTCCTAATGCATGCTAACTTCGTTTGGCAGCTTCTTGCTTACTGCCGTTAGCACGAATGTGTTTACAATTTACATTAATTTACTTCGATGCACCTTAATATTTTGTTTTCGAATCCTTTATATGCAACTTGTAAATGAAAACCGAAATAACACTTCAGAGGCTTTAGAGGTACATTTTTGACTGTCTATGAACTTATCTGCGTAACCGAAACGCTAATAGTTTTTGAATAAACCATTGCCATAGTTTTTACTGAAAGAAATCAGAAATAGCCCTAAAAGCACATGCAAAAGTGAAATTCATTTAATCCTAACACGTTAATAGGTACCTCCGCATCGCGTAGCGTAGGTACTATGCACGTTTCGGTTTTTTATCTTGATTAGGGTTGTCATTAGTAAACACTTGTGTTTTGAATTAGTTTGTATGGAAAAATAAATATGCTTCTTTTTATTCATTATTTGTATAGGGTGATTCCTTATGAACGTTACACGTTGTATATATATATCTACACAAAATAAATGTAATACTCTTATTAAGCTGAAATACGTATTTTTTCAACGTTATAATTTTTTTTTTAATTTTTAGTGTCTGTATATCTGAGTTAATCTTGTCACAGCTGGCAGGGCATTCTCTGTGTAAGATTTCTCAAAAGTTTCCTGTTAAATATCTGTAACAGTAGTTATAATACAACCATCATATAACAATATCACAATAAATAAATATCATCAATCCACTACTGGGAACGGGTCTCCTTCCAGATTGAGACGCGTTTAGCCGTACCCCACCACGCTAGCCAAATGCAGATTGGTACACTTCATTGCCTTCGAGTATGTTATGGAGCATGCAGGTTTCCTCACGCTGTTTTCTTTCATAGCTAAAGCAAGTTATATTATGAAATCAGTTAACTAAAAACTTACATAACTCCGAAAAGTTAAGCGGTGCGTGCCGTAGATCAAACTCGGTAACCCCGAAAGGGAGGCTGCACTTCTTCGCTTGAGACATATAATTCGCATCATAACAGAAGTAGATGTTATCCAGACTTAATTTCTAAGAATATTATAAATAAACATGGTGTAAAAGACTGCATAATCGGTAAGACCCCAAAATTCGAATTCGTTTGTTATGCTTTTACACCTTAACTATTGAACCGGTCATTATGAAATTTTGCATGCACGTTAACAGGAATACAGGAAAGAACAATATATATATATATATATATATATATATATATATATATATATCTATCTTATCCAGAATAGTACTTCTCCCGAGGGATGGAAAATTAACTTTTAGAAAAGCGCACCATATCAATCAACAAAGTGCGAACAAAGCCAAGGACAAAAGCTAGAACAAAATTATAACGTTATACGTATCGCAAACGATGTTAGACGGTGCTAGTTTCCAGCGTCGGAAGTCCAGGAATATTAGCGTAAGTCTCATTCGACAGAACGCGACTTTTGCATTTCCATACTTTAGAATCAAGAAATGTTTAGGATGTGGCATGTATATATTATATATATTATTCTACTACAATCTCACCTGCTGTTAAATGATGATATAAACATAGACATGCTAAACTTCAGAACCAGTAAATAAGTAAACAATAAATACTACGACGATTCACACATCGCCATCTAGCCCCAAAGTAAGCGTAGCTTGTGTTACGGTTATGAAGATGACTGAAGAATATTTTTATTAATAATACACAAACACCCAGCCACTGAAAAACATTAAACTTCATCACTTACATTTCCAGTTACGGGAATCGAACCCACAGTTTTGGACTCAGAAAGCAGGGTCGCTGCCCACTGCGCTAGTCGGCCTTCAAACCAGTATCAGATAAATACAATTAAATTTTTAAATTTGTTTTAAAGCAAGCTGTTGATACTTTATGTAGAGTATAACGATGTCTGTAGATGGCGTAGGCATCAGCGTAGCATGAGTGGGCGTAGGTAATGGCTACAAAATGAGACCTTAAACTTTTTATGTAAAACTTAATGTAAATTTTTCGGCTTTAAAGATTCTATTGATAATAAAATTTCTCATTTTAGTTTTTTAGCCTGATTAGTATCTAGTATATTATAAATAATAATAAAATAGTATAAGTTATTAAGTTTAGTATAAGTTATATATGGCTATAGCTTTTACTTAATATTTGATCTGAAGATGTTGGATTTGAGAGATTGTTAACTTCCCGCTGTAAAATCAAGAAGAGAGTTTTTTTTATTATTTCTTCATGTTAAGAGATGATGCATTCTGAGATGGTAACGGGATAACCTGTTAGAGAGTTGTCAGTTAGGCAGTTATATTAAACCCATAATCGGTTTGTACGCGACAACGTACCGGAACGCTTAATCGCTTAGCGGTCCGACAGACCAGAGTAAATTTAGGAATTATAAATTCTAAAAAAAAAAACTGCCAGGAGCCGGGATTTAACTCGGGACCTTCCAGTTAAAATCACTGCGATGATGATGATGATGATAAAAAATTTTGGACCAGGCTTTGGAATCTGGCTGTCTTACCGCCGTTGCTGCAATTAGTATATGCCTTTTTTATGAGTCTCATAGTGACTGTAGCGTCATCTAGTAGGAAACATTGCAGTTTCGATGTACTTTTTCAAAGGTCCATACTACAATGAGACAAGTTTTAAACACATGATGACACATTGCTTTTTTATAATTTTTGTTAGTGTTTTTACCTACACTTGGAGGAATTATCAAATATTTTTTTTTGGCTTTCTTAAGTAGTAGAAGAAACACTTTATTGGACGTATAACATACAGGAAAATAAACAGCCCCTTACTGTTTATTTTCCTATTCCTATACAGTTAATAATGTAGACAAGGCGGCCTTATTGCTGCAAGAAATCTCTTACAGGCAATCTTTGTAGACAGGATTTACAGCAAGAGAACGGGATAGTACCAAGAGTGTTGATATATATATACATAAATTCCAAAATGTATAGATACAAATACATAGATAATTAATTAATATACGTTATACATAAACTCTTATGCCATTTCGCACATCCATGTCACGTTACTTATAAGTTGCAAGTCGGTATGAGGCATGTCTCAAATCGAAACGTTTCGATGAACTCAGCGGGAATGTTTCAGCATGCGAAATGCATGATTTATGTACAGAACAGGTTGACGTGTCTGCCGTGCCATTAGCATATTATTATTATATCGTCGTGTATCGTATTACTGCTCGTTTACTACCGTACCTTCTATTAAAGATTAGTATTATGTTCGTCTGATATTTTGCTAACCAATTTATGTGATATAGTGATAATCTATACAAAATCGAGGTATAACCAGAGGCTTAAGAGGTAGATTTTTTTACTGCCTCTTAGACTTATCTGTGAAACAGAAACGTTTTGAGTAAACTATTGCCATAGTTTTTACTCAAAGAAATCAGATACAGCCCCTAATAGTCCAAGAGCCCGTGACTGCCAGACCTTCCTTTTATAATATAAGCTGAAAGTTTTTCTATGTATACCTTTAGTAAAGGTAAGAACGATCCCCACCCATTATACCTGGGTAGTGGTGGCTTTGGCAGGTAACAGGTAATAAAGGTGTATAAAATTCCATCTTAAATTTATTAATTTATAAAACTTATTTTTTATATATATCTGTTTGTAACAATATCACAACTTACGTCATTCATTACCAGACGCTTAATACGGTTCCAACCCTTCGCCAGACACCCCTAAACTATAATATTTTGTAATTTTACTTACGTTATTTTTTAAAAGCTGAATTTTATATATGTTTTTTGGGGAACTATAAAAAGATGTTTCTTTAGTAGCCAGACACATTCGAGGGTTCTATCATCCTGCCAGACGCATTGGAGTGCATAGAAAATGTGAGAGCGCGGTGCTTATGTACTAACTGGTGCGAGTGAGACAGGCCGTTCGGTTTATTGCGATCTTTTACTGCGCATCAGCTGTCGTTTACTCTGTATTATTCAGTGAACAGTTATATAGTCGTAGTAATAGTAAACATTGTAATATTAAACTGTGTTATTTGGTTGATAAATGTGATCCAGTTTTAATAAATAAATAAATTTTTTATCATGAGTGACGAAAACGTAGAAGAAGTTTGTTTTGTCTGTAAAAAAAGTGGTGAAGATCTAGTAATATTTTCGGAAGAGACTTTTAAAAAATGTCAAACTATTTTAAAATTAAGAAAAATACATAACCTCAAGTATAAAAACATTATTTTACCTGGTGAATATATAGATAATCGTTATCACCGGTCATGTTATAAAGCATTTACAGGTCTCATGAAAAAATACTTCAGTAATGAACCTGTAAGTACTGAAAAAATAAAAAGAAAAAAACAAATAAGCAGTGTGCTAACCGGCAACTCATCTCCAACTTCATCATCAACACTCCAGTCGAGTTCAGTACCACTTGATTTGGAATCTAAAATAAAATGGCAAGAAATTTTACGTTCCCAATCAATCGGAGCACAACCTTCTACATCACAAGATGAATCTTATTTACAGCCTGTACCTACAGAATCTCCCACGACATCACAGGTAATTAAAATTTCTCCACCAAAAAGTCCACAATCTTCAACTCTTCAGGATCATTCTAATTCTTCTGAACCGGATGTTAGTGATAATAATATTTCAATTCAGGACATGATTATTTCGTCGGATAATATTGTTGGTAATAATGACAACGAGATCGTTTGTATTTTTTGTGATAGAAAAAAAAAAAAAAATCGATCTAGAATGCTTCCGCTTCATGCAGCTGATGTTGATAAATTTAAAACTAGCATCATTTCCAAGATTGAAGGTCATGAAGAGTATAACGAAATAATAATATAATGAAATATCGACGACAACGATGAAAATTATTAAATAATGCATTTGATTGTAAAGAATTTGATAATTGATTTAAAAATCATTGAATATTTGTTTGAAATAAAATATTTTTTTTTTAATGTTTGCTTTTCAAAAGAATTATGAATAAATATAATAAACTTCATAAGACGTATGAAAATCTAAATTTAGTGATTTTTTCGGATTATATTTTCTTATAAAATTATACTTTAATGCAAATTGTTTTAGAAATTTATAATAAATTTATTAAATTGAATTTCTTGATAAAGGATAGCTAATTTTCAGTACAAGATCGCAATAAACCGAACGGCCTGTCTCACTCGCACCAGTTAGTACATAAGCACCGCGCTCTCACATTTTCTATGCACTCCAATGCGTCTGGCAGGATGATAGAACCCTCGAATGTGTCTGGCTACTAAAGAAACATCTTTTTATAGTTCCCCAAAAAACATATATAAAATTCAGCTTTTAAAAAATAACGTAAGTAAAATTACAAAATATTATAGTTTAGGGGTGTCTGGCGAAGGGTTGGAACCGTATTAAGCGTCTGGTAATGAATGACGTAAGTTGTGATATTGTTACAAACAGATATATATAAAAAATAAGTTTTATAAATTAATAAATTTAAGATGGAATTTTATACACCTTTATTACCTGTTACCTGCCAAAGCCACCACTACCCAGGTATAATGGGTGGGGATCGTTCTTACCTTTACTAAAGGTATACATAGAAAAACTTTCAGCTTATATTATAAAAGGAAGGTCTGGCAGTCACGGGCTCTTGCTCTATAACATCACATGCAAAAGTAAAATCGAGTGACTCCTGTCACTTTAGGTACGTGTCGCGTAGCGTTGTTACTATGCACGTGTCGGTCTTTTATCTTCAATAGGGTTGTCACTAGTATACACTTAGAATGAATTAGTTTGTGTAGAAAAATAAATATGCATCTTTTGATTTAGGATTTTTACAGGCTGATTCCTTATGAAATATACTTATGCACCCTTCACTACATTATTTCGTTATTCGGTTTCACGTTGCATATTAAATACCAGTTCGGCTGCCGTATGTTTGTGTTCGCAAAACTGTTAATACAAGTTTGTATACTTTTAAACAAGTGTTCGTGTATACTTTTTTAATTTTTGGAAACAGAGCAGAGTGTGATTTAGAGTCACCCAATGCACAAAACATCGCTTCTCCAATGCAATTTAGCGGGCTTATTAACATAATAAAAGTAAAATTCAAAAATTCAAAAAACCACCTGACTAAAAAAATATACTCTAGAAACTAACAAACAAATTTCGAATCGGTCGGAGTTAATAGGAAGTAAGTCAGATCCCCTCATCAACTAGAAAAGAGCTGATGATCTTCAAAGGGCGTAACAGATTTTCATGAAACATGGCAAAGAATACTCTACAATAAAAAATTAAACGAAAATCCTACCGCTCGGTCTACACTTTTTTTTTTGCGGTGGGGGTTAAAATATATTTGTAAAATTTAGATTAGAAATGAATCGTTGAGGTTTACTACCATCGCTTAAAGTAGTGTTAATTTAAAATTTTAAACAGTTGAAACACTTTGACGACCTAAAAATAAGTATTATTCTAAAGATTACTTATAATTCTGAAACGAAATGTCCGTTATATTTAAATAATAATGCTTCAATCTTTTTGTGCTAAAGAAGTGAGTCAGGGATTAATAATTTTAAACTTTATTTCAAACGATGAAAATTCAAACAAATCCCTATAAAATCTGCCATTTTTTAACCATTAGAATTTTAATCGTTTTAGAGTCATCCCAGCCGTGAAATCGTGCAAAGTTTTAACGATTAAGTTTATTCGTGTGTACGTAACGACTAACGTGCACGCGTTAAATAGTTATTGGTCATAAAACTGTTTCCAACTGTACACCGCTAACCGTTACTGCTACTAACCGTTTAGTTTACGGTACAAATTTTAAAGGTGATACGTGATCATTTTTTAATATGGCTTCCTTCTGTAACTATTGCTCCGTGCCGTGGTTTTTACCACTTTTAAGGTAACCAGGCTGGATTAGATTTCGCTATGAAACGTGGTGAGAAGCAATTATATACTTATTTCGCATGCTTTTTTAAAACAGTTTATAAAAAAAAGACATTTTGTTATTTTATTCCAAAATTTTAGGAAATAACAAAGAGCTTCAAATTTTCGTGGTTGCAGATAACTTTGTAATTTTTTTCCTAAATCGAGAAATGCAAACAACCATTGATTGAGAAATCAGAATAAGAAAATGAAGTTTTTAATGGATATAACTTGAAGATACAATACTTTTCAACAAACTTTTACCCTATTTAATGATTCGGAAATGGAATTTT
The DNA here is from genome assembly GCF_905163445.1 of Pararge aegeria. Taxonomy (NCBI): domain Eukaryota; kingdom Metazoa; phylum Arthropoda; class Insecta; order Lepidoptera; family Nymphalidae; genus Pararge; species Pararge aegeria. The sequence goes on from NC_053201.1 coordinate 3,252,666, forward strand.
CAATGTGTTGGTATGAAATTAATAATGCGTAATACGTACGCTCGTACTTTTTTATTTTTAACGCAAAGCAAAAATAATAATAGGTATTCGTGAATATAGCTTGAAAAATAACGTTAGGGGTTATATACCCGCTGTATTTAAAAAAAACAGTAAAATATTACCAAAAAGCTAGGATGTTGAACTTGAAAAATAAGGACATTTCGTACAAAATTTCACTTACTATTTTACCCCCTTGCCCCAGTGACTTGAAACCAGACAAGGGAAGTTCGAAAATTAAAAATTATCAAACTGTCCCTGTTCGAGATACAACTCGAGCTGACCCCGATTTATAACACCGTATCACTCCCAACTTCGCCAAGGAATTCAAAATTAGGAAACTAGAGAATGTGCAGATCTGGTGAGATAATATGTAACCCTAGATATCTTCATTAGCGCACATGACATCAAAACCGCACACAGTTACATTTTATCAGTTAATTAATCATACGCAAATCATGTTTACCGACCACATTTGCCATGCACAAGCCATATTTGTTCTGAATATTCCATACATCATACATTGAATAAGCAATAACTAAACCAGCTTAACATGAACCCTCTATCAAAGGATCGTGAACTTTAATACGAAGGATTAGGGGTTATTATTATAATGATGTTTGTCAGGTAATATCATGGAATCTCTTTGATATCTGTCTGTTTGGTGAGCCTTTTGATACAAAGATCGACGATTTGATTATTATATTCACTGTTTGTCGTTATTTATTTAATGGGAACAGGTCGACATTTTACGTATAAAATTATCGCCGTCCAGTTGATTTTACTCGCGTATTCCTGGGTTTGATTCCTGGGTCTGACCAAACTAGCATGATTTATAGTACACTTCTTCGTTTTCTTTTTCCATTGCAGTGAGTGACTGTTATTTCACAGCAGATCAAATAACAACTTTGCTAAGAAACTTATCAGCAGATTACAGATATATTGAATACTAGCGTACCCAGCCCGCTTCGTCGGGCTAGATTTTGCTTTATTTTATTTAAACAATAAAATTACATCACTTAATTTTTAGTAAAAGCTGTATTTGACAGTTTGACAGTTCAAAAATAGGAGTGCTCCGATCGTCATTTCTCTTTTATAAATATACAAAAGATAGAAGATAGATAGGAAACGGACGTAAGACATCTTACAAAAAATGGAATGTAGGATTACTGCCTTTCGGTCGAGACAAAAAAAAAAGTTATCTGTGACCAGTTATTATCGAACCTAGAATCTCGTGACCAGTAGTAACCTGCTAACCAGTGTTGCAGTAATCGTAAAGGTAATAGAATATGTTATACTGTTTATCGAGACAGCGTATGGGCGTCTACAAACATGAAATCGCCTCGCGGGCATAATCGGCTAAGTGATCTCCTGATCTTGTTTATATAGTACTAGCGGCGATTATAAACTGACTTACGAGTATAATAAGCTCATACTCGTCCTTACATCACGTATTTCGAAACCATAACCAATGTGAAACAAGAGTGCTTAGGTAAGGACTTAGTGTTATCTTATAAGCGGTGCTCTGCGTTTTCACCGTTTTTATTACGTGTGGAAATCCTCATGGGGGTCTGTACCAACAACAGAACCAAGTATAAAACTTTTTCTGGAAACAAGCGGTCCAGAATCGTGGAAGAAGAAGAAAAAGAAACACTTTATTACACACATAATATGTAGGAAAATAAACAGTAACTTATATATCGTAAACAATGTAGACATGCAAAGGTGGCCTTTGCATGGAGTTTGGAGTGGAGTGTGGAGTTTTACAAATGACCCATGTTCAGAAGTGGACGTCAATCGGTGGAAATGATGATGATGATTATAACGGGGAGGTGCAAAGATGATGTTACTCTAGACTTGGCTCAAAACACTTTCAATACGACATTTAACGTAAAGTTGAAGAAATGGTTGCAAGGGAAAAATTTCTACTCCGTAGATGATTTTTTCCAATATGACAAAAAACAACTGTGACATGTGTATTTTATTTGACACGAATTTTCAATTAATGTTTCTGTTTTTTTTTTAAATTTGATTTTTTACTCTAATTATTATTACCGCTATTGTATCATTGTACTGTATTAAAATTGCATGTTTAAATTGATAATATCTGTTAATTGCAACCAATGGTTTGATATTTGCAAGCCAGCTAATGGCAATACACCGTGACTTCGTAATTGATATTTAAATTGCATCTATGTGAACGTGTGTATTATGCAAATAAAGATCTGACTATCTATCTATCTATATGTCTATCTATCTTGTTGACTAAAACCCCATGCTGTTCCTACTCAACCAGGGAGCCATTGAAACGTTTTCGCACACAACCGCGACTCCGCCAACAGTTGCCCGTCAAGGCAGAGCTACGAGTACCTCGCGCACTACGTGAACAGATTCGCCAGCCAAAGGTAAAACAGCACACTAGCGAACTCGAGGACAGTAACGTGAGTGTGAGAAAGAGACAACCTCTTTTTCATCACCCACAAATCTTCCGAACGCACCACGAGCAAGAGTAAAGAAAGAGAAACCCAACGTGTACGTGAACGGGTAAAACCGTCTTCAACTACGAGGCTGCAACTAAGCAAATAACAAAGTTTTAAAAGGATTTAAAGGAATTTTGTTGAATTCATTATTTTTATTATTATCAATCAAAAAGTACCAATACTGATAATTTTTCAGCCGTTTACCTGGCGTTTATCCCAAGTTGTAGCATTTTCACCCCCCGCGACGTGACGAAAATACCCCCCTGAGTCGGTAAATTTCTTTAAATGCTTCTCATTATTCGCAATAGCCACATAACAGTTTAACCCTTCAGAGCAGATGGGGTCCTCCTTAACCATCATAATGAAATGTCTCATAGAAAGCGAAGATATCCCACCGATATATCCCAGACATGATCTTGCGCACGGCTTCGCTCATGTTAAATACATGTCTATGGTACACGAATTTTATTAATTTAAATTTACACAAATAGCAATTACAGAAAACTCTTACAGGCTATTTAGTTGCCGAATGTTCATAGAGTTTTGTGAGAAGTCGGTGTAAGATCAATAAAGTTTTTATTTGTTTCTGTGTTTTTAAATGGGTTTATTGCTAATTTTTTTTTTTGATAAGCTTCTTTGGCTTCTAGACTTTCTAATTAATAATAATAATAAATAAATAAATGGCGTTATCATTTCCACCCATGCCATACTCGGAGAGTGGATAAAACTGTGGGATAATAAACATCTTTCCCCGTGAAGGAAATGTCATACTGGCCGTAGAAAAACTACGCAACATTAAACAGAGAAAAGTTTCATTAGATTCACTAGCATCAGGAAAAATTGCTTCATTGATATATTTCAGACTAGATTTACGGATCTTAAATTTTGTAATTTTTTAATAATCTAAATTATCATAAGCGAGGCTTTAGTCAAACGGAAACCGAAAGATTAGATATAGTTTACTAGCATCGCTTCGTTATGGAGTAGCATCTTTATAATCTGCGTAAGTCGTCAAACGACGTCATAGCATAACTCCACATCTCATCGTATTAGGTTCAGACAGATATTGCTGTGCCTCACATAAAACGCACGCCGAGTTTCGAGCCCCTACTGGGAACTAAATCTGAGGATTATTTGTTAATTCAATTGGATATTCCAATATTTTACAACGAGATATTGCCAATACCGCTAGTAGGAAGTGCATGCTGCTGCACTTCCTACATGCACAAAAGCACTGCCTACCCAAATTATTTTATATAACTCGAATATTTCCATGTTATGCAACGTTCCTGCTTTATGCATATCCTGGTCGAAGACCCTGTGCACGCTCAGCAAGCATCACTGGTCAGTACAATATGCATACTACAGTTGAAATTTAAGTTGTAAGTATTTTTGCATGTTTTTATCAGCTTTAATTCTCTATGATTTGATAATTCATAGGGAAAAGCATTTTATAACATTTTTAGCGTAACGAAAAAAACGTTTTCTTAACAAAACTAAGAACAGGACAGAAATAAAAATTCAAAACAATAAAATAACTGTGACACTGAATAAACTTTAAAGGTCGGTAACATGATATCATCACTTAATAACAGCAACGAGCATGTCGGGGTCGTTGGTGACGTGAACGGCTTTTGAACCAAAAATCTCATAACGCGGCTTAATAGTTAGCACTTCAATAAAAATTAAGAAAGTGGGTATTTATAAATACACACAACGCCATCTAGCCACAAAGTAAGCGTAGCTTGTGTTATGGGTACTAAGATAACTGATGAATATTTTTTTGAACATTATACATAAATATTCATAGTACTCGTATATATATAAACGACCATGCACTGAAAATCATTCATTTTCATCACACAAACATTTTTCTAGTTGTGGGAATCGAACTCACGGCCTTGGACTTAGAAAGCATCGCCCGTCATTTATGTTTGTTTCTTTAGAATTTATTGGATTTAAAATTCGAATACTCTGTCATAGCTAGAATATGTGCCAGCTATGCTTTTATGGCTTTTTAGAGTGCATACCGCTGCTTTAAAACTATACATTTTCGAATTGTATTTCAAAATTCTTAATTCAAAATTAAGTAGGCCTAATATAAGCACTTTTGAAACGTCAAGTTTGTCTGTTTGTAGTGACTCTACCACCTGTTCGGAAGGCAGATTCTACCGATAAGAAGCCGGCAAGAAACTCAGCAGTTGCTCTTTTTCAACATCAACTATTTACATTTTACATTTTAACTACCAACTTGTGAAAGATGAAAGCAGAGCCGAATGCTTCTAAGCAACCTTGCCTTTAAGATATTTATCAATTTTATAGTAATGAACGTGTTTTACCATATTCTCTGAACTTATGCATCAGTCAAAAATTACCTAATCATATTATAAAAGTGTATACTCAATCCCACAGATGAAATACAGATAAGACTAATTTATGACCATTTATCTTTAGTTAATAACATATTTCTCTGCAAGCAATTGTAACATGCAAAATTTACACTACCTTTATCCAATTTGATAGAGAATCAACACATTCTAAACAAAAGAAGCATAGAGTGCTAGCGTAGGAAATGGGAAAACTTATTTTAAAAGAATACGACGGAGTAATTTTGAAAACACACTCCGGATTCAAAGAACCCATTGTGTTGAGTAGCAAAAACTGCGGGCGGTCAACTAATACGTTTGTGAATAGAATTTGAGCCCTGCTACTATCTTAAAACACGTAAACAAAACTCAACCCTATCAAAGCTAAAATAAGATTCAAAATAAGTTAAGCTTAAGCTCTTTTCTGTAGGTGCATATTTTTATTAGTTTATTTAATATTCGACTTTAACCCACTCTTTTAGGGTTTGTAATCTAATGATTGTAAGTTGTTTGTAAATATTTCTAAATGCAATGAATCAGCAAACTAATCAAACGGACACGTGACGCGACACGCTGCCGCAATTTCTGCGACATATAGACTGTTATTCTTATTTTCTATTATTAGAGGCAAAAAGTTTTTATTATAATCATTATTTCAATAAGCGAATTTATTGTCAGAGTCAAAGTCAAATATTTCTTTATTCAAATAGGCACATAGATGGCACTTTTGATGCGTTGATTATATACAGAATGTGTACATAGCAGTGAGTCGTCAAGATTAAAATTTGGTCTTCCTCATATTTCACCGATCATTCTCAAAAGCGTGTCTCCTCCATACCACGTGACATTGGCGAAGTAAATCGTACCCAATTGGTACAAACGCAAGCCATTAAAAAAAAAAAAAAAAATAGCAGTGAGAAGTGATGGCGATAACTACAATCGTAAACTTAAAACTAAAGCTACGAGGGTTGCAAACGAGCCCTGGTCTAAGAAGAAGCCCACAACAAACTTAGCAAAATTGTGGCGACTAGAAATCTTGAAAACAATCACTATTAACTATCCAATAAAAACCTAAGTGCTAATGAATATTTATGTTTTAAGCTAACTTAACTTTAGATATTAGAAGAAGCACAGAAAAAAAAGTTTTTTTTCATCGTTTTGGATTTTATAGTCGCACACTTTGTATAAATCGCTAACTCGGTGTTTATCGCCCGTTCAGCTTTTTCTAAGCATAACTTAATGATGCTTGGTTAAATATTCCAGTATGTCATTAGAAGAAGCCATATAATTTGTTACTTGCTTATAATTACTGTCTTCTTATATTGGACCCAGTTTGGTATAAAAGCAGTAGCAAGGTTATATCAGCAAATAATTACACAGCATTCTTATTAGCATTGCATTGGAGAGATATCTATCTTATTAGTCATTTGACGGCCGACTGGCGCAGTGGGCAGCGACCCTGCTTTCTGAGTCCATGGCCGTGGGTTCGATTCCCACAACTGGGACATATTTGTGTGATGAACATGAATGTTTTTCATTGTCTGTGTATATATCTGTATATATAAGTATTTATGTAGGTATATTATTCGAAATAATATTCATCAGTCATCTTAGTACTCATAAAACAAGCTACGCTTACTTTGGAGCTAGATGGCGATATGTGTATTGTCGTATTATATTTATTATTTATTATATTTATATCCCATTACCGACCCACTACAGGGCACGGTTCTCTTCCCACAATGAGAAGGGGTTAAGGCCGTAGTCCACCACGCTGGCCCATTGTGGATTGGTGGACTCCACACACATAACATAACATAGAAAAGTTAGAGGTGCGTGCTGGGATGCGAACTCGGCCCTCCGAAAGTGAAATCGAGCTTCTACCCACTGGGCTATCACCGATTTTTTTTATTTTTTATACATCAAATAAAACAATCACATTAAAGTGGTTAGTATAAAAGAACCGAAAAACCGCAGTGGAAAAAACCTCGGTGTAGAACCATAGGAAAAAAGTAAGCATGTAAATTTCAATAAATTAATATAAACTATACCTACTAGATACAAAAGAGTCAGCCAACTAACTTCGCTAAAAAGAATTCTTTGAGTTTACGCTTAATGTTTTTAATATTTACATTTTGGATTAACGTTGAAGGTAGTTCTTTCATGAATCACGGAACCAAAAATTCGGTCGGTAGCTCACCGTATGTATTGTTAGCGCGCCGATTGCTTCCCCCTTCCTTCTGAGTTATTACAATATAGTATTTAATAAAATTTATTATAACCTCAAAGGAATTTTTAAACCTCTATCCTATTCAAACCTTTACCTTCGGATATTATCAAAACGCGAAAAAATATATCACAAGCAACGCTGAGTCAACAATACCGTCCCCTCCACCAAATTGCGATTCATTTCCGTAAAATAAACATGTAGACTGTAGATACGTGAACACACAGAATTGCAAATCGACCCGTTAATCTAATAAGAGAAGCCAAGCTCTACGGTTCATTTGCGAAAAAAATGTACCGAATTCTTTTTTTCCATATTACTCCAGGGGACCTGACGTTGACAAATACAAGGGCATTTCCTGTCTGCGGCGTTTTTTTTTTTATTTATACAGATAATGTATATTGGTCGTTTGAAAAATTCAAAGTGCGAGCGACGGATTAATGCGGTGTCATATTTTCTGAGTGTTTCGTTTTCCGCTTTTTTGTACCATTTAACTAAGCAAACGATATTAATATGTTTTGTTTCATGAAATAGGTGTAGGACTTTAACCCATCGCCAACATATTTTTTTCACACTACTGAACTAAGTAATGTAATTCACTACTGGTATAAATACTACTGCAAATGTCCTAATACTTCACGAGGTTTTGAATTCTTCCTAAGACTCATCTTCAATGTGTTGCTCAAAAAATAATGTATGTGCTTACTGTGGTTTTATGTTAAAATTAATATTCGTAATTAATTTTACAAATATTTACAATTCATTAAAATAAATCATCATAAATCTACTACTGGAAAGTCCATATTAATACTAACGAATAGGTTATAAAATAATTCAAAATTATTTTTTTTCAAGTGTAGTTTATAAGAACTAAACTGTTGAAACGTCAACTAGGTTATTACATGGGTTTGGAAGGCGGATTCTATCGTGCAGAATCTCAGCAGATTGCTCTTTTTCAAAATCATTTTACAGTTTTAATCACATTAAAATTTTTCTCTCTTGTGAGAGATAAGAGCGGAGCATCCTGCTTCTAATTCAAATTCATTTATTTCATATTACATGTCAGGTTGGATAGAATTACATGTATGAAGTCCCAATGTATATTGCCTCTTTGGGCGTGCAACAATTACAAAGTATTCTAAGCAGCCTTGTCTTTAAGAAATTCATCATTCGTGTAAAATGTAATGTTATACACCTAAATTCCATTACGATATTGTATTAAGAATAATTATCGGTATAAATGTAAAATAAAACGTTGTAATAGTATTTCGCAAGTTACATCTGAATCGCTTCACTAATTAAAATTATTCAAAGTAAGTACCAACTTAAAATCGGTCCACAAATTAAATTTCACCGAGAAGCATCTGCACTGAAGGGTTAACTCGTCGATGACTCGACGGCTGTAAAGAAATAACCGGATTAAAGCTAATTCGATTAACAATGAATCGTAGCGGAATTCGCTAGAATGGTTTGTCATTTAACCCTCTAACGACATCACGTATAATAAAGGGTTGCAACAAAATCTATGTAATTATATTATTTTGTTAATTGCCCGTTTACTGTAAATTATTGGATTCAAAAAAAGCACATAATTTTATTTGGATGAAATTTTTCTCACTTGCTAGAAACTTATGATGATTGTAACGGTCCCACCTGTTAGGGACGTGGAAGTTATTTATCATCTCATATTATGATATCTTCAAAGCAAAATTAAACCTAGACAACATTGCATTCTACAATGCATAATCGTCTTGATATGATATGTCATATATATATATATATATGTCGCAATATGTATATAGTCATATCACGACGATTATGCATTATAGAAAGCAATGTTGTCTAGCTTAGGTTTAATTTTGCTTTGAAGATACCAAAGTTATGTGTGATAAAATTCAAAATTCAAAATTCAAGTAGGCCATAAGCACTTTTGAAACGTCAAGTCTGTCTGTTTGATTGAGTCTATCACCAATTCGGAAGGCAGATTCTACCAAGAAGAAGCCGGCAAGAAATTCAGCACATGCTCTTTTCCTAAATCATATATAGAGCATACATTTATATCATAGAACATAAAGATAGGATACACAGATGGGTCCAGAGGCATTCTACTTTTCTTTTCTTTTTTATAGAAATAATTCACGGACATCGTCCTGGAACGCAACATCGCTTAGCCACACGTCTTTGTCGGTGTTTCGTCGTTGTTATGTCCAGTGCTATTAATGAAAATAATAATGAAAGGAATATAATATTTCACGCCTGCTGAGTACTGAGGCGTGACACCATGTTACCATGTTGCTTGATCGTTTAATCCCACCGCACATCAACGAGGCGCGTGCCCCCGACAGCACAACACAGCGCCGACCAAACATTCAAGCGAAGTATAGTAAGTTTATAAGTCATCGCCCACACTTGCGACGATTGACGATAACAGTAATTTATTTATTTTCTAGCCTACAATTCGTCCGCATACGTTAATTTTACCGGAATCAGGTCCAATTGTATATTCAAACCAACCAGGAACCCATTAAAATATACACACTATATTTCATCAAAATTGGTCCAGCTGTTTACGAGGAGCTAGTTGAGCTACATACGTGTTATTATACAAATTAATATTATTCTCATCGTTAATGCCTTCCAAAGACTTCCACAAATATTTCAATACCTAAACTAGCCAAATCGGTCCATCCGTATTCGAGTTATAGTGAGACTAACGACTGCGTAGATTTGGATAAATGGCTGTAAAATAATATATTTGCGACAGCAATGTCGCAGTGTTGCGAAGCTCCATACCATATTAAGTTGCGTCTTAAGGCTAGCGTCTTGTTACAAGTTCATATTAAATTAAGCTGAGACCTGAAGTCATTAGGAGCCGTCGAATGCATTTGCAGGGTTAACTCTAAATTGCTAGCAATTTCAAATGTGGTCAACGTGCTTAGACAAAATACTATGTGAATAGAAATAATAATTCACATATGCTTGCTAGCTGTAGTCCGAGTTCTTCGCACGTATGCTTATGGTTTTTTACAAATCCCGTTGGAACGTTTTTTTTCTGAGATAAAAAGTACTCTACGTTACTCTCAGTCCGTTTAGTTAACTCTGTGTTAAAAATCAAGTAGTTGTTTTGTTAGGGCGTAAAGGAAGGACGATTGAAGCGGTTATAGCCCAGTTGGTAGGGCTTCGACTTCACTTTCGGGGTGGCCGAGTTCGAATCCCAACCCAACTAACTTTTTTAAGTTATGTGCGTTTTAAGAAAATATCACTTGCTTTGTATAACTTGCAATAACGGTGACGGAAAACATCGTGAGGAATCCTGCATGCCTGAGAGTTCTCCAATCCGCATTTGGCCAGCGTGGTAGACTACAGCCTGAACCATTCTTATTCTGGGAGGACCCGTACCCTGTAGTGGCCCGGTAATGGGTTGTTGATGATGATGATGGGATATATTTTATCCCGGGTAAATAAAGGATTTTTAAAAACCTGCATTTTCAGCTTAAATCCTTCTATAGTCTATACTATTTACCATTTTGTTTCTGCACGATATTAATTTCATATTTATTTATTATTATTTTTCTATAATTTATTGATTTTTTTTTAATTTTTAAAAATGCTTGATTAAAAAACTATTAAAAATTTATAAAAAAAACATCCACCCTGCGCTTGCGTGGCTTTTGAATGCCCATGCAATCGGCGGTCAAGGCTCCAGAGTGAGGAACCTACGCACAATACGCGCCGTTTAAGGACTACTGCCTTCTGTATCCGACCCTTAATCCAACAACCAAGCGAAAACCTAAGATGTTGGTCGAAGACCATTGAGTGAAACGCCGATCGGAACAATAACGGTCGACTCAACAAAGTTACTCTACATGGACGGAGTGTTGTTATTCTTAAAAATCAAAATAAACGCTTACATTGTTATAAATAGCTACAAAATAAGTTACTAATAAAGTCATCACAAAATGTAATGAATACTGACGACTAGTAAGTATTAGGTACCTTACTAATGTTTACAAATTATAGCCTACAGTCGATTTGGGAACAGATGCACAGAAATACCAATCAAACACGTATTAGTGAAAGTTTGATGTTTTACCTCTTTTATAGGGGTTGATTTATGGTATGATTGAGGGTACGTTTAAATAATAGGTATAAGGTAGCACTATTTTATTTTTTAACATAGTTCTTTATTTTAGTTTATTTCCAATTCGGGTGAAATAAGAAGGCTTTAAAGGAGCCCATTGAGCTAGTGTAGTGTATGTAAGTGGCGGTTATAGCCTAGTGGTTAGGACTTCGGCTACACTTTCAGAGGGGCGAGTTCGAATCCCAGCACGCACCTCTAACTTTCAGAGTTATGTGCGTTTGAACCAATTAAAATATCACTTCCTTCAACGGTAAAGGAAAATATCGGAAGGAAACCTGTAGGCCTGACAGTACTTCATAATTTTTTCAATGGCGTCTAAAGTCCACCAATCCGCACTGGGCCAGCGTGGTGGACAATGGCTTAACCCTTCTCATTGTGGGAGGAGACCCGTGCCCTAGTAGTAGTATTTAAAAGTAGTGCTAGTGCATCTGGGGTAAATTATCTAAATGAGAGTGAAAACCTCATCAAAATCCTTTTGCGAGGTTTAGAAGTAAGCAGATAAACAGACTGTCGCGCTAAGCGACTTTGTTTTATATATGTAGAGATTTACCTCACATTCACCATTGGCCTATTAATAAAGTCCCACAGCTGGGCTTGAGTTATTTCTCTCATACGAGAGACGTTTCCCAATCCATTTTGATGTGTGAGTTTGTCTACGGCTTAAACACTTCTAAATCAGAGAGCAGACGCGTACCCAGTAGTGAGCAGAGTGAGTGAGAATGATGATATGTCAACCCAAGATTCATGACATTCATTAGCGCAACGGTGAGCACTGTTAACTTAAGTAGGAGGTCCCGAGGTCGATTCCCGGCAGAGGCATTTGGGAATTTATAATTTCTGGATTATCTCTGGTATGGTCTGGTGGGAGGCTTTGCTCGTGGCTAGTTACCAACTTACCGATAAAGACGTGCCGCTAAGCGATTTAGTGTAACGTTGCGATGTCGCGTGGAAACCGATTAGAGGTATGACTACCATACTCCCTAACAGGTTAGCCCGTTACTATCTTAGACTGCATCATCACTTACTACCAGGTGAGATTGCAGTCAAGGGTTAACTTGTAGTGGTATAAATTACAAAAAGAAACAATAATAACGAGAAACTTTTAAATGGAAGATCATTGAATTATTCACGTCCTTGGCCATCCACTTCGTTGGCCATGCTTTGGAGTTATGCATTTTAAAAGAAGTTCTAACGATATTCTAAAGATAACCCCTTCAGATTTTATGCATATACTCGTACTAGAAAAGCCTTCGATGTTGGGATAACATAAAAGTTGTATGGATGTTTTATTATTCAGCCATTCCGCGTACACAGCAATGCACTTTCAAATAAACCTTTCAGAAGTGGATCGTCAATAAAACTGTCCAATCGTTTCAGCCAATATGGCTATTGTGATACTTTACTTGCCGGACCAAATATTTGCCTACGACTTATATTTAGGGTCCCAGCAGGGTGCAGAAGAAAAAGATGTTAACACTAATATACATTTATTAGTCTAAGTATTACACTAATAATTATTATAATAAAAGCTGTTGCCCGCGACTTCGTCTGCGTTTAATTTTGTTTTTTGATGTGGCATTAAATTTAGTTGTAGTTCTAAAAAAAATTAAAGTATTCAGTATCGCTAAGCCTTCAATGAGGGGTTTGCTGCTGTCGGCTGAGAAGTTCTGTCCTCTATCTTCAACCACAGTTTGGACAAAATTAAACACATATTATAACCTCTATAGTACAAAAATACATATTTAAATCTGTTATAATTTGTCGGCGTTATGGTGTAAAATCGTCAAACACTTCAATCCCCTCTCCCAAAGGAACCGAGCCGAATGTCGGGATAAAAAATATCCTATATTACTTCTAACACTTCCAACAAGAATATGTGTAAAAAGTTTCATGAGGATCGGTTTAATAGTTTTCGCGTGAAAGCGTAACAAACAAACTTACATTCACATTAATAATATTAGTAGGGATTAAGACAAGTTTTCGGTTGGCCTTTCTTAGACCGGGATACGTTTGGAACCCTCGAAACTATAGTTTTGCATTAACGAATACAGTTATCACAATTACCTCACAAATGGAAACATATAATATGTATGAACCGGTGATAAGTACCGGTGATAGCCCTACAAGAATAAAGAATTTGTAATACTACCTACTTCATTTTAAAGAATATTGTATTATTTTTTATCTTTAAACTGAAAATGATATTAATATAATAAATACTGCTATTTACGAGGCGATTGCCAGCTAAAGTGAGTTCGAAATAAAATTTTATACCTGGATTAAGCGCAGGTGGCGAGAGCTCCTTGATAATGCAAATGCAAAACATCTGTTCGTTGGTTATGCACTCTACCTGCGGATCGGAAAAATTAAGCAAATTGACTCTGCACAAGCGATTTGGTAGAGTTTTACGGAGAACTTGGCTTCGTTTTTAATCAGAATACAAATATGTGGGAGTATTTCATAGATAAAATATATAACAAAAATAAAGTGTTTTTTTTTGTTATATACCTATAGCGGGCCAACAAATAAGCGGGTCTCTTGATGTTAAGTGATTTCAGCTGTCCACAAACATCCACAGTACTAAATGGGTCGTTAATGCGTTACCCTCATTTAAGATATTTTTTATCCACATTTTTATCATAATCATCCTTATTTACTCATTACCGTTAATGCAAGTGATATGTCTAAAACGCACATAACTCTGAAATACTGTGCGTGCTGGGGACTCTTAAATGGCATCAAAAAGTGTGACGACCGCAATGCGACGCAAATTTCTCGACGGGACATCTTCCCAGTTTTATGTCATCATCATATCAACCCATCACCGTTCTACTACAGAGCACGTGTCCCCTCCCACAATGAGTAGGGGTTAAGGCCGTAATGGACTCCACACTCTTTTGAGAACATTATGGAGAACTCTCAGGGATGCTGGTTTCCTCACGATGGTTTCCCTCTCCGCTGAAGCAAGTGATATTTGATTTTTTTAACACGCACATAGCTTAGAAAAGTTACTGCGTTAGGTCTGCGTGCTTGGATTTGAACTCGGCCCCCCTAAAGTGAAGTCGAAGCCCTACCCACTGAGCTACCACCGCTTTTCCATTTTTTTGGTTGCGCCCTTAAAAGTACAAAGAAGTGTTAACATAAGCCAAATACACACAAAAAATAGAGAGTTTAAACGTTAGCGATAACAGAAACCTACGTTCAAAAGAAATATCTGTATAACTAAACAAATTCATTAATCGAATTCCATAAGTAATTAATTCATCCTCCAACTCGATCTTGAAAGGCACACCTTATCAAAACAAAAAGTAATTTCATAGAAAACAAAGCCTTAATGGATAAGCCGATCTGATGGTAATTAATGATGTTACAGATTAATAATAAGTCAAAAGGCGAGTTACAAGTGACTTGTGTAGGAGAGAGGGGAAAATGAAGATGTCACGCCGTAATCGGATGGTCGGGAACCCGAGACAGGACATTGATAAATAGACGTCAATGGTAAGAATAGAGTGTGGTATAAGTCATAAGAAGATTTATGTGGTAAATATAAAAGCCCACTTTCTGTGTGTGTGCGTGTGATGACCGCACATCAGGATACTGTCACGTATAGTGGGCACTAGTGTAACGGAGAACAATCAGCAGCTTCCTCTCTACTACCACTACCATCTTCTGCGATCACCAATCCGTCGGTCCAGCGTGGTGATTATGGGCAAACCCTCTCGTCGTTGCTTTTAGCCCAGCAGTGGACTTTTTTAGGCTATTGATGAGTAGCATTAGTGTCAAGCCGAAGTCGACTCGAGACTACTGTTTAGGCTGAACTAACCGTACGGTTTACTCTAATTCTTCAATTGAACGAACTATACCAATCGCTTCGTAAATCTAGACTGCAGTAGATTTTACGTTTACTACACACGTTTGGATCACGACGTCTTAGGTTTTTTATTTAATTTAAATTAATTAGTAAACAACATTTAACAAGTTATCTTAATCGGTACGAAGTGTGGTTAGTTCCCCCCTCTGTCGCTCCATAGTACGCACGCATAACGCTCTCATTGATGGATTGACACCATCTCATGCAGCGCATTTCCTTCAATCATAAATTCTTAAAAATTTTACCGTACACCACTGTGCTGTCGACAATAGGTAATCTACTAAGGAAATTTATTAATGATAGTGGCACCTACATTTACATTAGGACCCCTAAGCGGCATTAGGGTTTATCTGACAAGACATTATTAATACCAGAGTACGGATATTATAGTTGTCCATTCTCGTACATAAAACATTGTACATCGAGGATGTCGTCAACCATTATACTGCGTCTCTTGTGTATTGGACCACAATGTATACGCAGCGCTGAAGATGTCTTGCTTGCTAATAGGCTCAACAATGATTTTCTTACTTCCACTCCGATTAATTGTTTTAGATAAATGTTTTTCCTTTCCTTAATGATAAGTTTCCATCTCAGTAAGTAAATATAGTTTACATCCTAAATGAGACGGGCATTTAAATTAGCTAAAACTGTATTCTATACTGCATTATAGACTAAGCAATATAATGTTTTGTACTAAAATAAAAACTAATTTTCGTAACTAACTTTAGGTAGACTTCGACTGCGCTTTCTGGGCCGAGTTTTAAACCCCAGCACCTATAACGTATTCATTTAGTCTTGAGTATGTGCGTTTAAATCAATTAAAATATCACTTGCTTCAACGATGAAGGAAAACATCGTGAGGAAAACTGCATGCCTGAGAGTTCTTCATAATGTTATCGAAGGAGTGTTGAGTCCACCAATCCCCACTGGGCCAGCGTGCTGTACTACGGCCTTAATCCCTTCTTATTGTGGAAAGAGACCTGTGCCCTGTAGGGGACCAGTGATCTGTTGATATAACGATGATGATGCTCTTAAAACTGAAGCAATAAGGCCGCCTTTCCATGTCTACATTGTATACTGTATACTCCTCACTGTTTCTTTTCCTGTATGTTATACGTGCAATAAAGTGTTTCTTCTTCTTCTTCTTTTCGGTTTGTATGTGGAGTGAAAATAATTTTGTATAATAAATAAATATACTACGACAATACACACATCGACATCTAGCCACAAAAGCAAGCGTAGCTTGTGTTATGGGTACTAAGGTGACTGATGAATATTTTTATGAATAACATACATAAATACATTTAAAATACATAATATAAACTACCAGGCACTGAAAAACATTCATGTTCATCACACAAACATTTTCCAGTTGTGGGAATCGAACCCACGGCCTTGGCCAATCAGCCGTCTATACACATACACTATATATACTGCATATCATTGTTTCGTAGGAAAAACAGAATCTGATGGCAAAAGAAAATGTGTACAAACAAATTTTCACTTTACCGTGTAATTTTCTCGCAAAAGGATTATTAATTAACCTTTCCAGTAGAATTTTTATTAAAACATATATGTTTTAACTGTTAAAAGGTAATGATTTTATTATTCAGCTTAAAACAAAAATCATACCGAGTCCTGTGTTGACACAAATCTACAGGGCACAAATCTTCTCCCAAAAAGAAAAGACTATAGAGAGTAGCCCAACACGCAATCCAAATGTGGGTCGGTGAATATTATGGAGAACTGTCAGACATTCAGGTTTCTTTACAAGCAAAAACAAGCAAGCAAGACAACACAAAAAAGTTAGAAGTGCGTGTCTATGATCAAACTCGTTACCCTCGGAATGAGATCCATTAAGTTTAAAAACTAAAACTAAGTGTAGGTAACACTTCATTTTTTTTTTATTTTAATTAAACATCCAGTTTGCTCCTGCCGAACCCCTCTAATCGCCTTAAATATGCGTATCAACATTTAATATCGGACGTTTATGCAAATGAATTTTTTGTTAGGTTCGTGGAAATTTGCATTTATTTGAGGTCTCATTTCTGATGTTCAATGGTACGTATGGGATATAAATATTGTCTTTTTTTTGTTTTTCTGATGGCGCCGCTTTGCATAATACCCTCCGGCTTGATTATGCATATCGCGTTACGAGAAATGAGTCCTTAATTTAGCCGTTTTTCTTTGAAATTTAATATTTTAATTCACCGTTCGCCAGTTTGTCGACATTATTTTATATCTGTATTTATTACTTAGCAATATTTTTAACAAGCCCAGTGGGTAGGAGCTTGACTTCACTTTCAGGGAGCCGAGTTCGAATCCCAGCACGCACCTCTAGCTATTCTAACTCTCGATGCCTGAGAGTTCCACGTAATATTCTCGAAGGTGTGTGGAGTCCACCAATCCGCACTGGGCCAGCGTGGTGGACAACGGCCTTAACCTCTCCCCATTGTGGGAGGAGATCCGTGCCCTGTCACTACATGACGGTTTATATTACGATAATGATGAAATTTTTTAATAGGAATTTTAATCATCGTCATCACACACAGGTTTTTATATCTCACTCCTGGGTGGCCTTCTCTCTAATAGAATTATGAGTAGAGCATAAGCCCACCACGCTGGTCCTTTGCGTGTTGGCGGGCTTTAACAATTATTAATAATAACTAGGAACGGCGGTTTTACGGGCTCTCCGAGGTATTTACTCCAGGCTTGAAGAGTTTCTAGACAGAAAACCCCCATTACCTACCAATGTTTGGCTAGAACCGTGAATCGAACCTAGGTCCTTGTGAACCTTAGTTGGACTCATACTGAACCAACGTGACAGGACAAAAGCAAAAAACCTTTTTCAAATAATAGATCGAATATCTAGCACTACCAGGTTACCATAAATACTCAGCAGTCAAAGTGTGTGCCATCGTGTTTCAGTCGTATCAAACTTCCCTTAGCAACAACCAAGTGCTATTTCCAACACCCTACCTCTCTCAGCCCTTTCATATATTTACTGCACTACTGACCTATATATTGTAGTAGGTACCCCAACCTACCCTAAGACTAGTGTTGCCAAGCTCTCGATCACTCAAAAGTCCCGATTTTAAAAGAAATAAAAAAAACATAAAAACTTTGTTTTAGTAAATTTTACGAAATCAATACATTTTTAACTAGTACCAAGCTCAGTATAGGCCTCTGTATAAGTTTTAAAGCGTTTTAACGTATTCTAAAAGTCAGCTTTAAGCGCTTAAAGCAATTTCCTCCAAATATTATTACTATTATAAATATTATTAAATATTATTAATATGATATATATATTTATTTTTAATTTGTTAACTGCTCTTCTCTTGTGTACAACCTAACCCTTAAGTCTGTGTTTTTTTGTTTTTTCCTTTCCTTGATTGGGTTGCCTGGCAGCGATCGCTTTTTAGCGATAAGGCCGCCCATTGTACCTGTTTTATTGTGTTGTTTTTGTTTATAATTTAATTTCTGTTAGGTGTACAATAAAGTGTATTTTCATTTAATTTCATATTAGTTATATAATAAGCTCTTTAAAGATGGAAAAAACCGAAGTAAAACCCAATGAAGAAGAAGTAACAAAAGTCTACGTAGTCAACAGAACAAAACTTGTCTACATTTTATTTAGGTTGGGAAGTTATATATTCATTAATTGATCCAGCTCACAGACTTCTAAGTATAATAGAGGTCAGTGTATCCAGCTATATAAATAATCGTTAACTCCTACTTATATTATAAATGCTATATACTATAATATATGCTATTATTATATATACTATGTTAGTCTATGTTCGGCTTAACAACTGCACCGATCTTTATGATAGTCGGCATATATATAGACGACTCCATTCATGTTTGTTTCAAATTAAAAATCCTAATTCCATCTCAAGGAGGAGAACCTTGAGATGGAATTAGGATTTTTAATTTGAAACAACCATGGATGGAGTCGCGGGCACCAGCTAGTTAATAACATAGATTTTTCTGCTAATTTGACAATAGATTATCAAAACTAAATTAGTGGAATCTGCATATCTACGAAAGGTACAGAAGTCATATGTGGGATTGAGTATGAGCTTTGAAATAGCCAAAATTACCTTAGGAATAACCTAAGGTAATTTTGGACCTACCAGTGCATAAGTGACGGCCGAGTGAAGCAGTGGGCAGCGACCCTGCTTTCTGAGTCCAAGGTCGTGGGTTCGATTCCCACAACTGGAAAATGTTTGTGTGATGAACATGAATGTTTTTCAGTGTCTGGGTGTTTATCTGTATCTTGTAAGTATTTATGTGTATTATATTCATAAAAAAATATTCATCAGCTATCTTAGTACCCATAACACAAGCTACGCTTACTTTGGGGCTAGATGGCGATGTGTGTATTGTCGTAGTATATTTATTTATTAAAAAAAAAGTTTAAAGAATATGTTAAAACACATTTATTACAGCGACGTTACTATACAATTGATGAATTTCTTAATGACAAGGTTGCTTGGAAGCATCCGCTTTCATCTCACAAGATAGAAAAATGAACGTTAAAATGTAAAATGTAAAATGTAAATTGTTGATGTTGAAAAAGAGCAACTGCTGAGTTTCTTGCCGGCTTCTTCTCGGTAGAATCTGCCTTCCGAGTCACTATAAACAGACAGACTTAATGTTTCAAAGACATATTAGACCTACTTGAAATAAATGAATTTTGAAAACGTATCGTATATACAAAAAAACAATACATGTATTAAAATTAATAAGTTCAATTAAAAAAAAAAATTGAATACTGTCCCGAAATTTTAAAAGTACAGACCTCGCAACACTACCGACCCTTAACACTTTCCATTATTCAGAGGGCTTTTAAGCTTACCAGAATGGTTAGGAAGGAGAAATGTGGGCTTTATTCTAAAGGTAGGTAGGTATTATTATCTATATATATCCAAATTACGTAATTTTTATGGATCGACCTTTTATTTATTTGTTTATTAGTAATCCAACAGCGTTACAAATTATTTTGGTTAAGAGTTTATCTTATTACTAAAATAAGGCCAAATCTAGATTACATATATAAACTGTTACAATAAAGCAATAGGTGCAAGTACAACATATACAAAAGAACCAGTTACGATATTCAGAACAGCATGAATGAGTGTGAGTGGGTGTGAGTGTGCGTAAGTGTGTGCGTGTGTTCATAAGTGTGCAAATGTATGTGCTTGGGTGCGTGTGTGAGTGTTTATATTTATAGCAGCTTTGTATAGAACTAACTAAGCTTTTTGTCTGGGTGGAGGCTATTGCCGTGGCTAGTTAACACCGACAAAGACGTGCCGCTAAGCGATTTAGCGTTCCGGTGCGATGTCGCTTGGAAACCGATCAGAGGTATGACTACCATACTCCCTAACAGGTTAGCCCGCTACCATTTTAGACTGCATCATCACTACCAGGTGATATTGCAGTCAATGGCTATCTTGTAGTGGAACACAAAAATAAAAAAAACTATGAACTAATATTTATTAGTACTTTGAAAACTGAGTACGGTTCGAGTATCACCGACTTACTCCAAGTGTAAGTAAATACACAATTTAAAAAAAAAAACAAAAGAAAATTTGGTTTTACCATTATGTTATTATATATACGTGTGCAATATAATAATGGCCTCAGGATGCTGTTGGGGTTGCCGCGCTGATGCAGCGCATCACAGATGTTTGCAGATGCTCACGTTGATGACCTTTATTGAGTAATGAGGAAGAGAGCTGCATCTTTGATGAGCAGGATTCGCGGCAGCAGCAACAGTATTTTGCAAACTCCAGCTGGAAAGCTAAATAACCCGTTCTAGAGGCACTGAGTGGGTTTACATACACACACACGGAGCAAATAGTATTACATTTTAATTATTTTATTTTTTTTTAATTTAATAAATATCATTATTCATTGTAATTTTTAGTTTTATTTTTATTTTTTATTTTGTATTTTTAGTTTTATATTTTTGACATGCCATTTGAATAAATTTATACTGTAATTTTAATTTTTTAATTAAAAATTTTAAAATTCGATATTGTATATTAACTAATACTAATTATTGTTTTAAATGTATTAATATGGGATTTGGGATTTAATAAAGAGATTATTATTATTATTATTATAATACCAAACACTAAGTTGGTTAACATCATTTTCAAATCAGTACCAGCCCACTAAAGGTCTCGAGTCTCCTCTCAGACTGAGAAAAGTGTAGCCCACGCTAGCCAAGTGACGATTAGTGAGACTTCACACTCCTTCGAGAACATTCCTTCGAGAGTTTTCCTGCATCGCAACTGCTATTTTAATTGCTCATATTAAAAAACGCACATAACTCCGAAAAGTTAAAAGTGCCGAGGATGTAATTCGGCTTCCTGAAAGAGAAAGCAAAGCTCAAACCACTTAATTACTAGCGTTACAGGTCGTTCAAAACTGGAAAAAATTGTCCTTCACATTTCAAAGTTAGATAAGACAAGAATCTTAGTTCCACGTGGATTACGTGGGAGACTAATTTAAAACTAATATAAAGACACGTCCAAGCCAAGTTAAAACAAAATAGTTTAGAAAATTGAAGCTGACGGAGTTTCCCCAGTTTTCCTTGATACTCGTAAAGTTATATATTTACAAGTCTTTGTGTTACATCTCAGTTAGCGCGACCTTGCTTGAATGTCACGGTCTTAGAAAATGTTTTACCCATTCGACTTCAAATAAAACTCTCCAATAAAGAACTTAAATCAAAAAAAAAATCACGTGCGCCATAATTTTTGATTTAACTGTAATAATAAGTCTGTGATAGTTTTGAAAAATGCCTAGGACATCTTCTTTAACCAAAAATCTCGAAATAACCCTGAATGGATGGATAATTTCCCAGAGAAAAAAGTTCAATCACCTAACCCCCACGATTCACGTCATTAATTTGGTCAATTTGTCATTCGTTTGTAATTCCTTTCACTGCCTGAAAGCAGTATAAACAAACAAACCGGCCAACAGATATTGGCATTTACAATGTTAAGTATGGTTTACATATGTCCATATGTCCACTATATCATCATCATCATCATGTCAACCAATCGACGTCCCCTGCTGGACATAGGTCGTTTACCGGTGCGGGGTCGCCATTCTGGCACCTTAAGACCCCAAGTCCATCGGTTCTCCGAGTTATGTGCCCTGCCCAATGCCACTTCAGCTTCGCGACTCGCTTAGCTATGTCGGTGACTCTAGTTCTTCTACGGATCTCCTCATTTGATTACGTAGAGATACTCCTAGGAGTAGCATAGCTCTCTCCATCGCCCGCTGATTGACTCTGAGCCTTCTTATGAGGCCCATAGTTAGCGGCCATGTCTCAGTTCCGTAAGTCATCAGAATTATTTGAAACCCCACCATACAGACCCCCTCTTTCATAGAAGAGAGAAATGTAAAGAATAATGACAAATGACAAATAAGAATAATGTGTTTCTTACCACGACACACTTCAATTACAATAGTTATACACAATAGCAAGTTATGTAAGCCATAGAAAATAAATTGACAGGTCGCACGCCACGACAGCGTGGCGTGGCAGACATAATCGATAGAAATCTGTATACAGTTCATGCGAACGGGAACGATACCTCAAAGGAAAACATCCAAGGCCAAGGTCGACTTCCACGCGCTGTGGAAAGCACTCGAAGGAAGCAGTTCAAGGTTTATCTGCAACGCCACAAAAGATTGAGAGTTTGTGTAGGAAGGAGAAATGAAAGGAAAATTATTAGAACTACGTCGTGGCCTTCTTCAATGCCGTTTGTTTTATACTATGTATTAGTTGAAGGATGTTTAGTCAGAGCTATTTCCAGAGTCACCTTATTATTTATCTAAGATAAAAGCTTCAGATTTAAAGCGCAATAAAAGAGGTGATTCAGTTCTACTTATTGGCTTTATCAGTTCACATTAACTGTACCGAAACTATGGAGTACTTTGCTACCTCCGCGTTTATGAATAAATGAATACACTTTTATCGTGCACCAAATAAAAATAAAGATAAATCTATACTTATAATGAAACTGTAACTGGAAAATTTCTGTACATTTAATATATTTTGTTTTTTTTTTACCGGTGGATGCTTTATAATCGATACCGAGTCCAAAACAGATTTTTATTTAATTTTTGTAGGTTTTTCTGTCTGTCTGTCTGCCTGTCAGTCTGTCTGTCTGGCCGGATATCAAGTGAAAACTACTGAACTGATTTAAATAAAATTTGGCATAGTTAATATTCCAGGTCAACATAAAGGTATTTTTATACCAATAAACAATAAGTTTCTTCTGGAAAATAGGATGTTAATTTTAATCAATTTTACTTCATAGCTTCGTTAAATTTAAACCGATTTTAATAAGTATTTCTTGATTTCAAAGTGTATATATGTATTGTCTAATTTTAATGAAGATCTGATAAATATTGTCGGAGATATAGAACATAACTCTTTACAAATAACAGCAAGTCGCAAGGCATATGGGATAACGATCGAATACCATCCTAACCTAACCTAACTAATATTATAAATGCGTTTGTTAGGATAGATGAATGGATGGATATATGTATGTATGTATGTATAAACTAAATTAATGACAACTAATATATATATGTGTATTACACAACTGATATATTTATATATATTCTTGCTTCTCGATTGAAACATACGCGAACAAAGTCGCGAGGGCCCGCTAGTTGTAAATAATTTTTTTACGCAAAATATACAATTTGGCGGCCTTATCGCTACATAGCGATTTCTTCCAGGCAACCAATAGCACAAATAATGGTGCTACTACTCTGTGTTAGTACTACCATCTGCTGCGATGCCCGTTCGCTGTTATATTCCCTTGATCGCGTGGTACGACACTCGCAGAAGAGGAGGGGTGGTGTCAACTGACTGCCGTCACCGCGTGGCTAATCATCGTCATCATCACAACAACCCATTACCCACTACAAAACACAAGTCCTCCCACGATGAGGATGGGTTATGGTCGTAGTCCACCACGCTGGCCCAGTTTTTAGACTTCACACGCATGGCTAATATTGGTATGTAATATTAAAAACTAGTTGTCCCGGCGAACTTATTATCCTATTTCGGTCTAAGAGGAATCCAAAATATCAATTATCATAAAAATTGGTCCAGCCGTTCTTGAGTTATAAATGGTGTAACTAACACAACTTTCTTTTATATATATATATATATAGATAGTGATTATATTAATATTTAGAATAAATAGATTATATTAAAATTTCAGTGGAGTACTTTCTACTAGTTTCACTGAAATGGTATCGGGACTATGTCGGATTTATTTCTGGAATCGTTTAAAGACGTTAAATGCTGATATAAAGAAAGCATGCAAGATTTTGATCGTAATAAAAGTGGTGATTAAATTTTATTATTGGTTCTACCCACCGACATTTAAATATTAAATTATGACCAATAAAAGTTACCCTTTATATTATACTAGTTGTGCCTTGCCACGCTTCACTGTGGCACATGTTTATGAAATGCTTGAGAAATGGGAAACAAAACAAAGAATTCATTGTTTTACAGTGTTTTCTAGCTTTCGGCAGATGTCGTGGTCACTGGTACATCGATCGTTAAAAAAAACTGTAGTGTCGTGGTCGCGGATATGTGACCGATGCAAAAAATTTATAAAAACAATCCTTGATGCGGATTATATATGATGCTAAAATTTCAGCTCGATCGGTGCAGCCCTTTTTGAGTTTTGGAAGCGTACACAAACAAACATAACATTTTTATATATACAGATGTGATGTGGTGAAACTATAATATTGAATGACGTCATAGTATGCTATGAAATATGTATATATTTATTTATTAGGTTTTCATATACCAATTAAGTAAATAAGATCATTTCTAGATTCATATAATATTTTGGCTGGCTAGTTAGACCAAAAAGTTAGTGGTGCCAATCGATTTAGCGTTCCGGTACGATGCCAAGTGAAAACCATACAACTGTCATAACTCAAACCGGTCAGCTCGCTTGCATCTTCTCATCATTTGACGGCCGATTGGTGCAGTGGGCAGCGACCCTGCTTTCTGAGTCCAAGGCCGTGGGCTCGATTCCCACAACTAGGCAATATTTGTGTGATGAACATGAATGTTTTTCAGTGCTGGGTGTTTATCTATATATAATGAGTATTTATGTATATTATTCATAAAAATTATTCATCAGTTATCTTAGTACCCATAACACAAGCTACGCTTACTTTGGGACTAGATGGCCATGTGTGTATTGTCTTAGTATATATATTATTTATTATTATTGTTATTATCTGAGACTGCATCATCACATACCATCAGGTGAGACTGCAGTTAAGTTTTTTGAACAAAAAATTTGCACAAACAAAAACCTTTTTTAAATTCCGTCATTCTTTCTCCAGACCCCATAATGCAACCGAAGTTTAATTCACGCCGTTCACAAAAAACACGCTGCCAAATTAAAACAGCCCTCGGCCATTGACAATTGAAATATTCCACTTTTTTTGCCAACCATCCAACCCGTTACGTGCATTTGCAAAATTACGGGTTCCGTACCCTTACAAATGGAACCGGCCCACAACACAGACGCCCTAATGGCCTCCCATCAGTGCTTAAACGACACACGTCATCCTACAATTATACTGCACTCGTCGATCTTACACATCCAAACATATCCATTGCCACTTCAAACCCGAAGCAACAAAACTTAGCGCATACATAACCAGCTATGTATATTGAAGTTGGAAATCTGTGAAATTAAATGGTTTTGTAGTAGAAGGTTTCGTTCAGGAATTATGGGCCAAATCCATCTCTGGATCCAATGACGTCATTCCGCAACGCAATGACAGGGTGGCGAAAGGGCAGACATTGTCTGTACTGTTGTGTGGCCATTTAGACCTGCCATTTGGTATGATCGGATATTTGGTAAAAGGTCAGAAATGTATTGCGATTTCTGTAGTTCAATTATTATGAAAATGAAAATGAAAAATTGTATTTTTTTTATGTGAAGCATGCATTGCCCCTTGGTAGCGAAATCGACAAGTTGACTGTCTCCGGGAAAGTTACCTATGCCGTCAACGTCTTTATTATGCCATCATAACCTAATCTAACCTATCTTTTATTTTTTGGCATGGTGGAAAAGCTTTATTGCTACCTCCGACTCTTGGGCAGGACGAAGGTTATGTGAGACTCCCCCCTTTAAAGGGGTATACCCAAACTAAAAACCACCAAGGCATGTCTCTCTTGTTGGCTTTGTCAGACGCCCGGGTAACCTGTTGTATAGCTCCCGGACGATCATAACATATCTACGCTACGCCTTGATATTTAAAGTGCAGCATATAATAGTTTTTAACTTCCCGCTAAGAAAATTAAAAATTTTCGGCACGGGTCTCCTCCCACAATGAGAAAAGGTTAAGGCCGTAGTCTACCACGCTGGCCCATTGTGGATTGGTGGACTGCACATACCTTAGAGAACATTGTGTAGAAATCTCAAGCATGCAGGTTCCCTCACGATGTTTTCCTTCACCGTCGAAGCAAGTGATATTTTTTATTACTTTAAACGCACATAGAAAAGTAATAGGTGCATGCTGGGATATGAACTCGGCCCCTCCGAAAGTGAAGTCGAGCTCCTACCCACTGCACTATCACCGCTCCTTACCGCCTCTTGCACTACACTACACTAGCACAAAAGGCTTAGACCTGTTAAGCCTTCTTACTTCATCCGTATTGGATGCAGGAGGTCTGTCAATTACTACTTTAAAAATAAAATATTTTCTCCAATAGTACCCGATAGTTTTCCATTTACCATTAAGTAAGCCCCCTGATTGGTCCGTCAATGATGACTATAAAAAAATCGTCAGTAAATGACGGTATGCTATCCCCGAACATACATAAAAAAATATATATAACAGAACAGTATTAAGCTGTTTTGGGACCAAGGGTTCACAAACTTTTTACCCTTTCAGAATATTCCATAGGAGTTGAGGTGAAGGACGCAGACGTATTAAACATTAATGCACGAAAATAATCCCCGACCAATTTCCACATTAATCAGCATTTTTATCAAGATTATGTTCATATCCTATTAAAATTTCTAACTACTGAACACGTAAGGTCATACGATATTAGTAATTTCCTATGAAATGTTACTAACTTAGTAGGTACCTTGCAGCATTATAAGACGTTAACCTCCCGTGTTATTATGCTCGTTTTTTGTAGACTGGAAGCATTTTTCGTCCAGAGCATTGAACTTGCTACAAATATGAACGTAGCAGAATATTTTTCTGCAGGTTTAGCGATAGGATTTTCACCGAACATTCATATTTAAGTATAGACTATAGATATATCACATAGCAGAAAGACAAAAACTGGTGCTAGCTAGGTTAGGACTTATAAATAATAGGTATTATAAGTTTTTACATTACAAACACACAACCTCTATATATAACTGTTTAGTACCTACCATATTTTTTCAAAATAAAGAGAAATTGAATTTTGAATTTGAATTTGAATTCGGGGGCCGACCTCGAATCCCAGCACACCTCTAACTTTTCTAAGTAATGTGCGTTCTAAGCAAGTAAAATATTACTTGCTTCAACTGTGAAGGGAAACATCGTAAGGAAAGCGTGGTGAACTGCGGCCTAAGCCCTTCTAATTTTGGGAGAGCCGTGCTCTGTAGAGGGCCTGTTATGGGTTAATAATAATGATGATTATGAGTTACTATTTACAGTCAAACCTGGGTAAGTGAGAACTGGATAAGTGAGAAAACTCTATAAGTGAGAGTAATAGCCGGGACCCGTCATTTTAAGCTCCGAAAACCTCTATTAGCGAGAAACAGAAACCTTTGTAAGAGAGAGTCGTTTTTCCCTCACGGACCTCCGTAAGTGAGGCTGCTACTTATCTATACCTCTATAAGCGACAGTCGAGCAAGCAATCGACAACATTTATGAGTTAGAGAAAAACATTCAAAATACAAAAACAGAAACCCAAACGAAATTCACGGATTTTTTTTAATGTAAATAAGTTATAAATAAAATAAAATTACATAGTGCATGAATATGTCTTGTTATTGCTGCGTACCTCTATAAGAGAGAAACGCTACCCATGTACCTGCATTAGCGAGAAACTCGGGTTAGTGAGAAACCTCTATAAGCGAGAAAGAGATTGTGCTCCCTTGAATCCAGGTTTGACTGTAATTGTAGGCACACCAAATGTAAGATCCGTAACGAATTGATTTGACTTATAATATACATATATTTACGAAGGCACTGAAAAACATTCACAACACAACAGACTTTTTGGTGTGGCAACACCGCCTCTGTACTTTATTTTTGTTATTTTAATTTATTTTGTGTGTTTTTAGTGCCCAAATCCAATTTAAGCGCCTAATTTATATCATAAATAGTTAGTAGTTTAAGTGTTAAAAGTGCGTAAGAAAAGTTTTCATCGATGTAAACCAAGTGACAGTTAGGTTAGTAAAACTTGAATTTTAAACTTGAATTTTTTTTTAAACATTCATGTTTGCCACACAAACATTTTTCAGTTGTGGGAATCGATCCCACGGCCTTGAACTCAGAAAGCAGGGTCGCTGCTCACTACGCCAGTCAGCCTTCAAATTCACCTTTAATTAGGAAGGAGGATGTTGAGAGAAAAACTACATACCTGATTGTTTTTTATAATGTTTTCAGAGATACGAATCGGCACTTAGCCTGCGACTATGGTCTTGACTCTTCTCAGTTGTCATCCTTAGATCAGATCCGCGTCCTATAGTCGGCCGACACTGGGTTCATAATATTGATGGTGAAGATGGTATCATATTGCCATATACCTATCCTAGAATTTAGTTATATACAACATATGAGACGTAAAGAGCGTGATGGTAAATTTCGGACACTGCCTAGTTATAAAAAGTGTATTCTACCGAAAACACATAATGTATACGGAAAAAGGAATAAAAATACATATAATCCAAAATATTTGAAGATCTTCCACCCGCTTTGTAATGTTGAAATGAAAAAAAAACATATATTTTTAAGGAAATGTAAAAGACATTTTTTAGCTAACAGTGCAAAAAAATGCCACTGTTCGATTAAGATTGTCTGATCTTAATGATTTACATTAAGATAAAGTTACATTTACATTTAGATTAATTTCATAAAGATATATAATTGCGAACCCGCCATCCTCACCATAAACGCATAGTTCCTAATGGCATGGATGTTGAAAAATATTTGTTACAATTTATGTTGAACAATAAATAAAAAAAAAAGGTGAAAGTCTCTCACCAGACCAGACCAAAGAAAACTCAGCAATTATAAATTTCCAAATTTCCAAAAATTCGCGTCCTGCACTCATAAGAACAGAGCGTTCACCACTGAGCCAGTGCGGGCGTAAATGTATTCAAATATTTAACTGAGCATTAGTGTTTACTAAAGTAATAGTAGTAATAGTAGTGGACTATGTCAGTTCGTTTTTAACACTTTGCTACGGATCGCGTAGCTATTTCCCCCTTACTCATTAACATTAAATATATAACTTTACTATTTAAAAAAAATATACATATATATGGAGGTTGGGAAAGAGTACTGACCTATATTTACTCACCTATCAAACATTTAAGCACCGGATACACTAGGGAACATTTTGTCCCGCAACATGACGCGCAACACAAAATATACGTGACGCTGCAACGTTGCATAGTGTCCCGCAACATGACCCACAACATTGTACGTGACGCGGGGCATGTTGCTTGCTCCCGCCTCGAGAGCGAGCGCACGTGTCCCGCGTCAGTGTTGCGCCATTTGTCACTGAGTGTAGTCGCGTACGCAACGTGCCTTTAAAATGTCTGTAGTGTGGGGAAATGATACCGTGCTTTTGCTTATAGAGCTTTACG
Source organism: Pararge aegeria (assembly GCF_905163445.1). Lineage (NCBI taxonomy): Eukaryota > Metazoa > Arthropoda > Insecta > Lepidoptera > Nymphalidae > Pararge > Pararge aegeria. Next base: position 3,282,699 of record NC_053201.1, read on the forward strand.
AAAGTCGTGACTTGTTGTGGAATACTTCACACCGTGACTATCGAAATAAAATAAAGAAAAATGATGCATGGGAGGATATTGCCAAGGCGCTTAAATTGCCTAGAAAAGAAATAGAAACCAAAGTTCATACCCTGCGTTCGCAATTTGTCCGAGAAAGGAAGAAAGTGAAATCGTCAAAAACTACTGGTAGTGGACGAGAGGACGTGAAGTCCAGTGCATGGTTTGCGTACGATGCAATGAAATTTTTGCTAAAGGGAGCCACAACTTCTGGAAGCTTGGACACTTTGGACACAAACGTAAGTCATACTTTAGTTATTTTGTCATTTGTAATCAGTAATCACGGTCACATCACTTGCGACAAATTTAGCGCAAACGGATTTATTTTTATTTATAATTTATTTATATTTATTTATTTATAATTTATTGTACGGACACACAAGGAAAGGAAAAGTAACAAATTAATACGTACCTATATTATTTACATAAACTAAGATTTGTACACACCTCACCCACAAAACTTCACTTCTAAAAGGATTGACGTTGTTCAGTAACATTAAAAGAAAAAATATAGTACAATACTAGTTTATTCATTTAAAAATTATTCTGCCAGGGAACACGTCCTTCTTCACTCATGAAATATTCAGCAAATTTGTTTCTTATTTCCATTGCAGATTCAGGGTAGCGTCTTCCCATAGCATTTAAATTCGACATATTAACAGAGCCAGTTTCTCTGCGCCAAGATCCTTCTAAAATATCGTGATCCACATTTTCAGAATCAAAAGTCCCATGTGGGTTGTACAGTGATCTCGATTGACTATTTCGCCTTAAAAAATTATGGAGGTATACGCACGCCATTACAACAACTTCAGCATTAAAGGGTAGGATGGTTATGGGAGTTCGGAATATACGAAATACAACACCTAAGATACCGAACACATTTTCGACAATTCTTCTAGCTCTTGACAATCGATAGTTGAAAATGCGTCTTGTTGTACCCACGTCATGATTACCGGGATATGGCTTCATCATGTTTTCTGTCAGTGCAAAGGCGCTGTCTCCTACAAGTACGTAAGGCATATTCGGCCCATCTTGTCGTATTGGGTCTGGAGTTGGCCAGTTGAGTTGGTTATCAGCTAAAGCTTTATAAAAAGCAGTCTCTTGGAATACTCCACTGTCAGAAGATTTTCCTTTAGCACCACAATTTGCATAGATAAAATTGTAATTTGCATCGACAATACCCAATAGGACAATACTAAATTGTTCCTTATAGTTAAAATAGTCACTTCCCGAATTCGAAGGAGCTTGGATTAAAACGTGTTTACCGTCTATAGATCCAACGCAATGCGGAAAATTCCATATATTTTCAAAGCTTTTAGCCTTGGTTTTCCATTCATTTGGAGTAGCTGGGATCTGTAAAGAAATAATGATACATTAAATACTATTTTTGCGTACTAATAATTAAGGATTCATGTCTAACAGATGTTTGATATAATACACTACGTGTTTTATACTTAGTATATTCTTATTATAATAATTGACTTAATATTTATATCATTAATTTTTCAGAGTCCACAAAGCCAAAACTCGATTTCGTCTCCGGATGAAGATGTCGTTATACATTCTCAATCTTCCGTTCCGGAATTTCAATCTCCTCATCAACTAGAATCGCAATCTACGAGTACCATTGATCAAGCAGAGCAACCCACAACCCCTGCACTAACACCTTCATCGTCGCGACCAACTCGGAAGAGGAGCCACCCCAATGAAGATAGATTGGAGGAGGCTTATGAAGTTCTGCATGCTGCTAAAAACAGAATGATGTCCCGAGATGAATTCGATGTTTATGGACAGTACGTAGGAACTGAGTTACGTGCATTAAATGACGAACATAGTGTAATTATGGCTAAATATTATATTAATAATATTTTATTAGATGCACGCTTAGGAAAATACCGTACAAGTTATAATAATCAAAGCCAGTCAGTTGTTCAACAGGGCTATAGCACTGCATCCAGTGATATTAGCCCCGAGCCTTCTGAAGAGCATATTATACAAAATATACTTGCAAATATGGATTCCTCGAGCACTAATAGCATTGATGGCACTAATACTAATTAATTTACGTTGATCGCTATATCCATCTTGTACTCTTTAAAATTTATTTTACTGAAGATTAAAATACAATTATAAATAAAATTATGCGTTTTCTTCAACTTACCTTTACAAATATCTTCAATTTTTTTATCAGTTCTTTACAAACTTCTGGTACTATTTTACGTATTAGTTGTTTTGACACTCGAAAAGTGTACGACAAAGAAGCATAAGAATCTCCAGTCGACAAGTACCTCAATGTAATGGCTAGTCTGATATGAGGACTAATAGCGTTCCGTAATATTGTATCCTGTTTGGCTATGGAAGGTGCGATCATTTGCAATAAAATTTCAAAATCAGATGATGACATGCGAGTAAAATTCACAAACGATCCGTCAGACATTCGGAGATCACTTAAAATATTAACTCTTCTATCTCGTTGTAATAAGAAATTCCGCATCCACCACCTTCTCTTTCTCTTACGTTTCAACACACTCGATATAATTACTATGTACGCAGCACTAATAGCCACAACCTCCTCGGGCGACATTTCTATAAACACTGAGAAGTGTGGTCGACGAAATGTTCCGCGACATGTATGTCGGCACATTCCACGTAGTTGTTGAGGAACATGTTCCGCAACATGTTGCTCCATTTGTCCCCTAGTGTATCCGTGGCTTTAAACTAACACACAACACAGCTACAATTTCTCTACGCCTGCAAAAAAGCATCATGTACCTTCAACATAATCTCCTCTGGAGATATGGATATGATGCTTACAACATATTCAAGTATATAGTCAAGTAGTAAGCATTAGTGAAATAAGATGTTGTGATAATGTACTAAGTCGGTTCGTTTTTACCACTTTGCTACGAAACCCTGGCTATTCCCCCCTTACTCATTAACATTAAAATTAAAATACACCTTTGATATTTAAAAAAAAAAAAAGTGATACTCGTACGTAGGGGAAGAGTCTTTACCTATTTACTCACGTATCAAACATTTAAACTAACACCCATTTAATACAGCTACAATTTCTCGACGCCTGAAAAAAAACGGCGCATATACCTCCAACATAATCTCCTCTGGAGACATAATTATGATGTTTAAAACGTATTTCCTTGCATTAAAATGCACTGAGTCATCACATCATCACACTCGAGTGTCATTGAACCCTTAATCCCCAGCAACACTAGTGCATGCGCCCAGATACGCACACAGGCATCCTGACCCAGTTATTCCCCATTTTTCTGTAATTACTCACCGCCGCTTTGTGGACTCCCTCCTGGAGCAACCACTGAGAGTGCGACGCGAGGCAGCTTTTGAAAAATTGTTCGTGTGTTAACGTTCGGGGCAAAGCTAAGTTAATGTTACAAACTTGATTCAGACGAACCAGAAAGTGATTCAACTCAACGCAATTAATTTCTTTGCTGAAAAAAGAAATGGAAATAACGCAGATCTTTTTTCTTTTAAATCAATTGGGCATGAAAAGAACAATGGCGAAATCTTTTTCTACTAAAATTAGCATCTAGCAAACACACTTAGATCGAACATAATATGAATAAATGAATATACTTTTTTTGTACACCATAGAGAAACATATATAACAGCACAATAAGGTAGAACGTATAATTTGGCGTTATAATTAAATAAATATGTTAACATACATAATTCAAGCTATCAGCTAAAATTGTAATGGCTGAGTATAAAAAATAATAATTTAGATTTAGAGAGAATATGTATTAATGAATAATAATTATTTTTAGTATTTTACCTACACTTTGAGGATTTTTTTTTATAAATTTTAATAATGCATGTTAAATCTACAGAACCAACAGGGTTTGAACCTGTGACTCTGTGGCAATCGCGTCTTGAGCGCTTTCCCACTAAACGAAGGCTCTCATGCTGCCGTTGCCAAAATAAGAAGAATAATGTGTATTACATTGAAAGCCGTAGGTTTTTAAATTTTAAATTTATATATTATTTTAATTTTAGCATATGATCATTTGTTTTATGGACTTAGACAGCATCAGTATCAAAAACTAAAACAAGCAAAAACTCAAATATAAAAGCGAGAGAACTTCCAACTTCCAGTTGTATCAGTGTACGAAATAATACTTCACGGCATGATCGTCAACACCTGGTAGGTACATGCCATCACTTTACCTACCCCTATCCTATCCCTATCCCTCTACCTATACCTACCCTATCTTTATCCCTCCCTATGAAGTGGGGGGAGCATTATGAAAACCGTCACGCTCTTAACACGGTGCGTGCTAAGCGAAGCCAGGCCCTCAAAAGGCATATTTATTCAGTCATTATAAATATTCATCCTAACGACCTGCGTTATGTGATACACAGAACTCTTTCCGAGAAACCTATTGGGTGTTGAAATTAGTATATTTTATAATAAGCGCTTATTTTCATGTTAAGTTTGCCGAAAACTGTGCAGCTTTTAATAATTGTGAAATACCTTATTTAACACTCAAAAAGTTGCACTTTTTATAGCTTTAAGTTCATGTTGAAAGTTGGATTTTTCGGACTAGTTCTTTTACTTTTACTGTTAAAAAAAAATTCATTAGTATAAAATTGGTTGCCTGTAAAGTCGGTATACGGGCGAAAGTTTTACGTGACAACGACTTTGAGTGGTAAAATTATTTTAATGTGAATATTCATTCGTATAGTAGGAAGAAGGATGAAATAATAGTAACAATTTAAAACATTTATTTATACAAAGAATTATATTTAAAACATTAATTTATACAAAGAATCTCGCACTGAATTTCATATTAACAAAATTTTATTTTTACCTTTACACATACATACGTATTTATATACAAATATACATACAATAACTTGCAATACATTTGCGTACAATGAAACAGCGTTTACTAAGGGACGCGTGCCTTTCACTTTTTATGTCTGTCTCTCTCGCTCTTAGGCGGGCTAACCATGCCCGAGTGGAAGGGACGCGTTCCTCTCACTCGCTCTCATTGTGAGCGCATAACGTGAGCGGAGCGTAACGCAGTTTCTTGAAGTGTCACCCGGCAAACCAATTTATAAGACGTTGTCACGTCAATAATTAACTTAAACTTTTCAAGCCAACGTAAGAGTTTTCAACCATTTTATTTCTGTTTTTGATTGCTTCAAATCCTTAAGAGTTCAAGAATGAAATTGTATTCTTAGCATCAGTTTTTTTTAAATTTAGTCTATATAATGAAATTTAGAGTTAAAAAGATTTTGAAGCTACTTCAATCAAACTTAACTTAGAATTCTGAGGAATACAAACAAACAAACAAGCTGACATGACAAAACTATAAGGTAATTATGATTGTGTACGGAACTCTAGAAAGTAGTCGATACTTGACTTCTCCAAGTTTTAGTAATAATAAAGCTTTCTGTAACAGAATTCGTCCGTTGAAGTACTTCCGACATGAATGTTTCACTTGACACCTTCGTGTCAGGTTGGTGGACACATGACGGCCCTTTGACAGATATGGTCCTGGCATACCTTGCACAGTGTCGTTCTGTTTATAGACGACTGTTTTCCACTTACGATTACGGAAGGACTGACGGACTGACAGGTAAATTGTAACAGTTATTCGGTTTACTATGGTCTACGGAACTTTAAATGTCGAATTTTTTGACTATGGAACCCTAAAAGTCTTCCTAATTTAAATTATGATTAATATTTAAATTCAAAAGCGCTCCTGCGGTTGAAAGTGGAAACAAAACTCGCGACAGACACTCGTGCTTTGAACATTGAATCCTTTCAAACGCTCAGTTAAAAGCATCAAAAGCCACAGTGATAGGACATTAAAACAACATGACGGGAAGCCTAATTCAATAAACACCCAATCAAACGAAACGTTGATGTAGCTTTTTACTGGAAACGTTTATTTTCAACGTATTTCATATTAATATTTTAAGGTTTTAGTAATAGCTACCTTGTTGGTCTAGTGATTAGCGTGATTCACTCGAGATCGCTAGTTCATGGATTCGGTACATAGGCAGAGTAAAAATTTGCAAAAAAACATTCATCAATAGCTAATAAACTCCACTGGACTGTTTACCCATATTTATAATCCTAATATCCTAGTACGTATGGGCCAAAAACGTGGTCGCTTTAGGCCCAGTAATCTTTTAATCCAACCCATTACCGGCCCACTACTACACGGCTCTCCTCCCACAATGAGAAAGGTTTTAGGTTACATTCCGCCACGCTGGCCCAGTGCAGATTGGTGGGCTGAACACGCCTTTGAGAAGATGGAGAACTTTCTTGCCTATGCAGGTTTCCTCACGATGTGTTCATTCAAATTTTTTTAACAGTAACTCATAATTGCAGGAACAAAACTGATGTTCTACCTGATGGTAAGTGAAATCCATCGCCATCAATTGGAGACGCCGGTTTTAAGCCTCATGAGCCTGTTATAACAACGCAACAACGCCCTTCAGACCGGAACACAGCATTACAACAATGCTGCTTAGCGGCAGAAAAAGGCATGGCGAGTACTTCCCCAAACGAGCTAGGTCGCAAAAAGCTGAAGCAAGTGATATTATAATTGCTTAAAACATTTTAATATAAACAATCAATTAATTAGAGCAAGCCACTTCAAGTAGCTTTATGTCACCAACACTAAAACATATATGATGAAACATTTTCCATTCAAATGAATAACCTGTCCCTTTGATCGTCGAACCTTTCGTGCATTGAAAATTTTAATCGAAGGTTTGTGTTCGCGATAACAAGTTAATTGGCCGTGTGTGAAACAGAATATGGGAGCTTTGATATTAAATGTACCTCCAGCGGTTCATACAATATGCACCTATATATATATATATATATAAGTTTTTTTTAATAAACATACACATCGCCATCTAGGCCCAAAGTAAGCGTAGCTTGTGTTATGGGTGCTAGGTTAGCTGATGAATATTTTTTACACATAAATACTTATAATATACAGATGAACACCCAGCACTGAAAAACATTCATGTTCATCACACAAACATTTTCCAGATATGGGAATCGAACCCACGACCTTGGACTCAGAAAGCAGGGTCGCTGCCCACTGCGCCACTCGGCCGTCAAACATATATTAACACTGGTGTGCAGTAGTGTTAATTGACGTGCATTTTTAATGATATAGAGTTATAATTGCGTACTATGAACTTTCCATCATCATCATCATCTTAATTTATTTATTACTGGCCCACCCATTATGGGTCCATTATGGGCCTCATAAGAAGGCTCAGAGTAACTCATCAGGCGATGGAGAGAGCTTTGCCACGAGTATCAAATATACGTGATCAAATCAGAAATGAGGAGATCCGTAGAAGAACTAGAGTTACCAACATAGCTCAGCGAGACAGGTTCTGAACCTGCGACTCTCTGACTTTTCCTAATTGGAAAAAGCTACGGCTCTTCTACCATAGATGCCGAAATTAGTATATGCCTTTGACATCTGTCTTATAGCGACTGTAGCGTCATCTAGTAGGAAACGTTGCAGTTTCGATCTACCGTTTTCAAAGGTCCATATTACAATGAGACACGTTTGCAACAAGAGATGGCACATTGCTTTGTTATAATTTAATAATTTTTATAGCTAAATCATTTCAACGTTATCAAATTATTTGACTATCGTTTTTTTTATCATTTTTATTAGTGTTTTTGCCTACACTGGGAGGAACTATCATTTTTTAAATTTACAATGCATATAAAAATTTTAGGAACAGACAGGATTTTATTGTCAGAGAGTCACAGGTTCAAATTCTTACGGTTCCGAAAATTTATATATAAATTTATATGTTATATATGATAATTACTCCCAGTGTAGGCAAAAACACTAAAATCGATAGTCAAATAATTTAATAACGTTGAAATGATTTAGCTATTAAAACTTGTACTGGCAAAGTATAACAATAAAGGTTATCTTTATATAAACTTGATAGTTCTAGTTTAATAATGCGGTCGGACAAAAGTCAATCATCAACCCCACAAGCTATAGGTATGTCGCCAGCTTAAAGGGGATTGCGCTTTAAAGCTGTCGTGTCGAGAGAAGCAATTTACGCGTTTGATTGATGCGCGTTTTGGGTATAACAATACGTAGAGTTAGTAACTAATAGATAGGACTTGAAGCGGTGATAGCGCATTAGATAGGAGCTCGAGTTCACTTCCGGGGGGGGGGGGGACCTTCGAATCCCAGCACGCACCTCTAACTTTTCTCAGTTAGGCTGCATGCCTCGGAGTTCTACATTGTGTAAGTGTGTGGAGTCCACCAATCCGCACAGGGCCAGTGTGGTGGACTGCGGACTCAAACTCTTCTCATCGTGGGAGGAGACCCGTGACCTGTAGTGGGCCGGTAATGGATTCATATGAGACAAGACTTTCACTTTTAACTAACGAGCGCGTGTTATTTGTGATGATTTCTGGCTCCGAAACATGTTTGTTTATTATAAACCTTATAATACTTAGGCTCAAAGTCACTCAGCGAGCTTCCATTTTATTTCTAGCTAAATAAATATACAATGACGTCGCTAGCCCCAAAGTAAGCGTAGCTTGTGTTATGGGTACTAAGATGACTAATGATTTTTATGTGGTGTACAATAAAAGTGTATTCATTCATTTATTCATTCGTTCACTCTTCAGGTCGGAACACAGCAATGTTACTTGGCGGTAGTACTTACCCGGGTGGGCTCTATAACAAACAACTCTTCTGTATCAAACTTAATACCTGTCTATACCTTTTATAACTCTGTGGAACCACCGCTTATTGTCTATCGGTTAGTCAGAATGGCGTTATGGCCGGGAAAACAAGTGTAACGCTATTTACATGGATCCTTTGTAATTTACATCTGTTCGAGGGCCCATTTAAAAATCGGTTTCGTCTGAATCTACTTTTTAATCGAGCTTTAATTTAATCGACTTTCGATTATAGAATCGATTTTTGAAGCGAAATTGAAACTTTATTAAATTTCCTTTTGAAACGCCAATGTACAATATCCAGTTAATATCGTATTTATTAATGCATTTACATTAAACTCATACCACATATCGGTTTTTATGCAGCATAGTAATAAATAAATAAATATACTACGACAATGCACACATAGCGATCTAGCCCCAATGTAAGCGTAGCTTGTGTTACGGGTACTAAGATAGCTGATTAAAATTTTAATATGAATATAACACACATTAATATTTATAATATACAGATAAAGACCCCGACATTGAAAAACATTCATGTTCATCACACAAACATTCTCCTGTTGTGGGAAGCGGACCCACAGCCTTGGACTCAGAAAGCAGGGTCGCTGCCCACTGCGCCAATCGGCTCTCTACAGTACTGGAAAGCTAAATAGCTTATTTTTCTATATATATATATGTATAGCTACATTGATTTAATATGTTTAAGAGAGGAGAGAAAAATATATGGGTTCTATTGTTATAACGTCGGAATAGTTGCGCTGTGTTTTTCACTGATCGACTCACAGAGATTTGAAAGTTGCTAAAACTTAACTGTAGTTGCTTTACTGTAGCTTACCGCCCAACGACAAAAACACGTTTTTAAAAACGATGAAAAAGACAATACCTTCATAAGTGACGCCTAATCTAAGGAGACTCCTAGGCATCTATCAACTTTTCACCAATATTTATCACCAAAGAGTTGGTAAAACGTTTTTTTTTCTTTAGACATTGCCTAAATCGAATGCCTAACGATTTAGGCGCACTGGTGACGGTCATTCGTGTCCTAGTATAATGCATGGAAACCGATTGTATGTGCGTTAGCCCGCTGCCATCTTAGACTGCATAATCACTTACCACCAGGGGAGATGGCAGTCAAGAGCTAAATATAACCTCACCGATAAAAAGAATTAAGACTTGGCCACTGCATAAGAAAACGTAAAGTGTTCAACGACGTACACTTTCCATATCCTTAAATTCCTCAATAAATACCAACAGAAATACGTTTTTAAACACAATGAAACACCTAAATTTCAACTCAATATCAAAGAAATAAAGTTCATATTTGTTTATCAATATGTTGATGACACAGCCATTTTCTAGAGGACTGACACTTCAACTGTATATGAAAGGCGATTGATTCGAGATAAAATTGGCGTCACCTTTTGAACAGCCCCCTGTATTACGAAACGTCAATGCAATCAATGGTAAACCACAATAGTTTTACTAGTTCTTATCTGTAGTGTAGTCTGTTGTTCTTAGTGTACTTATCTGTAATGACAAGGTTGCTTGGAAGCATCCACTCCGCTTTCAGCTCTCAAAAAAATTAATGTTAAAATGTAAAATGTAATCTGTTGATGTTGGAAAAGAGCAACTGCTGAGTTTCTTGCCGGCTTCTTCTCGGTAGAATCTGCCTTCCGAACCGGTGGTAGAGTCACTACAAACAGACAGACTTGACGTTTCAAAAGTGCTTATATTAGGCCTACTTGAAATAAATTAATTTTGAATTATGAATTTTGAATTTTATTGTAGGAAAAGCATTTTTAACTAGTAATGTCAATAAGTAATAACTAACGAGCAGATCACACACGCTCTATATAACTGTATATTAGCTACTTAATTTTCGAAGGTTTTTTTTTCATTGGCTACTATTGGTAGGCATTTCGAATGTTCATGACGAAAGTTTACACGAGGTGCAAGCTACACAGATATGACGTCCCGGGTTTACATGACGCGTACCGTGGCGTTGTATTCAAATATCACACATAATAAATAGAGACAAAATTTACAATAATGGGCGAGATGATGATAAACGTTCAATTGATATTTAGTTTATAATTTTTAATATATAGCTACACATTAGAATAATGACATTAGAATAATACATTAAGATGTCCGCGTCATCTCAGTTCTTACCCTACGTCCGTATCTGTGTGGCTTGCACTTTCTTGCAGAATCTATGAATTATTTTTGCAATCTGCATTGTCACTCACCACCACGTTAGATTACAATCAGGGGCTAGCGTTTAGTAAAAAATAAAAACAAAAAGCAGCAGTTACTTTGACATAAAATCTGCGAAAACCATGCAACTGTTTGTAACCATGCACGTTTGTTTGCATGGTGCAATGTATAATTTCTTAAATCGTTATTCTTTGCACAGCATGGATCTTACAAAGTGAGCTCTCTACACATTTTTCGCTCCGGCATTGGAGTACCCTCATGTGATGTTGATTACATGATGATGGCAGATTGAATAGAGAATAAATTGTCTTGCAGACTTGCCTTGTTTTCGGGGATTGTACAATTCTATAATGAATGCGACGATCACAATGCGTTGTCAATACGTTTCGTAATACATGCACTGTTCAGTTATTCATGAAACCGATTGATATCTACGCTTTCAGTGGGAAAATGTATTATCATAACTATTCCTATTTACCATAATAATAATATTATTCTATTGTGATTTTTCGACTGTAGACTTTTTTTTCTATTTCTATCTTGATTCGTGCTGACACATAAACGGTAAAGCTGAGTTCTATCGAGATTTGCCAAACCCTGACATCGTATTTTTTTAAAATTGGTTAGTTTTAAAAAGTGCACCAGATGCCAAATCCCTATCCCTACTAATATTATAAATGTCAATGTAAGTTTGTTTGTTACGCTTTCACGCAAAAACTACATAAACGATCCTCATGAAACTTTGTAAACTTATTCTTGGAAGTGTTAGAAGTGATATAGGATACTTTTTATCGGCTCGGTTCCTTTGGGAGAGGGGATGAAAGTGTTTTACGATTTTACACCATAACTCCGACAAATTATAACCAATTTAAATAATTATTTTTTGTACTATAGAGATTATAATATGTGTTTAATTTTGTCCAAACTTTGTGAATATCTGATGAACGTGGCTTTAGATAGAGAACAGAACTCCTCAGCGGACAGCAGCAAACCCTTCATTTCAGGCTTAGCGATACTGAATACTTTAATTTTTTTAGAACTACAACTTAATTGAATGCCATTCAAAAAACAAAATCGAACACAGACGACAGAACACAGTCGCGGGCAACAGCTAGTATAATATAAAATAGTAATAATATATATTTTTTTTTTAATTTGAGTGTCTTTTATATTCATTTTACGAGTATGTTAATCTCTCAATTTTGGATTTGGGGGACCCAACGAACTGAAATAAAATGATTTCTTTTTTATTTTATTTTTTTATATTAAAAATGCACATGACTCATGGTAGACTGCTTGCTGCAAAACGAACTCAGTCCCTTCGAATGAAAAGCCAAAAGCCAAAAGCTCTCACCACTAGGCTATTGCTGCTTCTCTGTTCGTTCATAAATCATAGTATATACGTATATAAATAATAAATTATATAAATATAGTTTGTTTGTATCAAAATACCGTAGTTCTCATTCTATATTAACATAACAACTTATCTACACGGGTTTGGAAACCCAATATGCATATTCACATTGTTTGTTACCATGGGATGACTATACGCGAGTCCATATTTGTTGTACAATCAGCCATTCATATTGATCATCTATCTTTAAAACCATTCACGCTAAATCAACCTTTATGATTATTGATATATGATGTGGAACTGTTTGGTGAATTTTGGCTGTGAATTTTTAAACTTTTCGGCCTATTGTGAAATGAAAACAGCTTCTGGCGCGGTGCGTTAATGGATTTCAAGCACAACATTGTTTTCGGATACATCGGAACTAATGGAGGACGGACATTTGCAATCAGAGTGGTTTTTTATTGGACATTCATGCTGTCCCGCTTATTGTTACGTGTGGCCACTTTTGCGCACATTCGGAGCACTATTAGTTTTAATATAGATACGCTGTAATTGTAAAATGTATTGAGTAGTAACTGAAAAAAGAACAAAATGTTTTTAGGCAATAATATATTTCGATGCAGGAATCGGAAAAGCAACTATTTTGAAGTAAAACTTCTTTAGGCGCGACTAGGGAGTAACACAGATTTTTTTTGGCGGAAGTAACGCTTACGTGAGATGTAAGTGTAGCTTCTGCTATTTAAAAATGATTATTTGGATTGGTCGTAAGTAAATGTCATATCTCCACGCTTCTTGACTCGTACGCCAGTTAGTGGCAAATATCACAATTAATTAGGATCATTTATTTGGTTAGACAGATGTGTTGGTAGTAGTAACACAGAGCAAGCTGCTGTCCGCTCTCTGTTATATTCCCTTAGTCGCCTCGTACGACACCCGCGGGAAGATGTGGGGTGGTGACAGCTGTATCTTCTGAACTACTGATCTGCCGTCTCCACACGGCAAACTATGCATAGTTTAACGCGCTTATTAAAGAACTAGTAGTTCGGTTTAGTATTAAAATTTATTTAGTTAGATTTAGCAAAATTCAAAAGATTCAAAATTTCAAAATTTAAAATTCAAAATTCATTTATTTCAAGTAGGCCTAATACAAGCACTTTTGAAACGTCAAGTCTGTCCGTGTGTAGTGACTCTACCACCGGTTCGTAAGGCAGATTCTACCGAGAAGAAGCCGGCAAGAAACTCAGCAGTTGCTCTTTTCCAACATCAAAAATTTACATTTTATATTTTAACATTCATTTTTCTATCTTGTGAGAGATGAAAACGGAGCCGGATGCTTCCAAGCAACCTTGTCATTAAGAAACTCATCAATAGCACTGTAATATAAACATTTCTGGACTGCAATTTCATTATTCATTTTATATGTTTTGTTGTAAAAGCTTCCATTTTTTAATCTTGCACGTTCCTTTTATCTTGCCTTAGCGGAGCTTCTCATCTCAAGAGCGCTTAATTGTATTCTCTCTTCAGGTAATACCTCGCTAATTATTCTCTCAAGTTTAACACTTAATCTCTCTATTACGAATAGCTGTAGCGTTTCGTACTTTAAGTAATACCAAAATACCTTACCGCGAGGGGAGTCGTATTAAATTATAAATGACGTCGTAAAAGGCGATATTTTTTTTAATGCTTCTACAAATTAGCCCTCGAAATCAAACCTGATGATGATGCAGTCTGAGATAGTAACGGGCTAACCTTTTTTTTTTTATATACTAATAGCGGGCAAGTGGGTCACCTGCCCGCTGCCCATAAACATCTGCAGCACCAGAAGAGCCACCGATGCGTTGAAGCCATACACCTAATCGGTGTATACACCGTAGCGGAACGCATGCCTTTGTCGATAGGATACCTAGCCACGGCTGTCTGGCCTCTTACTAGACCAGACCAGAGAAAATTCTCAAATTCAAAATTTCCTAAATCCCTCCATACATAAATCAATAGAACTCACCACTGAGCCAGGGAGGTCGTAAAATATCAACAACAACAACAAAAACAAACAACACAACAAAACAACAACAACAACAATCAAAGTCGACACTTATGTATAACGCAATAAGATTGGATGCAAAATATAGCATTAACTAAACATTTGACGGGTTGACGTAAATTTGTGAAATGAGAAAGTTGAAGTAAATAAAAAAAACTACTAGATACATTTCGTACGTAGTCTGACTACGTGTTTGTTTGACATATGACGCAAAACATACTTAAATTGACTAATTGACATTTCCCGTGGTAAATCTTTTAATATTATAGTGGCGAGCGCAGACTAAGAATGGTGGATTCCGAAGAGACTATAATATATATAAGAGATGTTTAAACTTATAACACCGGCAAACGTAAACGTCTATAATTTGAATTATAACAATAACCATTTATTGTTTTTTTTGTTAATTAATTTAAAGACATGTTGCGTGCTGTAACGCGGATTTTGGATGTACTTATCAGTATTTCCTCTTTGATCATCTGTATACAGCCAAATTCATAATAAATAATTTTGAATTTTGAAACTCTCACAAGGCAAAGTTGTTATGGCATTTCATTACACAAAAAAACATTTGTTTGACATTTCGGTTGGGAAGTAAAAAAGTTAATTTTATTCCCGAAAAAGTAAGATTTAAGCATAGATCTAACTGAATAGACCTAGTCCTGCGAGCACTATTATTTGTAGTAATTCGACTCAAATAAACCAGCGCCATCTCTTAGAATTCCCATGTACTTCTAAGAACTACGAGTGAGCAATGCCGTTGTTACTATTTAACAGGGATCGCTTGTTGTATTCGGCCATTCGATAGGACAAGCGTCCGTCTGGTGCTCTTTTTAGGGTTAAGCACCATTCGGTGCTATTTTTACCCGACTACAAAAGGAGTGTTGATACTTTTCGAGTCACAAACGCTGTCGGGGGCACAAAACGATCACTTCTCAAAATTTGGTTATTTGAAAGATTATTCAAAATCAAAATAAAAGATTCAAATTTAAATCTTTTTTCTACTTCAGTTCTTGCAAGAATTAAATAAAGATTTGTTTTTTTTGTGAAATGACCCGTGGCTTATAGAATAGAAAACATAAAGACAAGTCCGGCTCAGCCATTTTCCCGAGAAGACGCAGCATGTTTCCATTCGATGACTCTCAAAGTGATTAAAAAACGAGTAAATTCAAAAAAAATTATCTGTTATACCCGCCAAGAAAATAAAAAATGAGGGTAGAGTTGAAATGTTAGTACCATAATAAATATCACTAATCATAGAATTCTTTTCATGTTACGCCCCACTCCCCGGGGGCAAGGAGCAAAGACTAAAGGCTTTAGGAAGCGTTTACCTGAAGGCCCCAAGATGTAGCTGACACACTAACACACAAGCAAACAGAGGGTTGCGCTGAGTGCGTTGAACTTGGTCTTGTATTACATACCGCGACTTTTCTCTCAATTTCCTTTCATGCACCCTTTTACGTGGAATTAATATTCATCTTTCGTGCTGGATGTGAAATAAATCCGGACGAGATCGCTATGTAGCGATAAGACCGCTAAACTGTTTACTGTGTAGTAAATTTTTACTCACAATTTTTCTGTATGTTTATGTACAATAAAAGTATATTAATTCATTCATAAATATATGTATATATATATTGTTGCTACCTCTTTATGCCGTTGGCGGTGGAGACAACTAGTTACGATTATTTGAGCAGTTCAATATAATTTGCTTTATCGTTGATGAAAAACATTGTGAAGATTCGTTCAAGGCTGAGAGTACTCCATAACGTTCTCAAAGGCATGTGAGGTCTAAGCCAAGACTGGCCAAGTGCAGATTGATAGAATCCGCAATTGTCCAGTGTTTTGGACTACGCCTAAACCCCCCCATTCTGAGAGAAGGCCCGTGCTTTGTAGTGGGCCCGTTATGGGTTAATAATAATGATGATATGTGATATAAGTTTAAAACTTTTTTTTAATTTGAAACGTCTATTGACGCGCCTTTGAATTAAAACCGTCCTGAGCGCCGTCAAGGCCAACAGCGTAACGAGCTGTCATGCTGCCAAGCTCCAAGCCATAGCATTCGTTTCATTTAATTTTATTAAAATTTTAAATTAAGAAAAATGTAACAATTTTGTTACCGAAACTCTTTTTTAAATGGTATTTTAAATTTTTTTATCAATCATAAATTCTACTATCAGCTTTGACGTTTCACATATGCCGGAAGTTCTGTGACAGCCATCGTTTTTTATTATTCTACAACTTCAACTTTAATGATCGTTGGGCTCAAATAACTGAACGTAGATTTCATTCGATTTGAATCCCAACAGTAGTTTCTTTGATTTTAAATCTATCAATCTGAGAACTTTATAGGTGAAAGCATCCTGTATTTATAGTAGATTTTTTCTAGGTTTTCTAGAGAAAGGTTAAGCGGGCTACCGCTATTGCTTTAATATTGCAACTATTTATTTAATATGCAATATATCAAAAAAATGACAGAGATCCAACTATTTGGTGCAGTTCCAGTTTAAACTTTATAGCTGTGTTTTTTTATAATAAAACATTTCTTTGTATTTTGCACATGTCTTGCTAGTATACTAACTACATATCGCAGTAAAAATTTATGCTGTGGTCCTTTGATCTGCGGATGTCACGGAGAAAATTGTGAGATGTAGGTATATGAAAATACGAAAGGGGTTAGAAATATTATAATTCATTCCTATGGGAGATTGAAAATATGGTCACATTTCTGCTCGATGTTATATGATGATGATGATGATGATTTTTAGGGCTACGAGAGTCTGAAATTGTTATCTCAGCCGACCAACGTACCTTAGTAAGTTTTTTGTTTTACTTTATAGGCTTTCGCTTGACGACCTGATGCAAAGCAATGATGCGGTCTAAGTTGAGTTGAGGTCTACCAAAAACGTGTATGAAAAGCGCTTTGTACTGAATGTCAACCTTATAAGGATGCTACCGTCAGTGACGTCTCGCTGTTCTGTGGTAGAATGGTGCTGGAGTACCAAGATTAAGTGTCTGAGCACACTCGCCAAAGTATATTCTGTAGCCAGATGTATCAAAGTTCTATAATAACATTTCGTCTATTACCACCTCGACTGTTAAATGCAACGTAACATTACTTGATGCATAATGTACTATGTTTTTTGTTCCGTTGATGTGTAATAAAGAACTTTATTATTATTACTCTTTTCTATGAAGGAGGAATTCTTTGGTAAGCATTAAAACAATAAAAATAATTATGCTCTATAATAATTACGACATGCAAAGTACCAACATCTGTGTCGGTTACTGCCAGAATTAAAATAAGTACCAATACATTATGTATTTTTTGTAAATAGCGTATGTTTCAAACAAACAAAAATGCTTCGCTCTTGAATTTCGGAGGCAAAAATAATGTGCCATAAATTCATTTTGATTTCAATACGCCCGAAGGTTGAATAATAAGTAATCAACTTTAAAAAATCAGAACCAAAAAAAAACGTAATACATATTTTATTTATAGTCGGGAATATTTTCCTTTAATAATAGATTTCCAAAAATGAACCGTTTTATTAATATGCCATTTTATTATTATCAACGAATGATTACTCTGGGAGATAAGTTCTGCGAAGAATATTAGTAAGGGGACACAATAAACATGGTGCCACGATAACTGTTGCAGTAGTAAAAACATGCAGCGATTTAGTGTGTGTGTGTGTGTGTGTGTGTGTGTGTAAGTGTGTGTAAGTGTGTGTATCTGCGTGTGTGTGTGTGTCTGTGTGTGTGTGTGTATGCATGTGTAAAGGTCTAGAGTTTGGGCCTATTTTAAAAAATCTATTGAAGTAGGAAGAATCATTTTATTATCTTTTCTACATCACTGTAGGATAGATTCCTATGCCAATGAATAATACTACTTCTACATTTATGAACAGTTAAAGGATATATATTTACATAAATACTTGAAATATAAAGGAAAATACCCAGACACTGAAAAAAAATCATGTTCATCACACAAACTTTTTTCAGTTGTAGGAATCGAACCCACAGCCTTGGACGCGGAAAGCAGGTCACTGCCCACTGATCCAATCGGCCCTCAGTAACCGATAATGCAGGCGGACGTTTCTTTAGCTTGCTTACGGTTTGTTTCTAATTATTATAATAATAAACAAATATACTTAGACAATACACACATCGCCATCTAGCCCCAAAGTAAGCGTAGCTTGTGTTATGGGTACTAAGATGACTGATGAATATTTTTATAAATAATATACACATATACTTATTATATACAAATGAGCACCCAGACACTAAATAGGATTAATATTCATCACACAAACATTTTGTTGACATGTAAGATTTCTTTTTTTATTTAATTTAGTTTTTTAATTATTCTATTTATGTTATAGTGTAGTGCGTAGTTATGGGTAATAGATACCAAATAAATAAATAAATTAAATAAATAAATTTTCCAGCTGTGGGAATCGAACCCACGGCCTTGACTCAGAAAGCAGGATTTCTGCCCACTGGCCCAATCGGCCGTCAAATTCATTACGATTGCCATCATCAACATTATCAACACATAACAGGGCCCATGGCTTGCACGGGTTTCCTCTCAACCTGAGGAGGAGAGGTTTAATGACGGTGCAAAGCCAGCATTTATTTGGAAATTAAATTTAAGTTCATAAAAATGTATCACGATTTAAATGATATTGGAAAAATAAATGGACTGTAACAATATGAATATTAAAAGTAAAAAAAAAAAAAAAAAATATACTACGACAATACACACATCGCCATCTCGTCCCAAAGTGAGCGTAGTTTGTGTTATGGGTACTAAGATAACTGATGAATATTTTTTTATTACCAATATACATAAATACTTATAATATATAGATAAACACCCAGACACTTATTGTCCAGTTGTGGGAATCTAACCCACGGCCTTTTACTCAGATAGCACCCTAGCGCCGGCCGCAAAATAAACACGTTGTGCAGTTTACTAGGCTACATAAAATTAATAATTCATTCCAGCTAAATATTAATTGACTGTGAGATGGTGATAACAAACAAAAATTACCCTAGCTAAGTTTGTTGTGGGCTCTTCTTAGACCAGCGCGCGTTTGTAACCCTCGAAGCTCTAGGTTTAAGTTAGTGAACGATATTATCACAATTACCTTACAATTATGTAAACATATATGTATTACGCTTCGCTTCATAAGTGATAGACCTACATGAATAAGGAATATTTGAATATGAACGGTGTTTTCCTTCACCGTTTTAGCAAGTGTTATTTTAAATTCCTTCAATAAAAAACGCACATAGCTCCTAAAAGTAAGAGGTATGTCCCGAAGCTCTAACCACTTGGCTATCACCGCTTCGTTACAATTCTGAAGAAAATGAACATAAAATTCAAATCAAATGCGACCATCGCTTGGTTACGTGCGCTTGTGGAGTTACGACAAAACGTTTTATACCAACTCTCCTGGACACTAACTTTAATGAAAATCATAACTTTAGCCATTTGATATACCTGACTAAGATAATTAATGATCAACTTAGTTTAAACATGGCGTACCTTTCTTCTTTGTTTTTTTTTTACCTGAAACAAGAATTATGTGTGGATGTATGTATTATAAAATTTGAAAAATAAAATCAAAAGTACAAAATTAATTTATTCCAAGTAGGCCCAGTTTATAACTTTTGACACGTCAAGTCAGTCGGTTTGTTGTGACTCTACCATCGTTTCGGAAGGCAGATTCCACCGAGAAGAGACGACAAGAAACTCAGCAGATTGCTCTTTTTCAACTTCATTTTCAGTTTACAATCTTTTAGATTGTCTATAAAAAATAATCATAAAAACAATTCATTCACCTCTTTATAAGAATAATCTAAACATAAAACAAGTGGTTATTAAAATTCAAATTTTGGACCAGTAGTATAGTCGTATTTTTAATTAAACGAAGTCAACTGACGTTTACTGTGTTGTCACTTTATGATGAAATAAAAATAGTGTTGTGACAAAGTGAATCATTGAAAAAACTCCTGAATGAATGAAGGCGAATGAGTCGCCGCGCCGCGTTTTGTAAGAAGCCGACAAAAAACTGGTTGTAGTTAGTAACTTATATCAGAGCACTTTTATACAATTTTATTATAAAATAGAAATAATAGTCTTTTATAGTTTTGAAAAGATTAACTATTCACACACATTGTTCATTCATCTGATTGAAAGAAAACAGAACGCATCACTATTACTTTAAATATGGCAACATTATTTTACAAAGTGACATTAGCTACTGTCAGTTGGCTTCGTCTAATTAAAAATACGACTATAGTACCAGTAGTCTGCTGATGTCATTAAGGTTATAGGTAAATATGTCAATTGTCTCTACAATTGACATATTTGGCTGAGCACAAACAATATGCTAATCTGTTGACATACACTATCCGTTGATGATTTGATCTGGCACGGATGACTAGAATATTCACATACAATACAATAGCTAATGTAGTTCATATTAACAACGAAATTATGTTCACGCAGCAACGGAACAAAGGATATACGATATTTGTAATTTAATATTTAGCGGTTTTTACCTGCACTTGTAATTTGACGGCCGATTGGCGCACTGGGCAGCGACCCTGATTTCTAAGTCCAAGGCCGTGGGTTCGATTCCCAAAACTAGAAAATGTTTTTTTGATGAACATGAATGTTTTTCAGTGTCCGGGTGTTTATCTGTAAATTATAAGTAAGTATAATCGACAGTAATACAATAACGCAAGAACCGCTTACTTTGGGTCTAGATGGCGATGTGTGTATTGTCGTAGTATATTTATTTATTTATTAAAAATACCAACACCCTGTATAACACCTTAGCAGCTGGAAAGTGCATCAATCGAGACGTATACCAATGGAATGATGGGAAAGATACATTACATTAACTGTTGTGTGTGAGATACGTTAAGATAATTTAAAGCCAGGATGTAATGGACATTAATATACATTATAGCTGCCGTGTGTGAAGACCTTTACGCGCGATTGAAATAAAACGTTTATTATTATTTAATGATGAAAGAGTAAAATGTTCTGGGACTAAAACTGGGACTGCGCCCTCTCATTTAAAATTCACTATTTCATTTTTTATTCTATTTAAAATCCATTAATACCACTTACACATTTTATAAATATTTTCATTTGTTAAATAGAATAATTGAGAGTAGAAAATTGAAGGTTAGATCAGCATATGTCAATATAGCCTTGTCACTGAATATTATAGAATGTCGCGATCGTCAGAAAGTTTATTAAAAGTTTTGTAAACAAGTATATTTAGAGATTTTCAAAAAACTTTGCAATAAAATATGAATGAATGAATGAATGAATACACTTTTATTGTACACCACATAAACATAACAAATTAACAGTAAAAATTTAACAAAAGGTATAAAATTTGGCGGCCTTATCGCTACATAGCGATCTCTTCCAGGCAACCAAAGGCGTTAAAAACAGCTCAAGAAGAGAGGTAGGTGGTGCATTTAACTGTACTGTGCTGCAAATAAACATGCATAAACCTATATATACAAATATAATATGTACATATAACAAACTTACAATAAAATATATAGATAGTGATAATAATTAATATATAACTATATAATTAATATCAATAATAAATAAATATATACAATATTGTCAAACCACAAATAAAACAGAAGGGAATAGGCAAGTTTATAAAGTATTTTATTTAAAACTGTTGAATTTTTATTCACTTTGCTATTCACAATTGATGAACACAGAGTAACATATGCCAAATTTTATTCTAACAAAACCGCGGACAAACACCGCGGGCGGCAGTTAGTTCAACAGTAAATACAATTTTCGTTGGTTAAAACATTAGAAAATGTCAAGAAGCCTTTGCCCATTCATTCATTGAATTAATACATGAATGGATACACTTCGTCATTCGTGTATTCATTCACCACACACGGAAAATTAACAAAAATCAAAATACAATAGAGCGTTAAAGTAGAAGGTACAATTTTGCGGCCTTCTCGCTATACAGCTATCTCTTCCAGACAACCAAAGGCGTAGAAGAAAATGCAATAGATGCTCAGTAGGTGGTAAAACATTTAGAGGTTAACATAAAAAATATCATTAGCAATAATAACTTTTGTTATACGACTCTACAAAATTCAGTGTTTCATACACTAAAAATAATAAATCATGTTTCTATAAAGTAACATTGCACTGTCAACCAAATACATGTGATCAGCGTAACAGTCACCATAGTCCACTGCCAAACCGCCACGAGCAGTTCGCGCGCTGTTGCAGATGTTACACTATCGAGTAGTAACAAATTTCTATGCAGAATATTGAATATGGAATATTTATTAAAACAATATAGCGTTAAGATAGTAGGTACACTTTTACGGCCTTCTCGCTATACAGCAATCTCTTCCAGACAACCAAAGGCGTAGAAGAAAATGCAATAGATTCTCAGTAGGAGGTAAAACATATAGAGGTTTAAATAAAAAATACCATTAGCAGTAACAACTTTTGTTATACGACTCTACAAAATTCAGTGTTTCATACACAAAAACTAATAAATCATGTTATCTTATATCTTTAAATGAGCAATTCTTGTATATATATATAATTGGAATCTCGGAATCGGCTCCAACCATTTTCATGAAATTTAGTATACAGGGGGGTTTCGGGGGTGATAAATCGATCTAGCTAGGATTCATTTATATTGTAATCTTGGGCAAAAACTGCAAAAAATATCCTTTTTGAGAGATTCTGATGCGTACGACGCGTGAACTTTAAATGTTACGCCAAACGTGTAAGTATAACGGAATTGTCGGAATTGTTGTTTCTTTAAAGTTCTATAAAACAGTCCGCGACAACATACGAATATTTTTTTAAGTCGGCTCATTCGCAGACGAAGTCGCGCGGGTCCGCTACTTTCTATAAAGTAACGTTACACTGTAAAACCAATACATGTGATCAGCGTAACAGTCAGCATAGTCCACTGTCCATGTTGCTAAACCGCTACGAGCAGTTCGCGCGCTGTTGCTGATGTTACACTATAGAGTAGTAACAAGTAGAGTATCTGTGCAAAATACTAAATATTTAATATTTATTAAACATTAACTATCGAGTTAAAAAATAAGTCTTAAAACAAAAGTTTTTGTATATATTGTAAACATAACAGAGCTTTCTGTTATGTTTTATTTAACTCTGTATATAAGCATAAAACAAGTAAGTTGAATAAATAAAGTTTTGACTCGACTTTGACTTGAAATTAAGAAATTTATTCCCTCGTTATCCTTATAATTCTGTCGAGAATTCCCACATTAGCAAGCTACACTCGAAGTTCAGGCGATAACGTCGACTACCTTACTCCTTTACGGTCCAATTTGCACAAATTGCTCTAAGTTCGGAATTGAGACAAACTTGGGAGATATCGTTAGCTATGCGGAACTAACTTCGGTGCATACGAGCACTGACAAACCGCATTTTATTGATCTTAAAATTACTGCATGTAAACTCAAAGCCAAGGACAAAAATAATTTATTTCAAGTAAGCCTACTTTATAAGCCCTTTAAAAAAGGCAAATCAGGCCGATTTAATGACTCTACAACCGATTTGGAAAACAGATTTCATCGCGAAGAAGCCGGCCAAGTAACGCAACAGTTGCTCTTTTCCAAAATAAACATTTTAAAATCAAATTCAAATCTGAATTTGCGTGATTGCAGGTTAACAAATTTGATCTTATAATAAAACATAACAAGTTCTGTGCTACTATCAGCCATTATATGGCATGCAAATTATAACAACACCTTAATTATAAAATTATTTTTCCATTTTATACAAAATGTCCGAAAATTAAGGTATCAAAACTGTGAAATTAAATAACAATGTCAACTTAAATGATAATATAAAGTGAACCAAAATATAAACCTAGAAACACAATTATTTAAACCTTTAGTTTTAGATATTCGTCTACTGAATCGTTTTCCTATTCGCGAGAGAAGAGCGAAGCTGACGGCTTTTCAGCAAACTTGTCATTATTACGATATAATTGGTTATAAGAGTCTAATCTAACCTACTAACACTAACTAGGTACTCCGTTGTACTGTAATGCATTTTTTTTTCACCCTCTGCTATTTGAATGGTTCTGTCGGTATAACAGAGCAATGTGTAACTGTTCCAAAGTTATGCAACGTTCATAAATCAACACAGTTCATATACCTTCGATCGATAATGTAGCTACTATAGATATTAAGCAGATAACGTATCTTGGTCTGCTACATTTAACAACATAACAATATAAAGGTACTAGCGGACCCCAGCGCCATCTGTCGGGCTGATATGTAAATTTAAACCATCCAGGGTGCCACCCAAACGCATAACAAAAAAATCATTCAAATCGGTCCAGACGTTTAGGAGAAGTTCAGTGACATACACACGCACACTAGAAATATATATATAAGATATATCATCATCATATCGACCCATTACCGGCCCACTATAGGGCACGGGTCTCATCCTACAATGAGTGAGGTGGGGTTAAGGCAGTAGTCCGCCAAGCTGTTCCAGTGCGTTTTGGTGGACTCTACACACCTTTGAGAACATTATGGAGAACTCTCAGGCATGCAGATTTCCTCGCGATGTTTTACTTCACCGGTGAATCAAGTGATATTTTAATTGCTTTAAGCGTTTAAATATAACTTAGAAAAGTTAGACGTGCGTTTGCTAGGATTCGAATTCGGTCCCCCGATAGAGAAGTCGAAGTCCTACGGCTCCGGCTAGTCCGGCTATCACCACTTTAGGTATAGGTATTGTATAATTTTTCGGCCATTGGCAAGAAAAATAAATAGAAATAGAAAATATTTATTAGAAAAACTCAGTGCCATAAATCTTTGGAATCCTGACCCCTAAACTAGGAAATCCCGTATCTTAGAGGCCAAACATTGATTCAAATTGATTCAATCATTGAGATAATATATAGTGCACTTTAACAAAGAAAACTTTCAAAGGTGTGTTGAGTTCTCTAACGGTTAAGTGAGAATAGCAAAACGAAACCTATAAAATAAAGGAAAAATTAAGGAAGGCAACACATTTATTTAATCTGCAACACTTTTAATCTAGGAACATAAAAAGAGGATACAATTATAGAGCTTAAACCGTGTTAGAATCACCCATATTTCATTTAAACAAATTCTAGTTAGTGCAGTAGTTGTGCTGCAACTGAGTGAGACGCAAGAGCTTGCAGTCAGCTGTCACGTTATGTACATAGAGTCGTTTTAACGACTAAGTTTTCGATGGATTTTTTGTTAGCCACAGAATTAAGAACCTACAAAATCCTCCTTCAGCCATTATTGTATGCAGTGCATTGTGTCTAAAAACAGTGAAAACGCCTCGCGCACTTCTCACTTTACACCCGCGGAATGTTGCTAGCTCACAAATGTTTTCTCATTTTCCCATTTTGTGGTGAACATTAGAGGTAAAAAAATTACTTTCAAATGATAAATGGTTCGAAGTGACTAACCATTTGTTTGAGAAACAACTCTAAAACGGAGGGGTTTTTGATGCTTCAATATTAGTTGTGTTCACGGTTTCTGTATGTTCACTACTTTGTATGTTTAAAAATAACACGCTTGTTGACCAAAATTCGAAAAAGGCCTTCAAAAAACCGAGATTAGGTATGAAAAAACTAAAACTAAAGGCACTACCGTAATTATCCGTAATTGCAATTTAAACTACATTTTTTTTAAAGATGTTACATACAGCGCAGAAGTTAAAAAACTGCGACCAAACGAGTAACAAGCTGTCAAAATGTTGAAAAAAAAATTAACAAAACAATATACGGTAACGTTTTATACAAAGTAACAATCAGAAATAAGAAAAAAAATTACCACGCATTCCTTTTTTTATAGACAAAACCAGAACTAATTTAATTTTTATTAAGATCCAGACTTTAGGTAGTAATAATATTATACAGGATAATTTTTTTTAGTGCCGATATTTGAATACATATTGACATATGTATTCACATATCGGTATCAATATATAACAAGAACCAAATTTATAAACATATTTTTTTTTATTATTATGTTTAACTTAACGATGCAGAAATTATCGGATACAAAAGATTAGTCCCTCTAAAGCCCTTAAAAGCTCTCAGCTGTTAACTTGCGATCAACGTTCTCGCACTCGGTCATAATAATAACTTAATCAATTGAAATTGAAAATCCCTTTACTTACCTATGCATGCCACACATTACGAAGTATTTTTTTTTAATCCACTACAAGTTAACCCATGACTGCAATCTCACCTGGTGGTAAGTGATGATGCAGCCAAAGATGGTAGCGGGCTTTTATTTATTTAGGTAGATACCTATTACGAGTAGCCATGATTTGCTTATTTTATGCTCGGACATGGTAAAAAAAAAATATGAAAAATTAAATAAATAAATCCCTATCCCTACTAATATTATAAATGTCAATGTAAGTTTGTTTGTTGAGCTTTCACGCAAAAACTACTAAACCGATCCTCGTGAAACTTAGGATACTTTTTATCCCAACATTAAGCTCGGTTCCTTTGGGAGAGGGGATGAGTGTTTGACGATTTTACACCATCAAATTATAACCGATTTAAATAGTTATTTTTGTACTATAGAGGTTGTATATGTCCCAAACTGTGGTTGGAGTACATAACTCCTCAGCGGACCCTCAGCGTAAACCCCTCATTTAAAGATCAACGATACTGAATACTTTAATTATTTTTAGATCAAGAACTAAATTTACTGCCACATCAAAAACAAAATCAGACGCAGACGAAGTCGCGGGCAACTACCCTGCCTGTGCCTGCCTGTATAGAACATATTTCCACTCAATTTGACGCAGTGCAGCGCAGTGGGCAGATACCCTGCTTTCTGATTACTAGGCCGTGGGTTCGATTCCCACGACTGGAAAATGTTTGTGTGATGAACATGATTGTTTTTCAGTGTCTGGGTATCTATCTGTATATTATAAGTATTTATATGTATTATATTCATAAAAATATTCAACAGCTATCTTAGTACCCATAACACAAGCTACGCTTACTTTGGGGCTAGATGGCGATGTGTGTATTGTCGTAGTATATTTATATTTATATTTAATGTAGCACGGTCACAGGAATGTAAAATTCAGAATATAAAAATGTAAATCACAGCACAACATTTTATGGAATATGAAGTTCCTAACCGTACACGTGCGAAAATTGTATTGCTACAATAGTATAAGTGGTGCAGAGATTAACAAGGCCCAGAAGCAAGGAGATGTTGACACTGAAGGCGCGCCAAATAGTGTACTTGAAGGGACGTAGCTCTAAGAACTTGAGAGCATCGTAAGTTCTGCTCCTTAGTGCGTTATCTGGAAAAAAATATAATAAGTTAGTAGTAAATAAAATAAGTAAGTCTTGGGAGTCCACCAATGCGCACTGGGCCAGCGTGGAAGAGTATGGCCTTAACCCTTTCTCAGAGGAGACTTGTGACCTGTAGTGGGTTCTTAATGGGTTGATATGATGATGATGACGTGTCTTGATTTGAAATAAACTCAATTTATTTATTTCAAACAAACACATACAAAGTAATCGAAAGAATACTCTGTGTCTCTGTGTGAAGATAAAGTCTGTGATTTCCACACTAGGATTCCCTGTGTCGTGGAAATCACTTCCTTCCAGGTTGAATACAATAAAGGTAAATTAATAATAGAACAAAAAAATCAAAAACATAAAAAAAAACAGCTTAGCAAACAAATTCTGTTGGAGCAATAATGACAAAAAATTGTTCTTTAGTGTGTGTATGATTGTGTTTTTGTGTGCAATTGAAAGATTTATTTATGATTTTAGAACAATTAAACAATGTTATTGAGAGGTTACAAAAATATGTTAATTTTAGCCGTGCGCGTAGAAAAAAGGGAATGGAAAATTAAGGTCTACCACAGATTATGCCCCTAAATAAAAACTAGGGCTACATGATATTTTCGCATGACGTACTGTGTCACATACTCCTTGGTGTTTGCATACTCATTGGTAAGTATTGCTTTATGCGTTTAATCGCATACAGCAAGTAAGTAGTTTTTGTTTAATGGGAGGCTTCTTCCGTAACTAAGCAATTTATCGTTCCGGTACGATGTCGCGTAGAAACCGGTTAGGGGTATGGGCAGTGGCGTGCATAGAGGATATGCACAAGGCATGGAGTGTAGTTTCAAGAGTAGTATTTCTATTTTGTACCATTTTCGACTTGTCGACTAGACTATTACATCCTATTTAGTTTCCATAGTAACTAAAATATGAATCAAAATTATGTATGTGATGTAATATATCTCATTATCTTCCACACATTTATCGTGATGCATTTTCGTTTCGTCGAGTTTAAAATCACAACGATTCTCAAGAAGTTTCACTTCAATAATATGATAAGATGATAGAATAAAAATAAACATCACTTACGGGGACAAACTAAAAGTTGTCTTTTAAGATAAGTCTTGATCTTTTCTATTTGTATGGTCGCTAACTCAGCGAAAATGGCAGGGATTAACGGTACAATTGTATTTATAGCTCCATCGGTGATGTATATAAAGTCGACCTACAATGAAAAAAAAGATGCTTAAATTTTGCGTAATCCAAATTAATCGATGACATAGATTTTATTTTTATTTTTATTAGTCGTAACCTCCTATTAGTTACTAACTTGTACTCAGTTTTTGAAGTTATACTTCTTTTTTCTTTTATGAAAAGCGAATTTTTCCAAATGTTTTGTGTACATTTGGAAAAATTCGCTTTTTCCAAAAAATTTTTTCCTATTCAAATTTTACACCAATTCCAATTGTTACTTTAAAAAAAAAAAAGATAACTCATGTTATAACACTTACATATAAAGAGCTGTATTTTATATACTCCAGTATAACCGATACAACAAAAATAAAATAACACGGTAGATTCAAAAGTATCTGCAAAAAAAGAACTCTGTTATTCGAGCTTTATAAACATCAATTCTTTCTGCTACTATTATATACTTACCATCGCTTTTGATGCGTGACCAGCCAACTTTAGATTGTTCAACAATTTACCATAGACTTTTAAATATTCTTCTAACTTTGAAATTTGCAGCTCGACTTGGCTGTCGCATACTAGCTCAGAAAATTTTAAATTCTCTTCCATCGTTATTCTTAGCGACTTCATCCGATCCCAAAAAAGTTCGAACATCATAATACGAGCCATGTTATTTAAACAATTACCCGTAAATAACAATGTCATTGCAAATGAAAATGGCTTCAAATGAATATCGTGACTTGCTGTCAGTACTGTCAGTATAAATATTAAGAATAACATGTAAAGTAAAATAACAACAATGAATATAATAAATGAAATTGGAAATTCACACTTTCGTCGCTTTAAGATAGATATAATTTCTACACTCGCCATTCTGTTTAGGTAAGTGAAAAAATTTTCTCCATTGCTTATTAAAGACACCAGTGCACCTACTATATAAACTATTGCTTTGTGCACTGAAATTATCAAAACTTTCATCGGTAGAACACTAATGGAAACCATGATATAATTCCAATAAACCACCCAAACCACGAAACCTAAACAATAAAATCTAGCGATAACTGCGAAACGAATGTTTGTACTCAACTCAGAATATATTCCTAAAACCAAACGAGTAAACATTATTATATACGCAATAGAATTGCGTTTCAAACTGCTAATCTTGCTTTGCTTTACAACAATCATAATGTTGATACTGAAAGATGACTATGTTACTGTTAACATTGTATTATAATGTTTTATGAGTATCTGCATTAATCAATTTAAAAGCATCATTTCCATTTCATTAAACATTAATAATTCAAGAGGTTTTTGGTAAAACAAAGCGATATTAAAATGAGTCGAGTGATGTCTCACATCATCTCTAACATTTCTTTTTTTATTTATTTATTCAGAACAATATTCTGCAGAATGTATGTAATGAATGAAGTAAGGGTACAAAATTGACATAATAAACATGGTGCCGCGATAACTGTTGCAGTAGTATAAACTGTGTCGCAACAATATACGCCCAATAAAACAAAAGTAGAACATAGCAAATGCCTATAAAAAAGGGCGTGTACTTATGTACACGCGTTAGAAGTTATACTTCTTCGGCGTATGAAAAAAAATAACTAAAATGCAGCAGTGATAAACGATAAATATTAAAATTAATCAAAAAGGTTTAATTTAAATAAAAAAGGTTTTATTAACTTAATAATAAATTAATTCACACTGTTTGCACCGTTACACTAGAACAAAATACTAGAATATACAACTTGAACATAGTTATGGATTTTAATGCTACCTAAAACTAACTTTACGATGTAGAATTCAGGTGTCAGTGTGCGCATCGTAAAAATTCACTCTCATCATTTTTCTCCATCGCGCCAAAAGAAGTATAACTTCAATTAGAGCCAAGTAAGTAAATTAAAGAAAGATAAACAAAAACAATTATTCAGTTTCAAATACATAAAAAAAAACAAACTGAGAAAAAGTTACCTTAGTCACGAGGGCACGGAAAAATCCACTGAAAATATTACACTGCCATAATAATTAAGACTGACAATAATTAAATTATCAAAACAATATACTACGAATCTTCATATAAAAGATACTATTGGAGGTTATTTTTAGAAGTAAAACTTCTGTAGGCGCGACTAGAGAGTAACTCAGATTTTTTTCTGACGGAAGTAACGTACGCAACTCACGTCAGACGTCTGTGTAGTTTCCGCTGTTTAAAGCCGCTCCGCTCCACGCCTCTTGACTTATACGCCAGCTAATGGCGACTATCATAATCAATTAGGATTATTTATTTCCAATATTTTCAAACGGATCAATTGTGAATAGCAAAGTGAATAAAAATTCAAGTAAAACTTCTTTAGGCGCGACTAGAGAGTAACTCAGATTTTTTCTCTGACGGAAGTAACGTACGCAACTCACGTCAGACGTCTGTGTAGTTTCCGCTGTTTAAAGCCGCTCCGCTCCACGCCTCTTGACTTATACGCGAGCTAATGGCGAATATCATAATCAATTAGGATTATTTATTTCCAATATTTTCAAACGGATCAATTGTGAATAGCAAAGTGAATAAAAATTCAAGTAAAACTTCTTTAGGCGCGACTAGAGAGTAACTCAGATTTTTTTCTGACGGAAGTAACGTACGCAACTCACGTCAGACGTCTGTGTAGTTTCCGCTGTTTAAAGCCGCTCCGCTCCACGCCTCTTGACTTATACGCCAGCTAATGGCGAATATCATAATCAATTAGGATTATTTATTTCCAATATTTTCAAACGGATCAATTGTGAATAGCAAAGTGAATAAAAATTCAAGTTTTAAAAAAATTATTTTAAATGACGAAGTTTTTATATACTTGTTTATTATTTAGTTTTAGAAGGTCCCGGATTCGATTCCCGGCAGGTGCAATTTGGGATATTATAATTTCTAAATTTTATCTGGTCTGGGCTGGTGGGACGCTTTGGTCATGGCTAGTTACCACCTTACCGACAAAGACGTGCCGCTTAGCGATTTAGTGTTCCGGTGCGATGTCGCGAAGAAACCGATTAGGGGTATGACTACCATACTCCCTAACAGATTAGCTAACTTCCACCTGAGACTGCATCATCACTTACTATCGGGCGAGATTGCAGTCAAGGGCTAACTTGAAGTGGATTTTTTTTTTAAAAGAGCAGGTCATTCTAAAACTGGCATAGGTAAATATGAGCTACAATGGCCACATTTATTTCGCAATTAAAAATTACATCACAAAATTGCATAATACATTTATTTTCACTTATCCCACAAATCAAATGAAAGGGCTTGACTAGTAGAATACTGTACTGTACGCTATGAAAAAATATCAAATCCAAGATGGCCGCCATCACAAAATAGCGAATTACATTCTTTTTTCACGACTCCCTCAATATGTTAAATAATGTACACTATATAGAGAGTCTAAGATTTTTTAAATTTTAAATTTATATCCTGTTTTGGGAATATGGTCAGTGGCCCTGTATCAACAGGATATGTATAAAGGGGGCAGATAATATAAAATGAAAAAAATCTTCATTGCAAGGTATAAAAAACTTGGGTAGGGTTCGAAAAATGACTACCTTTGAGTTTGTATAACTGGTACGATAGTTTTTTTTTTCCATTTTATATCATCGTCCCCTTTATTCAAGCCACTGAATATGAAGTTTTTAACCGTAGACGTGTGAAAACTGAATTGCTACAATAGTATAAGTTGTACACAGGCTAATGAGACCCAATAGTAAAGATGTGTTGAGACTGAAGGCACGCCAAACAGTGTACTTGAAGGGGCGGAGTTCTAAGAACTTCAGGGCGTCGCATACCCTGTTCCTGAGTCCATTATCTGAAAATATTAAAAACTGTTACGCAACGAACGAGATACCGTATTTTTAAACACCAACGCCAAAACTACCGTGTGTTATATTGACGTGTCTGTCTGTCTGTGGCATCTTATTTCCCGAACGGATGAGCCGGTTTTGATTTGTTTTTTTTTTGGCAGATTACATACTTTACTTTACTCTACGATGCCACAGAACCATACACACACATACACACAGACACACACACACGGACAGCGAGAGATTGTGACAGGGTAAACTTATAATAACCCATCGTTTTTGCGTCTGGGGTTAAAAATAAATTTTGACGGTAAAAATAAATGTGACTTACGACTACAAACTAGAAGTTGTTGGCTAAGGTGGGTCTTCATCTTTTCAACTTGTATGGTGACTAGTTCCGCAAGAATAGCTGGTACTAGCGGTATCATTGTATTTGCAACGCCATCAAAGAGGTAGAACATGTCCACCTACATTGATAAAAAATTCAATAATTAATTACAAGAAGCCACAAATTCAATAACAACACTGATTGCTTAGTGGTTCGGACGTTCATTTTACGGCATACTTTGGCCCATACCTTAATTTAGTGCAAGAACAAAGTTAACAAAAAATGTTGCTCCTATGCCAATAAACGTATTTTGAATTGAACAAAACTTTGACAGCCTCGTACAAGACACTAACCTATAAAGAAACCGAGTAGCTTCTTCAATTTATTTATATATAATATATAACGGATTTAGACGCACTCAATACTCGCACACACACACCAATAAAAACGCGTGCACACACCCAAAAACACACTATACACACCACGACGAGTGGAATGAGGAATATATATATATATATATATATATATATATATTCCTCATTCCACTCGTCGTGGTGAGGAATATATATATATATATATATATATTCCTCGTGATGAGGAATATATATATATATATATATATATATATATATATTCCTCATTCCACTCGTCGTGGTGTGTGAATGAGGAATATATATATATATATATATATATATATATATATATATTCCTCATTGCACTATTCCTAATTCAATATATAGATATATTTTCGTGTTTATATGTCACATTCTGAGAGGGAATATGTGCCTCAAAATAAATAAAAATAACGTCTTCGGGTTTAGAGTGCATGGTAAGAACTAATATCTGCAGTAACATGAATTTCGATTTTTATATACTACGAGTAAATGATACATGTTGAGGAGACCTCCTAGTAAGCATCAAAATATCTATGTAAGGAGGCCTCCTGAGGCCTCTTCCTGTGGAATGAGGAATATAAAATATACACCTATTAATATAATATAATATACACACCAAGACGAGTAGAATGAGGACTATGATATATATTAATAAACTAGACTTACAAACACGAAGCGATATTTGATAAACTCCAGCATAACCGATATAACATAAATGAAATAAGACGGAAGATTCAAGATAATCTGCAAAAAATAGTTTCTTATTTTATTTTCATTCAATATTCAAAATTCATTTATTTCAAGTGGGCCTAGTTTATAAGCACTTTAGAAACGTCAAATCAGTCTGTTTGTAGTGACTCTCCCACCGGTTTGGAAGGAAGATTCTACTGAAAAGAACCGGCAATAAACTTAGCAGATTTCTCATTTCCAAGATCAATTTATAGTTTGACAATCGTTTAAATTTTTCTATTTTGTGAGAGATGAGAGCAGAATGGCCTGCTTCCAAGCTTCCTTGTCGTTAAGGAGTTCATCAATCATGTAATAACCACAATTGATTATATATTAACAAAGAACTGTTCTTTTCTGCTTCTATATTTTACTCACCATCAGTTTTGATGCATGACCCATATATTTTAGATTGTCTAACAAATTATTATACACTTTTATATATTCTTCTAACTTTGAAATTTGTAGTTCGACGTGGTCATCGCTTACTAGTTCGCAAAATTTTAGGTTCTCTACCATCATCATCCTTAGTGACTTCATCCGATCCCACAAAAGTTCAAACATCATAACTCGAGCCATGTTATTAAAACATTTAGCCATAAACAGCAATGTCAAAGTACCGAAATAGTACTCTAAATAAGCATTTTTATTTGCAAATGTCATATTATGAAATAAAAAGAACGTGTAAAGTATTATTATTACAACAAATGTTGTTAATGAAATTATCAATTCAAATTTTCGCGGCTTAATCTTGGATTTTGTTTCAATATTGGACATTTCGTTTAGATATTCGTAAAAATGTTCCCCGTTGCTCAACATAGATGCCACTGTTACTATTGTATAAACCATCAGTTTGTGCACTGTAGTTATTGCAACTTTTATCGGAGGAGGATACGTGAGTAGCATTGAGTAATTAGAATAAAATATAAAAACTACGAAACATAAACAATAACATCTTGCTATAACCTTAAAAAAAATATTTTTACTCAGCTCGGAATAAAGACCTAAAATCAAACGAACAAACATAATTATGTTTACGAGATTATTTCTTTTGAAATTTTTCATCTTTTTCTCTTTTATTGCAATCATAGTGTCCCTCTACTTGATTCGAAATTTAGTAACACATTACTATGCTATCTCAAGAACTACTCATAACGTTGTGTCCCCATTATGAAATTTTGTGAGTACCTTTATTAATCAATTTGAAAGCTTCTGTTACTGTTATTTTCATTTCATTAAAAATTTATAAGTTAGGACATAAATTAGAAATTTATGTTTTATTTTCAGCATCAATTATACTTTCGTTTCTACAAATATTGTACCTTTGTAGTACACTATATAGTATACATATAGTATACTAGATGTGCTCGGCGGCTTCACCCGCGCAAATTACGGAATGCAGCGTACTGCTACACACTCTTCGTCAATAAATCAGATACCTAACGTTTTATCAGATACTTTTATCAACATATTCAAAGAAACGACTAAATTAGATATATATTCTTGCCCTAGGAGATTCAATCACCCACTATTTGAAACCTTCAATCACGCAAACATTGCCAATCGCAAATGACCATCCCGGGAGCCTACTTTAGTTTTACCTTACACATAATTCTTTCAACTCCCTATCACAAATGACTGCAATTAATGTGTGGCCTACTTTAACGTTGGCCAAGTTGTATGTCAGTAAATGAATGCCCGACTTTAAAAGTTTGAAGGAGAATCTGGCATCCATCAATCCCAGCTCCAATCACTAACCATAAATAGAATACATTAAAGCAACATTCGGAATCTCATTGTTAGTTGACCTGTTTGCAGGAAGTTAACCAAGGAAGTATTAATATTTTTTATTTAGCCCTACTAAATTGTTTTGAGTAAACCACCACAGTTTTTAGTGAAAGAAATCAGATACAGCCCTAACATCACATGCAAAATTAAAATAAAGTGACTCCCTCACGCATAGTACCTACACTACGCATTGCGTAGTGTAGGTACTATGCGTGTGTCGGTCTTTTATCTTCAATAGGCTTGTCAAAAGTAAATACTTAGAATGTTTTGAATTCGTTCGAAATATACTACGAAAATACACACACCGCCATCTAGTCCCAAAGTAATCGTAGCTTGTGCTATGGGTACTAAGATAACTGATGAATAATTTTATGAATAATATACATAAATACTTATTATATACATATAAACACCCAGACACTGAAAAACATTCATGTTCAAAAACATTCAATATGAAATACTTATACACACCCTTCAGCAGTATTTCCTAATTCGGTTCAACGATGTATATAATACGAGATTAACAACAAAATTAATTGTTTTCTGTTAATTTTAGT
This sequence comes from Pararge aegeria, assembly GCF_905163445.1. Lineage (NCBI taxonomy): Eukaryota > Metazoa > Arthropoda > Insecta > Lepidoptera > Nymphalidae > Pararge > Pararge aegeria. The sequence continues at coordinate 3,319,327 of NC_053201.1, forward strand.
AGCTTAACATTGTTGTGAAAGCATCCGAAAAATTAATTGACCTTTGGTTTTAACTATGATTATGCTTGTGCTAAACAAAACAATGAAGACCCGTGCCCTTAGACCCGTTTATTTAAGTGGGTATGATATAAGCAGTGCTTAGCTATGTCAAAGTTATTCTTTGCGGAGTAATACTTTCCACTAATGCTAAAAAATGGCTATTTATCTGGGCCTAAGGCTACTGATGGACGGAAAAGTAAAATGCTATTGCACTCAAAATGACAAGTAATTGTAATAAAAACACACAATCAAAATAATTTTATTGATTTATTGCGTATCAAGTACAAAGTAACACTTAGAACAAAAGTTAAGGGCGTGTAAGAGGTCAGCTTACAGCTTAGAACCATCCGAATGTGAGAATAATTAAAATAAAGAGAATGATGAGACATGAGTGGGTAGATCGTTAAAGAAATACATAAATAAAAAACACTTAAAGAAAATAAGAAAACATATAATAATAATAAATTAATTTATATATGTATAATTTCATTAAAGTATTTTTCAATTGAAACTTTTTTTATAATTTATTGAGTAATGTATTCTACATTACGAGATTTGTTTTCCACTTCAGTTACCATGGAAACTGAATAATGTGTAGATAAAGACAGACACATAAATGTGTAGGAGAGACTGAGATAGAATACATAACACTTAGTTTCCTATTTTAGTTACCACGTAGGCTACTTCGTTATCTCTCGTAGGCTACTTTTCAGAAGCTTCACTTCTTCCCTAAGTCAATTTATTGCACTGGCTTTTTATACTATATATATATATATGATCGAACTCAACAAGGTCCGAATTAGCTAACCGTAAACGTGTGAAAATTGAATTACAACTATAGTATAAGTGGTACAGAGGCTGATAAGGCCCAGAGGCAAGGAGATGTTGAGACTGAAGGCGCGCCAGATCGTGTACCTGAAGGGACGTAGCTCTAAGAACTTGAGAGCATCGCAGACCCTGCTCCTGAGTGCGTTATCTGGAAATACAATAAGAATAATCATAAAAATTTCAAAGTATGTTTTAAACGTGTGCCTATACAAGATAAGTCATATTATAAATCGTATAAACTTAAAATGCATATAAAAATTTTCGGAACCGACAGGATTTGAACCTGAACGCTTCAATCATTTAAAGCTACGGCTCTCCTCCTAACGTCGACGCCGAAACTAGTATATCTATGCATTTTACATCATCTAGGAAACATTACAGTGTCGATCTATTTTGCATTATGCATTTAAAATTCATAAATAAAAAATTTATTTACTAATCAATGCAAAGAACATTAAGTTTAATTTGCTTTTAAAAATTCACGGTCTCCTTGTTGCAGCGGAGAGCGCTGAGGTTTAAATGGAGGTCCCGGTTTCCCAGCTGCTCTTTTCTCCAATCTCACGTAAGTGACGATGCGGTCTAAAATCGACAGCGTGATGTTAGAGCGGAAAGTTCGGTGTTTATAATAAAAACATCGATTGTTCTTAATACCACTTTATTACATATATCATTTTGAAACTTGTAATATCAACATTAACCACTTTACTATTTACTTGGGTTATACGAATCGCGGAACCCTAACGAAGGGTTTATTCGAGCCGGAGTAAACTTATCTTTAATCTCCTTGCTGAAAGCCAACCGGCAGGCAGAAACCAGGTCCGTAGTTGGGCAGCAATTCGACTGAAGAATACGAACTAACTAGATTTGGCAATATGGATTGATTTTATAGGCTTATATTGCTGATCGACAATTTAATAGTGACACGAATTAGTAAATAGCACGTCAGCAATATGCAGCCAGTAGCTAGGGTTGTAACAGTACGGCTAACCCGTTGAAGATCATCATAATCAATTCAAGCAATTAACGACCACAGCTGAACACAAGTCTTTGTTGGGAGTTCCCCAATCCACGGTCCTGGGCCGCTTGCCTCCAGCGGCTCCCAGCGACTCGCCTGATGTCGTCTGTCCACCTCGTTGGGGGCCGACCTACGCTACGTTTACCTCTGTGGGGCCGCTATTTCAGCACCTTAAGACCCCGACGCCCATCGGTTCTCCGAGCTATGTGCCCTGCCAATTGCAACTTCGGCTTCGCTGAGCTATGTCGGTAACTCTAGTTCTCTAAATTATCTCCTCATTTCCGATTTGATCACGTAGAGATTCTCCTTGCATAGCTGTCTCGATCGCCCCCTGTGGGACTCTGAGCCTTCTTATGAGGCCCATAGTAAGCGACCACGTTTCAGCACTGTTTGAAGACTTAAGTCTTCAGGCATTGAGGGATTTTGAACGGGAAGATGTCACGAAGTTTCCCGAACGCTGCCCATCCGAGTTGGATTCAACGGTGGACCTCTTTTTCGAAATATCTAACTGGATCGCGTGTCCTAAATATATGCACTCTTCTACAATTTCGAGTGCAGAGTTCCCAACAATTAGTGGATGGAGCGGAACATAAGCGTTACATAATTTTCGTCTTGCTCATGTTGTAAGAAGGTCCACCAATTGAGAAACTCTTCTGAGGTCACTGAGCATCGCAATAAAAATCGCATTGAGCATTCGCAGTTCAAGACATGGCACTTATGTTAAATGCATACCACTAACTGGTTTCTACGTACGTTCCGGAACCCTAAATCACTTGGCAGTCTTTATCGACAGGGTTGTAATTAGCCACGGCCGAAGCCAGAGATCAAAGAAAATTTTTGAAATTATAAATTCTCAAATTATACCCACAAGGGTTATAACTTGGGACCTCCCACTTATAAAGCACAGTTTTCACCACTGCACCTACCTAGTGCAGTAGTGAGGTCAAAAGTATACGCGAGTAGTAATGGTCATCATCTAAAAATATGCGTAAACGAATTGATAATGACTAGGTCTATACATTATCTACTATTTATAATAGAAGAAGAAGAAACACTTTGTTGGACGCAAAATAATACAGATAACACAAAATACCAAGAATACAAAATAGTTAAAAATTTAGGCATGAAAAGACGACCTTATAGCTGCAATCACTCACTTACTGGCATGTATCATTTATTTATTTATTTATTTATTCCCATCTTACATTTTTGTCACGACAGGAAAAAGTTTTCCTAATACGACAATGCAGCATGTTATGTAAATTTTAATAATATATATAACTATAGTGTATATGATAAAATCCAAATCGCTATATTTGTGAGTTCACTGAGAGTGCAACAAAATAAATCCGTCTTCTCGGCTAACACATTGAGGGTACGGAGTGCGCGCGTCAGTGGCGCCTCCTAGATAGATTTATATTATCATAGATTTGTCATACTCAGGCAACGCATACATGAGCCCTAAAAACTTAAAACTCCTTTTTGGCCAGTCTTCTAAGAAGCTTTCGAAACAGTTCAAAATAACTTACGAGGGCAAATCAACAGATGTCTTTTTAAATGTAGATTGATCTTTTCTACTTCAACCGTAGCTAGTTCTGCAAATATAGCTGGCACAAGCGGCAAAGTTATATTCAGCACAGCATCGATAATGTAAGTTTGGTCGAACTACAATAAAATAACGGTTTAATGAAATAGAAAAATAAAGGATCAACGACAGAAAGTTGTGTGTCACGTAAAAAGAGCACTGATAGTCAACTAAGACTCCAGCTATCTGCGTTAACCAATCCTGTTGATGAGACTGTCCAAATCTTAGGCTATCATGTTACTTTACCTGAACAGAAGTGTCAAATACTGTTTGTTTTTTTATATTATTATTTTAAATAAATGTAACAAATTCCAGTGCCCTGCATTAATTGTAAAAGTTAGGTTATATCACTTGATGAACATACATATACACGAAGTGATAAAAACACTTATATTTTTAAATAAATATAACATTCATCACTCCCTCTTTTTAATAAATATAGCTAATATAAGCTATATTTAGCACAGCTTTAAAAGCCCCTATATACAAAAATATTGTCCTTCTCTAAACATACATATTATATTAAACATGATAAGATGTTTATTACTATATCGTAAGACAAGACTTTTTATTGAAAATTATTTTAGTTAGAGGAAAAAATAGCAACTCCTCGCTATAGTCAATAGAGAAAGTCAGATCAGTAAAGTTTGTACTTTGATGTATATGAAACAATATGTTATGGCAAAACACACGCAGAAACAACAATACCCTTTTTACATGACACCAATTATACCTACCTCAAATGAATGATGTTTTACGAACTCCAATGTAAATGATACAATATATATGAAATAACACGGTAGGCTCAAAATTATCTGCAAAAAGACAGTAATAAATTTCCTAACCATGAACAACAGAAAAAATAAAATTTTTTGGTCTTTATAATATAATAAGAGATATTAACAGCTTTAAAAATTAGCTAAACACTTTTACATTTATAATAAAAGTAAGAACTTTGTAAATATCATGAAAAATTGTTTAAAGTTTTAATTTAATATTTAAACTTCAATTTACGAACTTTACTTACTAGTAGTTTCGAAGCGTTCCCGGCGTACTTAAGATTGTCTAACAGTTTGCGATAAACTATTAAGTACTCCTCTAATTTCATTATTTTGACGTCAATTTGCCCAGAACTCAGAGTTGGATCCGAAAAATCTAAATGCTTTACCATCAGCAACCTGAGTGTTTTCATTCTATTCCACAACAACTCAAACATTAAAATTCGAGCCATGTGATTTAGACTATTACCAGTAAACAATATACAAGCCACAAACAAAATTATTGTAATATAAAAATCACGAAGTCGCAATATCTGGTAAAAATAGCAGCTTATGTTCACCAAAATAATAATCAGGAAAATGAACAATGATATCATTGATTCACCCTTTCGTTGCATTTTATAATATTTGGATTCAAGTGCGTCCAATCTCGCCAGGTATCGATAAAAATATTCTCCATTGCTCACTAAAGACACTGTTGTTGTTAAAATGTAGAATATGATCTTATGTACTGAAGTCACTACTGCCCTGATTGGTATTGCATATATAACCAGCATTCGGTAGTATACATAAGTTCCAGAAACAACAAAAAATATACAGTAGAGTTTAGCAACAATACTGAAACATAATCCGGTACGGAACTCTGAAAAAAAACCAAACGCGAAACGGACATACATAATTATATTTATGACATAACGCGTCATCCTGACGGCCTCTATGATATTAATGCGTTTGATAAAGTCAACTTACAAGTCCTAGTTTCTTTGGTTTATAAATCGTGTCACGTAAAAGGAATAACAAAAAAGTAGCTGCCAAGTGGCTCTCTCTAATAATATACAGCGAAAATTGTTTTAATAGTTTCATTGAGTTATAGAGCGTTTCGTTGCTTACCGTGTGATAAAGGCAGATTAGAATATAGTTAGGAAGGGTATCACCAACCCATCTGCCCAGCGTTGTGATTATGGGCAAACATTTCCGTTGGGAGAGGTTTTTAGTCCTAATCCTAGCAATGGACTGTTATAGGCCATCAATGATCGGGCTTGCATTCACATTTCTGTTAACGTTCGGTACGCAGGCTATGAGATCGAACTACTTGTATGTTCTCCGGATACAGATGGTGGATACCAGTCTTTACGAGTCCTTACACTGAATACACATACATTCGTATTTATTGGTATAAGTTTTTCAATGTGCACGTTTTCCGCGACAAGGCCTATACTTAAACTAATCTATGAGAAATAGTTTTGTTATTTGAATTATGAAATGAGATAATGCTGTATACATAATTTAAAACATACTTACATCCAAATGATAGATACGATCGAAATTATTGCGTTTGAGAATTACTTTGTAGTTAATAATATTGTATTTATATGAAACACATAACATTTTTAAATTTGTATTAAAATTTACGGTTTTTACACTATTAAGTGTCATTCATCATCATCATCAAACCTCTACAGCCCTGGGTGGGCCTTGGCTTGGTCAAGCAAATTTCTCCATTTGAGGCGGTCAGAAGCTGCTTCTTTCCAGCTCCGAACTCCCAGAACCCTCATATCCCTCTCAACTCTATCACTCCACCGACCCCTAGTTCGTCCTCGGCTTCTACGCCCCTCCAAAGTGCCCTCCATCAACCTCTTTGGCGCTCTCGTGCCTTCCATGCGTTGCACATGCCCTGCCCATTGCATTCTTAACAGTTTGATAGTTTTGACGACATTCGGTTCTTTAAATAGTTCGTATAGCTCGTGATTATATCGAATGCGCCAAAAACCATTATCCTGCATAGCACCAAACACTCGCCGCAAGACCTTTCGTTCGAAATTGAGCAGACTGTTTTCGTCTTGCTTAAGACCCAACATTCTGCGCCATATGTAAGTATTGGCCGGAGCAAGGTCTTATAGACGAGTATTTTCAGACTTCTCGACAGAATCTTTGATCGAAGATAAGGTAAAAGTCCGAAGTAACATTTATTTGCCGATGTGATTCTCCTGTTAATTTCAGATGATATTTCGTTGTCCGCCGTGACAAGAGAACCAAGATATACGAAATCCCTAACTGTGGCGAAGGTGTTCGTGCCAATTTTTATACTTTCTTCGAGTGGGGTCTTTTGGTCGCTTAAAACCGGCATGTACTTAGTCTTATCTTGGTTGACACACATTCCCGCTGCTTGGGTTGCACTCCCCAGTGCTAGGTACGCATTGTTCAGGGCTTGTCGAGATCTGCTTACAATGTCCAAGTCATCGGCGTATTCTAAAACCTGAACAGATTTATAGAAAATGGTGCCGTCTTTTTCAATTTTTGAAGCTTGCATACATTTGTCTAGCACAATATTAAAAAGCAGGCAAGATAGCGCATTACCTTGTCGTAAACCGTCATTCACCAGAAAGGAGCCCGAGAGGTCTGCTTGGATTTTTATTCTGCAGTCTGTTTTTTCGAGGGTCATTCTTGTCAAAGATATCAATTTCGGTGGTATGTTGATGTCTTTAATGGCTTGGATTAGGAAGCTTCTATGTACACTATCAAAGGCAGCTTTAAAGTCTATGAACAGATGGTGGGTGTCGACATTAAATTCTCGAGTCTTTTCCAGAAACTGCCGCAGACAGAAAAGTTGGTCGGTAGTGGATCTATTGGAATTCCCCTAATAAGGGCTCAGTATACTTTAACAGCTTGTCATACAGAACATTTGCAAAGATCTTATAAGCTACATTGAGAAGTGAAATACCCCTGTAGTTAGTGCACTCCAGCACATCATCTTTTTTGTGTAATGGAGATATGATCGCTGTTTTCCATTCATCGGGCAATCTTTCCTTACTCCATATTTGATCTATAAGAGTATGAATTTCTTTGTGAAGTCTCAGTCCTCCGTATTTAATTAGCTCGCCTTGTTAATTATCAGAACCTGGTGATTTATTGTTTCTAAGACGCTGGATTGCTCGTTCAACGTCTTCGAGGGTTGGTCTCGGTAGCTCATTATTATCGATATTTAGATCAAGTTCGGGAGTGGCTGCCAGGGGTTTAGGAGTATTTAAGAGATTATTGAAATGTTCTACCCACCTTTCCAAAATATCTTCTTTATCATTTAAGATGTCACCTTGTTGGTTTCTGCATGCAATTGTTCTTGGTTTAAATTTTTTACGTCCCTTATTTATTCTCCCGAAAAAGTTTTTTGTTTCCTTTTGGTTATATTCCCTGGTGAGTTTCGAAGGCTTTCTTCTTCTTTTTATGTAACCTTTTCTCTTCCCTTCGTAGAGTTTTATATATTTCTTTCTTGCTCCGGGTGTTAGATGACATCATATTATGCCATGCCACATTTTTCTTCTGTTTCTTCTTGGCATTCTTTGTCGAACCACTTAGAACGCTCTGTGTGTTTTTGTACGGTGAGTGTCTCCTCTCCAGCTGCATATAGTACGTTTCTTAGTCGACTCCAGTGCTGTTCAACGTCCTCGCTATATCCAGGTTCTTTATCATTACCGATTAGTAAACGGTTTACAGTATCAATATATTTCAATTGCACGTTTTTGTCACTTTTTATCGGTTCTATATTGAGTTTGGATATTTTTGTCGTTTTGCCATATTTATACCTAGAGATGAGAGCGCGTATTTTGCAAACAACACGGTGGTGGTCAGAGTCTATGTTTGCACCTCGGTGCGTCCTTACGTCAAGAAGGTTAGAGAAATTCCTAGAGTCTATTAGAACATGGTCAATCTGGTTTTGAGTTCGGCCATCAGGAGATATCCAGGTTATTTTATGTATATTTTTATGTGGGAAACATGTACTGCCTATGATCATATTAAGGGAGCTTGCCAGGTTAACCAGCCGTGTTCCATTATCATTGCACTTGTCATGAAGGCTGTGGAAACCTATAGTTGGGTGAAATATGCTTTCCTTGCCAATTTTAGCATTGAAATCGCCAATTATGACTTTAACGTCACCTTTTGGAGCCCGTACATAGGTATTCTCCAGGTCGTAGTACCAACGCTCTTTTTCTTCTTCATCAGTTTCCTCAGTAGGCGCATGAACATTTATAAAAGTAAATTTTTGAAATCTCCCTTTTATCCTTATACTACACATTCGTTCGTTAATTGCTTGAAAGTCGATAACTAAGTGCTTAAGTCTCTTACTAATAGCGAAGCCTGTACCGAAAATGTGCTGCTTTTTTTGACAGCTGTAATACACAGCGCACTCTGGTTTTTCCATTACTCCTTATCCTATCCATCTTATTTCTTTTAGAGCTGTTACGTCAACCCTGTGCTGTTGAAGTTGTTGGTTGAGCAACTTAAGTCCCGCAGATCGGTGAAGTGACCGAAGGTTCCAAGTGTCTAAATATAATTTATGTTTTCAATATGTTTTGACGGCCGATTGGCGCAGCTTGCAGCAACCCTGCTTTCTGAGCCCAGGGTCGTGGGTTCGATTCCCACAACTGGAAAATGTTTGTGTGATGAGCATGAATGTTTGTCAGTGTCTGGGTGTTTATATGTATATTCTAAGTATTTATTTATATTATTCATAATAATATTCATCAGTCGTCTCAGTACCCATAACGCAAGCTACGCTTACTTTGGGGCTATATAGGTCGTAGTATATTTATTTAATTTAAAACATTATTTAATATAAAACATTGTTTAGAAGTAAGATTTAAAAAAAAATTACAGCGAGAACTATGCACTTCTAAATATGAATTAAGAATTAATTTATTTCAAGTAGGCCTAATATACTCGCACGCAAAAACTTTTGAGACCTAACTGTTTTTGAGACGTTGACGGGTCTCCTCTTTAAATGAGAAGGGTTTAGGCCGTAGTCCACCACACTTGCCAAATGCGGATTGGTGGCCTTAACACGACGACATCGACGAAAACATCGATGTGACGATGTTTTCCTTCGCCATTATAAGCAAGTGATAATGTAATTGCTTAAATTAAAAACGCACATTGCTCCGAAATGTCAGAGGTGTGCGCCGACGGACGATTCGGTCCCCGCTGGAAGGGAAGCCGAAGCCAACTTCATCATCATTTCAACAGATCCACGGTGCTCTTGATGCCGTCTATCCACCTCGTTACGGGCCAACAAACACGGGATCGCCATTCCAGCACCAGGACCCCAAAGTTCATCGGTTCTTCTAGCTATATACCCCACCCGTTGCCACTTCAGCTTCGCGACTCGCTTAGCTAGTTAACCAAAAGCCCGAGCGTGCGTTCATTTACTTCTAGTTCTACTTACTAATTTCTGATTTGATCACGTAGATATAGTCCTAGCATAGCTCTCTCCATCGCGTGCTCAGTGACTGAGAGCCTTATTGAAACCCATAGTAAGCGACCACGTTTCATATCCGTAAGTCAAGAGACACAACACGCGCCATGTCTTCAAAAAAAATTTGGTGAAAATTTACTTACTGAAGCAAAACAGAAGCTGCCTTGTCAAATGAATTCTGATTTTTTCGACCTCAACGGTTACCAGCTCGGCAAACAGAGCCGGCATAAGAGGTAGTATTGTGTGGAATATTACTTCGACGATGTAAAACGCACCGACCTGCAATCGGCATGATTTTTTTATATATTAATAATAATTTGTTATATATACACCGCTATAAGTTAAAGAAATAAAAGAAGAATAAGAATTCAAAATTCAAACATTCTCCATTCATACTTATGAAGCGTTCTTACATATATATTTACATAATAAAGTTACAGGAGTCAGTTGTTTTTAGTTTTGCATGTGATGTTAGGGCTGTATCTAATTTCTTTAATCAAAAACTATGACAGAGGTTCACTCCGAAACTATTCGGTATTCGGTTTCACAGATCTCTGAGACTGTACATAAGGTACCTCTAAAGCCTGTTACGTATTGTTTCGGTTTTCATTTACACTTTGTATTTATATTTATTAAATGCATATAAAAACTTTAGAACCGACAACATTTGAACCTGCTACTCTGGCAAAGCTATGGCTCTCATTCCACCAGTGCCTTGGGCAAATCTTAATAAAGTATAGGACATATGTAGCTTGCATCCTGGAGATAGACGTAGGATAATATTAATCCCGGAAATGCTGCTATTGAAAGTAACTCACGGAGTTCATCCACTCCAAGTTCTATGACAATAGTCCAGCGGTATTTACCATATACATCGTTGATAACATTTCACTTCTAGGAACTACTAGGAAAGTAGCGAAAATTTCACACTAGGCACTCTGGTCTACGTTATGTAGTACCAGGGGTATGTAGTACCATGGCAGGCAAAGATATATTCTATAACATACTCAGGACTTATGAAAATTAAGCTTAATTTGCTATACTCCGCGAACAGCAGAAGAATCTGTATGGTGTAATTTATAATTACTTCCATCCGTATACTCCACACCAAACAGATCCTCGGCCATGCACGCACGCTCTACGCTCCGACACCGGAGCATCCTCAGGAGATGTTGACTTTACAATGAATAATTGTTAAGGAGAGTAGAGCGTGCGTGCGTAGAGGGTGCATTGCCGAGAAGCTGATTGGTGTGGAGTATACGGATTAAAGTAATTATATATTACACCATACAGATTCTCCTGCTGTTCGCGGAGTATAGCAAATTAAGCTTAATTTTCATATTATATTATGGATTTCCGCAAAGTTACGCCTGCTTCTATCCAATATACTCAGGACTTACCTCGTAGGTTGCCGTTTCTAGAATTGTATCCAACACGAACGATGAAACGTAGATGAAATAAGACGGCAAACTCAAAAATATCTGCAAAATATAACAAAATGGTTGTTTGTAATAATTGCTAGGTGGAACTCGATATATTACGTTAAAACATTTTTCTTCTTTGCGATTGGCGCAGTGAGCAGTGACTAAAATTGTATATCATACTTGGATGTATATATAAACATCACTCACCAGTAGCTTGGACGCATGACCTACTTTGGTAAGATTATCCAACAACATTTTATACACATTTAAACTTTTCTCTAACTTCAAAATGTATTGTTTCACCTCTCTATCTATCGTGTTTTGAGAAAAATCCAACTGCCTTTCCATTTGTTTTCGCAACATCTTCATGCGATTCCATAGCAGCTCAAACATTATTATTCGAGTCATATGGTAAGTGTAAAGGGCCATTTGCAAACATAGTACGTAAACCATAGTTAGTACTATGTAATCGTCTATAGGGTTCGTAACAGCAAAAAACAGTACACGGCTTAAATCTCCAAATAAAATAATCACGAATATGGAAATGGAAAACAGTGGTTCGCACTTTACATTTTTCAAAGATGAAGAGGCATCAACCTTGCATAAGCCTTCAAGGTATTTGTAAAAGTTCTCCCCATTGCTGAACAACGACACTATCACAACAATATCGTATAACACCAACTTGTGCATTGCACTAATAGCAATATTGTCGGGTAAGAATACTCCTACCTTAAACGCATGTATGTAATTTCCAATAACAACCAAACATACGCAATACAGTTTAGCTATAATGGTAAAAATTAAATCTTTACTAATTTCAGAATACATTCCGAGGGTTAAACGCATAAACATTATAATGTTTATTGAGAATATTTTTCCCGGCATCGTGCTTTCTACTATAAAGTTATTCCTGACCATCGTCATATCATTTGACAAAAGCAAACGACTCGATTATACTCTGGCAAATTTACAACAGTACTGTCATAGAATACAACAAAGTTGCATCAATATTATCTATTACATTTTCATTTTATAAATGTGCTTTACATTTATAAAATGAAAATGTATATGTAAAGTCATATTTTTTTATCTATAATGTCTATCAATTATTGGATATACAATCAAGCAAATGAAAGTGTTATTCAAGGTCTGTTTGTTTAATCTTGGATTACTCTTTACTAGTTCGACTCACTGCCAATGTCATTTGTCACTGATGAAGGTTCAAAGTGACAACTGACACCTAAAAATAGCTAATAACAAAGAATAGGTAGGTATCAAACAGAAAACGAAAAAAAACATAGTTCTTAGAGAAGATTATGTTTTTCATAGCCTCCGTATACGAAAAAGTAATTATGTAATTTGATAACGCGGACCCGGACGTTAAGTAATAAGTGTGGTAAATTGAATTTGTGTTAAAAGGACCAATGCAGAAATCATTTCATACGACAGTTCTCAACAAACTTGTGAGGGAAAAAAACAGGCTATACTTTTAAATACGTTTTCAGAAAATTTCTTACTACTGTTACTGTTTTTACACTGTATGAAATTTTCGTATACCGCTCTCTAGATTTTGGTGACAACGGGTAGTTGCCTAACACGTTAATACTCGAGATTCATGCTTCAATTATTATTCCAGCGGAGAAAACTACTAACTCCCTGATTTCCAACTTTAACTATAGATTTTAAATTAATATTAATTAACCACAAAGCAAATATAATATCAAAATATTCATTACGCACGCTTAGATGCAAGCCGGTCGCAAAATAACTGACATACACACTTTATTAAAAATACCTTTAAAGGGAATCAATTATTTTCATGATTTGATAAACGATAATAATTTGATACATATAAGTTACAAAATATTTGTTTCATCATAAAGAAAACACAAGTGCGGTAATGTAAACTGAAATACCATGTTCGATATCTTGGATTATGAGCCTTGGACGTTGAAATAAAGTCCACGTGAGATGAAAACGATTAAACAGTACTGCGCAGTAATTTATACAATCAATGTTATCATTTGGAAATTATGGCAAGAACTATTAATTACAGACTTTGTAGATATTTTTTTAGACTAATAATATTTGATGTAAAGAATATTTTCGTCTAGACAACAATTAGTTAAAAATATTTCTAAAGAAACAAATTTTCTTTCATTAAAATAATAATAAAGTTGTTTTAATAAATAAAAAAGGTTACACTTGCATTAACTAATAGCTCTTTTTTCATGAGCTGTTTATACAATAATTACGAATTTTAAAATTATTAATAATATATTATCATTTTGATATCATCTATTGGTATCTATTGGTTGGTACAGAAGTTCTATTCAGTAACATTTTTGGACATTTTTACTATAATTCGGTTTTCATATATCATTATATACAATAAATAGGTCTTGTTGCTTGTTGCGAAAAAAAAATATTTATAATAAAAGTACGCCACAATGATCAACGTAAAATCTAAGGTCAAGAATAAAAGTAATTTTAGAACCAAGCCAATATCAGAAATTCTTAAAAAATTTTTACCATCGTTTTCTTTGGATTCAATGGATTTTGGTTTCATTAAATACAAATCGAATGTTATAAAAGTTACAACAAAAGTAACAATTGTAACATTGACTCCTTTGCTCAATCTTTGTATTATGATTTTTTAGATACCAATACAAAGCGAATATATTAAAAGCAACATTAAATATACTTATACAATAAATCATAAACAAATAATTATAAGTTGTTAATTTTACTTAATTCTAACACGTATATGTTGTTTTGTTATACTTCGTAAGTGCATAGGGTATTCCTAACACAGTCACCATGTCGCAGGTCTCAGGTCAATAAAAAACTTTCAAGAAAAGTCCGTCGTAAACTCCTTGAAGCAGGTATTCGTCATCTCTCATATAAAGTTCTCTTTCACCCGTGGGAGCCAATCAGATTTTTGTGAAGTTTGAAAAATTCATGAGCACCACTCACAGCAGTGAATATGCCATTGACACTGTGACACACGGTCTCAAAGATTCATGAGTCACTGTAGAATATTTTCCTAGTACCCACATTGTCTCATAATAATTTTGTGCCAGCTAACCCGACCGCTAGACGTGGCATACATCATTTTAATCCATGGTTCGAATTGTGAGTTGATACAAAAATCCTATGTAAAAAGAACTTTCAGTTTTCTATTTTTGAAAGTGTAATAAAGATGTTTCATAAAAACCTTTATTATTATAACATTAAATAAAAGATAAGTAAATCGTTGCGACCATTCATAAATGATGCACTTACCAACGAACATTATTTTTATTCAAAATAAGTACTTTTTTTACTATTTATAAATAGACAGATATCTCGTGTATTGATATCACAAATTTGTTTTTTATTTACTACAATTTATAAATATTTATATGTTTCATTAGCATTTAGGAGACATCAAAATATATTGTGAATTATTTACACTAAAAAAATAATATTATTTGTGTATCTAATAATACTAATACAGTTTGTTCACATTTCAGTTGTACAACAAGGTAGTTAGTGTTACGTTCTTATCGTCAGTGTTCCAGGTTCAGCATCCCTTCCTTCGAAGCGCCATTAAAACACGCGGGATCAGTAGAATCTCTGCCATTCGCCATTTTATAACTTGAATACATAATTTATAGCCCGAGTTAACTCAAACTGGAACTAGTTTCCTCAGCTCTTACATCGAAATCTTTGTTCCATATGTTAAAGAAGAAAGGATTTACTAAAAAGAAGAAAAAATAAAAGTGTCCACCAATGCTAAGACTAGGACTACGGCCCATTGTGGGAGAAGCCCCGTGCCCTGTAGTGGGCCGGTAATGATATGCTGATGAGGATGAAATTAATAGATATGGTAACTAACAAATGTTTTGCAGTAATCTGACTAACAAATAAAACAAAGCAATCTCTTAAAATACTCATGTACTACTACGGACAAAACAAACTATGTCTGCTAAAAAAATAAGGGACTTATAATCTATGTGATAAAAAGTATAGGTTATTCTTGACCATATTTCTGACTTTTAATTACACTTTTCGAATAGAGATCATTTTTTCTCGTTAGCATTAAATGACGAATTTTCCTAAAGCGAAAAAACATTTTTCTGAGTTACTTACTCGTACAATGGGTCAAAATAAAAAATTATTCATAAGTGCTGAGAATTTTGGTTGTTTTAAATTTGTTTATGACTTATTTTTATTTATACTGATACTCCCTCCAAATGTGGGTAAAAACCCTTAAAAAACATAATTTATACTGAATCCGACGACTAAAAATAATAGAATTTATCATAAATATACAATACAACGTACAAAATAAAAATTGCTTATTTCAAGGTCGCTTACTAAAATCGAATAGGTCTTAAGTACGCAATCTCAATAATTCTTTCGAAAATTTTAGTCTGATTTTGATTCCTATCCAAATTGAAAACAACCCAAAAAAAAACAAGAATTTTCTATAAGTACCAACTTATATTATCCTATCCTTATATTACTTATTACTATTACTTATATTATACTATCCCTATCCCTACTAATATTATAAATGTCAATGTAAGTTTGTTTGTTACGCTTTCACGCAAAAACGACTTTACCGATCCTTATGAAACTTTGTACACATATTCTTGGAAGCGTTAGAAGTAATATAGGATGCTTTTTATCCCGATAAATAAAATAAGCTCGGTTACTTTGGGAGAGGGGATGAAAGTATTTGACGATTTTTTATAACCGATTTAAATAATTATTTTTGTACTATAGAGGTTATAATATGTGTTTAAATTTGCCTAAACTTTGTGTAAATCTGATGAATGTGGTTGGAGATAGGGGACCGAACTCCTCAGCGGACAACGGCAAACCACTCATTTAAGGCTGAGCGATACTGAATACTTTAATTTTTTTAGAACTACAATTAAATTGAATGCCACATCAAAAAACAAAACCAAACGCAGACAAAGTCGCGGGTGACAGCTAGTATCTAAATAATTTTACAGGTTGTATCATTTCTGAATCTCGTCAAACAGGAAACAATACGTTATATCCCGCAAGTAACTGACAAACTGTGAGATAATAATAAACACATAGGTACACAAGGAGTATTTTATATAGTCATATATCCCGAATCCCACTGCTGATTTGAAATACGTCAAGTTAGTAATCTCAATAAGATTGATGGATCCATTATTGTAACACAAATGAGAATGCCGACCAGTAAACGATGAACCGTTACGTCGATCTTTTTATAGAAGTATTTGGAAATTCAAAAAAAAAATGTGTACGGAGGAAAATCCTTGTTTAACTTAATATTATTATATCAAATTGCTTATGAGGTTTATATTGCGTAAATTGCCTATTTACGTGGAAATTTTACGTAAATATTGTCGTAAAACATCCTTTAATAGAGATCATATTGATTGTCATTTAAATAAAATTATCATTTGACACGTGTTTTTTTTTTAATTTTTATTACTGATGATTAATTTTTTTTAAGAACAACATTTTTTATATGTAATAAAACGATTTTATTTATCATCTGGAAATTTCAATTTCAATTTTAAGTATCGTAAGTATTGTGGAACTGTGGTGCAAAAAGGTATCATTCTTTGTTTCGCAATGACTCTGTATAAGGGCGTGTCACAACTCCTTCATTAAATTTTAGGATTTGTACTTTAAAATATTATAACATTAACTGTGATATTAAAACACAGAATATGGTGATGATAATAATGATAATGTTGATGATGATGTGAATGTCAATGATGATGATGATTCTAGTGTCGCTGATGATGAAGTTTGTAATGCTGGTCTAGTCATATAATAAGGCACAAGCGGCATTCATACTGCAACTTTAACAAGACTATTTAATTTTTAATTAAATACAAAATACACCTTGTAAAGGTAAAACAGTGCTGTATAAATTTATGAAGCTCTTGTTAAACTGGACAGGATTCAAAGGCGCGTTGAATAATTCATATAATTTCATACAGACATCGTTCGACTCGATGTCACATTATTCACAATTTGCGAGATACCTTAATTCGCGTGTGTCATGTAAATATATTTATATCCGATTTATTTTATGATAATCTGTTTGTTATGAAATACGTGTTTTATTACAAAGATCCGGGGTGATGTTAAACTTTTAACGCAACTTTTGTGTTTAATTAACATCAGTAATCGTTTTTAATAACATTTTTTATAGACTGAGCCAAATGTCTCAAATCTTTAAAGCGACAAAAATTTCATTTATTTCACGAAATTTATACAAGTTTTTAGTGTTTGAAAGGAAAAACCAAAGGAGAAGAAGCCGGTTAAAAACTCAGCAGGCGCACTTTTCCAACAACAACAAAAGTAATTTTTAGCACTTCACGACAATCGTTTCTGATAGAAAGCAATAATGTGGTTAGAGCACACACTCTTGCCTTAAAGGTACTCAAGTTATTCGTGGCAGGACGCAGCAAAGTATTACATACGTGGATAATAAAACGTTGATTTAATATCAACCATACAAGAATGCCACCGTTTACGGCGTCTCGCTGTTCTGCGGTATAAAAAATGAATTAAAAAAAAACGAAAAGAATGAGAAGTTCCTTAGAAAACTCACCAAAGTAAATCCTGTAAAAACCCGATAAACAGCCAACATTGCTTCGGTGCTGTTAACTTAATTATAGTTTTGCCTGTGCCGTCGATTCGTCGCCTATAACTGTCCTGGCGCGACGATCCACCGAAGCATCCATCTTAAGCTTAGAGCTGTACTTGGCACCCACAGGTAACTACCGTACTCTAACGCCAAATTGTATATGTTGTTTTGTTATACTTTTCTTTTTTATGTACTTTATGTGGTGTGCAATAAAAGTAAATTCATTCATTCATTCATACTCCATGCTAGTACGGTTGAACCTGGTACAGAGTGAGGAATTATCCTGGCGTGAATTACTGCTTAAACTTGTACCTTTGCCTAGGCTTTAGGTTGGAGATGCTGATACATCATAATTTTTTTATCTCGTGATAAATGAATAGAGTAGTAAAGAAAATTTTATTTCGGGTTTGTTTTTTTTTCTAATTTGGTACTGAACCTTAATCATCGGTATATCTTGTGCTTTTTCTAGAAATACCAGCTCTATTCATTTACTTAACATACATTGTAGAAGTTTTATCCACTGGGCGGCTTTCAGCATCAAAGTAAAATTACTTTACAATTAGATTAAAGGACTTAACCTAAGTGATTACAATATATACTTACTAAAAACATGTCATTTCGAAATTATTCGAACTCAATTCCAATAATAACAAAACTCTTTTTACTGTTGTAGAAGTAGGGCGTGCTTTATAATTTGTAGAAAAAATTATCATTGTTACTAATATATATCTCAAAAAAATCATCATGATTATAGTTCAATCTAAATCCGCAGAGGAAAATAACTTGAAACCCAAGCCAATACCTAAAATACTCAAAGTATTATTCATTATTGTTTTATTTATATTTTCGATGGACTTTGGATTGATCAAATTCAAATCCTTTCAACAAAAAATTATTATTAAGTTGTATTCCTTGTCAGTAATATCCTTTATTGTATTCAGTTTCTACACTTTTGCATTTTATTATGAAATGAATTCTGATAACATATATTTTTACTCCAAATATATAATGGAAAATTACGCTTATGTTCTCATAATACTATTCACGCCGGAAAATAAAACATTCTGTAATTACCTTCAGGAGTTAAACTCGATCGATGTGAAGCTAGGTGTCGATAGTAACTCTTTTCGAATTGACATCAAGATCTTGATATATTATGTAGCAATAGTATTGTACAAAACAGTGCCAGGTATCATTTATTGTACATACACACAATTCAATGAATGCATAAGACCTGTTTGGGCCAGAATTGTATTTTCTATACCTTTTTCGTCTATGGATTTTCCCCTTGTCCTCATTTTCTTCATATTCTACGGTGCTCATTGTCGGTTAGTTGCTTTAAGAAAAGTTATCGAAAATAGAAATTGTGAACCAATATATTTTCAACATTTATATAAATCGCTAATTGAATCAACAGAAAATATTAAAGAAGCATTTAATCCACTAGTAAGATAATTCAAATAATGTCTTTTTTTATTATTTTTTATCGTTAATATTCTCATATAACATATTTTATTTTCGTTTTTAGTTTATCTTGAGATTAATTTTTGAAGTTCCCAGTACAATGGGCTATATTTATCAAACTATAAGAGAGATAACAGTTCAATCGGTAAGATCAAGTATTTTATTCCTAAAACTAGCTAACCCGTGCTCACTTCGTTGGGCGGTAAACACTTGTACCTACTCGTACTTGTGACGAAATTAAGAATGTGGTTCGGTTAGTAATGAGTGCTATGATTCATTTCCTGACTGCCAAAAGGAGGACTATATTTTTACTGCATATGTATGTATGTATTAGTATGTCAATTTGGCTATATTACCGAGTTTCAAATGAGCGAATGAAATAATTAATGTTTATTTTAAATATAAACTATGTTTATTTTAACTGTCCATAACTTCTCTGAATACTATATTATATGTAATGTTATTATTTGGTTCCAAAATATATTGTCTTTCAGGAGTTCCAAGCGTAGATAAGCAAAGATATTGTTTCTAAATTGACTCACGTGTTGTACATTTGAAAAAACCTAATAGAAATATTGATCAATATTTTACAAAACTGGTCAACAAGTTTAAAAACGTGGTAATACTTGATCACGCTTTTAAAAATATGAGCGATGGCTTATTCGATTCGGAGTGCCATTCGTTTAATTTTTTGAAAAATAGAATTAATATATTTATATTATTGTTTCAAGTAACCTGATAACACCATAATTTTTCCAAATGTTGCAATTAAAATTTAACACTACAAATAATTTTGTGTGATATTCTGTTTCAAACGGCGTTGCACTAAAACCGTAACACCCGCACAGAGACCTATTTTCGGAGTTGAATACAATTAAAATTACAAATAAAGAAAATAGAGTACCGAGAGGCGAAATTTTTTTACAGGAATTTTCCTTCTCTTTAAGGATCTTTTTATTAAACTTCCTTAAATATAAATAGTTTTTGAGGTATTATCAAAAAAAAATCTATCTATCTATTCGTTTATAACAATTGCATTTTTTATGACGACATTCCGAAACGAATGTACCATCGCATATCACATATTTAAGGAGCGGGATAAAAAATTAACACGTTTTTTAACTTGTCGACTAGACTATACGTGGTACGTTACGTGGTCGCGGTTCCTATAGGAACCGCGACCACGTAACGTACCACGTATGCAGTAATAGTAAAACAATCTTTTGTTTTAAACACTTAAAATGATAACTTTGATAAGAATTCATAATTTTTGATAATACGACCACTAATCATAACCTTATGTTTTTTTTTAATAAAAAATTACGACTTAATTGGCAAATCAGACTACCACGAAAAAGTCTTTTAGTTTTTCGGGTTAATATAATATAGCCTACCTATAATGTGTTTTTCTATTAGTGAAAGAAAATTATCAAAATCGATTTAGTATAGCCACTACAGCCTCACACTCTGTCCTCGTTATAATATAAGTATAGATAAAATTTTGTGTTAGTTCTTTACCAAATGTCATTTGTTGTGTCAATATTTTATAGTAATAACATAATATTACTATGTTTACAGAAAAACGTTACGGGGTATTCTGTAGAATGTTTTGTTATTATTTCATCAACGGTTATAATTTTTGCACCAGCAATGGCAGCAAGTTATTTATCGTGTGAAGTCAACAAAATTAAAATATATTTATATAACGCACTTCTGGAAGAAAAGGGTTCGTATTTTTTTTATTGTCTTACAGAAAGCTATAATGAAGCTTACCTAGAAATTACCTTTCCCTATTTTTATTCAAATTCAAAATTCATGTAGCATTTTTAACAAATCGCGTCCTGTTTGTTGTGACTCCACTGGTTCGGAAGGTAGATTCTAACTAACTAGCAAGAAACTCAGCAGTTAGTTTTCTTTCTGCAACAAAACTTTAAATTTCACCACCGATCTTGTGAGAGATGAAAATTTTGTCGGATGATCCAAAGCAAACTTGCCATTACTTAAAGTAAACAAATCATTCGATTACCAAAAAAAAAAGGTACAAGGCATCTTTTATTCACTAACTTTGAATCGACTCGCTGACAACAAAAGGATGCCATTTAATAATATTAAAAAATTTCAGGGCAACGGGAAGATATTCAGAAATTCATCAACTACATCGAAGCTCGCCCATTTAAGTTTTATCTCCTTGGGATTATTCCAATCGATGCTACGTTGCTAATAAGTGTTATTAATTTATATATTACATACGTCATTGTATTGTTACAATTGACACATTTGTATTAATTGATTTTTATATTTTCACGTCACTGTTTAATAACAATGAACTTTGTATAACATTACACCCAAATTTAGTTTATAAGTTGTGTAGTATTATGTTTTATGTTATGGAGTGTACAATTTTTTATTTATTATTATTATTAATCAATTTATATGTCGCAGAGCAATAAACGGAACGTTATGTTAGTTAGTATACTTGGGCGTATTCGGTATCGGAGGTTGGAAACAGTAATACTGGCACATGCACTAATAAAATTTAAAATTAAAGAATAACACCCAACTTCCAATTTTGTGTTGATTATTCTACTAGTCAAGCCCATTTGTTTGAAACTATTTTAACTCCCTGAGTAGTGGGAAAAAAAATGTAACACGCAATTTTGTGGCGACGGCCATTTTGGATTTTTAATTCGGCATAGTGTATATTTTACTAGAAAAAAAAACGGACGCGGTTTTATCAGATTTTTCTTTAAATTTATTGTGGACTCGTTTTGGGGAGGATTGGTGCTGTTTGTATGGGTTAAAATATTACAAAAGTTTAAAATGTACAATATAATATTTTGAAGAACTTGCCTATATGGGCGGCTAGCTACTGTGGTATGTGCGCTGGTACTGGGGTATGTGCGCCTTTTTGGGGCAGGTTTGCGGTAGATTTGGGGAAATTTTTGGGGGGCCGGGTCCGCCATGTGTGAAGTTTCCCGCCCTTTTCGTCAGTCAAGTATTATACTAGTTTCTTTTAAGCCCTTTCATTTGATACCTATACTGTGGGAGTAGTGAGAAAATACGTAATTCGTAATTTTATGGTGGCGGCCATCTTGAACTGATTTTCATGAAACATAGCTCAGAACACTCTCAACTAATTCAAATTTCAAGCAAAAAAAAAATCCAAAACGATTTCTCCGTGCCTGAACACACACAGACACATCACACTTATAACACCCCATCGTTTTGGCGTCGGGGGTTAAAAATAATAAAAATGACAAAATGTCGGTGGAAACGTGAATGTGTCAGTAGACATCTAGAGTAGACAACAAGTTCTTCTTTTTCTGGAGACATGGCGTAAGAACAACGCAATGCAAACCTAAGCCCGACTTCGCAGTGTTCCGAATGTAATCTGTAGCCTTAGTACAAATTTTGCTTGCGCGCAATCGAAGAGTCGATTTTGAGTATGAAAATACACGATCATCGGAGTAAAATAGATTACGGATTGGTAGACTTCACACGCCTTTGAGAACATTATGAAAACTCTCAGGCACACAAGTTTCCTCTCGATGTTCTCCTTCACCGTTAAAGCGATTAATATTTTAATTGCTAAGATTTAAATCGCACAAAAGTGTGTGTTAGCAGTTTCGTAACTTTACATCCTTTTAGGAAGCCTTAAACATCGATTTCATTATTTTATACTCGAAAACAACACCGATAATTTAAGTGTACATACAAAGTTGGCCCAGAATTATTAAAAAGCACTTAATTTACTAAGAAACTATCGAAATTTATATAATACTACATATTATGTCCGCGGCTTCGCCCATGTATGCGGTATCCCACCGCCCTGCGCATGTTACAAATGGTCATCATCATCATCATTTCAAGCAATGGACGTCCACTGCTGGACATAGGCTTTTGTCAAAGGAAAGGTGCCAACTCAGCATTGTGCTGCAAGCGCCATGTGGGAGCATACAGCGTTGATTTTCAGTTGGCACCTTGTACCAGGTGACTCCACGGAAATGCGTAGCCATCTACTGACCACATTTTAATATTTAAATTTAATAATAAATTAAGCAAATGTAACAAAAAACCATCGAAAAGAAAAACAAAATTTGCCACTTCAGCTTCGCGACTCGCTGAGCTATGTCGGTAACTCTAGTTCTCCTACGTTGGGTTGTAAGGGGGAGACTAGTACAAGCATGACTCCACAACCGTCAACCTCACCTGCCCGTGTTGCACCCTGCCGACTTACTAACGAGGCTCTGACGACTGACCAAAGTCAAAGTCAAAGTCAAAAATATCTTTATTCAAGTAGGCCCACAGGTGGCACTTTTGATGCGTACATAAGAATTACACGGTAGTAAGATGATGGCGATAACCACATTCGTAAACTTAAAACTAAAGCTACGAGCTTTAAATTTATCTCTTAATTACTCTCTCGGACCCATTTTGTTCTTTATGTTCTTCTTATTAATCAATACTTATAATAAAACTGCAACCGGTGGAATTCTTCGATACGGAAGCCATCTGTCTATCATCACTCTGAAACTACTGAATGAATTCAAATGAAACTTTGCACGATTTGAATTCATATTACGAGGAAAGACATAGGATACTTATTATTCCGAAATTCAGCTCAGTTCCTTTAGGACAGGGGATGAAAGTATTTAACGATTTTAAACCATATTGGCGTCAAATATTAACTGATTTAAATAATTATCTTTGTAATGGATATGTTGTACTACCTGTTTAGTTTTGTTCAAATTTCGTGTAGATCTGATGAATATAATTGGAGAAAGGAGGACTCCTCAGCGGACGGCAGCAAACCCCACAATTAGGGCATAACGATACGGAATACATAAAGTGTAGCCACATTTATGAGGACTTTAGTGCTAGGTGGTTAAAGGCAATCCCTTTAGTTCAGCAGTGGGCTGTTATAGGTGACATTGGATCCATCCTTTGCATTTTTCGGGATGAAACTAGCCAATGGTGCCAATCTTTTGTTCGTAAATTACTAAACTTACTTAATTTGCCAGGGCCCATAATAGCGTTACTCTTCAGTTCAGTCTTGTGATCTAGGAAAAACGAACAAACTCATTTATAATATTGGAAAGGTTTTTAGGTCATTTTATTTTATTTGAAACAAGAAACATCGTTATGCTCAATAGCTGATCACTTAATAACGGTATTTTTAGTTTTAGTTAATGTGAATTACTTAGTTACGTTTTCTAATGCCTCTATTGTAGACGTTTTATAGCAGCATTATGGTTAGGTTCTCAGAAGTCTCTTCAAATCTAAAGTTATAAATGAATATAATTCGAAACCTAACCTAAACTAATCAATCAATACTCCTTAAAACGATATTCTATGTTGCTATGTTGCTTTATTTTTGATTTCAATAGAAATAGGGTGTAAAGATTTAACATTGAGAGATTTTTATGGTATTTGCAATGTCCCATACGAACCTATGCTGATGTTTTCGCATTGCTATTTATATCGGAGAATAAAACATTTTGTTCATTTCTCAGTTACTTGTATTCTATTGACTTAACGATTGGGGTCGATTCTTTTCGATTAGATATTAAAATGTTATTATGCTGTGTTGCACCAGTAGCTTACAAAGTCGAAGTAACCGTACAGTATTTATTGTTTTAACTTCGATTATTGTCTGAAACCTCATCGGATTCATATAGCATCTAATGTACCATCTATCTATAAGGACTTTCCTGTTATTTATTTTTTCTTTATATTCTACTCGACTAGGTGCCGATTGGTCGCTTAAAGAAAATTTATCGAAAAAAGAGGATGCTAGGCATTATATTATCAACATTCATATAAAACCTTGATTGATTCGACTGAAACTGTTAAAGAAGCATTTAATCCGGTAGTAAGTATTTTTTTTTTAAATATTAGACCCTTTTATAAAGTTCAATTATTTAAAATTAATTAAGGATTTTTTTTCAGTTTTACGTAACATTACGAGTAATTACTAATACTTCTTGTTTAATGGGTATTATTTATGGGGTAATAGATGACATCAAATTTGCATCGGTAAGTTAAATAAATTAAAGAACCTCAAGGATTCATAAATCTCTAGTCCAGCCAAGTGAAAGTTGCGGCTAAGAAAAAAATGTGCTGTATTTTTTTACTAGTACTTTTCCTGTAGTTTTTACTATCACACCGGAGATGATTATGACATGAGTGTTAAGTCTACTTTTACTTATAAAGAACTAGCTGATACTCGCGACTTAGGAAGGAATTGCGGTTAAAGTCAATAATATATTTCTTGTAGATAATACGTCTCTATTTTTATTTAGTTTTAGATAAAATATTAAAATTTACAAACTTTTCATTTGGTAAAAATAAAGATTTTAGTCTCAAGTAAAACCAAAATTTTTCCCCTTCGGTATCATAATAAGAAATGTTTAGGTGTAACGTAAAACAATCAATTTTTTTTTTGGTTGGCATATTAATTTTTTTTTTTTCTAACCCAAGCAAATAACTTTACAGGCCTTACCGCTAAGGCATAGCTGTCCCTAAGATTTATGTGTGAAACCGAAACGCCCATAGTTTTTGAGTAGACCACTGCCAGTTTTACTGAAAGAAATCAGACAGCCCTAATGTCACATGCAAAATTAAAATCAAATGTATCCTGTCACTTTATTAGGTACGCGTCGCGTAGCGTAGGTGTTATGCGCGCGTCGGTCTTTTATATTCAATAGGGTTGTCATAAGTAAAAACTTAGAATGTTTTGAATTAGATTGTGTACAAAAATGAATACACTTCTTTTGATTTAATATTTTTACAGGGTGATCCTTTATGAAATATCTTTATCCACCCTTCAACATTATTTCGCAATTCGGTTACACGTTGTATGACATGATAAAGGATGATATAAGATGAACAACATGAACGTGATGTTACTCTACCACTAATTGTTCTTAATGTACGAGTATGTGTTACATACATAATTGTTATATTACAATTACCAGATTCGTATTGAATATAATGCTAATCCAAACTAACTATTTCATTAATTACGCAATCAAACTAAAAAAAAACCTTTACTATTTGACCAATGCATTTGATTTTATTTGCCCAAAATTGAGCCTTGTGGGACGCTTATTTTATGGCTTTTATTGCCGAGATGCTAAGATATTTAGTGCGACGTTTTTAATACCATAGTGGCTTAGCTAAGGAAGCAAGGTTTTATGATTAACAAAATCGAAAGTTTTAGATGGATAACCGAAACACCAATGGCGTTCTGTAACGTCCCCAGGCATCGTAAAATTGTTTCCTCAGTTTAGCGGCTCCATCCATTGTGCCATGACCTTATGTGAAGACGGAATGCTTTTGGTGTACAAAGTGATCTATTCTAATATTCTAATCTATACTTATAATAAAACTATAACTGGAAGATTTCTGAACGTTTAATATATTTTAAAAATTTTGACCGGGGGAAGCTTTATAATAGATACTGAGTACAAAACAGATTTTTATTAAATTTTTGTCTGTCTTTCTGTCTATCTGTCTGTCTGTCTGTCCGGGCATCACGTGAAAACTACTGAACGAATTGAAATAAAATTTGGTACAGTGGTAGCTGATATCCCGTGTCAACATATAGGATACTTTTTATCCCGATAAACAATAAGTTTAATGGGATGTTTTTTTTTATCAATTTTACTTCATATCTCCGTTAAATTTGCAGTGATTTTATTAATTCTCTTTTTATTTGACAGTGTATACTAACAAACATTGCATTGTCTAATTTTAATGAAGATCTGATGAATATTGTCGGAGATCAAGGACATAATTCTTCACAGATAACAGCAAGTCGCAAGGCATATGGGACAACGATCGAATGCATGCGTACCATCCTACTAATATTAAAAATGCGAAAGTTTATGAGGATAGATGCATGGATGGTTGGATGTATGTATGGATATTTGTTACGCTTTAACGCCACAACGAATGAACCGATTTGGCTGAAATCTGGCAGAGATACCTACAATATAGTCTGGAATAGCTCATTTTTAGCTTATTATCCCGGAAAAGCAAACAGCTTCTACAGGATAGCATCACTATTTTTTCCGCATTTGTCTTTCACAATCGGTGCAACGGAGTTTTAGATGTACGTGGTTTTTCGGTTAGGCATAGTTGAAATATTATAAAGCTTTTAAATCTTGTTTGGTTAAACGCGCTAATCTCAGAAAATGCTGTTTCGTTTTTTTTTTCGATTTTTAGTAACAATTATGGCCATATAACATCACGCTGCTATCATTAATGAAAATACTGCAAAAAAATATCCTTTTTAAGAGATTCTGATCCGTGCGATGCGTGAACGGTAAACGTTACGCCAAACGACAGAAGTATGTAGTAGTAAGTATATCGGAATTGTCGGAATTGTTGTTTCTTTAAAGTTCTATAAAACAGTCCGTGACAACATACAACTATTTTTTAAAGTCGACTCATTCGCGGACGAAGTCGCGTGGGTCCGCTAGTTTATAATAATATCTGCCTTCCTATCCGGTGCTAGAGTAACTACAAAAAGACTAACTTGTCGTTTCAAAAGTGCTTATATAGTTTATAATCCTAATCCTCGAAATAAATGAATTTTGAACTGAATTGAATATGATAAAGAGGAACGTTTTATCATTTTCTTGTTTGTTTGTACCGAATAAGCTCCGAAACTACGGACTTTACCCATTGTTTGCCTATTTGAAGTTAAATTGTCAGGAAGTAACAGAAGCTGTAATTTATTTTCAAACACAGAGATAAAATTTATATAATGTAGCCCAAAGTAGCATAATTTTGCATTTAGTTCATTATTTGGCATGAGCTCAGAAAACTGTGCATGATACATGAAAATTATGAGATACATTAATAATTTACTATTATAAGCAACAAAAAAACTCCTCAGGAAATATATCTCACTATCATAAAAGCAGCTTTTCTCAGCAAATTTTCTCAAATTGAAGAAGACCGACGTCAGAAACACAACTTCGTTACTTTAATATCGTAGTTATAATTCTTATTCAAATAAATAGTTTTATTAAAACGATTGCGATGAAACTTGAAAGGTTCAGACAGTTGTTAATATTATTAAGATATTCCGGCGGAATCGAAGATCTATACAAGTGGAGACACCACACAAGTGGAGTGATTTAAAAGTTTGTGTGTATTTTTGTTGAATGTAAGGCTACCAAAAATGGTACGATTGAAATAGGTCTATAATAATTGATTATGTATTTTTTTGTGTTTCTTCCACCTCGATAAAGTGGTCTCGAAAAGAATTATTGAAAAGCTCTTACCTGATTACGACACTATAGAATTTTGTTGACATAATACTACAACTGTCAATGGCTTCGCCCACGTTCCCTGCTGATGTTAAATGGAATGTTAGCTAAAAATATCAGGTAAGTCAATATGGCGTAGTTTCTAGGAGACACAATAAATCGCACTCTCATTCTGTTTATAATGTTAAAATGAAGGATTTTCTCCGCATTATTGATAGTCTTAATACTTATTTGATTTTTATACAATATGGTCAGAAGTTTTTGTGTGTCCAAAAAAATTCACTTGCGCAGTCGCTGAGCGAAGAAATATACTAATGGTATTAAAATTTTGTAATTTAAAATTTATTTTTTGATTTTAATGCTAATTTTTGTTTTTTATTTAGTTAACTTTGTTTGTTTTAATACCTTAGTTTCGTTAATATTTATTTTTATTTCTGATCCCTTAATTTTGAAATTCTTTTGTATTTGAGTCCCCGATCTGAAATAAAATGTGTTTTATTGCTCATGGTATTTATAATGTGCCGGCATTTTATGGCAGCCCCGCACTGGTAAGTGAAACGTTGGTGGACTCCCAACGAGGTGGACAGACGACATTAAGCGTGTCGCAGGTAGTCGCTGGATCCAAGCGGCACAAACCCGTGGAATTTGGAACTTCCTACACCCTCCCTACAAAAGACCTATGTCCAGCAGTGGACGTCTATCGGTTGATATGATGATGATGATGATGGTTATATTGCCTCATCATCGAAGGAAAAACGTACAAACACACTTTTACTTTTGTAATAAGCAGTAGTAAGTTATATAAGTAAGGTTTTTGACGTGACATCGTCTTATAATTCGATGGAGCCGGCTGCACGCACGAAAAAACATGACGTATGCGGCGTGACCTCGCTGAGGCGTTCCATTCAAGGCTTGAAGTGCAAGCGAGAGCGCGGAACGAGCGACAAAGAGGCACAGACGACTCCGTGTTCGACATCTGTCTCTCTCCTACTTGAGTGAGCGATGCGTCCGCGTGGACAGCTTCTATACAATAATACATTTACATGTTTTCGGCAAGGATGAAGTGCAGTGAAAAGTGAATGTAGTGTCAATTGTTTATAGCAACGACAATATCTATCAAACAAATAAAATTAAAATTTTCTTTTGAAAAATACAACCATTCCATCAGTATTTTCTTACGACGTTGTCACGTTCAACTATCGTCAGTAAGCCGACTTTACAGACAACCAATTTTTTATATTTATTGTATTTGGAACAAACAAACAATTTTATGATCAATACTCAATTTCAATTACTAACTGTACGATTCATTTGAATATTGAAATTATGTCAATAGCTTAGTTACGCTCTCTAATACCACTGTTGCAGACGTTTCAAAACAGCATAATGGTTGAAATCAAATCTGAAGTCATAAATGAATATAATTCGAAACCTAAACCGATATCAAAACTTCTTAAAACGATACTCTATGTTGCTTTATTTTTGTTTTCAATAGAATTAGGGTTTATCAAGTATAAATCGTTGAAACAAAAAATCACTATTAAAATAACTGCTTTAATTCTCACATTAATACACGGAATCAGTTTTATGTTAATGGTTTACTATAAAAATTTTGCTTTGGGACTTTATTTATGGTATTCGCGATGTCTCATACAAATTTATGCTGATGTTCTCATATTGCTATTTACCCCGGAGAGTAAAACATTTTGTTCATTTCTCAATCAAATGTATTCTATTGATGTTAAGATTGGTGTGGATAGCGATTCTTTTCGATTAGATATTAAACTTTTACTTTGCTGTATTGCATCAGTAGCTTATAAAATGGCAATAACCAGTATTTATTGTTTTAACTTCGATGATTGTTTTAGACCTGTTTGGCTTCAAGTATCATATTACATTCCTTACTTCTCTATGGACTTTCCTTTAATTTTTCTTTTCTTCATATTCTACTCGGCTCGATGCCGATTGGTCGCTTTAAGAAAATTTATTGAAAAAAGAGCATATGAGCCTTTGTATTATCAACATTTGTATAAAAACTTAATTGATTCAACTGAAACTGTTAAAAAAGCATTTGATCCGGTAGTAAGTAGTTTTTATTATTAGAAATTTTTTCAAATTATTGCTAGATTGAAATTAATGAACGAAACTAAGCGAGTCATCTGTAGCCTTAGTACAAGATTTGCTCTCTCACATTTGACGAGTCGTTTTCGTATATAAAGCTCTGTATCCTCAAAGTAAAATGGACCTAATAGCACTGGTTTTAAAGTCGCAAATCCTATTCTTCTTTCTGTTTAACAAACGTTCAGTCAAAAGCGCCAACTAAAGAATTTTAGGCAACTTTACCCATTTTACTGCGATGTTCAATTATTTTCATACTTGGAAAATCTTTTACTAAGGCTTCTTTGCTTTCTGTGAACACCGCCGCCCATGAACCTCAACCGCACCAGATAAACTGTTATTTAACACTAAAATTTTATTATTTACTCATTTTATTTTCAGTTTTGCGTAACATTATTTGCTGACATACCTTGTATCATGGTAATTATTTATGGGATAGTGAAAGAGATTAAATTTGCATCGGTGAGTTAACTCAGATGACTTTCAATATTTCTTGTGAAAAAAAAATGTTGAATTGACTTATTATTGCATTATGTTTACAGAAAAATCTTACTGCGTATGCAACTGAGAGTGCTGTCGTTTTATCGTCAATGATTGTAATTTTTGCAGCACCGATAGCAGCAAGTACCCTATTAGACGAAGTTAACAAAATAAAAATTTGTCTTTACAACATGCTTCTTGAAGACAAAGGTTTGTATCATTACTATTGTTCAACATCCAAATGATTGATGATTGGAAATCAAACTATTCATATTACCATTTTTTTAATACAAGGTCAAACCATTGCATCTTCAAGTTAACAAAAAATTGTTAGCTATTGGAGTCTGCAAAGAAACTGGAAGCCCAGAAATAGGAATTTAGTTCTGTTTTATCCCCGTTAAGTAAGATGTTTGGAGATCCAAGCTCCAAAATCATCTTCCTATAAAAGAGGAAAACTGTACCCACCTGTGAGACATCAATAGACCTAAAGGGCGAGAATAGTTTATGACGAAGAATGATGATTTCAGATAAACAACAAGAACGCGATATTCAAAATTTCATTAACTACATCGATGCTCGTCCATTTAAGTTCACGGTGCTCGGAATCATTCCAATGGATGCTACTCTACCTTTGATTGTACTTAATGTATCTATTACATACATCATTGTTGTATTACAATTAACACATTTGTATTGAACCTAATGATTATCTGAATTAATTCTTTGATTAGGAATTTACTCAAAACTTGAAAAAATCTTAACAACATCACCGATTTGTCCTCGTTACGAGCAAGTGCGATTGGTAATGAATATTATTAGTAACATCGATTTTCTTAACTTACTTTATTTAAGGTACAATTATAGTTATCTTGCAAAATCGTTTTTTGTAGTAGTGTGTTAAGATTTAAATTATCTTTACTTATAATAAAACTGTAACTGTCATGTTTTTCATTCGTGTCCGTCTGTTTGTCTGTCTGTCTGTCTTGAACGAATGAATGAATGAATGAGTGAATACACTTTTATTGTACACCAAAGAAAAAAAAGTAGTTACAGACATATAAATACATATCAAGAGAGTACAATTTGGTGGCCTTATCGCTACATAGCGATTTCTTCTAGGCAACCAATGGCGTAAAAGGAAAAAACATAGAAAAGAGGTAGGATCGGACTGTCTTCTGTATCTGGGCCGTGCATCTCGCTGAAACTACTAATGAATTCAAATGAAACTTTTCACGATTTGAAGTAATACTACAAGGTACTTTTTATCCCTAAATTTAGTTAAGTTTTTTTGGGAGAGGGGATGAAAGTGTTTGACGATCTACCACCATAATTCTGTCAAATAAAAATCAATCGAAATATCTATTTTTGTACTGATTGGAGATAGAGGCCAGAACTCCTCAGCACCTGCAACCTTAGGGGTTGCACCCCTCACTAAAGGCTTAACAAAACTGAATACGTAAAGAGCTTCCATATTTTTTAAGAGTACTTCAGTGCTAGGACTAAATGAAAAATGTTAGAAATTTTCTTGGTTAACCTTAAGTATACGAATCAACTAATGCGATTTCTTTTTCCTTCAACGATTAGTATTAGGTAAGTTATAGGAGCTACGACTGATGGATACCAAATTATCTCAAACAAACTTCCAAAGACGAGCACCCATCTTTTTACTCACTTGGATCAACTTTCCTTACCCAACGCTATCGACTGATTTCAGTGCTGCTGTTGTGCCACACATTATTTACACACATTTTTATAGAGAACTAGCGTACCCAGCCCGCTTCGCCGGGCTAGATTTTGCTTTATTTTATTTAAACAATAAACTTACATCATTAAATTTTTAATTTAAGTCTCATAATATATCAAATCATTTATTTCTCTCCGTATTCATTCTCTTCTATTCTCTTCTCGAGCGGGTGAAGATCATTATCTACACCCATGTACACCCAACAATAGAAAATCATCATAGTAAATAAAAGCTGTATTTCAGTTTGACAGTTCAAAAATAGGATTGCTCCAATCGTCACCAAACTTACAGGATTACTCGCCAGGTCAATCCGGAGATTCCCTGAAAGTTTCATTGAAATTGGTCCAGCCGTTTCGGAGCCTATACGGAACATACCCACGCACTTTCTCTTTTATATATATATAAAGATATATTAAAAGTGTTATAAATAAGGCAATACATAAATAGTGCTTCGGGCCGGGTTTAAGAGAAAGAATTCCGGATTTCTCGTAGGATTGAGAATATTCCCTGTGGTTCATGTGCCCTTCTCCAGAAAGAAAGCTACCGTGCCGATTTGCGCAGTCGGCAGCGACCCTGCTTTCTGAGTCCAAGGCGTGGATTCGATTTCCACAACTGGAAAATGTTTGTGTGATGAAAATGAATGTTTATCAGAGTCTAGGTGTTTATCTGTATATTATAAGTATTTATGTATATTATTCATAAAAATTATATTCATCAGTCATCTTAGTACCCATAACACAAGCTACGCTTACTTTGGGGCTAGATGGCTATGTGTCGTATTATATTATTATTGTTATTTAGATTTCCAATAAGCTTGCGAAGATTCCCTGTGTTTTATATGCCCTTCTCCAGAAAGAAAGCTACCAGGAAATTTCATGTGTCCTTAAGATAAGTTCAAACGTTTTCCCGGTAGATGGCTACAAACAACAACAACAAGAAAGATACACTTTAATGTTTATAGTTATTTTAATAAATTATTAATATAACTGAAGGTTATATTCATAATTTCAGGCATCAGTTCATCCAATATACTGCAGCCCTAATTTGAACCGGTTGTTTTTCGCATTTCACTCTTCTGGTCAGTAATACGTATGCATCCCTGTCTATTACCTCATCTATACTACTAAAGAAAGATTTTCTGTTTGTTTGTTTGTACCCAATAGGCTCCGAAAGTTCTAGACCCCTTGTAACCATTCCTTCGCTGAAAGAAAGCTGGAATATCAAGAAGTAGCAAAGGCTATAATTTATGTTCGAAAAAATTGGAGATCCGTAAGAAAATCGCAGTAAAGTAATTCAAAGTAGCAAAATATTGTCTATAGAATTCATTACTTACAACAACTTTTTCTTGAGACGTCAAAAGTATGTACATCATTGAAATTGTCATTATTACCAAGAAAAAAGTCCGCGAGGTAATATATCTAACAATCATAGTTAGGTTAACGAGACACCGTGAGCGGTGGCATCCTTATATGGTTGATATTCCATCAACACGCACGAAACGGTTTTTTTTCACGTTTCTGATACGTACCACTAGTATGTGGAACGCCCTCACGGCAACTGTGTTTTCTGCTACGCATAATTTGAGTACCTTCAAGGCAAGAATGAATAGTCTTTTTAACTAACATAAGTTAATAAAAAAAAAATCGCAATAGCAGCTTTTGCGTTCTAAAATGTTATTAAACTGCCGGTGGAAACAAAAATAAAGCAGTAAAATATTTTTTTTAATTCATTCCAATTGCACATTTAATTTAGTATTAATCTCTAGTTTAGAAAATTTAAGAACTACACCTAAACAAAACAGTTATTTTAAAGATCACTTAATTCAATTTTTTTTTTAAACTACAGTACACAACTTAGATATATTTAGAACTTGAATTTACACATTAATTAAATGCCACAAATCTCTCAAAAAAAACTGTTCCAACGGCATGCTCTAAAAAGAAAAACGAATGCGGACGAAGTTACGGAGAACAAACAGTAAGTACCACATTTAATATAATGATATATAATATGTGGTTACGATCATCGATCATGTTTTCATAGAACTAAGTTCTACAAGCACTCGTTTACAGTACAAGCCATTGAGCTGTAAACGAGTGCGGTAATAATTTTTCTTACTTTTCGTAGCAATTATTATATCATATTGTCTTCCTGTTATAACTAAAATAAATAATTTTAATTAGCCAACGATCTTTATCTTCAATCTTCATCTTCTAAAAAGCCATAAATAATAAACACAAATGTTTCATGTTTAAAAACAACACCTTCCCTATTGTAAGTGGTATATAAGGTTGTTTTAGACTTAATAAAAGCACTTAGCTTATTGTAAAACTATTCAAATTTGTATATATAGACTATTTTGTAGTGTTCAAACTATTTATGTTATAGTGATCAATAAACTTCAATTACTTACTTACTTTTAGTTTCGTATATCAAATGAACGAATCATTGAGTTATGGTCTCTTATCGCCAGATGTTGTCGTTTAGAACAGCAAAATGGTTAAAATAAAGTCTGTAGTTACAAATGCATATCAACTGACACCCAAACCAATATCAAAACTCCTAAAAGCTATATTCTTTGCTATTTTATTTATGTGTTCAATGGACTTAGGGTTGATCAAATACAAATCATTTCTACAAAAAATAACTATTAAAATTACTTCTTTATCTGTCATTTCAATATACGTTATCAGTTTCTACATATTGGCTTATTATAAAAATTTCGCTATGCAAGATGTTTATGTTTATACACGATATCTCGTGGAAATTTATACTCACGTTCTTATACTATTTTTTATACCAGAGAATAAAACATTTTGTTCCTTTCTTAATCACTTGCATTCTATTGATGCGAAGATTGGCGTGGACAGCGATTCTTATCGATTAGATATTAAGATTTTATTATGTTGTGTTGCCTCAATAGCCTACAAAACGTTAATAGGTGTGGTTTATTGCATTAATCTCAATCAATGTATTAAACCTCTTTGGCTTCAATTAATATATTTTGTCCCCTACTCCTGTATGGACTTTCCTTTAATATTTTTATTCTTTATATTCTACTCCGCTCGTTGCCGATTGATTGCTTTAAGGAAAAAAATTTCAAGAAGAGGATGCGACTTCCTGGATTTTCAGTGTTTATATAAATCCTTAATCGATTCAACTGAGGCTGTTAAAAAAGCATTTGATCCAGTAGTAAGTAGTGCTATTCAATAACGTGATATAAATATATTTTATTCCCTTTTTAAATTATTATTATTACTTAGTAATTAATATTTTTTATTTAATAGTAATTTTATTTTAAATGATTAAATATGAAATAAAACATCTGTATCACAATATGGTTAAAATTCGGTGACCTATTTGGGGAAACCGAGGGTTTTGTCTGTGCAATTATGGACGAAGTCATCAAAACGAAACAACCGGAAACACATTATGAAAGATGGCACTCTCAGATATATTTCGAGCGTTTCATCACCTTGGGAAGTCCCTCAGGAATATAGTTTCCGGGTGTTCTCATTTTGCTAACGGCGAATACCTACTTGCACAGACATAATCGAGTAGCCAGGATACGAGTGACATCGAACGATTATCAGGTATATTACATCTAATAGACCTGATATAGTGCTAGTCGACTGATCAGTGCGCCGTGAAACACGTTCACATTTCTATTCCACGTGACGATAATCTGGTGAAAACTGAAAGGATCTAAATACTTGGACCTAGCTCACGAGATTCCCGCCATGTGGAGTGTTGAGTCGACCGTTATTGTTTCGATAGTCTTTTCAGTCAGTGGTCTTCTCGCGAAAAGCTTCGACCAACATCTTAAGAAGCTTTTCCTTGGTTGTTAGATCAAGGGTCGGATAAAAAAGACAATAGTCCTTGAAACAGCGCGTATTGTGAGGAGGTTCCTCACTCTGGAGCACCGGTTGCTCACGCACTCAAAAGCCCCGCAAGCGGAGAAGTGGATTTTTTTTTTAATAATTTGGCATTGTTAACATTTTAAAAAGAAAAATGTAAAGTAATAAATGATACTAAACAATTATTTTATTTTCAGTTTTACGTAACATTACTTGTTGACGTTCCTAGTATTATGTTTACTATATATGTTATAATTAAAGAGATTACATATGCGTCGGTGAGTTGATAAAACCTAATTTAAAAGAATATTTTTATGCCATTCTGTTAAATTCAAGTTTTCTTACCATCTGTTTTTTTTTAATTATATTTCTAGAAAAATCTTACGGGGTATACATCTGAGGGTGCTATCGTTTTATCATCAATCATTGTAATTTTTGCACCAGCAGTGGCAGCTAGTTTATTAACAAGTGAAGTTAACAAAATTAAAATTTGTTTTCATAACATGCTTTTTGAAGTAAAAGGTCAGTATGAAAGTATTAATTAATAAAAAAAATGATTAAAAAAATACATAATCTTCTCTTCTCGTCATAATTATAATGTCAAAAAATTGACGTCTACTGCTGGATATAGGTCTTATATTATAGACCCAAGCGGCAAAAGACCGTGGTATTTTGAACCCCCTAAATAAGTCTTATATAGGGAGTTCCAAATACCACGGTCTTTTGCCGCTTGGGTCCAGTGGCTCACTGCGACTCCATCCGTCCACCTCGTGGAGGTTCTACCAAAGCCACGTTTACCGGTGCGAGGTTGCTTTACCAACACCTACCTCCAACATAATTCGGTTCTCCGAGCTTTGTGCCCCGCCCACTGCCACTTTAGCTTCACGACTCTTTGAGCGACGTCGGTAACTCTAGTTTTTCTACGCATCTCCTCATTCCTGAATTGATCGCATAAAGATCTGTCTCCACCGCCCGCTGAGTGGCCCCGAGCCTTCTTATGCGACCCATGGTTAATAACCCCTTTTTACAACTATATGTCATCACCAAAATACCTTAGTGTCTGAAAACCAATGTATTCTAACAGTGCGTGTTGCCAGTGATGATTTATTACTTTTATCTTTTTAAAAGCCATGTTGATGTATCACGAGGCTTTTGAATTCCGGTCCGGGCAATTTTTTTCAGATATTGGAGTTTTTTGAATTTAAAGTGAGAGCCCGGAAAGTTTTAGCGTTTTTTCATTCCTGTGACTCAAAGCGTGCGTCCCCAGTAAATCCAAATCACATTGGACAGCTTCCAAAGTCTCAGCTCTTTTCTCCTTCTCTTAAAAGTGAAACTGTCTGGGTCCCCGATTCCTGAGGTCATCTGGGTGTGGGGCTTATTACTTATCCACTGTCACGGGTCACTGTCTCGCCCACACTATCCATACGTAACCAAAGCCGAGGTCCAAGACTCGCAGGAGGCTTTCTCCGCCGACGACATACGTCGAACCCTAGGATGAACTACTAACGAGTTTTCGAGCTCTTTCCCCCCAAATAAGGTAATGCTGTTACAATGCTTCAGGTAATAAATGATGAAACAAAAACAGATGGTCCACTAGATGGTAGCTGGGAATGGTAGAACCATCGCCTATAAACAGAGCAACACTTCGCAGAGCATGTAAGAACACGACCGACAAAATGCTGCCATGTGTCCGTCAACCTAAGGCGTAGATATTCCATCTATGATAGATTCCATCCAGATATGGCCATCTAAAACTTACTAAGTAATCCAAGGGATGATAATAATAATTATCATTACATATCATGATGATGAAGCGGTGATAGCCAAGTAATTAGAGCTTTGGCTTACCTTTTGGGGGGGGTGGACCGAGTTCGATCAATGAAAATATCAAAAAAAGATTGTGAAGTCCGCACATGGACAATCCGTACGGGCACACTTACAATCCGCACTTGGCCAGCGTGGTACACTACTAACACGCTGTAACCTAACCTCTTCTTTGAGAAGTGCTCTTCTCTGAAGTGAGCCTTCTCTGGTAAGATGATAATTATGATGATGAATGATTTCAGATATACAACAAGAGCGTGAAATACAGAAATTGATAAATTACATCGAAGCTCGTCCATTTAAGTTCACGGTGCTTGGAATCATTCCAATGGATGCTACTCTACCAATCATTCTGCTTAATGTATGTGTTACATACATTATTGTTGTATTACAATTAACCCATCTATATTAAATATGTTAACTGTCATTAATAAATGCTTAATTTGGTAAGTAATAAAACATATTTGAAATGAAGGCATTTGATTTTATTAAATGCGAGTTTATTTTATAGATCCTATACTTTTGCTATCTGATAGCCGCGTTATTTGTTTATTACGGTATTTATAAATCCCTTGAGAACCGTTTGTTTTTCTGAGATAAAAAGTAGCTTATGTTACACCGTCTTCTGAATTAACTTTACGCTAAAAGTCAAGTTGATTGGTTGCTTAGTTAGAGCGTGAAGGAAGGACAAACAAACGCATTTTCGCATTTATAATATTAGAAAGGATATACAGCCATATTTATCACAATATTTTTTACAGAATTTAAAAGTATTCTCTGTGAGTCTCGTGGATATAGGTAACATTTATTACAACTTAAACGTTATTATGAACCCCGTAGAGCCCTTTATTTTTTCGGGTAAAAAGTATCCTATCATCTCAACGGTGCAAGCTATTATAATATTTAAAAAACTTGCTCTTCACATAATTTTGTTAATTTTATAACAATATTAATAAACCTTCGTTTTTTTTTTATTTTAGAACCCTGTGAAATTAAGGCTCATTATCTCGCTCAGTAAAGACGACTATTATTATTTATTTATGTACTCATACTCATATTTAAGTATTTATGGTATATTAAAATATGTATTAGTATATTTATTTTTTATATTTATCAATAGTATTGTTGTATTTGTGTAGTCTGGTTTATGTATTAGTATGTGGATATTCGTATGTATGTACCCCCCACCTATTCGGTTTTCTTTTTATTTTTCCTAATCCTAAGGTTGCCTGGCAGCGATCGCTACTTAGCGATAAGGCCGCCTTTTGTATCCTGCTTCATTCTTCATGTTTGTTTTTTTTTGCTCGGGTTTATGAGTGGTGTACAAATAAAGAGTATAAATAAATAAATTAATTAATTAAATTCAAAAAGCGTCGAATGTACGTGTAGCATTATAATATTGATGCTTCTGAATAATTAGAAAGCACTTAGATTATTACAAAAGAAGTATGTATGTAATATTTAATGGCATTTTATATTATTATTTTACCCGTTTTAGCTTGATTATTTCTGAAAAACGAATTAGTTAGTTAGTTTTTCCAATACCAAAGTTGTAGTCGTTATAAAACATAATGTTTAAAGAAAAATCTGTAGTTAAATATGAATATCATCCGAAATCCAAACCAATATCAAAGCTCCTCAAGGCAATAATCTTTGTTACTTTATTTCTTTTTTCAATGGACTTAGGGTTGATAAAATACAAATCGTTTCAACAAAAAGTTACTATAAAAATTATTTCTCTAACTGTTATATCAGTATTCGCGATCAGTTTCTGCATAACGGCTTATTGCAAAAATATGGATGCGCACGATTTATTTTGGTATTCACGATTCCTTTTGGAAATTTATGCTCATGTTCTCATATTGTTATTTATACCAGAAAACAAAACATTTTGTGCATTTCTTAAGCACTTGCATTCTATCGATAAGAAAATTGACGTGGACAGCAATTCTTATAGATTAGATATCAAAATTTTAATATATTGTCTCACATCAATAGCTTACAAGATAGTTACAACTACAGTTTATTGTCTAAGTCTCGATGAATGTATGAAACGTATTTGGATTCAAGTAATATATTTCATACCTTACTCTTCAATGGATTTTCCTCTTATTTATCTTTTTTTCATATTTTACTCAACTCGTTGCCGATTAATTGCTTTAAGAAAATTTATTGAAAAAAAGAGATTTGAGCCTCTGTATTTTCATTATTTGTATAAATCCTTGATCGATTCAACTGAAACTGTCGAAAAAGCGTTCGAGCCAATAGTAAGTAGCACTTTGAAAATATTTCTTATACCATAATATCTATGTATATTAAAACAAAATAAACAAAATATTTGAGGGTACTCTATAAGAGATGCTGAACCCAAAACGAGCCTTTATTACTATACGGCCTTTGACGGCCGATTGGCGCAGTTTGCAGCCACCCTGCTTTCTGAGCCCAAGGCCGTGGGTTCGATTCCCACAA
Organism: Pararge aegeria; assembly: GCF_905163445.1. Classification (NCBI taxonomy): domain Eukaryota; kingdom Metazoa; phylum Arthropoda; class Insecta; order Lepidoptera; family Nymphalidae; genus Pararge; species Pararge aegeria. Next base: position 3,360,353 of record NC_053201.1, read on the forward strand.
CTGGAAAATGTTTGTGTGATGAGCATGAATGTTTTTCAGTGTCTGGGTGTTTATATGTATATTCTAAGTATTTATTTATAAAAATATTCGTCAGTCATTTTAGTACCCATAAAACAAGCTACGCTTACTTTGGGGCTAGATGGCGATGTGTGTATTGCCGTTGTAAAAAAAAAAAAATCTTCGTACTGATCTTCGTTCATTCGTAGATCCACCTATTGAGGTCATTGATAGTCCCACAGTTTCCGCTATCACGACTTCATCATCAGTACACTAAAGTCGAGTGCTGCAGTTACCATTAATGTCGATGTCAAATCCGTTCCAATTGAGAAGCTTAAAGACTTCTCCCTCACTCCTCACTGCAATTGGGTTGGTTATCAATGTTTATTTAATAAAATAGTTTTTTTTTCAGTTTTGCGTTACATTATTTGCTGACATCCCTTGTATTATGTTAATTATTTATGAAATAATAAAAGGGATTACAATTGCATCGGTAAGATGATCAAATTATGTTTTGAATGATATATTCCTTAATTTTATTGGAATGCATGGAACTTTCCTAGACACTATCTTAATTTCCATTATATTTTAGAAAAACATTACGGAGTATTCATCTGAAGGTGCTGTCGTTTTATCATCAATTATTGTGATTTTTGCACCAGCGGTTGCAGCAGGTTCCCTAATGACTGAAGTAAACAAAATTAAAATTTGTTTTTATAACAAACTTCTTAAAACAGAAGGTCGGTATTATTACAATATTTATTATATAAGTGAAATTACGTATCCAAAGAAATTCTCCATGGCAGCCTTGAGTTAGGAATATGGTGATGTTTTATAACATGTTAAGACCCGTCTACACTTTTAGCCTGTCTGACTTTAAACCTTTGAGGAAGGAGGACTGTGTTAAGTAGTAATTTATTTATTTATTTATTTATTTATTTATTTATTTAGGAAGCCAACGTTATATACAATGCCTTAAAATTATTATAAACATAACGATAATATTCTGAATTTTACATTGTATACCCCACTTACAGGCTAACTCTCCATGCATCATGAAATATAGTCGTTCTTCAATATACAGAATCTAAAACTAAAAAGATAAATTTAAAAAAAATACAAAAGATACTACAAACTATAATAAAAATAAAAATAAAAGAGGATTACATAACAAACAGTTTTTTAATTTAGCGCTTATAACGGAATTGTAAAAAATATCTATATCAGCTTTATTAAATGAACAATTGTAGGCTGAGACAATTCTATTTATCGGGGCGGACCTGCCTAGATTAGTTTTTGTGAATGTAGGCCTAAAAGTTTGCTTATTCTTGATATAAGAATATATACTTAGGTACTGCCAATCTTATCCTGTCCGCTAAACTTGAACAATCAATACCACCATTAATAATTTTATGTAAGAAACAAAGATCTATCATGTTTCTGCGATTCGTGAGTGAAAGAGTTTTATAAATGCTTAATAGGTTATTATAGCTAGTATCTTCATTCAATATTTTGTCCTTGTAGCCTAAGTGTCGTAAAAACTTCTTTTGTACTCGCTCTATTCAGTTTTGTTTGTTTTTCTCTATTTAACGTTAATATATATAGGATAGTAATAAATATGAATATTTTCAGATCCACAACAAGAGCGTGCTATTCAAAAATTGATAAATTACATTGAAGCTCGTCCATTTAAATTTACGGTGCTTGGAATCATTCCAATGGATGCTACACTACCATTGATTGTTCTTAATGTATGTTTTACGTACATCATTGTTGTATTACAATTAACCCATTTGTATTAAATGTAGTCTCAAATAAATTCTTATATTATGTATCTTGAACTCCAAATTAGTCATTAAATTGTGAAGTTTAAAAGCCACAATTTAGTAACATAGTAGTCAAATAAATTATTGTCCGATGCTTTTGATAGTATTAAACACACATTTATTTACGAACGGTTATTTTAGTATAAGCCTTATAAATTACAGTTGCGCTGTTTAAACATTTCTATTAATCCAATTTTTTTTATAGACTTTTTAAAATAATTGTAAATTTGTAATGAAAATATACCTACTTATGTTGTACTTGTGTGTTGTGTAAATATATATTTATTTTTATTTAATGATTTTTATTCCACTAGTTATCACTTGACTGCAATCTAACCTGGTAAGTAATTATGCAGTCAAAGATAGGGGCTTAACATTTTGGGTGTATGGCAGTTATGTTAAACCAGGTTAGGGGTATAACCAGTTTTTACGCGAAATCCTACCGGAACGCTATATCGCTTGGCGGCACGTCTTTGCCGGTAGCGTGGTAAGCTCGGATGAAGTCTTCCACTAGACCAAAGAAACTGAAGAAATCATAAATTCCAAATCGAACGAAACGTCCAACTTATAAGACCACAGCCTCTGTGCACTGCGGTAGAACCGGATAAAGCATTGCATTGTATTGTCACAGGTACGTGAGAAGTACACGAATCGGTAAGCGGTAATCGGTTTTTCTAGTATATTTGAGTAAAACCCGTTTAGAAAATGGGATACATAGATAGATACTTGATTGCACACAAATACATTAAAAACAAACACATACAGAGAAATACATTTTACACAAATTGGTATGCAATGGCGGTCTTATTGCTAAAGCATTCACTTCTAGACAACTTTATATTACGTTACATAGTACATAGTATTTTACGTTCAAGGTGAAACGGGTTGATATAAAGCAATTTGCAGTCCGATTAACAACCCAGATCTCACTTTACCAACAAAGGGTTTAAAATAGCACCCCTTAAAAATAATAAAAAAAGGTGGGGCGAGAGATAATCCTTCCTAAGGGCTGCTCGCGATTTTATGCCTTCTTTATGTTGCCCTTAAAACTGTTCAAATTTAAGATGGCCCATAAAACCTGGATTATATTCATAACAGATAAAATATTTTAATGGCGACTTACGTTATTTTATTTGTTTATACAATCCGAGTTATTGTTCTTCGGAAATTTTATTGTCCATCCTATTTAAGAAGTTGGGGTGATCGCAGGAGTTATGAGCCCATCTGGGATCAGGTTTATTTCCTAAAGCTATATTGACAATTTTCTTGTTACAATTAAGTCTAATATAGATAGTTATAGATAGATAATATAAAATTTAAAAGCTTTACGGCTAATAAGACATTTTGCACTTGGTATTTTTAAGAATAATATTTCGTGCTACAATCCTCGGATTAGAATGTGTCGCCTATACAATGAATTTACAACTTCAATGGATGTTTTTGATTATAGCTACTCAATTATAATCTTTAAAATTTTATTAAAATTATAAATTAAAACCAGTTTGCTACTTCGTTTTGCATATTTAAAGTCACACACTTATTAAAAAAAATAAAAAAATGTACACGCTGGACAGCTATATAGACTTATAACGGAATAGAACTTTTATGTTTTATAAGAATTAAGTTTAAGTTACAACTGTAAGTTTTTATTAGTTGTTAATAAATAAAATAAAATAAGTTTATTATCAGTGCGGTACCAGAACTCTGACGCTGTGGCGTCCAAAATAGTGAAACAGCCCGTAATTGCGTGCTTAATGTAACGGACTCATGAAATGGCCTTTGGCAATGGATACTTGATGGTGAGCGGGAAACCATTGCCTGTAAAAAGAGCAACAAATCGAAGGGCATGCAAATCAACGCGTCCTACAAAACGATACACACATCGCCATCTAGCCCCAAAGTAAGCGTAGCTTGTGTTATGTGTACTAAGATGACTGATGACTATTTTTTTATGAATACTTATAATATACAGATAAACACTCAGACACTGAAAAACTTTCATCTTCAGCACACAAACATTTTCCAGTTGTGGGAATCGAAACCACGACCTTTGACTCAGAAAGCAGGATCGCTACAAACTGTGCCAATCGGCCGTCAAGATCTTTAAAGTTAACAACATAAGACGTTCAAACTCTGATCAAAATAATAACACTTTTTTTTTGGAAAAACGTACAAACACACTTTTACTTTTGTAATAAGCAGTAGTAAGTTATATAAGTAAGGTTTTTGACGTGACAACGTCTTATAATTCGATGGAGCCGGCTGCTCATCATCACTCACCAGAATGTGAGATTGCACTCGAGAGCTAATTTGTAGTGGAATAAAAAAAACCGTGTGTGTACTTATGTACCTACCAATGCATACATTTAAAGAATGTGTTAAAACACATTTATTACAGCGAGGTTATTATACAATTGATGAATTTCTTAATGACAAGGTTGCTTGGAAGCATCCAGCTCCGCTTTCATCTCTCACAAGATAGAAAAATGAATTTTAAAATGTAAAATGTAAATTGTTGATATTGGAAAAGAGCAACTGCTGAGTTTCTTGCCGGCTTCTTCTCGGTAGAATCTGCCTTCCGAACCGGTGGTAGAGTCACTACACACAGACAGACTTGACGTTTCAAAAGTGCTTATATTATTAGGCCTACTTGAAATAAATGAATTTTGAATTATGATATTTTTTTTAATTTTACATGCGATAGAAGTTATACTTCTTTGGCGTGACAGGATAAAAATCTTTAAAAAATTTATTAATTAAATCACCGGAATGTACACTGTCAAACCTTTTATTGAAAAATAAAATTGTTGACTATAGCTAACTTCAGAGTGTCGGTTTTCCGTGGCGAAGCGCGCGCGCATCGTAAAAATTTACTCTTATCATTTTTACCTAACGCGCCAAAAGAAGTATAACTTCAAAAATCAGCATTCCAACAATGCTACTTTGCGACAGAAATAAGTATCGCGCTAGTACTTGCCTGGCCGAGCTCATCACAAAAAGCTTATATTAATAAGAAGTCTCTGCTTGCAAATTTCTTAAACAATACTCTATGAGCTGCACAATACATTTCTACTCCATACATCAAAGTTCGTGTCCCACAGGCGACAACCAGATGAATTCCACACCATCCATCATCTTTGTACCGTCCCCAGAGTCCAATGGTACAAAAGTTAAATTGACTGCACTTTATAATATCCCATTAAAGATAAACGCTCTTATTACAAAAGCTATAGAAATGACTTTTGAATGACATAATTTTTAATACGTACAAACTTCCGACATAGACTTCGCTCTTATTGCGTGAAGCGTAGAAGCGAAATTAAAACGACACAATTTTTTTGAGCTGTCTTCTTATACTAAATGACAAATCGAAAAGTTTATTATTAAGAAACACTTGAAGTTAAAATTATAATCAAAATTAAAGAGAATTCACTAGAGAATTTTGTTAATAAAAAACAAGATTGCTACGTTTCTTTTGTATAGGTAGCTTAGAAAGAATCACTTTTAGTGATAAGGTCATCTTTGCATTCGATATTTTTAAGTTTACCCATTGTATTTATTACTTTATTACGCATTAAAATAAAATAAATAAAAGACATAATAGGAAATTAAAGCGAAAGGTACATTTAACCTCAGTAGTATTTCAAAAACATAAATGTTTTTCGAGAATTTCAATTAATAATTGATTATGATGCATAAATATGAATAAAAAAATAAAATGCTTCATCGACAAAATAATTTTATTAGCGTTGAAAAGCGATCGCATCGCTACAGCGATACCAAACAACTTTTGACTCTTCTCATTGTTTTAATAATCCTAAGTTTGTCTGGCAGAGACCATTTAGCAAAACGGTAGCCTTTTTTATCCTTTAACTTCGAGTTTCTGCTTTTTCTGACCATATTTTGTTCTCGTTGTTCAAATATAGAGTATAAATAAAAAAAATAGCAATGCATAGACAAAAATAGTACAGAAATATAAATACGTAACAAAATAAACGTTCCATATTTATCGTTTTAACCAATTCCATGCAATTATTTTTAATAACCTCAATTAGGTGCATTTAGCCAGCGCACAGTTGCGACAAACAATCATTAATATGAAATTAGTCAATATTAAATTCTACGTACGCAATAAATTAATATCGAGTCTACAAATAATACCGCTAGGCAAGACCGCAACGTCGATTCGGTTCCCCTGAATTACGAAAACGAATGTAGTGTGCAATATTATTTTTTCCCAAAGTTTCATTACAACCTTATTAATTAATTCGTATTTTCTTTAAACATATCCCTATCCCTATCCCTACTAATATTATAAATGTTAATGTAAGTTTGTTTGTTACGCAAAAACTACTGAACCGATCCTCATGAAACTTTGTACACATATTCTTGGAAGTGTTAGAAGTAATATAGGATACTTTTTTATCCCGACATTAAGCTCGGTCCCTATGGGAGAAGGCATGAAAGTGACGATTTTACACAATAACTCCGGCAAATTATAACCGATTTAAAAAAATATTTTTGTACTATAGAGGTTATAATATGTGTTTAATTTTCCTCATACTTTGTGAAGATCTGAATGTGGTTGGAGATAGAGGACAGAACTCCTCATTTAAAGCTTAGCGATACTTTAATTTTTTTTAGAACTACAACTAAATTGAATGCCACATCAAAAAACAAAATCAAACGCAGACGAAGTCGCGGGCAACAGCTAGTCTTTTATAATACAGTTGTATTATAAAAGAGCCTCGATTGTGGCCTTCACTTGGTCCGTCCATCTCATCGGTGAACTACCGCGTGCTCTGGTACCTTCTACTTTCCCTTGAACCACAAGACGCTCAACGGACACGTCATTACGCCTGGACAGGTGACCGAAGAAGCTAAGAATTTGCGCTTGAACTGCAGAAGATAGGCGCTGTTTGTTGCTGAGTTCGTTAAGAATTGATTCATTAGTACGGGACATGTTCCAGGTCACTCCCAACATTCTCCTCCAGCACCACATGTCAAGAGCATCCATTCTTTTCTTCTCAGTCTCCCTCAGGGTCCACGTCTCCGAAGAGTAGAAAAATATGGGGAGTATCAGTGCTTTAACTAGCTGGATCTTTATGGCTTTCGATATATTACGATTAATCCATATCCTTTGCAACTTGTCCATAGCCGATCTAGACATTGCCATTCGTCTCTTGATCTCGTCAATGCTGCCACCAGTATTGGAGATCTGTGCACCTAAATAGATGTACGATTGGATCACATAAATAGAATAAAATAAAAAAGCCTTTATTCTTATACCAATTATTGCAATTATTGCAACCTAACCCAACCAACAGATTAGCCCGCTACCATTTTAGAAAAATGGCTAATCCGTTGGATGTATGGTAGTTATAAGTCATACCGCTAATCGGTTTCACGAAAACGTAGCGGAGCGCTAAATCGCTTGGCGGCACGCTTTTGTTGGCAGGGTAGTAACTAGCTCGGCCTCAGAGCCTCCCACCAGACCAGACGAGAGACAATTCAGAATTTATAAATTCCCAAACTATCCCTGCCGTTGATCGAACCGAATTTCCCAGGGAGGTTGCCAAAAGTTATCAGTTTTAAAATGATTGTAGAAACAAAAGCCTCCTCTAGTATTTCGTAGTTCCGAACGGATATTAATAAAGAGCTTAAAATCGACACTGATATATCGACGACCGATTGCCATACAAATCTCCGAACGCTTTTACTGGCTCTGACTTGCACACAATGTGACAAAATAAAGCAAAATATGGTCTCCCACATTCTATTTAGTATTCGCTTTAAGCTCACTGTCTTTCTATAGTAATTTATTTTTGTGGTAAACACCTTTATTTTTAAAACCGTTGTGAAAAACGTCAGTTACGAGTTTATGGTACAGAGACGATGTCTGTTTAAAGTGACTCCATTCCAACATCATTTTACAATTTAACAATCATTGTTCTATCTTGCGTGAGAAGCAAGCGGAGCGGTTTGCCTCCAAGCAACCTTGTCATTAGGAAATTCATCAATAGTATAGTATAAAATATGGCGATAACCTCTGCTTCTTCTACGGATCTCCTCATTCTTTATTTGATCATGAAGCGATACTCCAAGTAGAGACTCGATCGCCTCTTATGAGGCTCTTAGTTAGCAAACAAGTTTCCGAGCCATAGGTCGTCACTGGCAACACGCACTGATCGAAGACTTTGGTAGACACTGAGGTATTTTGGATGAGAAGATATCAAGGAGTTTCCCGAACGCAGCTCATTCGAGTTGGATTCGTGTTGGATTTAATTGTACACCACAGAAAAAAAAATCAGAAAAATAGAACAAGTACATAGAAATAGGGGTGTAAGTGGGTGTGGGGGGTGTAAGTGGGTGTGGCTAGTACCAGTCAGCCTCCCAAATTGCCAACCTCACCTGCACGTGGTGCACCCTGCCGTTTAACCGACGAGGCTCTGGCGACCGACAAGTGGCGGTATAACCACTTCGAATTGGCTAGGCTGAACAAATGGCACAGACCGGTGTCGGGCAGCAGCGACGCCGGGGCGATCAGTCTAGCCCTGCGATGACCAACCCGCCTGCCCAGCGTGGTCATTATCGGGCATATCTTTAATGGGAAGGAGAAAAAAACCACAGCCCCTAGTTCCCGGCGGCCCCGCTATTCCTGGCTCTGGCAGCGGTTATGGTAACGGCGGGGCAAGGGGTGTTAAGAATCTCCGGCAGAGATTCCGCTGCCAACCCCGACGACTTGACCTGGCAACATACAACGCACGCACGTTGAGGACCGATGGAAAGGTGATTGAGCTGGAAGAAGTGGTGAGCAAGTTGCGCTGGGATATTATAGGATTGTCTGAAGTCCGGCGAGAGGGGGAGGACTCGATAATCTTGGAATCCGGCAACTTGTTTTACTACCGGGAGGGTGACCAACAGTCACAGGGTGGTGTCGGGTTTATCGTCCACAAGTCTCTCGTCAACAATGTTGTAAAAGTCGAAAGTGTGTCGAGCAGGGTAGCATACCTTATACTCAGAATTACCAAACGGTATTCGTTGAAGGTCATACAGGTATACGCGCCGACTTCGGCACACCCAGACGAGGATGTAGAGGTTTTGTATGAGGACATTTCAAAAGCCATACATGCCTCGAACACCTACTACAATATTGTGATGGGGGATTTCAACGCGAAGCTTGGCGAGCGAACTGGTTCAGAGTTGAGGGTGGGGCAATTTGGGTATGGGCAACGGAACCACAGGGGTCAAATGTTGGCTGACTTCATGGAGAAGGAGGGCCTTTATATGATGAACTCCTTCTTCAAGAAGCGGCCACACAGGAAATGGACCTGGATAAGCCCCGATGGTTCCACGAGAAACGAGATCGACTTCATCATGTCTACCAAACGGCATGTATTCAATGATGTCTCTGTGATCAACAGGGTTAAAACCGGAAGTGATCACCGTATGGTAAGAGGCACATTGAGTATAAACGTTCAACTTGAAAGAGTCAGACTGGTGAAGTCTACACTCCGGCCTACTCGTGCCCATATTCAAAACCCCGAGAGCTTTCAACTAGAACTACAGAACCGGTTCGGTTGCCTAGCAGATTGCGACACTGTGGACGATTTGAACAACAGGCTGGTGGAAACTGTCCAAACAGTCGGGTCCAAATTCTACAAGGCCCACCGTAGAAACAAGGCCAATAGGTTCTCAACCAATACACTCAAGCTTATGACGGAGAGGCAAGAGATGAGACTACAGTCTATAGCAGACGCGTCCGCTTACCGGCGGATTAATAGGCAGATCTCTAAATCACAGACTCGTGATATGCGGCACTTCAATACAGAGCGTATTAAAAATGCCATCGAGCAAAACAGAGGCTCTAAAGTGTTCGCTAGAGATCTGTCTATCGGTCAGAGCCAGTTGATGCGACTGAAGACCAATAATGGTAGTCTTGTCTCTTCCAAACCTGAGATCTTGGGTGAGGTTGAGAACTTTTATGGACAGTTGTACACCACAGTACAGACGCCTGTTGAAGATTTGGCTAAGGATCCTAGAGCCAAATTAACTCGACACTATACCGAAGATATCCCAGACGTCAGCCTATACGAGATTAGTGTGGCTCTCAAGCAGCTTAAAAATGGCAAGGCGCCGGGTGATGACGGAATAACGGCAGAACTCCTGAAGGCAGGTGGAAAACCGATACTGAAAGTCCTTCAGCGATTGTTTGATTCCGTTATTCACCAAGGCACAACGCCAGAGGCATGGCACAGGAGTGTGGTGGTTCTGTTCTTCAAAAAAGGTGATAATACCTTGTTGAAGAATTACAGACCCATCTCGCTGTTGAGTCATATCTACAAGCTGTTTTCGAGAGTCATTACGAATCGTCTCGCTCGTAGGTTTGATGACTTCCAGCCTCCCGAACAAGCCGGTTTCCGTAAGGGCTTTAGTACCATAGACCACATTCATACGCTGCGGCAGGTTATACAGAAGACTGAAGAGTATAACCGGCCACTTTGCTTAGCGTTTGTGGACTATGAAAAAGCCTTTGATTCGGTGGAAACTTGGGCTGTGTTTAGGTCACTGCAGAGATGCCGAATTGACTACCGGTATATCCAAGTGTTGCAGTGTTTGTACAAAAACGCCACTATGTCAGTTCGTATACAGGATCAGACTACGAGACCAATCCAATTGCAGCGAGGCGTGCGACAGGGAGATGTTATCTCCCCGAAACTATTTACCGCTGCGTTGGAGGACGTCTTTAAGCTTCTGGAATGGAACGGACTTGGCATCAACATTAACGGCGAGTACATCACTCAACTTCGGTTTGCCGACGATGTAGTCATAATGGCAGAGACTCTGGGAGACCTAAATACGATGCTCGATGGCCTCAGCAGAGCTTCTCAACAGGTTGGCCTACGAATGAACATGAGCAAGACGAAGATTATGTCTAATGCTCATGTTCCGCTTCAACCAGTAATCGTTGAGAACACTGCACTCGAAATTGTTGACGAATACGTATACCTAGGACACACGATCCAGTTAGGTAGGTCCAATTTCGAGAAGGAGGTGAACCGCCGAATCCAACTCGGATGGGCAGCGTTCGGGAAACTCCGTGCCATCTTTTCGTCAGAAATCCCTCAGTGCCTGAAGACGAAAGTCTTCGAACAGTGCGTGTTGCCAGTGATGACCTATGGCTCTGAAACATGGTCGTTAACTCCATAGTTAACGACCATGTTTCAGAGCCATAGGTCATCACTGGCAACACGCACTGTAGCCTCATAAGAAGGCTTAGAGTCACTCAGCGGGCGATGGAGAGAGCTATGCTCGGAGTATCTCTACGCGATCGAATCAGAAATGTGGAGATTCGTAGAAGAACCAAAGTTACCGACATAGCTCAACGAGTCGCGAAGCTTAAGTGGCAATGGGCCGGGCACATAGTTCGGAGAAAGGATGGACGTTGGGGTCCCAAGGTGCTGGAATGGCAGCCCCGTACTGGTAAGCGCAGCGTTGGTCGACCCCCAACGAGGTGGACAGACGACATTAAGCGCGTCGCAGGTAGCCGTTGGATCCAAGCGGCTCAGAATCGTGGAACTTGGAACTCCCTACAAAAGACCTATGTCCAGCAGTGGACGTCTATCGGTTGATGTGATGATGACATAGAAATAAAAAGGTTTTATTTGGATAATACTTTATTAAAGTGCACAAGATATTATTTGACGGCCGATTGGCGCAGTTTGCAGCGACCCTGCTTTCTGAGTCCAAGGCCGTGGGTTCGATTCCCACAACTGGAAAATGTTTGTGTGATGAGCATGAATGTTTTTCAGTGTCTGGGTGTTTATATGAATATGGCTATTTATTTATGTATATTATTCATAAAAATATTCATCAGTCATCTTAGTACCCATAACATAAGCTACGCTTACTTTGGGGCTAGGTGGCGATATGTGTATCGTCGTAGTGTATTTATTTATTTATTTATTTATTTATTATCTCATAAATCAATGTTTGGGAAGGCATTTAGCCCCAAGATACGGGGTTTCCTAGTTTAGGTTGGGTTAGGTTTCCAAAGATGTATTGTAATGAGTTTTTCTAATAAATATTTTCTATTTCTTTTTCTATAATTGCATCTGGCTGTCCTTCTTTATGTTTCTTCCTAGCATTCAAACGAATGTACCGATTAGAACGGATATTTTGCAATACGTACATTTGACGACGGGTACGTTCTTATTTGATTTTATTATATTTTGCGGACCCAGCTGATGGCCCACCTGATGGTAAGTGGAAAACCATGGCCTATAAACAGAATACACTTCGGAGGGCTTGCAAGGGACTCGTCCTGAATTCCGTCCTGTGTCCAGCAACCAGAAGTGTAAATGTTAAGTCTGATGTGCCTATAATCACCTACACAGTAGATACTACCCAAACGAGACTAGTAGACTAAAGCAATTTCATTTCGAGAAATATAGGAAAAACATCTATTTTAAACCTGTCACCAAAATAGTTGTGTTTTAAATTCACCTGTATGACTGTCTTCGTGTTTCATCTATTGTCAAAACGGATGGATTGGATGCATTTGAAAGGAGTTTTTTATTGCAAAATTTGCAAAACAATAAATTTACAATAAAATAATGTGAAGGCCGCCGAATTGTATGCATTCTGTGAACTTGTTATTTACGATCTACATGTTTTTTTTTTTTTTTTTGCAAATTTTGCAAAACATTGAAACAATGTAAAGGTCGCCAAATTCTATGCTTTCTGTGAACTAAAGATCATTACAATGTGTCTGTATATTTATGCGGTGTGCAATAATGATTTATTCATTCAATTATTCATTGAAGTATTTATGCTTGTTAATTTAAATACTAATAGTATAAAGGTGTTAGGATACCGTGTGCAGTGTATGTCCGGACAGCGGGTGATAAATGTGCGGTGTCCGCTGTCAATTCTGGACTATGCTAATATATGGGAGTTGTGATTTACGACTACACTTCATTAGTTACCCACTGCGGTGTTCACGATTGTGTACGTGTACAAATGTATTACAGTTTATAACAATACACCTACTGCTGTCACTTAACACAATTATAGACCCACAGAATAAATAAAAATAAATATATTTCGACAATACACACATCGCCATCTAGCTCCTAAGTAAGCGTAGCCTTTTTTGTTTTTTTTTCTCCCTGGCAAATGCGTCTACGCATCCTTTCCGGAAATAACCTAGTCCATTTCCGGGGCATGCTGGACTCACCAGCCGTGAGACGGCAGGAATACCCACTGAAACCCAGCTCAACCCACCGCGTTTTAAGTGAAGTGCCAACGGATCGCTGTCGCATGCAACATTTGCACCTCTAAGCTTTATTTCGAACTACACGGCTCTAGTGTATAGATGGCTCAATGTGAGGTGTGAAAGTAAGCGTAGCCTGTCTTATAGGTACTAAGATAACTATTTTTTATTTTTATGTATTAACAGAGACACAAATAAACACACAGGCACTGAAAAATCCTACAATGAGAAGGGGTGAAGGCCGTAGTCCACCACGCTGGCTCAGTGCGCTAGCACATACCTTTGAGAACATTATGTAGAACTCTCAGGCCTGCAGGTTACCTCACGAGGTTTTCCTTCATCGTTGAAGCAAGTGTTATTTTAATTACTTAAAACGCACATAACTTAGAAAAGTTTGAGTTGCGTGCTGGTATTCGAACTCGGCTCCCTGAAAGTGAAGTCGAGCTCTTAGCCCATTCGCTATCACCGCTTCCTATTTGCTGAGACCTAATAGGCTGCTATTATTTAAAAATAGCAATAAAAATAATTTTCGTAACGCACAATTCTAACTCCATCTCAATAATAAATAATAACGATATGTATCATATTATATAAAAATACTAAATGCCCCGAGATTCCTGAACGAAAATACACAAAAGCATCCATCCAATTTGTCGGAGTACCGTAGATACGCACAATTGTATTCGTATTCAAACATCGCTATTTACATAAGATGCCCTATTTGCTTTCTATTTCCGAGAAATGATCTTTTCAATTGAAGGAAAGTGAATTGATAACGCGCCTATGTTTGGTAAAAATCGGATGATAGTAAGCCTTATTTTGTAAGCCTTAGAGGTTATTATCTAAGTTATTTTTAAGTGTTAAGGTTAGGACGTAACGTTTGCGAAGCGATGGCGAAGATAAATCATCAAGTTTTTATGCCACTGACGTAAAAACTACATTCGTTGCGTGAGAGAATTATTCACAAGCATTTGGTAGGAACCGAACGTTCTTTCAAGGGAAGTATATAGTATCGTTATTACGGCATATCGTTATTATTACATACGGCTCAACCACCGTATTAACCTTGAAAAGAGTTGGGACGGCGATAGCTAACATGCTAGAATTTACTCTGAGAAAGCATCCGGGGATTGTTCCCACGTTAGAGTATTGTTTTTTTTTGAGAATTTTTTTTTTTTATATAATAGTAAATAAATATTTTTATCTTATTTGTAATATTAGATTAAAAAAATTGGTTGTCTGTAAAGTCGGCTTACTGACGATAGTTGAACGTGACAACGTCGTAAGAAAATACTGATGGAATGGTTGCATTTTTCAAAAGAAAATTTTAATTTTATTTGTTTGATAGATACTATCGTTGCTATAAACAATTGACACCACATTTACTTTTCACTGCAATTCATCCTTGCCGAAAACATGTAAATGTATTATTGTATAGAAGCTGTCCACGCGGACGCATCGCTCACTCAAGTAGGAGAGAGACAGATGTCGAACGCGGAGGCCGACTGTGCGTCTTTGTCACTCGTTCCGCGCTCTCGCTTGCACTTCAAGCCTTGAATGGAACGCCTCAGAGCGAGGTAACGCCGCATGCGTCATGTTTTTTCGTGCGTGCAGCCGGCTCCATCGAATTATAAGACGTTGTCACGTCAAAAATTATTTTAAATTATCTTGGAACGTTGAAACTAATGTAATAATTGTCTATGGGTGGTCCAAAAAATGCGATATTAAAAAAAAAACATTAAATAATTTTAATTTATCGTCAATTTAGTTTAATTTTTATTTCTTATTATCGCATTTCATGCAACCCTTTCCTTAGGTACACCACAGAAGGCGCGGGTTATTAAAATACAAATATTTTTATTTGTGATACTTTACCCAAATGTTTGGATTTACTTTGGCCATAGTTACGTTTTCCCTTTGAAGGCTCTACCTTTGGGTTTATCGATGTTTACTTTACTACCGTCAAGCCTTTTCTAATAGTTTGCCAAATAACATAAAGTTGTATGTTTATTGATGATACTAGATAGGTAAACATTTTATGTCTGTATAAACGTCGGAACTGGATGGAATATTTTTGAGCGTATCGCACGTGTTTGTGGGTACAGTGGTAACTAGCCACAAAAAAAGCCTCCCAACGGACTAGACCAAGGATAATTCAGAAATTATTTATTCCCGAGTTGCCCCTACCAGTGATCGAACCTGGCACCTCCTTATAAGACCTCAGCGCTCACTACTGCGCCAGGGTTGACGACAAAACATTTTTTTTTTTTAACTCTTTATTTGTACACCACTACCCAGTTAGGAAAATAAAGGACGAATAGAGAGGAACAAAAAGACAGGCGTAGAATACTAAAGACAGCCTTATCGCTTAAAAGCGATCTCTGCCAGGCAACCTTAGGATTAGGGCAACAAGAGCGAGAACAAATAGGTGGTATAAAATTATTATAAACCTACATTCAAATAACTACATTCGAATGCATAAAAATTACACTATAATAAGTATAAAAAGAGTTATATACATTATGATTAGCTATTTATATTCATATTATTTTTTTTATATTCATGATAACTAATAAACTATTTTAGCATAAACTTTGATGGGGGTACATACAGGTATTCCGTGTCCTTGCATATAAAATAACTACTTCCTTGTTTTTATTTAAATGCCCGGGTAACGTTTTCCCGGGATAAAAAGTTTTTGTTTTTAATTTTTGAATTATTTATGTTTCTGTTTTGTGTTTATTTAAAAAAGAAGAGTTGTGGTTATTTTTAATAGTTTCCTTAATTTATTTAATTGATTCAAAATTATCGTATTCATTGGTGCGGTGCAGTGCTCGAGACGAACAAAAAGCGAACAAGAACAATTAATTAATAATTATTTCTATTCCTTATTTATATTCCTAGCTTCCAAGTATGAAAAGTGTTATTAAAACATTACACCTTATATTACTTTTTCTTTAATAATATTACCTTCGGTATTCTATTATAAGCAAAACTTTGCATTGTTTTTATTATTAATAAGTACTTTTGGTCACTATGGAACAAAACATACAATTTCAATAGTAGACTTGCCGCTAAGTAAATCTATAACATAGGTAGCAATCTATGATATCTATGATAGATAGTGGGGAGAAGTAGGCCTTATGCGTCAGTGACTATTTAAAATGTTCGCATTGAATATTAGAAACGAGCAAAACGCGCAAAATATTGGTAGCTATTTATTTTAATCTCCGACCGTATCGATAAAATATCTAACAAACTTTTATAACGTAACTTTGCATAGAAATAGCAATATATACCGTCGGAAATAGTCGGTGGGAAAATTTAAAAATGAATATTTACTGGTCACTTGCAATAACCTTCCGCTGCCGTGGTACAATGGACCGTTTGGGCTGCGAGCTCTTTATTGTACTGTGGTACAAATTGGATGGAGACAGCGGATTTTATTCATCCGACATAGATGGAATATTAAATTTTAGCCTTTATTTTAATAGCAGTTGAAAATACAACGTACTTCCCTCATCATTTTGTTCTTAGACCAGACTGCGTTTGGAACTTTCCTAGTTTTAGTTTTGAAGTTTACGAATGTAGAACTTATCGCCATCACTACTCACTACATATTTTGTATGTAATCAACGCATCAAAAGTGCCATGTGTCTCTTTGAATTAGAAAATATTGGACTTTAACTTTGTTTCGGGTCGAAACAAACGAGAAAGGGATTTAGATTAGGATTAGGATGGATTTTTCGAAAATAAAATAATATAAATAATCTAAACCCTTTTCTCGTGCTAAAATAAATGCTACTGTTAATTACTGCTTATAAAATAAGTGCCGAATATCAAAACTTTTACTACACTAAGACTTTTATTACACTATTTCTAATTGCCATTAATTTTAAATCAATCAAAAAAAAATAGCAAAGTGAGAATTTGATAACAAAAAACTCCGGGCTAAGTTTTATTGTGAGCTTCTTCTTAGACGGGTGCGTTTGGAAACCTCGTAGCTTAAATTTTAAGTTTACGAATATAGATATCGATTTTTCAGGTAATGTTTAGTCATAATTGCCATCTATGTAGGCCCATAGATGAATAAAGATATTTAAGACTTTGACTTTAAATAAATACATTTTTGACTTTGACATCGACTTTGTAACTATACCTAGTTTGAGAAAAAATTTAGATTTTTTTATCGTATACTTAAGTCTCCAACAACAATTATAGGACTTTTCTCACGTTAAATAGAACATTGTACTCATTGAGAGACATTTCCCAGATGTCATCCTGTAGGTTACTTAAAATTGTATATCTTCGACAGTTGTCCTGCCATCACTTGTACCTTAACCCGTACTTCCTCCATATCGCTGGTACGCACTAACTGTACATCACAGGGACGTTCGTGCGGACCGCTTCGCATACTAGTTGTTAATTTTGCACGAAACGCCTCCACGCTACTGGTTTATTCCTACGGCTATGGCCTCCGAGGGGGTGATTTAGACCTGTAGCTTGACAATGGAAGACTCCGTCCCGAATTTAAGGCTTAAATGTGGTGACAGCCCTGCGTATTTCAGAACGCGTATGCTTGTAATTGTTTTGACTATTAAATGGACATGGTTGTATTAGGTATAATGTTGCTGTAGGAATTTAGTTCCTCTATATTGAACGGCCGATTGGCGCAGTGGCCAGTTGCCTTGCTTTCTGAGTCCTGGATACTGTTTGTGTGATAACATGAATGGTTTTATAGTTAAAAAAAAACAAAAATTCTAAATTTCAATTATTTCAAGTAGGCCTAATTGATAAGCACTTTTGAAACGTCATGTCAATTTTTCTGTTTTGTGAGAGATGAGAGCGGAGTAGCCTGCTTCCAAGCAGCCTTGTCGTTAAGGAATTCATCAATCGTGTAGTAACCACGATTTGTTGAATATGTTTTAATATATTGTTTAAACTTAGGTAAAGGTAGATCGAATATAACCTTCGGTATCATGTTATTAAAGCATATAGGATTTCTGTCCTTTTCTCAGACGAGATGCAGATATCACAAATTTATGACCGTTTCTAGTTAGTCGACTGTTTATATCGACTTTTATAATTACTTATGTTTTGTTTAATAAAGATTAAATTATTATTAATATATTGCGAGGCTACCTACTGTAAGTATACCTATATCTTTAAATTTGGTACGAAGGGATTCGCGTGATCTAAGTTTATATATCGATCGCACAGCTCTATTCTGTAGTATAAATATAGTTTATATATCAGCAGCTCTGCCCCATAACAAGATCCCATACGACATTACATGACATACGAAGTATGCAAAATAAACCTAGCAGTTTCAACATCTGTTAACTGTCTAATTTTTCTGACAGCATAAGCAGCTGGGCTGAGCTTACCCGCTAGTGTCTCGATTTGGGCACCCCACTGTAACTTACAATCCTAGGTAACTCCTAGAAAAACTGTGGAATTCTCCATTTCTAATGATTCTCCATTTATCATTACTTTGTTATAGTGTATGGGTGTTTATCTGTATATTACAAGTATTTACCCGGGCCCTGTAGTGGGGCGGTAATTTGTTGTGAAATTCACCAAGTAAAACAGAAACACACCAGTAATAAGCACAGCGTAGTCGAGAAAGGTATTCTTGACTGTTAACTCATTTTTTTATCGTTTAACAAAATATTTTTCATTAGTTATTAATGAAAAATACTCTGCTACAAAAATCACAGCGTGTCATATTGAAAATATTACGTTGAGTTGTTCCAACGTACACTTTTGTAGCTATAAAAAAACAGTAGGTATTTTCATTCAACATAATGGAAATGAGAGAGCGTATGTAAAATTGTTGTCCGTTTATAAAAACATGTCCCTTACCATGTGCGCTGGAAGTTCAGCTTTAAACGACGATCAAGTGTGGGCCGGACTCATGCAGTAAAGGTGCCGTAACCGTTTCTGAAATCAGAAAAGAGAAGAAGTAGAGTTGAAGACATAGCTCAGCGAGTCGCGAAGCTGAAGTGGCAATGGGTGGGGCACAGAGCTCGGAGAACCGATGGACGTTAGGGCCCTAAGGTGCTGGAATGGCAACCCCGCACCCCGACTTCAAGCAAGACTCTGGGAGCTGGAAACAAGCGGCCCGGTACTGAAGATTTTGGAACTCCCTACAAAAGACCTATGTCCAGCAGTGGACGTCAATCGGTTGAATTGATGATGATGAATAAAGGGCTGAACGTGAATTTTCATCGGAGATGGCCCAACTAGTTTAAAACCCATTCGGGGCTCTTAGCCATGAGCTTATCCGCGCGACGAACTAGAACTCGAACTGCTCTTTTTATACTGTCTCTGTGATATGTAATCACAAAGACGGCATGATGGCAAAAGAGCAGTTGAATACGCAAAAAAATAATTTTTCAAACTTATCAAAGTTTGAAAAACCTTGTGGCGATTCGCCTTTGTATTTTATTTAAGTAGCAATTTTATTATCTATGCTTAGACAAGTTAAAACTCGTTACTGTTAGGACTCGACTTCGAAATCTTAGCTACTAACGGAAAATTTAAAACTTGCAACGTAATTCTGTTTCAAAATAAACAGTTATTATGTTGATTAGAACTCAACTTCGACATCTTAGCTACTAACGGAAAAGGTAAAACTTGTAACGTAATTGTGTTTGGGCCTCAGAGTTACTAAGCGGGCGATGGAGAGAGCTATGCTACGAGTATCTCTACGTGATCAAATCAGAAATGAGGAGATCCTTAGGAGAACTAGAGTTACCGCCATAGCTCAGCGAGTCGCGAATCTGAAGTTTCAATGGGTAGGGCACATAGCTCGTAGAACCGATGGACGTTGGGGTCTTAAGGTGCTGGAATGGCGACCCGCACCGGTAAACGTAGCGTAGGTCAGAATCGGCGTCCAACGCGGTGGACAGATGACATCAGGCGAGTCGCTGGGAGCCGCTGGAGGCAAGCGGCCTAGGAAAAAAGACCTATGTCCATTGTCCAGCAGTTGACGTCCATTGGTTGAAATGATGATGATGATAAATGATGTATTGTGTTTCAAAATAAACAGTTATTATTTATTGTTACAAATGTGAGTTCCCCAATCCTATAAAGCCGTACGTGAGATACAAGCGAGTTCAGACAATAGTAATGTGCCATATTTTAATAGGCGACACATCCTGTGTATTAGCATACGAAATTAACCCGTCAGTGCAGCTGCCGCCACGTCTGTATGACCGCTCGCTTGATTGGTATTGCGAGTCCATAGTTTATGGTTTTGTCATATTTGTATTAATAAAGAATTTAATTTCGTATTGCATTTAGATAAGAGAAATTTTACTTTTTATTTAGCGGGTATAAGAATAGAAGTTGTTTTAGGATTTAAACTATCGTGAGTATTGTTCACTTTAAGTGAATTTTCGACGGATATTGGCCGACTAGTTTCGAATCCGCAACGATAAACGTGTGTCGTGCCGCGTGCAAGCATATATCCGACATCCTAACTCTCTCATAGTTGCGGCTTCTTTTTACTCACCCAACCTTAGCGCCACTCTCAACAAGAGGTGGCCTAAACATATCCTTCACGACCTTGACGATCAGATTACTACTGACAATGCTCCCTATCACACACACAACCAACCTCTGCACAACGTCTTCGCCGGCGAAGGCGAGGTCCCCGATTTCTGACGTCTTCCGAACGAGGGCGCTACAATTCCTCGGAAGCGTGGGGACTATTCACTGTCCCTAACCCTTTCACAAATTTTTCGACGATTCGACCTCACATGAGGCGTCCTCAGACCGACGATCCCTTTGCTTCTTCGAGCCCTAGGGCTCGAACGCTTCCTGGCAGAGCCCCATTCCGAGGCACGCCAACAAGCTTGCGTTACGCTGTTAAAATCGTTAGTGTTAATCAGCTACACACAAACCGAAAAAAAAATAAACGTGCGATCAATGTTATGAATAAGAGCCCTGAATGAGTTCAAACTTAGTCGGGTAATCTCCTTCGAAAATTCACGTGAGCTTAGGCGTCTATTATACTATTTAAAAATGTGTCCCCTGCAAAACTGCTCACGAAACAACAACACCTACATATAAAAATAAAACTAACCTATGCCCTAATTCACTAGGATATCTGTTAGCACTTCAAGGCTTAGATAATACACAGAATTGTGCGTATTTTATATAAACCTTCGCTTTAAATTTATACGTAAAAATTCCGCTCCATTATCCTAGAACAAAGAATAGCACCATTAATCTAAAATCTTAGCAACAATACACCTTATCTACTTACTCGTTAACTCGTTTCCCAGCCGATACCATTAATCATGTCTCATAAAATAAAACGATTTAGACTTTGATCAGGATATCGCATTAGGAAAGCGTCCAAAACTGTCTGCTAACTGAGTTTGTTGATCCAAAGATTGTTTGATATTTTGAATGTTCTTTTAGTTAGTCGTAGTAAGAGAAACTACAGTTCTCATAATGAGAACCTTGGCTTAGTGGTACAGCCCTCGGAAGTCAGAACGCGATTGCCAGAGAGTTGGAGGTTCAAATCCTGTTGATTCTGAAATTTTTAAGTGCATTTTAAAACTGATAAAATTAAAAAAAGATATTTCCTCTAATGTATAAGCACATTAGTAAAAATTATAAAAAGATTTAAATTATTCATCTGTAAAGGCCAATGTCGTCGTGAGCCGAACACCCTCCCCTCTTTTTAAATAGATAAATATAATATGTTACAACAAAACACACATCGTCAACTATCCCAAAGCTATGCGTAAAGTTTGTGTAACGGGCGTTAAGGTAACTTATAAAATTTTTGTGAATAATCTCTTATCTTTAAACGAGCAATTCTTGTATATATATAATTGGAAACTCGGAATCGGTTCAACAATTTTCATTAAATTTAGTATACATGGGGTTTCGGGGGCGGTAACCGATTCGGTGCCGACGAAGTTGCACGGGTCAGCTAGTATACATAAATACTTATGAAATGCAGCTAAATCCATCCACAGATAAAAAAGTTCACCAATCCGTAGTCCACCACGCTGGCCCAGTGGCCAGCGTGGTGGACTACGGCCTTAACCTTTCTCACTGTCGGAGACTGGTACCCTGTCATCAACATCATTATTATTTCAACCCATTACCGTCCATGGCATACTACATAGCAAGGCATACTATAAATGAGAATGGTTTAAGGCCTTAGTCCACCACGCTGGTCCTGTGCGGATTGGCGGACTCCACACGCCTTTGAAAACATTATAAAGAACTCTCAGGCATGCAGGTTTCCTCGCGATGTTTTCCTTCACCGTTGAAGCAAGTGACATTCCAATTGCCTAAAACGCACATCACTTAGAAAAGTTAAGCTAAGTTGCTGGAATTCGAACTCGGCCCCGAAATGCCGTCGAAGTCCTACCCTCTGCGCTATCAGAGCTTCATAATAAGTTACAAATTCGTTAATGGGTTGATATGATGAAAGATAAATAGAGACACTGGAAATATTCATGAGGCTGGGAAAATACACAAACATTTTCTAGCAGTGGGAATCGAACCCACAGCCTTTGGACTCACAAAGCAGTGTCCAACCGCGCCAATCGGCTGTCAAATTATAATATTATGGCTAAACATAATATAGATATAAAGATCGGCGGTCTCTACAAAACAGTTCCTCCGACCTCTGCTAATACAATGTAGCTAAAAGCATTGACAAATCCAGCGCAATACATCAGGGGCGGAATAGACCGGAACACAGTAATTACGCGTCAAACAAAGGGACGTATGTAAATATACGCGATATTACGCGGATAGACAGACGTATGTGAAAATTATACGAGACCACTAGGCGGAGCTGCGATAGTTGCTGTTAAAGTATTCGACCCATGATTCAATCTCTACTAGTATATAGTTTGTTTGCATATGTTAAGTAATATATAAAATAAGTTCTTATTGCTAACGTAAACTAATATATTTTTTGTTGTTCAGGCTAACACACCTTTGTAAACATATACAAGGAGTAAATAAAAATACAATAACTAAAACATAACCTTATCACCTACGCAAAAATAAACGTAACACTTTTTTAACGCGTAACGCAACGTAACGCTAATATATTAATAACATATTTTAGATTAATTTAGGGCTAGCACGCTTATGTGGCAGTAAGCGGGTGGTTGGACGTTTTGTGGAGGACCGATGGATGTGAGTGGCAGGAATCCATTAATGCAATAGGCATTAGCAGCAGCAGTAGCGCCAACTCTGGCGCTGCTTATAAGAGTACTCTGCGTGCGTTGATTTTCATGTATTTCAAATGAAATGTAATGTAATGGGCATATTATGAAAACTAAGCGTAATTTGCTATACTCCGCCAAAAGCTAGCGAATCTGTATGGTGTAATTTATAATTTCTTCACACTTTATACTCCACACCAAACATATCTTCGGCAACGAACCCTGTACGCACGTTTCGCTCCGTCACCGGAGCATCCTCAAGAGATGTTGACTTTACAATAAATAAAATTTATGTTAATTGTAAAGTCAACATCTCAACTTTGCAAAATATATCATGGAATTCCACAAAGTAACGTCTGCTTCTATCCAATATTTAGAAATGTTAGGCAAAGATGAGGAGCGTCGTTGCAATACATAGGTGGCTAGAATACGTCTATCCGATGAGGCTCCGCCCTTAGTTGAAAGGTCCATAAAGTTTAATAATGCTTATTAAGCTTAATTTGCTATATTCCGCGAAAAGCAGGAGAATCTGTGTGGTGTAATTTATAATTTCTTCAATCCTTATACTCCACACCAAACAGATCTTCGGCAATATACCCTCAAGAGGGTACCCTCCTGCTTTTCGCGTAGTATAGCAAATTAAGCTTAATTTCGATAATATATCATGGATTTCCGCAAAGTAACGCCTGTTTCTATCCAATATTAATAACGCTTATTAATATCATAAATACGAAAGTGTGTTTGTTTGTTTGTTTGTTTGTCCTTTCTTCGCGCCCTTACTAAGCAACCAATCAACTTGATTTTTAGCATAGAGTTACTTGTGTGGAGAATCTTACTTTTTATCTTAGGAACACAAACGGTTAAAACGAGATTTGTAAAAAACCGTAATAAACGCGGCCAAAGAAAGCAGAAAATAATAATGAATGAATGAATAAGTACACTTTCATTGTACACCAAAGAAAAAAGTAGTTACAGAGATATAAACATAGAGCAAGAGAGTACAACTTGGTGGCCTTATCGCTACATAACGATTTCTTCCAGGCAACCAAAGGCGAAAAAGGAAAAAAAACATAGAAAAGAGCAAGGGTGGTGCCATAAATAAGATATACACATAACCAAATATATAAAGATAATATATAAGTATAACATTTATATATATCACATATAAATACAAATAAGATATAAACACACATTACATAACATTACCTATGAATTATTTATATATTTAGTATCGAAAACGTTGACAGCACCGTGAGACCACTCTAAGGGCTGGTCATTAAACAGGGATTTGAAGGGTCGAATGGACCGAAATAAAGTTAGTCTCGGCACTATTGAGGAGTATAGTGCACAGGTGATTAACAGCGCTTTAGGGTTGATAATCTTCACTCACGAGACACCGGGTAACGTTTTATTGCCTCACTCAAACCGAGTTTCTAATGGGTAACATCAAATTAGAGTAGATTCCGGATTAACTACTTTATTACATCATATCTGTAGTAATAGCACAATGCCTATATTAGTGGATTTAGTTTCTACGGTAAAATTACTATGATATTAATTGGATATATGAATAGCGTCATCATCATTTTTTTTTTTTTACACTTTTATTGTACACCGAAGAAAAAAAAGTAGCTACAAAGATATAAATACATATCAAGAGAGTACAATTTGGTGGCCTTATCGCTACATAGCGATTTCTTCCAGGCAACCAATGGCGTAAAAGGAAAAAACATAGAAAAGAGGTAGGTGGTGCAATAAATAAGATTTAAAAATTATACAAATATATAAATATAAATAAAATATATACATATATTTTTATTATTAATATATGAGATTATCTCTAAAATATAATTTTTATTAATATTATTAATATTAATATTTTTATTTTTTTTATTATTATTCAGCTTCATTTTTGTGCCTTTTGGTGTAGAGACTTTGGGACCGTGGGGTCCGGAGGCAAGAGCCCTTTTCAAAGAATTATCGAAAAGGGTTATCGAGTCTACCGGTGATCCTAGAGCGGGCAGTTACCTTGGCCAACGAATTAGTTTGGCCATCCAGAGGGGAAATGCTGCCAGCATCTTAGGAACTGTGCCTCGCTGCGGTGGTTTCGAGGACGTTTTAGATTTTATTTAGTTTTTAAATAGTTTATTTTAGGTTATAGTTATGTATTAATATATTAAATATATATTTTTATTAAAATAGTACTAGTAAATCTTTTAATTCGGAAAAAACTAAAAACTGACTACATATAACACGTTATATCGATAAGTACATGGCAGAACACCTTAAAATTAGAGGGTGGTTTAGTAACTAAATAAAATAAAATGTTAAAGTATCATAATTAGATTTTTTAGATTTATTAGTGTTTTTACCTACATTTGGAGGAATTATCAATTTTATAAATTTAAAATGCATATAAAAATTTTCGGAACCGACAGGATTTGAAACTGCGACTCTCTGGCAATCGCGGTCTGAGCGCATTCTCCAATTAAGCTACGGCTCTCCTACCGTCGATGCCGAAATTGGTATATGCCTTTTACGAGTACATCAGTCTTATAGCGCCTGTAGCGTCGTCACAAACATTTTACAGTTGTGGGAATCGAACCCACGGCCTTGGACTCAGAATTTAAAATAAACTGTACACTCAAAAGTAAAACAATAATAAATCTTTTCTTTACTTTTAACTCGACATTACAAGACAGGTATGAATAGACTAAGTATGAACGTTATGCAGAAGGCTGTTATACAGCTTCAGGATCCAGTAAAGCAGAATCGCCGGCGATATATCTCTGCTAATCTGTTTACGTCGCAGGCACTCATGCTGCTATCACACAACACCACCTTTGGTGTCATTAATCATCATTGAAGCGCTGAGCGTTCATCATGTTACCATATTGATGAGATTTAACCCACAAGTGCTGAATAAACCAATATGTTTTCAGCAGTGGCGTGCACAGGGTTTTTGACCAGGGTATGCATAAAGAAGGAAGATGCCATAAAATGGAACAATCCTGCGTGTTTATGAGATATACAAACAATTTAGGGTATGCAGAGCTTTTGTGAATATATGAAGTGCACGCCACTGGTTTTCAGATACACAACATTTTTTATCTATGTCACTCGAGAAAAAGTTAGTCCCGCGGTTTTTTTACAAATCCCGTTGGGCAAGTCTGTTATCCTAGTATAAAAAATACTATACCGTGCAATGTCGCATTTGTATTACTGGTTTACTGCCAATAACTTAAGTTTAAATGTTAAAAAAGCTAAGTGTGTGGAATTTATTTTACCAAACTTAAGGAAGATTGATAAAAATATAATGATTAACGGAGAATCGATAAAAATGGGGAATTCCGCAGTTTTTCTAGGAGTGACCCTGGATTCAAGCTTCAGTGGGGTGCCCATATAAAAACATTAGCGGGTAAACTAAGCTCGGCTGCCTAAGCAGTCAGAAAAATTGGACAGTTTACAGACGTTGAAACTTCTAGGCTTGTGTATTTTGCGTACTTTATCGTATTATGTCTTACGGGATCTTGCTATGGGGCAAAGCAGCTGATATAGATACTATATTTATATTATAAAAAAGTTATCTAAATTCCAAAAATTAAATCTAAATTAATCATTTTAAACAATAATCTTTATTAAAAAAAATTGGATATAATCCATCGACTTACTAGAAACGGTCATAAATAAGTAATATCGGCATATCGTCTTAGGAAAATACAGAAAACCTATGTGGGGCTGTGTATATGCTTTTATAACATGATACCGAAGGCAATATCAGATTTACCTTTACATAAGTTAAAACAATGTATAAAAACACATTTAATACGTCGACGTTACTATTGATGATTTTCTTAATGGCAAGGTTGCCTGGAAGCAAGTTGCTAAGCTTTCATCTCTCACTAGAGAGTGAAAGTCAAAGTCAAAGTCAAATATTTCTTTATTCAAATAAGCACATACAGATGGCACTTTTGATGCGTACATTACATATAAAATATGACATAGGAGTGAGTTGATGGCGATAAATAAATTCGTCAACTTAAAACTAAAGCTACGAGGGTTCCAAACGCGCCCTGGTCTATGAAGAAGCCAACAAAAAACTTGGCCGCTTGTTATTTTTTTTTGTTATCGCCATCTCACATTGTCATTTAAAAAACTATTAAAGAAACAACCTGGTTAGAGCAATAATTTACACCCAAGCATTTTTATCTTTGACGTAGTCCTTAAGACTATAATAGGAGAGAAAAATTGATGTTAAAATGTAAATAATTGATGTTGAAAAAAGGAACTGATGAGTTTGTTGCCGGCTTCTTCCGAGCCGCTAGGTTAGTCTGTTAATTCCAATTAGCACTTGGCAGTAATTCCTTTACCTCTAATTTTCAGAACATTTACCATAAAGTGAGTAACATTACGCGGGTGTCAAGTGAAACGTGCGCGGGGCGATTTCACTGTTTTTGGACACAATACACTGCATGCAATAATGGCTGATCGAGGGTTCTGTATGTTCTTAATTCTGTGTGATAATTATATTACTTTTTTGTTACCAATAGGTACAACAACATAAAATTAGGCAATCTATTTCTTTATCTTTTTATATTGCTTGAATATAGTACATACAACATGTTTACATAGGTGTTAATTAATTTTTATATTTTGTGTCACATATCCAAGATTGGCGTGCAAACATTTGTCGTTAATCATTTTCAACATCATATAACAGGTCACATTTAAATTTATTAAGGGTAAAAACTAACAAAAAAAAATATACCGCAATGAAAATCACAGATTAAATGAAAACTACGGAAACGAAAAATAGTTAAAAAATACAATGAATTAATGAATGTCTATAATTATTACAATTTTCCATTTAGATAGACATTGTTGTGATAATAAAGCCTATCCAAAATTATGCAAATAACACTGGATTGAAACGTGCACATCACACATGATCTTTTATAGATTAGGTAAGAAGATTAACTTTCCGGAAACGCAATCTATTGTAAATCTATATCGCAAAACCAATTTAGCGCATCAGTAGACAATTATTACTGGAAATGAGCACAAGAATCACTGAAAGGATCACTCGTTAAAAGAATCTGCGGCTAGTTGACCGTGAAATTGTTGTCTGTTTATGACGTTTTTTGTCCCACTAGAAGTTCTCTCTTGACTACAATCTCATCTGGTAACTGATCATGCAGTCTGTACGGGAGCTATGGTGATACGCTCGACCGTAACAATAGGAAGATCTTCCTCCGAGCGGGTGATCGTGCTCGGGGACCGAGGTCCGAACATTCATTTTTCGGAAGGACACTTGCCGATAACCACCTGAGGGGTTGCTACGGCGTCACCGGGGGAGTGGGGCGAGCGCGAAAGCTCGCCATGAGAAGAGCCCCAGGGCTCGACGACATCGGGGGGGAAGTGGGAGACGTCGACGTTAATCTGACTGTTGGTGGACTTTTGGACTAATCATTGTTTAGTCCGATCGCCCCCGTGACCGTGGTAAGGATCCACGTCCGGATGACGTCAGAAATCGGGGCCCTCGTCTTCGCCGGCGAAGACGCTGTGTATGATGCGTGTGTTTGT
Source organism: Pararge aegeria (assembly GCF_905163445.1). Taxonomy (NCBI): domain Eukaryota; kingdom Metazoa; phylum Arthropoda; class Insecta; order Lepidoptera; family Nymphalidae; genus Pararge; species Pararge aegeria. The sequence goes on from NC_053201.1 coordinate 3,389,245, forward strand.
GTTGTTGGGACACGTTGTCGGTAGTTATTTTATCGTCAGGATCCGAACATTCATTTTTGGCAGTTGTATATATAGGCATTCTTTGTGAGCACTTCGCTAGCGCGATGCAGGATTTTTGTAGCGCCATCTAGTTATGTAATGTGGAGACCGCTACACAGTCTGAGTCTAAGTAAAGTGCAAGGCTTAACGAATATGGTTATCGCCATCATCTCACTACCGTGTAATGCTCATGTACGCATCAGAAGTGCCACCTATGGGGATACTTAAATAAAGATATTTTTGACTTTTTGACTTTTGACTTAGAATTGTCGAATAAAAATTCTTAGTATCATCCTATCATAGATCAAGGGGATCGGCGGTTTCAATCCTCGTGCCTCGGAGAGCACGTTAAGCTGTAATTGCTTGTTGAGAGAAAGATGTACCTAAACATCTTTTAGCTAGACATTAGATCAGATAAAATCAGCTGCAAGTAGGTATTTTAAGCGAACACAAAAAATATTTTATTAGTGTTTTACCTAAACTTGGAGGAATTATCAATTTTATAAATTTAAAATGCATATAAAAATTTTCGGTAGCAACGTGATTTGAACCTGCGACTCTCTCTCTCTGGCAATCGTGGCCAGCCAGAGAGACAGACCGACAGATTTTCAAATCTTGTCGGTTCCGTAATTCTTTTATATGCATTTTAAATTTATAAAATACAAAAATATGTATGAATCATCGGGTTTTGTATTCTATTGAGAAATGCTAGCTTGCCAAAGTAGAGTGCTTTTGGCGCCATTTTGTACCGGTATTGAGTATGTATAAAAACAAGCTTTACTTCCGAAAAACTTTTCACGATTCCGACTCGCGCATCCGTCCCGTACGGATGTCTGTCTCGCAACCGATTGCTCGAGGTGAAAGTGTCAGTGGAAATCAGTGTCCGTTTCTGCGTTGTGGTAGTGCAGTGTAGTTCTAGGGTCTAGGATTCCTGTAAGTACACGTGTTATTATTAGCGTAGTTTAACACCCTCGTCACCTAAAGGCGAGGCCCCATAGGGCCACACCCTTTTTTTAGGCACACACCTCCCTGCATGGCAGGGAGGTCAACCGCTACCCCGGGGGCCGCCATGGCCCTCGCCGACTCCGACCTTAATCTGGAGGCCCTCTTAAAGGACCTCCAGGAGAATAACGCGGGTTACCTAAACCGCTTTAGGACTGTTAGGCCTAGAGTGTTCACGGACAGCCCGCAATCCCCGGCTCCCGCAGAGCCGATAACCGAAGACCCGGTCGCTATCCCTGCGATAGCGATCGAAGAATCTACCTCCCCGGCATCATCCGAGACCGACGACGGCTTCACCGTCGTCGGTGCAAAAAAGCGGAAGCTTAAGGCTTCCAAATCCAAGGCGAACCCGCCAAAGAAAGTGGTAACGGACCGCCCAACTAAGACCCAGTCCCAAGCGCCCCGCGCAGCGCCTCGCGCAGCGTCCCAGGCTTCCCCTGCGGACGAAGACGAGCCCGAAGACTCCCCTATGGAGGAGCAACCCCAACCCAGGGATAGAATCCCACCTCTCTTCATCCGCGACAAGCTCGCATGGATGAAAATCATCCCGCTTCTTGAAGCGAACGGCATCGGCTTCACCGGTGCCCGATCCACCGCTATAGGCATTAGAGTACAGTGCCTATCCTCCGACGACCACCGTCGGCTAACTTCAATGCTCAGAGAGCATAATATAGGTTTTCATACCTACGCCCTAAGAGACGAACGCATTCTCCGCGTCGTCATTAAAGGATTACCGAAGGAGATTAGCTCCGAGGTAATAAAAGCCGACCTTTTGTCGCAAAATCTACCTGTCCTGGAGGTACATAGGATGTACAATACCAGGACGAAATATGTCTACGAGATGGTTCTCGTTTTATTAGAACTTTCCCCCGAAGGTAAAGAGATTTACAATCTCGAAAAAGTGTGCCACCTTTCAGGACTCACTATCGAGAAGCCCCATAACAGAGGCAAGGTCGGCCAGTGCCACCGATGCCAACTGTACGGCCATTCCGCAAGGAATTGTTTCGCCCGCCCTAGGTGCGTCAAGTGCCTGGGCGACCACGGCACCGCCGATTGCTCCCGACGGGACCCGACCGTCGACGAACCACCGAGCTGTGTACTCTGCTACACCCAAGGGCACCCCGCGAATTATCGCGGATGCCCAAAGGCGCCGCAGTTTACACGGCGCAGGGGTCCGCCGCCGGCTCGGAGACCCGCAGCACAGCCCGCCCAACGCTTCGTCCCAGCGCCGGTACCCGCTACCAGCGCATGGGCCAAGCCCCTTAACGGAGCGCCTAGCGCCTCCGCCCCCGCCCCCGCACCGGTGCCGGTAGCCCCTCAGGCCACCGCACCGGCAGCGGCCCACCCGGCCTCAGCGCCCTCGCCCATGCACCTATCTCCGGATATGGACCCCCTGGACTTCATCCAGTACCTCGTGTCTGCGGTTGACATGAACGAGGTAAAAGTATTCTTTGCAAAGGCAAAGGTCTCCCTCAACCAGGCTATGCGTGAGCACTCTAGCCTCCTAACAACCATCGGGACTATCCAAAAAGCAATCCGTTAATGGGTAGTACATATAAAGGTAGGGTAAAACCACACTCCCTGGCAGTCAGCTTCTTTAATGCAAACGGCATTATCGATCAAATGCATCAAATCCGTGAATTTATATGTGCACAACAAATCGATATCTTCCTAGTGCAAGAGACCTTCTTAAAACCTAGTAGAAGCGATCCCAAAGTTGGAAATTATAACTTAATTAGAAATGATCGGACCACCAACCGGTTGGGTGGTACCGCGATCTATTACAGAAGGGCTCTTCACTGCACTCCTCTCGATCCTCCACAGCTTACCAACATGGAAGCCTCCGTATGTCAGGTGGGTATGACCGGCCATCCGTCGATCATACTAGCATCCGTTTATCTCTCACCGAACAAAACCTTTTTAGAGAGTGACTTACTCGCTCTCCTCTCCTTAGGTGACTCTGTCATTTTGGCTGGCGACTTCAACGCTAAGCACACCGACTGGTCCCGCTCCACTAACGCGCACGGACGACAACTTAACATACTTGTCAGACGACCCGACCTCAACTTTATCGTAGTTGCCCCAGACTCGCCGACTCGCTTCCCGATGTCGGATAGTTCGATCGACCGACCGGACATACTCGACATAGCGCTCCTCAAGAATATCACCCTTCAGGTGAACTCTGTGGAAGTGCTATCCGAGCTATATTCGGATCACAGACCTGTCAAACTACAGCTAGGCCCCGTAGGCCCCGCGATCCTCCCGACCCGTAAAGTCATCGACTTCAAGAAGCTCTCCGGGCTACTCGAAGCGAAGGACTCTGTGCACCTCTCTAAAATTCCTGACGTCGTAGAGACATTAGAGCAAGCCCAGGCAGCCTCACTGCACCTGACCAACCACGTTTGTGACGCTACGAGCGAATGCTCCCGCGAGATGCCGTGCGGATTTTACCGCATGGTACTCACGGAGGACGCGCGAGAGCTAATCACAAACAAGAATAGGGCCCATAGGGAGCATGACAAATATCCGACACGACAGAATCGGTTAGAACTCTGGAGAGCCCAGAGGAAGGTAGTGTCTATCATTACCGCACTCCGACACGGACAATGGGACAGGTTCTTGGGGGAGCTCTCGCCATCGCGTAGTGCGTTCTACAAACTGGCGAAGGCTCTCAAAATGACCCGCGCTCCCGCCCTCCCACCGTTAGCACGCCCCGACCTTCCGCCCGCCTTTGAAGATATCGATAAGGCTGAATGCATGGCTGACTGCCTCGAATCCCAATGCTCTCCGAGCACCGTATCCATTGATAGGCCCCACGTCTTGCGAGTCGAAAGCGAACTCGCAACAATCCTCTCGACCCCTCCCGATGGTGAACCTCTCGCCCCGACGACCTGCGATGAAGTTCATACTATTATCAAGGGTTTCCACTCTAAGAATAAAACCCTAAAGTTACTCCCAGGACAAATTATCAACCTACTTGTGGTAATTTTTAATGTATTCTTGGCAAACTGCTACTTCCCCAACCAGTGGAAGGAAGCAACAGTCATAGGTATCCACAAGTCGGGCAAACCCCGCGACCTTCCCTCCAGTTATCGCCCTATAAGCCTCCTCAACACCTTAGCAAAGGTGTATGAGAGGGTAATATTACACAGACTGAAGGCAGTCGTAGAGGAGAAAAACCTCCTTAACGACGAGCAATTCGGCTTTCGAGCCAAGCACTCTTGCGTCCACCAAGCGCACCGCCTCACGGAGCACATACTGGCAGGATTCAATCGATACAGACACATGAGCCCCACTGGGGCCGTGTTCTTAGACATTGCCAAGGCCTTCGACAGGGTCTGGCACGCCGGCTTGTTGTACAAGCTGCACCATCTGGGCGTGCCAGCTAGTCTCGTTCGTTTGCTGCGAGCGTATCTCACCGATCGCACATTTCGCTATCGTCTAGACGGTACGCTCTCTTCCCCTAGACCCATACGAGCGGGAGTCCCTCAGGGCTCCGCGCTCTCCCCACTTCTATACGCGCTCTTCACGAGCGACATTCCCCGCGACCTACCGGCGACGGTCAAACTGGCCCAATTCGCCGACGATACCGCTCTCTTTGCGACCGATCCCAAAAAGAGCAACATTGCAAGTCGACTCCAAAAGGCGCTCCACCTGCTGGGCAAGTGGTTCCGCCTCTGGAGGATCGAGGTTAACCCCGAGAAGAGCGCAGCGGTGCTCTTCACGGGCAAACCGAGAGGCCGCTTCACGGTAAACCCCGCAGAGGTCACCCTCTACGGGCGTCCCATACCCTGGCAAGACAAGGCCAAATACCTGGGAGTAACGTTCGATCATAGAATGAGCTTCACCGCACACATTCGCAAGGCCCGCAACAAGGCTGCGTATGTGATGGGTCGTCTCTATCCGATGATTTGCCGCAAAAGCAAATTATCCCTCCGTCACAAGGTAACCTTGTATAAAACGTGCATACGTCCCATTATGACATACGCCAGCGTCGTATTCGCCCATCGCCCTCACAGCTCCTACAGGAGCTTTCAAGTCCTGCAGAACAAATTTATGCGTATGACCACGGACAGTCCGTGGTACATGCGCAACGTAGATCTCCACCGAGACCTCGATCTTCCCACCATAGCCCAGTACATGAAAACATTATCAAAGACCTACTTTGAAAATGCAGTCCGACACCCCAACCCCCTAGTGGTCGAGGCGTCCACTTATACCCCCGTCCCCGACGTCGAACCAAAGCGGCGACGTCCGAAGCATGTCCTTGACGACCCTGACGACAAAATAACTACCGACAACGTGTCCCAACAACACACACACACGCAACATTCACAGCGTCTTCGCCGGCGAAGACGAGGGCCCCGATTTCTGACGTCATCCGGACGTGGATCCTTACCACGGTCACGGGGGCGTTCGGACTAAACAATGATTAGTCCAAAAGTCCACCAACAGTCAGATTAACGTCGAACCGAGCCGAGGTCCGAGTCCTCGCAGGAGGCACCCTCGGGTCGACGTCTCCCATACTCCCCCCGATGTCGTCGAGCCCTGGGGCTCTTCTCATGGCGAGCTTTCGCGCTCGCCCCACTCCCCCGGTGACGCCGTAGCAACCCCTTAGGAGGTTATCGGCAAGTGTCCTTCCGAAAAAAGCAAAAAAAAAAAAAAAGCGAAAAACTTTGTCATTCCAATTTACTTAAAACTCCATTAGTAGAACGTGATAATAAATCAATTTAAACTTGCTGTTTGCTTAGTTTTAATTTGATCAGAGCATTTTCGTAATAAATCCATCTCGAATTAAAAGAACGAATTGAAACACAAACATGCTCGCGAATACTCGTGCATTCTGTGCGCAAATGAATTAATTTCACTCGGAAAGTAGAGAGATGAATAATTGCGCTTTGTAGAGTTTATTAAGTTGTTCTAAAAGTTAACTTTAAGCTTAGACAAATGACATCAATTAATAAACATAAAACTAAACATTTCGTCTGGCGGGAGGATTCTGCCGTGGCTAGTTACCACCCTATCGACAAAGACGTGCCGCTATCTTAGGCTGCATCATCACTTACCAGCAGGTGAGATTCCAGTCAGTCTTGTCACAACAAGAATACGAATAAAAATATATATCTAAATACAAAGTGTAACCGAATTAAAAGTGTTTATAATTAGGCCTACTTGAAATAAATGAATTTTGAATTTTGTATGAAGTGCACGCCATTGTTTGACTAGTACCATAATTTGTAGTAAGCAGTAATTTTCGTATTTACGACATTAGTAGCTAAGTACGTGTATGGTAGGTACACCAATGTCCTGAAGCTAATTCCCAATATTAACGTCAATGTGCGTTGTAACCAGACAAGTAGAAATTGAACGGATTGACGGAGCCTGCACGTAATTGTGCGCCTCGCGGCGTATGACTGCAGCTTAATTACTATTGTGACCTAAATTACTGGACTAAACAGCCTTTGTGTAGCTCACGTATGTCTATTGATTCAAATCCGGCGATAGGGCGAATAACCACCCGATTCCTTTCCACCAACCCGTTCCACCAGTTGCAAGAGAAGGAATCGTCATCCCTCGTCATTCCACTGAGTCCTGACGCCTTAGTCGCCTTAGTCCTCCTTAGTCGTTCACTATTGACTTAGTCGTGGGTGACGATGATACATTTTCTTTGGCTACAGCAGCCACCGCGATGCGCCTCCACTTGTTACGGTCTTCAGCGTTTCGGGAACATTGCACTATGGAGGTTTGTGTTGCAGCTTTTATTGTGTCTGTCCAACGCGTGGGTGATCGACCGCGTGACCGTTTTGCCTCCCACTTTCCCCTGGACAACGAGTACGTTCCATGGAGTGTTTATTCTTAGTTATATGTCCAAAGAACTTGAGGATTCGTATCTGCACAGTCGACGATAACCTCTCTTTGACTTTTAGTTCCTCCAGGATCGACACGTTAGTCCGGAAAGCCGGCCAAAGGATCCGCAACAGTCACCGCCAGCATCGCATTTCTAGTGCATCGATTCTGCGACGGTGTTTCAAGCGTACTGTCCATGTTGATGTTGATGACGCTATAAGTACTTCATTTCCCTTTAGATCCCCAGCATCCACCCATTACCGGCCCACTAAAGGGCATAGGTCTTCTCCTGTAATGAGAAGGGGTTAAGGCCGTAGTTCACCAAGCTTGCCCAGCAGATTGGTGGAGTCAACATACCTTTGAGTATAATATTCATGTTTCGTAATGCCACCAACGTGTTCCACCAGTGGCACTAGAAGGAATTGTATTTCTCGTCATACCACTGGATCCTGAAGATGCTATAAGTACCCAATGTTTCTTTAGATCAATATCATCATCATCAATCCATTACCAGCCCACTACAGGGCACGGGTCTCCTCCAACAATGAGAAGGGGTTAAGGTCCGCCACCACGCTGGCCAAGTGCGGATTGGCGAACTTCACACGCCTTGAGAACATTATGGAGAACTCATGCGTGCAGGTTTCCTCACAATGTTTTCCTTTATACTTAGTTTAAAGCAAGCGGTTTAAGTAAATTAAAAACGCACATAACTCCGAACAGTCAGTCGTGCATGCCGTAACTCGAACTTGGTCTCCAAGAGAGGAAAGCTGAAGCCTTACGCAAAAAGGCAGGAAAGTTAGGGAGAGTTAAAAAAACTTTGCACAACTTATTTATTTAAAATAATATTAATTCAATAAAAAGTTCTTACCTGCCATATATACCTGACATTCCCTTGGAAATGCAATAAACGTCGTTTCTCCGAGCCCAGCCCACTTCAGCCCCACATTCCGCTTCGTGATTTTTTACGGCTTCTTCTTGGTAGAATATGCCTTTCAGACCGTTGGTGGAGTGACTATAATAAATAAACTTCAATACATCGCCATCTAGCCCCAAAGTAAGCGTAGCGTTTGTTATGGGTATTAAGATAACTGATGAATATTTTAATTAATAATTTACATAAATACTTAAAATATACGGATACACTGAAAAACAATAATGTTCATCACACAAACACTTTCCAGTCTTGGGAATCGAACCCACGGCCTTGGACTCAGAAAGCAGGGTCGCTGCCCACTGTGCCAATCGGCCGTCAAATAAACAGACAGACTAAACATTTCAAAAGTGCTTATAAAGTAGGTATACCTAATGAATTATGATTTGCAAGTTGCACCGTTCAAGCAAGGTAATTTAGGACCTACCAATGCATAAGTTTAAAGAATGTGTTAAAACACATTTATTACAGCGAGGTTATTATACAATTGATGAGTTTCTTAATGACAAGGTTGCTTGGAAGCATCCGCCTCCGCTTTCATCTCTCACAAGATAGAAAAATGAATGTTAAAATGTAAAATGTAAATTTTTGATGTCGGAAAAGAGCAACTGCTGAGTTTCTTGCCGGCTTCTTCTCGGTAGAATCTGCCTTCCGAACCGGAGGTAGAGTCACTACACACGGACAGACTTGACGTTTCAAAAGTGCTTGTATTAGGCCTACTTGAAATAAATGAATTTTGAATTTTAAAGCAAGAGATATTTAATTGTATACGTTAAAAACGCGAGGTTGACTCATACGCAGACGCAGTCGCGTGGGACTAGTTTTAAATAACTATACTTTTTGGCACCATGTTGTCGAAACTGAGGTTATTTGTGTAATTACTTAATCAAAGTAGCCGAGTCCCTTATAGCTGCAATCAATAGAGGTCAATTAAACCAGCGACTGTCTGCGTTCATATGACCGGCGGGCATAATCAAGTTCTACTGCCTACAGATGACAATACATATCCTACGCCCGATTTCCGTTACAATGTCCATTACAATGCTCAATTATTATGATTGGATATCGTCTTTAGGTATATATGCAAGTATAAAAACAGAGGCAGTCAAGAGAACTGCGGGCAGAAGTTAGCACACAAGAGAATAATGTATTTAGACATAAATACCTACTTTGATTTTGTCATTTATTTTCCTACTTAAATAGAAACATCTATAGTAATTTTTTGTTAAGATTTCATTTAAATAAATAAGATCTTTGACTCTCACACAGTACAAAAGAAAGTTGTCATGATTGATGTAATGTATCATACGTAGATCTCGTATCATGTCCAGGTTTTTTTTCGTAGCGAAAAGTCAGCTGCAAACATTGTTCAAATACAAATTCTAAAATCAAAGGCAGTGACATGACTGATTTTTTTTTTTTCAATTTATACTCGCGCGAAGAACCGGTGGAAGCGGTGATGGGACTTCGACTTCACTTTCGGGGGGCGAGTCAAAATCACAGCAAAAAGGTGTGTGAAGTCTACCAATACCCACTGGGCTAGCGTGGTGGATTACGGCCCTAACCCGATCACTGTGGTAGGAGACCCGTGCCCTATAGTGCAGGGTCGGTAATGGGTGGATGATCATGATGATGAAAAATCGTATTTATTGTCACAAATTTTGTGCCATAAAATTGTTAAAGTATAAAAAAAAAAGTGTGAAAAGGGAGCTGGCTCAGTATAGCCTCAGGTGAATTTAGACTAAAGCTTAAGTGGCTCCCTATTCGTCGTCGCCGGGATCTGCATGTTCTGTCGCTTCTGTACTGTGTGTTATTTAACCCTAAAACTCCCTCTTACCTAAAGGAGAAATTTAGTTTTCTTGGAGTGCAGTCAGATATACGTTCTTGTCGTACGCTGACTTTGAGCATGCCGTTTCATAAAACTAAGTTTTATAAGCATTCATTCATTGTTCAAGCTACTGAACTGTGGAATGCACTCCCAATAAGTAGACGACAGTCAAGGTCACTAGACATATTCAAAAATGCTGTTAAAGCCCATTCATTATCTTGAGCATTAAAGACGACAGTGATTAACTCTTACTCATATTTAAGTATGTTTTAGTATATATTAGTTTATTATTTTTTATATTTATTATTATTAGTATTTTATGTGTGTAATCTTGATAAGAATTAGTGTGTAATTGTTCGTAAGTTCGTAATAATACACCCCCACCAATCGGTTTCCCTTGGTTTTCCTAATCCTAAGGTTGCCTGGAAGAGATCGCTACTAAGCGATAAGGCCGCCCTTTGTATCCTACTTTTTAAGTTTATTTTTGTTGTGTCCATTGTTCTTTTTTACTATTTGTGGTGTACAAATATAGTGTATACATAAATAAATAAATATAGCTGCATACTAAAACGCGCAGCACTGGTTTTCAGCCAGCCCCATTATCTTTGTCGTCACTGAATCCTCGCGACTAAACAATAACAAAATAATCATAAAATAGGACAATAACATAGAATATAATATATAAACTAACAAAGGATTGCAAAAGTACTAGTACCCTATTGATATAACATAATAAGAAACTAGCTGACCCGTGCAACTTCGTCTGCACCAAATCGGTTATTACCGAAAAAAACGAATAAAAACATTTTCAAAAAATTATCGCCCCCGAAACCCCCTGTATACTAAATTTCATGAAATTCGTTGGAGCTGACTCCGACATTCCGATTATATATATACAAGAATTGCTCGTTTTGAAGATATAAGATAACGCAATAATTATATCACCGTAATATATCAAAACGTATAATATTTCAAATGAAAATGTTCATGGAACAAAAGATAATTCAAAACTTCACTCTACCTCCGGGCCTCAGCTATGAAATCGAGAAACGGTTTAGCCCGATAAGTCGGTGTTTCAGCCAGAAATGTTGCCGCTAGATATCTTTGTTCTGTCTCTCTGGATATAACTACCTAACTACGTGTTGTCGTTATTAACTCGATACGAAATTCGAACTCACTTTCCTTTACGAACCAACTTATAAACACGATATAGGTCTGGTGAAATTGCCAGGGATGTAGTTAGTGTTGGGACGATCGGGCAATCAATTATAACACTTGTGAATATATTTAAGTAATTGCCTTTTAATTTATGCTACTCTCGCATAAATTGCATCACTTAATCAACAGTGCAATAATGCCAGCCAATCAGAAAGCATTGCAATCATCGTTTTGTCACTAATATTTGAACCTACGGAGGCATCGTTGTTCTGTTTGAGCTATTCTACAAAAGATTAACTCTTATTTATTAAGAACTACCGACCTATTAAGCAAGCAAGCTATAAAAATTACTGTCATATATTTAAATAATTTTATGCCACTATATTATTGAAAATATACTAACGAGATAATATGAGATCTATAGGAGTATTTCGAAGCTACGCCTTGAGTGAAGTTTCACCACTCCAAAACCTTCAAAAATGACAATCGGTCTTAAAAGCTAACTCGCTCACTGCCGCTTCAATTTCGCAGCTCGTTGATCTATATCAGAAATTCTGATTCTTGTATTCTTCTAATTGCTGATTTGATCACCTCGAGATACTCCGAGTATAGTCTTACAGTATTTTTTTAAAGTGGGTAAATAATTAAACTTTTGATAAATATAAATTCATATTTGCCAGATATTTTATTATACTTATTGATTAGGATTTTTACAAATGCGCTAATAATTATTATTTTATTAATAAATAGTTTTCAAGAAACATTTAAAATTATATTTGATTAACAACCAATGTTCATGGCGTTGAGTTGGTGGGTATTTTGATATAAATACGACTGCAATATCAATACACTTCATAACTACCGACAATGTGTCCCAACAGCACACAAACACACAGCGTCTTCACCGGCGAAGACGAGGGCCCCGGTTTCTGACGTCATCCGAACGTGGATCCTTACCATGGTCACGGGGGCGTTCGGACTAAACAATGATTAGTCTAAAAGTCCACCAACACTCAGATTAACGTGAAACCGAGCCGAGATCCGAGCCCTCGCAGGAGGTACCCTCGGGTCGACGTCTCCCACTCTCTCCCCGATGTCGTCGAGCCTTGGGGCTCTTCTCATGGTGAGCTTTCGTGCTCGCCCCACTCCCCCGGTGACGCCGTAGCAACCACTCAGGTGGTTATCGGCAAGTGTCCATCCGAAAATCGAAAAAAAAAACACTTTAGTCCTACATAGACTCGAACGATGCAAAGATACCTCCCGGTGTTTTAGTAGCCATCAATAGTTTTCTTTCGTGAACTCGTAGTAGCTTTATTCACTAACCAGCTGCAGGCGAGGCATGCATTATGTATAACTTTTTATAAGACGCTCCAGAAAATGCAATTTGAAACAAAGTATCAAGTTTAATGTGATTTCAGATTAAAAATGGCGAGAAAACACTGACTCGGAAGTGTATAAAATGATTTACTTCCCTCTACTGCTTTAATATACTTACTTACTTCGCTTTTGTTTTTTGAGAAATGTTTCACAAATTTACGATACCGTTGTACACAGGTCTGCTCTAGTTTTTTACGTAAGTTAGTTCCTAGGTACCGAGGTATTAAAATTGTTCTATTCAAAATTAATTTATTCAAGAAGGCCAATTTTATTAGCCTTTTTTAAACTTCAAGTATGTCTGTTTTAAGTAATCTGCAAGGCAGATTCTACCGAGAATATTCCGGCAAAAAACACTGATGGATTGTGAGGCTTCGGTGGTATAAGCTTGGCCTACTCGGAGAAACGATGTATATTGTATGTATATTAATTTAAATCTAATATTACTAATCAATCTGTTATAATAGCTTAATTCATATTTATATTATTATTTTTGAATAATCTTAGTTAAATAATTATTTAAGTATTTATATTATTTTTTTAAATTGTGACCGGAGATAACAACGATAATGCTGTATACACCTATAATTTATTATTGTAATGGCACTAGACAGAATTTGTAATTCTAACACATCTCTTTTTTTATGAATATATTTACAATTAATTTCTGGTGTCAAGTAAATCAAATAAATATTGCATTAGTAGTATTTGATTCCAAGGGGCTTTTAATTGAATCAAAATAAATTGATGTTTTGCTTAGTTTTTGACTCTACGTAACTACATGATAAAAATAAACCATTTAGTTCTTTTTTTTAAGAAATAATTGACGGATCAGGCAGATGGCCTACCTGATGGTAAGTGTAAAACCATCACTTATAAACAGAGCAACACTTCACAGGACAGGCAAGTAGCACGTCCTTCAACATGCCGCCCTGTGTCCATCAATTTAAAGCGTTTAGCCTCACGTGCCTGTAATTACAGCGGCAATCACGTCAATTTAAAGCGTTTAGCTTCATGTGCCTATAATTGCAGCGGCAATCACGCCCTTCAGACCGGAACACAGCATTGCAACAATGCTGCTTAGCGGCAGAAATAAGCATGGCGATAGTACCTCCCAGGACGATCTGTCTCAGAAATAATAATAATAATAAATATACTGCAACAAAACACATCGCCATCTAGCCCCCAAGTAACCGTAGCTTGTCTTCACTAAGATGACTGATGAATATTTTAATGAATAACATACATAAATACTTATAATATACAGATAAACACCTAGACACTGAAAACATTCATGTTCATCACACAAACATTTTCCAGTTGTAGGAATCGAACCTTGGACTCAGAAAGCAGGGTTGCGGCCATCTACCGCAATACTACCAAAAGTTTTCACTAATATCTTTTGCTTTCTAACATAATACTTCACTCTACTAAAATACTCATAGATTTATCGATATTGGTAAAAGCAACCATAAATCTTGGAGTTTCAAATGTTATTTTTAGAACGCAAAACTTTGGCAGCATCTAAAGCAGAACAGAGCTGTGTTTATTATTACTCAAGTTTTAAGTAATTGCGATACTGGCAACACAAAACCATAACATTGTAGATGACTGTTAGCTTACCCAAGTAAACGGGAGCAATAAAAATCCACAAAGAACAACAGAAGCTCTAATTAAAGTATAATCCCGTTCTTTATAATTGCATCCATTAGCTAATAAGTCTTACAACAATTTCAGTCCCGAGGGAGATATTTTATTACGTCCTAAATTAAAATCCGCTAGAGGTAATCCGTCAACAAACGTCTACAAACAAGATGGTGGAAAAGGATGAACAAAATGGCGGCCGCAGGTGCAATTTTAAATGCGGAATTTTTAAAAACGGTTTACGTTTTCTTTAGTCCTTTTTATGGAATACGAAGAAGGATTCTGTGCTGGTAAATATGTAAACAAGTTGTATGTTTATTTATTGTACCTAGCGGAATTTTAAAGCAGAAGTCTCATTTTCTGTGATAGAATAAAGGTAGAAACATAAGTTTACATTGCAACTATCCGGGTTAAACTTGACACGTTATGTTGAGTAAAAACATTATCATCGTCACATCAACCATACACTGCTGGAATCAATACAAAGTACCTGTACTTCGTATTGATTACCAAATTGAATAATCATGACCATCTAAACTCCATTATGAGTATTTAGATTACCTAACTTGCTAAGAACTACTGATAATTACTGCTGTTGTTTTTTTCCTTTTACGCCTTTGGTTGCTTGGAAGGAATCGCTATGTAGCGATTACTTTTCTTTGGTGTACAATAAAAGTGTATTCATTCATCCATTCAATCATTCATTCATTCAAACTGCTACTACCACTACTAGCCAGCAAAGCATATTGAAAAAAAAGACATCTACTTCTTTCTTTCCTTATGGCCCTTTGTACAGTAGGTTGGACCACGGTAATGCTGCCAGTGTCAGCGTTGTGGAAAATACAAAAATCTTTTAGTCAAATTTTTGTTTGTTACCATATTATATCTTCGTTCTCGACCGTAACAATAGGAAGATCTTCCTCCGAGTGGTTTTTTTTTTTGCTTTTTCGGAAGGACACTTGCCGATAACCACCTGAGGGGTTGCTACGGCGTCACCGAGGGAGTGGGGCGAGCGCGAAAGCTCGCCATGAGAAGAGCCCCAGGGCTTGACGACATCGGGGGGGATCCTCCGAGTGGGTGGTCGTGCTCGGGTATATATAGGCATTCTTCGTGAACACTTTGCTAGCGCGATGCAGGATTTTTGTGGCGCCATCTAGTTCTGTAAGGTGGAGACCGATACAATAATAAAATTAAAAAATGTTTTTTTCTTGTAGACCTTATCCTATGGACTTATGAAGAGTTCATACTGTTAGGTGATGAAAAAAGGATAAAAATGTGTCTTCTCCCACAGCTTTATCAACTCCCAGAGCACTGGCGCCCAAGTGAAAATAATATCCAAATAATATATGTGTATTAATAAACGGGGATAAACTTCTCCTATTCCATGTACCAGTGATATAGCAGGTGGACACATTAATTATATCCCCTGTCAGGGGATATAATCGGGGGATATAATTTTTATCTCCTGCCCGTGCTAACCCTGCTGTAACGGTAAAAAAAAGTATTTTAATTTATATCAATAAATAATACGTATGTATTACTTATTTACCTCTATAGTTAACCTCAATTATATTGGAGCACTTGAAAAAGTATAAAAGCACAATTTTTTTCACAAATATTCACAAATAGTAAGTAATATCAATCAAAATATTCAATTTAAATCACTACTGAATATAATTTATTAGCACATATATAATTCGCACTTGTATGAAACTAAAACACGTGTTGTGAATGTATAAACTAGAACCGTGTTGATAAATATTATAAATATGAAAACAGTGATCAGAGGTGACGAGCGTACCAACATGCGCGACTAATATCGAGGTTCAATTTCTATTTTGTTGGTAGCTTTTTTTTCGAGACTTAATGAGCGGTTAAGCAGACAGCTTCATACTGTTAATTTTGTGTCACAGATGCGCGCGCATCTTAAAATTTCACTCTCATCATTTTTTCATAACGCGCCTAAAGAAGTATAACTTCAAAAATGTGTACAGTCTATGATGCTCATTTAGGTCCGGTATCTGCGTTAGTCACAATACCTAGAGTTTAATATAATAAATAAAATATTTCTCCTTTTTCTTAAAAGTTTTCTGAAAAGTCGCAAGAGACGTAAGATCCTTGCGTGGCTCGAAAGCTCACGATATAGTATGTCTCCAGCATAACAATAAAAGGCTAGAACAAGAGTTTACCGTTCCTTCAGTTTAACTGTCATAAAGGTCATAAAACGTCATGAATAGATGGCGATGTGCGACGGAGCGCGAAATTCCCGTTTTACGATTGGAACACTCGATAGCTTTTATAGTTTATGGTTAATCCTCGGTCTGAACGTATTTATTTCTAAAATAATAAACTCTCAACCTCTTAGTTACGAAGGTAGAGTTTGAAATATGAGTTATTTAGGTACCTTGATTATTAAGGCCAATCACCAACCCGCGCCCTTGCGGTGTGCTGATTCACGACCAATCAAAAGCCGCGGCGGTTTGAGAAAGAGCTTCATGATTGGTTACAATGCACTTGCCGCGTATTGGCATTAGCACCAATTCTGTTGTACACATATTATATCTAAACGAAATAAATTGACATGTCTAAGAAAAAAACGAGTGTGTGCTTATGTACACACGTTAGAAGTTATACTTCTTTGGCGTAACAAGATAAAAATCTTTACAAAAATTTTATCTTTCGCCTTATTCTACGTTTATAAATCGACACTAACCATAGAAAAAAGTCAAACCTTTTTTAGAAAAACTAAAATGTTGACTAACTTCATGGTGTCGGTTTTTTGTGACGGTGTGCGCGCGCATCGTAAAAATTTACTCTTTCTCCTAACGCGACAAAAGAAGTATAACTTCAATAATGCTATCCTTTTCCTTAGAGGGCAAGGAGAAAAGGACATAATAGAATTCAATTAGTATTGAACAATACCGCACAACTAAATAGGTCAAGAAACGCAATATCGAAACCGACTGGTGGAGAACTTTAATTTACTAAATAAATTGTACTTACGAGTAGAATAGTGGCTGCGTTACCGCACTGAACCGCTATGATTGTAGAAAATTCTGGAAAGGGTTGCAGACATAGCCCCCTGAAGGGAAATCTACCTATGCAAATTGTGTAAGTAATTCCTTCATACATTATTAAAACAATATCATCCATTAGGTAATTTGATAAACCTCGTTAAAACCTCGCCTCGGGGTCTAGTTCAGTGGGTGAAGTTCTCCCTAATTAAGGGGTAAAAGGATCAAATGCTATGTCAATTTGAGGTTAAAACGTTAGATGATATGACGGTTATGGAGTTTGTTTATTTAATAAGTTATTGAGTAGGGGTAGATACTTTTATCGAACTACCTTCCGCAGTGGTAGGGTTGTTGACTCATGAGTTGGAGGGCCCGGGTTCTGTAATAATAATAAAAATAATTTTAAATGACAATTTGAGATTGTGATAACAAAAAGTACACCCGTCTAAGTTTGTTGTGGGCTTCATCTTATACCAGGACGCGTTTGGAACCCTCGTAGCTTTAGTTTTGTAGTTTACGAATATGGGTATCGCCGTCATCTCACTACCGTGTAATTCTCATGTACGCCAACAAATCAAAAGTGCCACCTATAGGCCTACTTGAATAAAGATGTTATTGACTTTGACTTTGTTGCCGGAAGTTTTGGGATTTTGGGATTTTTGAATTTTTTAATTTTCTGGTTTGGTCTGGTCGACTTCGGCCGTGGCTAGTTACTACCCTACGACAAAGTTATGCCGATAAGCTATTAAGCGTTCTGACACGATGCCAAACATAATATCTTGGGACCATTCTGATTCTATTCGATTGAGTGCTACGATTAAACACATAAACCGACATGCAAAGGATATAGAAAAAATAAAAATGGTCGAACTTATAACACCCCTCTTTTCCGTCGTTAATGAATCTATATTGACATAAATCTGTATTTGTCATTTTTCTTCGAACCCTTTCCCTCTTCAATAAACTATACAAATAGATGTACCTACCTACTTTCAATGTACATCCCCCGAATAGTTCAAAGTGGTACAAACGTATCGCCGGCGGCTACAATTTGTCTAATGCTTGGAGTATCAAGTTCTCAACTATCGTATATGTAACAAGCGGTCCCCCGCGGCTTCGTCCGCATATCAGTAACCTTAAAAGATATGCCATCTCGGGTGTTTCTTAGAACTTTTAAAGATAAACTATTCCGACTTACTTTATTTTCGGGGTTCGTAAATATCCGATATTTATTATAAATATCAAAATATCGGATATTAATGATATTTATACCAATTTTGTATGAAAGCCATAGTTTATTGCATTCTTTATGATCCGTACGGATCTGAGACGTGGTCGATAACTATGGGCCTCATAAGAAGGCTCAAAGTCACTCAGCGGGCTATGGAGAGCTATGTTAGGAGCATCTCTACGTCATCACAATTATTCATTGCAAAGTCAACATCTCCTGAGGATGCTCCGGTTTCGGCGCGAAACGTGCGTAGAGGGTACATTGCCGAAGATCTGTTTGGTGTGAAGGTATAAGGATTGAAGAAATTATAAATTACACCATACAGATTCTCCTGCTTTTCGCGGAGTGTAGCAAATTAAGCTTAATTTTCATAACTTATTATGGATTTCCGCAAAGTAACGCCTGGTTTTATCCAATAATTAAATATCACTTGCTTTGACGGAGAACATCGTGAGGAAACCTGCATGCCTGAGAATTCTATGTAACGTTCTCAATGACGTGTGTAGTCTACCAAACCCTTCCTAATTCTGAGTGGAGACTCATGCCCTTTAGTGTATTGGATAGAAGCAGGCGTTAACAAATATTACAATTATTCATTGTAAAGTCAACATCTCCTGAGGATGCTCCGGTTTCGGCGCGAAACGTGCGTAGAGGGTACATTGCCGAAGATCTGTTTGGTGTGGAGTATAATTCTCCTGCTTTCCACGAACTATAGCAAATTAAGCTTAATTTTCATAATACTTTATTTAATTTGTGTATTGATAACAACGCTAATGGCTGATTCAAAATTCATTTATTTCAAAGACTATTGTAGTAACACATTTCTTAATTTTGTTCGCAAAGCGGTGTGCAAATTGGAGTCAATTCATATTTCTCCATAAAAAAATACAATAAACATCATTTCCCAGAGATGTACGAATCGCTATAAATAATAGAGACATCATCGCGGGACAAAGCTAAAACAAATGGCGGGCATCCATCCCCCGACAGCGAATGAAGGCCTAATGTGCATCATCACATTTGCACACGCGATTCAATTCAATTCATACAACTGGGAGCTATGAAAATGTCAGTGTTAAGGAAAATATTATAGCAGCTCTACCTTTTCGGAGTTTATTTTTTTTTTAATTTTATTAAAGAATGTTCGTGAGGAATGTTCTCAAGGGCGTGTAAAGACTACCAATCCGTATTTTGTAGTGCACTTTTGTGATGATGTTTAAGGAACGAAAAAAAAAAAATCCTCTAAACGAATTACCAATTTTCTGTAGCCAAGTATACCCTGCACATTTTTTTTCTTTAAATGTTCAAATTATTGTTGTCACATTTATTCTCATTACCATAAAGGTTTCACAAATCATTGTTAAATAATAGCTTCGGATAAAATTTATTAGCTTTTTTTTAAAGCAACTGAAAAAAAACAAAAAAAATCCTCTAAACGGATTACCAATTTAATGCAGATTAGTATAAGTATAATGCACTGCGCGACGTTTCTTTCTTTGAATTTTCAAATTATTGTAGCCACATTTTTTCCCATTAAGTATTATTTTCCTTTAGTGATTAATTATCCTTAAGTACATTTCCTTTTCTCTTTGTTTTTGTTGGCGAATTTGTACGCGTTTTAAAAAAATCCCGTTGGAACTGTTGGATACCCTATGTCAGTCTTTAGGATGCAAGCTATATGTGTAATATTACTTGCTAATTGGGTAAATAGGTAAGCCAAAAGTAAATAGTTACCCAATTAGCTAATCTTATTATTATAAGCCTTGTATCTCAAAGCTATGCTATTAGGCCTACTTGAAATAAATGAATTTTGAATTTTTATGCCTCATCCACCACCCATCATGCGTCCATGTTGTTTTTCTCATCGCGTACGTATTTGCGCCAAACAAATGACAGGCGATATTTCAAAAACTGTATCCTTTCAAATTACGTTATTTCATCGTGCCAATATTTTTCACTGGTATTTCCATTTTATATATTATCATCATATTCACAATAATATTATATCCGTACGCAGTCGTTGATTTACGCGAATACCTTTCTTATTATTCAAGGTATAGCGTATATACTATTAGCGTCCAAAGAAAAGATATGAATCTTAAGCCCGTTTTCACTAACGACGAAAAAGGCAATGCTTAAATAAGTAGATTCCTAGGCATACAGCAACCTTTCACCAATAGTTATCAACTAAGAGACAGTGAAACGTTTTTTTTTTTATTGACATCGCCTTAATCATTAGGCATTCGATTCAGACGATGCCTTATTGAAAACGGCATTTAATCTATGTCTTCAGATAAAGCACCACTGATTTAAATAAAATTTAATAAAGTGGTAACTTATATTTCGGGTCAACATATAGGATACTTTTTATCCCGATAAACAATAAGTTTCCTCCGGGAAATGGGATGAAAATTTTTATCAATTTTACTTAATAGCTCCGTTAAATTTGAACGGATTTTAATAATTATTTTTTGATTGAAAGTGCGTACTATCAAACTTGTATCGTCTTATTTTAACAAGGATCTGATAAATACTGTCGGTGATAAAGGACATAACTCTTCACAAATAACAGCAAGTCGCAAGTCATATGGTACAACGATCGAATGCATGTGTATCATCCTACTAATATTATAAATGCGAAAGTTTGTGAGTATGGATGTATGGATGGATGTATGTATGTTTGGATCAACTAAAATAATAACTTACTAACTCAGTATACCACGTAAAATAATAGAGGGGACCTACATAGCTAGCCGCGGTGATTATGATGTCAACATTAAATCTATTCTAGCTTTTTGATTGACTCATACGCGGACGAAATCGCTAGTATAAACTGAAGTAAATCTCCAGTAGGAGTTATATAAACTTAGGAGTAGGCTTTTTATAACTATTACAATGCCCAGTGGCGTGCATAGAGGGTATGCAAAGGGTATACAGATGATATAAAATGAAGAAAATCTCCTGTACCAGTTATAAAAAACTTAAGGATAAGCATTGTAAGAATTATAAAAAGCACCCCCTAAGTATATATAACTCGTACTAAAGATTTTCTTCATTTTATATCATCTGCATACCCTGTGCATACCCTATATGCACGCCACTGACAATGCCTATCGTTAACTTTCCTATAACTCGGACTGGAGTTTTTTTTCTTTTATATTATCTATCCGCTTAGTGCATACCCTGTATGCACGCCACAGCACCAGTCAGTGACTTGTGCAAGGAGCTTGCGCTAGTAACATTTTTAGTTGTAGTAAAGCGTCCCGGAAGTACTACCTCCATGCATTCCTGTCGCCAAGCAGCAGTATTGCAATGCTATGTTCCGATGCAACGCTGTGATTAGAGGTATGGATTTGATATAACTGTCATACAGGTTAGACAGTTACCATTTTAGACTAGCTAAGAGCTAACTTGCAGTGTAATACTTTTGTTTTTTGAAACTTACGACTCCAGTCTTGTAACTAAGGACGTGTTCCTTGCATTATGCATACCCTGCGAAATGTCGCTCTGTGTACGATGGTTTTATAGTGGTGGACAATGTGCTTGTTATGTCAATTATTACTATAAAAACCCATTTCTAATACCAATTATCTCTGATGGCAACGAAGAAAATCGAAGTTCGTACTGGAGATTTTCTTCATTCTATATCATCTGCATACCCTCTATGCACGCCACTGGCAGTCCCTGCCAAGCGCTACAAGACTGTGGAATTTGGAAATCTCCCTAAAAAACCTATGTCCGTTCGTCAGTTTATAATACACCATTGAGGTAAATCTTAAAAAAATATTACAAAATATACGAAAGGTCAATAAAAGTTATTTATAGTGTCAAGAGGGCATTCCCGGATCGAAGGTAACACAATAAGTCAATGTAATGTTTATTTTTATTGCCCATGTGCAAAAAATAATAGTGTTATCATAATATAAAGCACATTTTGTGGGGCGGGGCTATCTATCTTTAGTAAGACATGATTTGTGGCTTGTATAGTAATTTTTACATATCTTTGATGACCTCTGTTATTTATTTAAGGAAAAATATACATTTTGAAATAAACATAACAATAATAATATCTATTACGGCGTAAGAAATCCCAATCGGATTTATCCGTACACCAGTATGTTCAAAGGTCCTACTGGCGCTTTACGTGTAAATGAAAACCGAAATGAAACTTCGCAAGCTTTAAAGATTCATTATATATATGACACTTATTTGTGAAACCGAAAACCTAATAGTTTTTGAGTAAAACATTCCAAGAGTTTTTACTAAAAGAAATCATATACAGCCCTAACATCACAAAATTAAAATCATGTGTCTCCTGGCACTTTTTTAAAAGACTGACTTGGCTTTACAATGAATAATTAGTGGTTTAGACTTAACAGACATAGACTTGAGTCAACATCTCCTGAGGAGGCTCTGGTTTCGGAGCGAAACGTGCGGAGAGGGTAAATTGCCGAAGATCTGTTTGGCGTGGAGTATAACGATTGAAGAAATTATAAATTACACCATACAGACTCTCCTGATTTTTGCAGAGTATAGCAAATTAGACTTACTTAATATTCATGAATGTTAAAGCGATAATTTCATGTTACTGTTAAAGCGATATTTTATTGTTTAAAATATACATAAATCCGGTAAGTTTTTTTTTATTTACAGTGATAATTGTAGGACCTAAGTTATTGCGTATGGCAGTTATGTTAAACTCATGCCCCTAGACTCAACCAGACCTGAGAAATATCAGAAATTCTAAATTCTGTTCTCTTCGTGTGAACACTTATCAGAGTTAGATTCCTATCGTGACATTCAGCTTGACGTTTCGCACCTCCGCAGTCCCGTCGAGACCACGATCCATGTAACTTGGTCGAAATATCGATTTTTAAAGTGGTGCGTGTAACCTTTACGCGCGATTGAAGTAAAACTTCACTACGTCATTGTAAAATTCATTAACATCACTTTCACATTTTATAAATATTTTAATTTGTTAAATAGAATAACTGAGAGTAGAAAATTGAAGGTTAGATCAGCACATGTGAATATAACCTTGTCCAGAAAATTTATTAATAATTTATTTATTACAAAAGTTATAAATAAACTACATATTATATATTTTTAAAACCTGTTGAATTTTTATTCAACATTCATTTCAATCAATTGATCCGTTTGAAAATATTAGAAATACATTATCCTAATTGATTATCACATTTGCCACTAGATGGCGTATAAGTCAAGAAGCGTGGAGTATATTACATATACTTACGACCAATCCAAAACATTATTTTTAAATAGCGGCAACTACACAGACGTCTGACGTAAGGGTTACTTCCGCCAGAAAAAAATCTAAAAGAAGTTTTTTTTTTTTTAATTTATTTTACGGCTGTGGATTCAAGTCCTTTAAGGCCTTTAAAAAAATATTGCAGTTTAGCTTAAAGAAAGAAGTTTTACTTAAAAAATATCATAGAGGTATGTACCCGTTAGAATTTTTTAAGAAATGTTAGTAGCTATTCACAATAAATAAAACAAAAGCATTTTATTCGTAAGCGAATTTAACAACGTAGAATATCACATTCGGCTCCGCGGTGCATATAATGCACGGAAGCAGGTAGAATAAAGACAGCGTAAATAATTTATGACTTGATGACATCAAATGATATATTTGCTATTTTGCTCCGCCTTGTGCGCGTAATCTTTCATACGACAAATTTGTACGGGATGTTCTTTTTTTTCATCACTTTAGAAAAGGGGCACTGGAAAATATGAAATGAGGTATTCTGTTTCTCTCATCCGTATAATGAATGTTTTTCTTGTTTTCACATGATTTCGGTTACAATTGGTTTTGTTTAGTTTATTAGAAACATTCTAGGAAATAAAAAAATAAACGGAATTGTTTTTGGTCAAAGAAAAATAGTTTTATTAGACTCCGTTGGTAAATCTGCGCTAGGTAATCCTGAATTGCGGGCGCCTGTTAAGCATTTATCAATAAGTACAGTTGTCACTCAGCTTTTACTTCAAATGAAAGGAAAAGAAATTAAGAATGAAATAAATTGTTGCATGCATTTAATTCAGTTAACTGTTTGCGAGGGTATCTCTTCAGTTGTGTCATAATTATTTGATGAAGCAATAAAGGATCAGTCATCGCCATCCTATCGCCTATAACAGTCCACTGCTGTACTAAAGGCCTCTCCCAAAGGAAGGGTTCGTCCATAAACACCACGCACATCCAAACCAACACAAATATAGACTAAGGCAGTTGGTTAATGGGCTTAGATATGTGTCTATATTACTCAAGTTATAGGTAAAGTGTTTAGTTCCTTCTTATCAAATTTAGCCGTTAATAATTCCAAACCTGGTTAAATCAGTGTCACCGAATCGATATGCTACCTGTTCAGGTTATTGTTATTTTATTTATTCAATCAACCTATTTTTAAAAATTATTAATATACATTACATTATGAGTATTACTGCTACAATAAGTCTACAAAAAATCAGAAGTCGTATAAAGTATGCCAACAACTTAAAGAGTGCGCTTGAATCGGAAGAAGAAATATTAAGTTACCGAGAAATATTCAAAACCACTATAGAATACCTTATTCACCCGCACAAAAACGATTCCGTTGAGGAATATTATAGAAAAATAACTGGTGTCATTGAAAATTGTTTGAAACAAGCAAAAAGGCCCAGCGCGCGAAAACGGAATTGCTCTGTTATATCTGATAACACAAGAAAATTAATCCATCGCAAACATGAGCTACTTGCGATTAAGCCAAAAACACGTTCAATGAAGAATGAACTGCGAGCTCTTTTCAAACTCATAAGCAGACATATAAGAAATGACTATAAAAATCATCGATTGCATGTAATTCAAAAACATTTAAATACCACGGGAAGCCTCAAAAAAGCTTTCAAAAAATTAAATGATCACAAAACATGGATTGAAGGACTTCATGGACAAGCAACGATTTTTCGAAAAAGGTCAGAAATACTCAACGCTGCAACATCTTTTTACAAAGACCTTTACAGTGAACATGCTAGGCCTCGCAAACTCGAACTAGAGGACCTGCATTATGATAAAGAGACTACTCCCGTGGACGAGTCTGAAATATTAAACGTAATAAAAAAGTTAAAATTAGAGAAGAGTCCAGGCCCTGACAACATTACCAACGAGGCTTTAAAAGCAGCGAGTGACTATCTTGCAACACCATTATCACAGTTATTTAACATGGTTATGAACTCTGGCGTTACACCTAAACAATGGTCGCAATCGAACATTATTCTACTATACAAGAAAGGCGATCCTAAAAATATGAGCAACTACAGGCCAATAAGTCTCCTTCCCTCTCTTTACAAAGTTTTTGCATCAATATTAGAGAAAAGGATAAGCATTTCGTTGGAAAAATACCAACCAATCGAACAAGCCGGATTTAGAAAAGGTTTTTCTACTGTGGACCATATTCACTCAGTCGAGATGATAGTAGAGAAGTACCAGGAATTCCGAAAACCACTCTACATGGTCTTTATAGACTATAAAAAAGCTTTTGATACCGTCTGTCACTCGTCGATATGGGAAGCTCTACAATCACAGGGTGTAGAGAGAAGATACATCAATGTTTTGAAGCATCTATACAAAGACTGTACTAGCAGAGTAAAACTGGAGCGAACTGGGCCACCCATTCCTATAAAAAGAGGCGCGAGACAAGGCGACCCGTGCTCTCCTAGAATTTTTATAGCGGTACTCGAAATGGTGTTTCGGAAACTGAATTGGCAAAAGTTAGGACTAAATATAAATGGTAAATACCTCAGCCATCTGAGATTTGCTGACGATATAGTGTTGTTCTCAGAAAACAGCAAAGAGCTCAATCTAATGCTACAATCATTACAACTAGCAAGTAGAGACGTTGGGTTGGAGCTTAATCTCAGCAAAACCAAAATCATGACAAATTCTTTTGAGTCCCCTATTTACCTTGGAAGTGAACCTATACAATATGTTGACAGCTATATCTACCTAGGAAAGCAAATATCTTTTAAAAGTCAGAGTAACGATTTAGAAGTAGACCGAAGAATTAAAGGCGGCTGGAACAAGTACTGGAGCTTAAAAGAAGTTTTAAAAAGCTGCATGCCAATAAAAGTAAAATCAAAGGTTTTGGATACATGTTTGTTGCCGTCAATCGCTTATGCTTGCCAAACCTGGAAATACACCTATCGCATAAAAAATAAAATCAAAATTTGTCAAAGGAGTATGGAGAGAAGTGTGATGAAAATAAAAAGAATTCAAAAAATCCGCCATGATGTCATACGACAAAAGACGATGGTAACAGATGCCCTTCATTACTCCCAAAGATTAAAATGGCGATGGGCAGGCCACATAGCTAGGATGGTTGACGACCGTTGGACATTAAGGCTGACGTCATGGCCAGGTCCTGCAGGCCATAGAAAGGTAGGCAGACCGTATGCAAGATGGTCTGACGATATCGTTAAAGTTGCCGGCATAAACTGGATGCAAATAGCCAAGGATAGAGACCGGTGGTCATCTCTGGAGGAGGCCTTTACCCTCGCATGAGAGGGGTTCCTGCTAGAAGTTATATAACACCAGATAACACTTATTAATTGAATCACTTGTTATTTTATTTTATCTTTTTTTATTTTTTCTGTTTATTTTTGTATTGTTGATGTTATCAGTATGTTGTAAGCAAGAATTAAAAGGCTTTTTTATTTTTTTATTTTTTATTTTTTTTATTTTATGAGTATTACATGTGTGATAAAAAAGCTTGGGTATGAATTGCTCTAACTTCATAGCTCAACATTAACTAGACTGTAAGATGGTGATACCAAAATAAAAACCTGGCTAAGTTTGTTGTGGGCTCTTCTTAGACCAGGGCGCGTTTAGAACCCTCCTAGCTTCAGTTTTGAGTTAACGAATGCAGTTATCACCGTCACTAACATAACTGTAACATGTTAAATGTATGAACGCTTCATAAGTGCCTGTAATAAAGTCTACATGAATAAAACATTTTTGAATTTGAATTTTGCATTTGAATAATAAAAGACTATCAACTATTACTGAAAAGTTGATAAAGTGGTTAGTATAATTTATATACTAACCACTTTATCAACTTTTCAGCCGGTACTCCGCTCTGTTCAAATAAAGTGACCTACCAGTAAAGAAAACTTAGAAAATGCTACTGAGGATGGATTGACAAATGGTTCCATTTTTACTATTTTATAACGAAACAATTAAAAAGGATACCTTTGTGATTTGACCATTCAGCTTGCATTGGTTAAGTCTGAGTTTTTATATTTGATTTGGACTCGGTTAGCCGTGAAAAAGAACACTAAGGTAAGAGCGGTCACAGATTTTCACCGTCGAAAAAACAATTAAAAAAAAAAGAAAGGTGAAATGCGGCTCGCCCTGTATACGGAGCGATTTTGCTGACAAAAGCCGAGTGTATGAAGCGGATCTGTCGCCTCGGGCGCCGCCTAATATGCTAATACGTGCCCAAATAATCGGGTTTCAACGGAAGCATGTAAAATGTTGCGTACTTAAATTCCTGCTAAATTCCCATATAACTAATAAAACAGGAAGAGTAATAGTAAAAGTAAGTTTGTAAATATATTTATAAATTAAAAAATTAATAAACCCCTTTTCAACATAGTGGACCTACATTATTGTATTTTTGATTTGATACTTATAATACTGCCATTTTGTGACGGCGGCCATCTTGGAACAATTTTAATCAAACGTGGCCAGGAGCATTCCCGAAAAATTCACCTCTCAAACAAAAACAAACAAAATAAAATCGGTTCATCCATTCGGGAGATACGTAGCCACAGACAGACACACACATACGCATAGACAAGTCAAACTTATAACACCCCGTCCTCTTTGCGTTGGGGTTTAAAAATGGGCGATAAGATCGCTAAATTGGAACTTACATCTAACCTGTTCTTTTTATTCTTATTTTTTGTATATGATAATGAAAATCGGTTGAGTATGAGGGAAAATATATATTTTAATATTGTCAATTAAAAATTTAAATAACCCTCGATTTTCAATATTGTGTACATTATTCTTCTAGTCAAGCCCGTTAACTTGCTATCTATATAGAGGGAGTTGCGAAAAAATGTACTTAATCTTTCATTGTGTGGCGGCCGCCATCTTGATTGATTTTCATTAAGCATAGCTGTGAACACTCCCGACTATTTTACCTTTCAAACACACACACACACACGCACACACACACACACACACGCACACACACACGCACACACACACACCGTCGTTCTTTTGTCAGGGGTTAAATATGGGCGCCAAATTGTAACTTCCATCTTACCTGTTTTATGTATTCTTATTTTTCGGAATATTTTTGTTTTACTGGTGTCTAATGAATTCAATCATTCATTCACATACTGTCGAACTCAACAATTTACGTTCTGCGTCAAGCCCCGTCTATTGGGAGCACCCTAACGATGGAATACGAATAACAGCGCTCCCATAAGAACCCATATAGATACCTTATACACGGTAAATAAAAAATAATCCGCACGATTGAGTCTGTGCGGCATATCCGCGGGGCATCACCTTTATTGGTATATTCTGTTCGATACGATTAGCTTGGAAATGGCTTATGCTTATGGCCTTACAAATAGAAGCGGCATAACGTCGGAATACTTATGCATGGAATACTTTTTTTGTATGTCGCTGGGGCTTTAGAAGATATCTGTTTTCTTTTAACCAAAAAAGAAATCTTAATATTTTATCTCTACCTACTTGCTGGACATTATATAGTTCTGTAACTTTTAAATAGCACAAAAGTTATCAGAACAAGTTAAGACGTCATTAGAACTGCATAACATCCCGCAACGGTGAGCACTGTGCTTTTAAAGTTGGAGTCCTCGGGTTCGATTCCCGCAGGGGCAATTTTCGAATTTATAATTGTCCATTTTTCTCTCATGGCGAGCTTTTGCGTTCATCTCATATCTCCGGTGACGCTGTTGAAACAGTCCTTCCGAAAAGAAATACACTTTAGTCTTTTACTGAGACTCAGACGGTGCAAAGATACCTCCTGGTGTATTAATCGTTATCGCATCCTGGAGACGGACTTAGGATAAAAATAACAATTTTAACAATTTTATACTTATATATGTTTTTTGAATACGGGTAATATTTTATCACATCACTCTCCAGTTGGTAATTTACCTAATGTCTTAGAAAACCATAAAATAAACAAGACGTTACCTATAGCACGGGACCCATAAACTTCCCTTGAATAAAGCTTGAATAGAATACAGAAGGTAAGTACCTAGTCCGATCGGGCAGGAATTTTTAAATTTACGATCGGAATCGGATTTTATGATTGTTTTAGTGCCGATGCAGTTTATATCGCTTTTAAATATTGGAAATTTAATCATCCGCGAACGATTGCCGATTGGTAAAGTGTTTTTTATGGC
This sequence comes from Pararge aegeria, assembly GCF_905163445.1. Taxonomy (NCBI): domain Eukaryota; kingdom Metazoa; phylum Arthropoda; class Insecta; order Lepidoptera; family Nymphalidae; genus Pararge; species Pararge aegeria. The sequence continues at coordinate 3,418,752 of NC_053201.1, forward strand.
CCTCATTGTCCTAAAAGAGAAACATTACCAACAGTGGCGTACTCAAGATTGACCAGGGTAGGCATAAAGCTAGTATAAAATGGAGAAACCCTCTTCCTTCAAGTTATATGAAATTTTAAGGGTAGGCTGTGCATTTCTGCATATACGAAATGCATGCAACTGATTACCGGCCCAGTACAGGACTCGAGTCTGGTCCCACAATGAGAAGCGTTAAAGCTGTAGTACCATGCTGTGCGGATTAAATAAAAAAATTAATATACTACGACAATACACACATCGTCATCTAGCCCCAAAGTAAGCGTAGCTTGTGTTATGGGTACTAAAATAGCTGTTGAATAATTTTTTTTTATGAATATAATACACATAAATACTTATAATACACGGATAAACACCCAGACACTAGAAACTATCATGTTCATCACAAAAACATTTTCCAGTTGTGGGAATCGAACCCATGGCCTAGGACTCGGAAAGCAGGGTCGCTGCCCACTTCGCCAGTCGGCCGTCATATTGGTGGACTACACACGCCTTTGAGAACATTATGGAGAACGCACATAACTTAGAAAAGTTAGTGCTGGGATTCGAACTCGCCCTCCCGAAAGTGAAGCCGAAGTATTAACTAACACCGGTTACTTACCTTGCGTGTAGTACCTTGGTAGGCAGATGATATAAAATGAAGAAAATCCTCCAGTACGAGTTATAAAAAACCTTAGGATAGGCATTGTAAGAGTTTTATAGAGCCTACCCTTAAGTATTTATAACTCGCACTCGCCTTTTTGACAGCCGATTGGCGCAGTATGCAGCGACCCTGCTTTCTGAGTCCAAGGCCGTGGGTTCGATTCCCACAACTGGAAAATGTTTGTGTTTTTCCGTGTCTGGGTGTTTATGTGTATATTATATTATTAATAAAAAGTTTTCAACAATCATCTTAGTACCCATAACACAAGCAACGCTTTCTTTGAGCTAGATGGCGATGTGGGTATTGTCGTAATAAACTTGGATTTATTAATTTTTTTTTTTCACTTTATATCTTCTGCATACCCTTTGCATACCCTCTATGCACGCCACTGCGTGTACCTAAATAAATAAGATACCAGATACCGAACAAAATAAATAAGCTACACTATCTCTCGAAACAATTTAACTTAGTTATTTCACAACACAGATTAATGCGGGTAGTTTTTCGCAGCGCAAAGCGAAACATTAATATTAAAATTAGTTTTCATTTAAATGAGGGTTAGGTCGGACGCGCGGACGGGCGGGGTAGACGCTGAAAAATGGCGCAGATCTCGCCTTGGGAGTTTCGTTTTATTAATTTGTATTACGTCTTAGTCCGCATAGAATTTCCAAGGCGCAGTGGAGAGCAGAGTGGTCTTATGAGCAGGTAGGCAGTTTCTTCTTATTGGGTATGATACCCGCAGTGGCGTGCACTACATACATGCACAAAAGCGTTGCTTACCGGTAATTTGAAATATAGCTCGTCTAGGAGGAGCGTTTTTGCCATTTTGTACAATTTCCCTGTTGTATGCATACCCTGGTAAGAAACTCAGTGCACGCTATACCCGTACGCGGATACCCGTAAGGGTAAATTTGGGATTTTATAATCTGAATTATCTCTTGACGCACAGCGACTTAACGTTCTGGTACGCTGCCACGTTTAAGTCGATTTTGGATTTGATATAATTGCAATACCTGCCCCTAATAGGCCCGCTGTACGGAGGCATTCATACATGATGTCTGGAATTTTGTGAGAAGTCAACCTAAATATTTAGACCAATGATTTTATTTTGTATTTCTTCTCAATATTGGATGATTGTTAAAAGCAATGATAGCCTAGTGGGTAAGGCTTCGGATTTCCTTTCGTGGAGACAGAGTTCGAGCCCGGCACCACTGACTTTTCGGAGTTATGTGCGTTATTAATTGAAGCAATTTAAATATAACTTGCTTTAAACGGTGAAGGAAAACATCGTGAGGAAACCTGCATGCCTGAGAGTTCGCCACGCACCACTGACACCGCTGACTTTTCGGAGTTATGTGCGTTATTAATTGAAGCAATTTAAATATAACTTGCTTTAAACGGTGAAGGAAAACATCGTGAGGAAACCTGCATGCCTGAGAGTTCTCCACAATGTTCTCAACGGCGTGTGAAGTGTACCTATCCGCATTTGGCCAGTGTGGTAGACTATGGCCTAAACCCTGAATGAATTGGATTTTGGCCTTTCTACTTAATAATCACCATCAGATCATCATCATACCATTATTAGCCCAGTACGCACGGGTCTCCTACCACAATGAGAAGTGGTTACCCACGTTTCGCTCCGATACCGAAGCATCCTCAGGAGATGTTGACAATTGTTAATAATTATTAATTGTAAAGTCAACATCTCATCTCATCTCAACCGTACAATGAATGATTGTTAAGTCAATAATAGTTGCGATGCATAAATTCCATACCTTTTTGTTTTCTTTTAGTGTTCTGTTGTCTTTCATATCCGCCATATTGGATTTGTCATGACGTCAATATATTCCATGAATGCAATGTTTCGAACGAGTCCCATTCGCATATTAAGTACCTACTTATCTAAAAAGGCTTTATTACGGGATATACATGCGTTATTACATGTAATGTATTTACACGTAATTACGCCTATAATTACACATTAGGTATTTTTATTTCGATGTAAGTAGGTACCTACTTGTGTATATTCGATATTGCCGGTGGATAAGAACAACTGCCTGGTTTCTTACCGCTTCGCCTTCCAAATGATAGTCGCTTGCTTATAAAGTAAGCCTATTTGAAATAAACGATTTTTTTTACGTATTTAGGCCTTTTTCTTCTTTAAGTATTTTGACACCTTTTTTTAAGTGGGAGGTCCCGGGTTTGATTTCCGGCAGGGGCAATTTGGGAATTTGTAATTTCTTAATTTTGCTCTGGACTGGTGGGAGGCTTTGGCCGTGGCTAGGTAACCCTACGGACGAAGACGCCGCTAAGCGATTTAGTGTTCCGGTGCGATGTCGCGAAGAAATTGATTAGGGGTATGACTGCCATTCCATTCCAGCACATGGAATGGCAGCCCCGTACTGGTAAGCGCAGCGTTGGTCGACCCCAACGAGTTGGACAGACGACATTAAGCGCGTCGCAGGTAGCCGCTGGATCCAAGCGGCTCAGAATCGTGGAACTTGGAACACCCTACAAAAGACCTATGTCCAGCAGTGGACGTCTATCGGTTGATGTGATGATGATGATGATGATGATGATGATGACTGCCATACTGCCTAACAGGTTAATTAGCCCGCTACCATCTTAGACTGCATCATCACTTACCACCAGGTGAGATTGCAGTCTAACTTGTAGTGGAATAGAAAAACACCCGGTGGTGCATATTATTTAAAAAAAAAAAGTAGCATTTGTTACCAGCTTGATCGCTAAACTTATCTTGGCGAACTTTTGCATAGAAATAGGTTACATCCTGGATGCATTTAATCTCGGGGGATAAATAGTTCCAGCGGGATTTTTAAAAACCCAAAAAAAAACGCGGACGAAGTCCCGGTCAACAGCTTCGTCAACTTTATTTTACTTTCACTTTACAAATACTTGAAATTCATTATGTCAACCAATGGACGTCCACGGCTGGACATACGTCTTTTGTAGGTAATTCCAAATACCACGGTCTTGAAATGACTCCAGTTATTCAAGTTACGAAGATGCGGATCCGTGTTGCGAATGCGTCAGTGGTCGTCAGTTTTTGCAATAGCGTGGTCAAAATTTTCGCTCACGAATTGATCTGTACTCACAGGAGAGAATGCCTGCGAGGCAATGTTTAAATCGTCTAACATAGACTACGAGACCTAAAAAGATTGACTTGAATAAATAGGTACCTACGTCGAATACCTCCGCCATTTTCAAGAACAGCTTAAAAAAACTAGTTCGGGTCAAAGAGGAATGAAATACAAAAAGACATACCTTTTTTTTAATACATCTTTATTAGCCTACATACTTTATTAGCATGCTTCTAACAAATAACAAAATTGTCTACTTATTATACAAATATCTTTACACTTATATCGAATACATAACAAAAATATTAAAAATATAAAATAACAACCAATGCAGGGTACAAAAGGACGTAAATATTTATTTTTAACAAAAAAAAAACTGTACAGATAGTTAAAATTAATTTTGTTCGTAGAAATCCTTAGAAATAGGGAACGTATGTTGATTTTTAAAAACACCTGATCGACGTAATATACTTAAAGAAAGTAACAGTACTTCAATATTTTATAAAAACTAAAATCGGTTTTATTACAATAAAACGATTTTCGGCATTTTATTCGGATGGTTTTCCAATTACCATCAGGTGGACTTTCTGCTTGGCCCGTCAATTATTATTTATAAAAAAAAAACCAATCTCGCTATTATTTTCACCATTGTCACTAAGGGCTTTGCAAATAAAAAGACGGTCGATTGGCGCAATGTGCAGTGACCCTGCTTTCTGAGTCCAAGGCCGTGGGTTCGATTCCCACTGGAAAATGTCTGTGTGATGAACATGAATGTTTTTCCAGTGTCTGGGTGTTTTTTTTTTGTTGTTCTATTACCATTATTAATGTATATTATTCATAAAAATATTCTCCAGTTATCTTAGTACCCAAAACACAAGCTACGCTTACTTTGAGGGGATAGATGGGGGGATATGTGTATTGTCTTAGTAGGAATTGTTATGGAATAGTTATTCAGTGTTTTGTCCCGCTCTGACCTTCCAGAGGTGCTCTCAGTTGAAGTGTGACAAAACAATACGTAACTTTAATATCGTTATGCAATATTAATTTGTAAGGCCCTAAAAGTATAACATTTTTATCAAGGTTTACAATTTGTTATATTAAGTATAGAAGATGGCTCTTCGTGCTATCTATAAAATGGATCCGAGAGTCATTGAGGGATAAATTTAAAGACGTTAAGATAATTTTTAGTGACAGTTTTTAGTCAGTACATATTTGGAAATTTTATGTATGTTCACAAAAATGTATCTAAATTTAAGAGAAAATCTGACTGCAATAATTTGAACTTTAAAAGCAAAAATAAACTTGCAGTGCAATATACTAGACTACATTATATAAGTTATTGATTTAAAGGAAATTGTATACAATTTTACAATAAAAGTATAACATTTTCTTCAGAATCACAATTTGTTTTATTATTGTAGGTTGTTAAATTATTTTTTTTCCAGCCCTCTTACAAAGCTATTCACTACAATTCTTCTTCAAACTTGAAGATAGACGTTGTTTACATTTCGGTATATTTTGTTGCCCGTCACAGAAAGTAAAAAGAAGAACTACACTAAAAACTACTTTATTTATAAAAAAAAATATGCTAATATTAAAATCAAATATTTACCATCCATTATATTATGAAAATTAAGCTTAATTTTCATATTATGAAATTCCGTAACACCTGCTAATATCCAATATTTACATCGCTTTGTACTCCATAGTTGTTTCTATAATCGATAGTCCATGATTTATAAAACCTACCATGATAGAAAGGACGACAAGTTTTAAGTAATCAACCTAACTAATATTTATTCGTTAAAATTAATCCAAGAAAATATTATTATTTGGGTGGCATTTTGCGTAAACAGTATGATCGCTTACTTCTGTAAGCGTTCATGTTTAATATAACATTCAGAGATGGTGATAACAAAAAAAAGCTAAGTCTGCTCTAAACCGGCCATGTGGTGACGGCGAATCAGAATGCAGTTGTCACCATACGTAAATTAAACAGCGACCTCTATGCTACTATTGCCATCTGCCGTGATAACCAACGTGGCTATGGGTCCAGCTGTGGACTGTTATAGACTATTGTCTATAACAGTTGTCTTTTAGAAGTCGGTTTAGAAAATCGTGCGTTTTTTGCAATGCGCAGTATCTTATATCTTTAAACGAGCAATTCTTCTATATGTATTTATAATTGGAATCTCGGAATCGGCTCCAACGATATTCATGAAATTTAGTATACTATATATTTCGAGGGCGATAAATCGATCTAGCTAGGATTCATTTTTAGAAAATGTCATTTTATTTGTGTTTTCCGGTAATAACCGATTTGTTGCAACGAAGTTGCACGGGTCAGCTAGTTTTTTTTAAGGTAGATTATGATATCTTCGCCTGCGACCTGGCTGTACGTACGTACGTCATAAAAGAGGTTTTATTTTCAATTATAAAAAATAAAAATGATACAGCATTAATTCCTTACTTATTTTAACTAATTAATAATATTATATATTTACAAAACGGAATACTTAAAAATATCTAAAATTTGGCAATCATTTACAAAATTATAGTCGATTTTCCATTACAATAGTTATTTTAAAAACTTACCTAATAAAATCGATTTCAAATGCTAATTTATTTTTAAAATAAGTACTTTAATAGCCAATTAATATAACATAGTATGCATTGAGTAATAAACTACGTACTACTCCATTTTGAGTGGTCAAGAAAAACAAACAATTTTAAGGGTTACATTTTTTTTTCACGTGTCTTTCAATGTAAACTTACTTAACGTTACTTCTTAGTGTTAAGTTTAGTACACAGATTCATTTAAATTCTGAGATCTATAAAGCGTGCTCACCGTTATTACAAACTTAACTTTTAAGTTAAAAAAGTTTTTTAGCTTAAAATTAAAGTCAGAATTAATGAGAATGACGAAGGAAATCTTTTGTTACACTACTTTTACCTGAGAGCAATAATTTTGGCGAAATAACAAAGTACACAAAGTTTTCGTAAAAAATACGCAGTGACAACCAAAGTATCAGCTGTGTTTACAGTACAGGTCACGGATTATTGTGGCAATATAAAAAAAAATAAAGGTCCTAGATAATTTGAAAACAATCATTCACACACACATTCACACGCACACGTAAATGTTATGACAAGTATATACAGTCTATTTTTTCTTACTTGTCTTTTAAAGTAAACAATCTTTTTGTTACTTTTTGTGTAAAGTTTTAACAATTGTTAAGAAAATAATTAATTAAGATTTTTTTTTTTAAGTTATACTTCTAAGAGAAAAATTATAAGAGTGAATTTTCACGATGCGCGCGCACATCGACTCCTGAATTCTACATTCGTAAAGTTAGTTCCAGGTGGCAGGAAAATCGATAACTATGTTCTAGTTGTATATTCTAGTATTTTTATATTAAGAACAAGTGTTTCGTAACAGTACAAACAGTGTGAATAAATAAATATAATTACGATAATAAAACCTTTTTTATTTAAATAAAATCTTTTTGATTAGTTTTAATATTTATCGTTAATCACTACTGTAATATAGGTATTTTTTTTCATACGCCAAAGAAGTATAACTTCTAACGCGTGTACACACTCTTTTTTTTAGGTTGTTTATACTTATTTTTTCGCACTCCTTGTTTTACATTTTTAAAACATAAACAATCAACATAAAAAATCTTTTCATTAAGATTAATGAAAAGATTTTTTACATTATAGGACGAGTTAGAAAAATAGACTTTACAATAAGTCAGTGTTGTCAATTTTTATAGTAAACTGAAATACATTTATTTACTCTAAGTAAAAATCAAACTATTGTGTTGTCACACAAAGTATATACCGATTGAATCTCGGTATTCAAATCTTGAGCTATTGAATCACTTAAGAAAATATTTCATAATATATACCAAAAATAAAGGTGATTTTATTTTTGAAATAATTCAGCTTTGCCGTTGCGTGTTTGGATCGGCGCTTGAAGTCGAAAACCGGCGGGTATACGCCAACCAAAACATGTACGGAGTTAAACTAAATTATTTAAAAAAAAATTTATAGGTCACTGAATTAAATTTAGTGACCCAGATTTTCTTTTACACAAATCATATTACACTCGCTACTATTATTTTGGGACGTCAAACTTTGCGACAGTTCTTGTAAATGGCAAAATTTGACGTCACAAAATTTAAATTGATGTGAAACAAGGTTAGGTAATTTTTTACTACAATCTAAAACGTATTGGCCATTTATTCCTACAAGTAACATTTTCTTTAGTGAAAAAGTGTAATTTAGACATGTAAAAAAAACAACATACATAAAGAAAATGTCTCTTTAAGCTAAGTGCTTTTTTTAAAACACATGTCATAAAACTAAACTACAGATCAAAGAAATATTATTCTTATTTTTTAATTAATTTTACAAAGCTGCCAATTATCCAGACGGAAACACTCGAAGCACCCTTGCAGTGAGCATAGACAGGTTCACATCATAGACTATATATATAACAAGATATCAAATTGAACCAGAGAAATAGTGGTTAATATTTCGGCCTTCATTTCGGGGGCACAGAGTTCAATCCCCAGAACGCTCTACCGAGTTCTCCGAGTTCGGTGCGTTCTTATTTAAAACAATTAAAATATCAAATATCAATATAATTTAAAATAATTAAATCAATATCTATTCCATAGTTTAGCTATCGGGTCAGTTCGATTATTAATAAGTATGTTTCCACCTTTATTTATTAATTTGTAAATCTTCACCTATTTTCCAAAAATAAATCTAATCTTCGAAAATGTCTCCCTACTGACCTTTTTTCACCATTTTAATTCCGACGCTTTATAACCCGAGAGGATGTAGGAAATTCTAGACGGGGTGATAAAGTAACGCTGGTTTCGCTATCTTAGTATGGAAAACTGACACCCAAACTCTCCAAAAATACTGGGATTTTGTCCACCAAGTAAGTACTACATAATAAAGACTGAAGTTAACATATTTTAAAAAGAATAAATTTAATGCAGATAAACAAAGTTGACAAATAAAAACTAATAAACCAGCGAAACTCACTTAAAACGATAGAAAATACACAAGGCCTGTTGCATACCATGTTATTTGTCACTGTAGAAGATGAATTTAAGGCCGAAATATCTGCCCATTTACACACCTTGCCCATATCGTAAACTACAGAAAGTTTCAATGAAACACCCCTTCCAAATCAGCCACGCCCTCTCGGAACACCAAGAAAAGTTTTATTAATAAGTAATTCAGGTTTCTGAAATTACAATATAAACCAGTAGATCAGATATTAGAATTCCAGCAATTTTTTAAATATATGTCTATACAAATAAATACAATTTTTGATTGCTGGTGATTTCTAAATAGTTTTATTCATTTGGTCGATACTAAGTTTTTATGTACATGTCTGTCTGTTTGTCCAGATTTTTTTTTCCACTACAAGTTAACCCTTAAACTGTAATTATAACTGGTGGTCTATGATGCAGTCTAAGATGGTAACGAGCTAACTTGTTAAGGGTATACCAATGAAATGGTTTCTATGCGTCATCGTACCGGAACTCTATAGGTAGGATGGTAACTAGCCACGGTCCAAGCCTCCGACCAGACCAGATAAAATTCAGAAATTACAAATGCCTGTAATGCCTGGGATCGTAGCCGGAACCTCCCACTTACATCACTGTCCCACTATCACCACTACGCCATGGAGGTCGTCAAAAATATGTAAACAGGGCTTTCAATGGCAGGTAGAGACTTTGACCTTGATTTTACGACTTGATTGTCTTACGAGTAGTTCTTCTTCTCGGGGATTTCAAAAACAATCATATTGATATAGGATTTAAAAAAAAATCTCATGCCATTTTTTTTTGGGGAAACCCCCCCCCCCCCCAAGTGCGGCTACGAGCTTACAAAAAATCGAAGACAGGATCAACAGGCGGTCGAGGATTGTTTACAACAGCTTCCGGATTGACCGTATGAGTCGGAGCAGGGTTCATTATCCTATTATTACTCGATATTCTAGAAAGATCCAGAACTGGCAACCGTAGAACGTAATCCTGGTCTAGTCTGTCCATTTGCAACCGGGATCTTTCAGACCAGGCGACTGGCACGATGGGTGATAACCGAGGAATCCTTTGAGCTAACGTTCTTAGTCGGGAATTTTCCGGACGGTCGCTCCTGGCCTCCGATACGAAGTTCTGCACTTCGGTTCTTCTGGAACTCTCCGAGCGTTGGTTTGTGAACATGTGCTGGTACCTAGCTATTTCTATAGGTAGCAAAGGTCGCGCGTCTCTGCCTATTCTCTGCACGGTGATTTGCCGTTGATTTTGGTTGGTGTCGACGGGCGCTGCCGATTGTACCAGGATGCTGTTTTGGTTACCTCTAGTCGGCGACGGGAAGTTTAAAGCTAGGAAGTCTGGTAGAGGCACGCAGAACACGTTTAATTCCTCCTGTAAATAGTTAAAAATTAAATTAAGAAAAAAAATAACCGTTCAGTCAAATTACGGGGAGGCAAGTCAAAATAGATGCTGAATCCGGGAAAGACCCGTAATTTTATTATGAAAAATAAATAAATATACTACGACAATACACACATCGCCATCTAGCCCCAAAGTAAGTGCTTGTGTTATGGGTACTAAGACAGCTGTTGAATATTTTTATGAATATAATACACATAAATATTTATAATATACCCAGACACTGAAAAACAATTATTTTCATCACACAGACATTTTCCAGTTGCGGGAATCGAACTCACGGCGTAGGACGCAGAAAGCAGGATCGCTGCCCACTGCGCCAGTCGGCCATGAAACATTGTACCCGCATATTAGAATACACTATAAACCACAATAACAAATGCCTTCTTGGCCTAGTGGTTCATCATATCGACCCAATACTGGCATAGAGGGTACATTGTAACGAATCTACCCTTCTCGCTAAATAAACAATATTTTTAAAGAACGTAATTTCGAGAAAATCGGACCTCATAATTTTATTTTGTAACGAAATTCGATTAAACATGGCTCAATAATTAAGTTCGGAGACGTACTAAAACATGGCATTATAAAATAAATACATTTTAACAGTTTCTTTTTCATATATGCATTAGGCACGCCTTAGACATGAGTTTGATAATGGGATCTAGTGGTTATCTAGATACTATTTTTATGCTATTCAAGGAAACCTGGTTTTGTGAACTCGTTGCTTCTGACGCTCTAAAAGTCATGAGTTATTATGGTACAACAAGGTTGGGGTCTTAGCCTCTGGATGACCATGTGCCAGTATTATTAAACAAATTATGAAACCTTGCGGAGAGATCTTTAATAGGACCCAGTTGGTTTAGTAACAACGTGTAGATGATCTGTTTGGTGCAGAGTATAAGGATTGAAGAAATTATAAATTACACTATACAGATTCTCCTGCTTTTTGCGGAGTTTAGCAAACAAAGCTAAATTTTCATAATAAACGCGGACAAAGGCGGTTAAAAGCTAAAACTCACATTAGCCTTCGGTGTTCTCTCCCCACTATCAGGAATGGTCAAGAAGGGTTTCCTCTCGATCTCACTCGAGCCGTTTGACGCCGGTTTCTCCTTCTCCTCGTCTAGAGCCACGTCGGGTACCACTTGCAGATCTTCCGGTGGATTCGGTATGATGACGTAGCTCGCTATGATACTGGACAACTGGTCTAGAACCTAGAAAACAATGGGTAAGAATAAAAATTTAGTATCCTAATTCCCTCTATCTAAATGACCTTGTATAACATTTTGTATGAAATGCACGTGAGTAATCTAAAGGAAGTAAGACTTTAAATACATTTTTAAACATTAATAGACAAGAAGAAGAAGAAAAATTAAGCTTACTTTTTATCATACATATATCATGGAAATTTTGTAAAACGAAGTTATTATGCTCCGGAACAATCTGCCTGCTGAAATCCGTGGAAATAGTTCCCTTCCGATATTTAAGAGTCGTCTGAAGGACTACTACCTCTCTTTGAGTGATGGAATTAGTAGATTCTTTATATTTCTTTGTTTTAAATCATGTATTAAAATCTACTTATATATATTATGTTTGTTATATATTTATAAATATTATGTATATTTTATATTTATATTTATATGTATTTATATCTTTACATTTTGGTATTTATGCCTATCTATCAACACTGTTGGCACTCTCCCGTTCTCTTGCTGTAAGTCCTATCTACAAAGGTTCCCTGTAAGATATTGCTTGCAGCAATAAGGCCGCCTTTGCATGTCTACTTTTTGCACTGTATACTCCTTAGTGTATACTCCTTAGTTTTTTCCTGTATGTTATACGTGCAATAAAGTGTTTCTTCTTGTTCTTAATGGAATTCCGCAAAGTAACACCTGCTTCTATCCAATATTGATGTCCTTTGTGGGATTGAGTATACGCTTTTATATACGGTGGTAGAGTCATTACAAACATTTATAACCTAGAGTCATTAAATTATTTATAACCTCCCTGGCGCAACGGTGAGCTCTGTGAATTTAAGTAGGAGGCCACGGGTTTGATTCATGGAAGAATTCCTGAATTTTCCCTGGTTTAGCGATTTATTGTTCCGGTGCGATGTCGCGTAGAAACCGATTAGGAGTATGACTACCATACTCCCTAACAGGTTAGCCCGCTACCATCTTAGACTGCATCATCACTATTCACTTACCACCAGGTGAGATTGCAGTCAAGGGCTAACTTGCAGTAAATTTAAAAAAAAAGACTTTCAGAAGTTTCAAAAGTGCTTATATTAGGTCTACAAGGGAAATGAATGAATTTCATGTAATTTTATTGGAATATTTACCTGGTCGGCAAGCAATCTGTGTTTCGGATCCTTCACCAGCAATCTCTGAATCAGAAACACTGTGTTGTCCGATGCTTGAACTGAATTTCCATCCCTGAAATTTTACATACGTGTAAATAAAAACCGAAATAGTACTTCATTGAGACTTTTCTGTGAAACCGTTTTGTGTATAATTTTTGAGTAAACCATTGCCATTGTTTTTACTGAAAGAATTCAGATACATCATACAGCCCTAAACTCACATGCAAAATAAAAATCGAGTGACTCCTGTCACTTTATTGGGTACGTGTACCGCAGCGTAGGTACTATGCGCGTGTCGGTCTTTTATCTTCAATAGGGTTGTCACGTAATCACTTAGAATGTTTTGAATTAATTTGTATGGAAAAATATAAAACTTTAGGAAATATACTTATGCATACTTCAACAGTAATTAGTAATTCAGTTACACGTTGTATATTATATATACTAGCTGGTTTTTATAAATCCCGTGGGAACCGTTTGCTTTCCTGGGATACTACTCTCCGTCCTTCCAACTTACTCTATGCTAAAAATCGATTAATTAGTTTGGAGTTTAAGTAAAGATGAACAAACTAACAAGCAAACACATTGCATTTATAATATTGGTATGGCTTATGGCACTTATATAACAATCCATGTTGTGTCGGCAGATTAGAATACATATGAGTGACCACGATCCATGCAACTGGGTCGAAATATCGACAAATCCAAAAATATTATCGTATGTACCCGGCAATGGGCAGGGCACATAGCTCGGAGAATCGATGGACGTTAGGATCTTAATACTCTGTTCGGGAGAAACAACACCACAGATATGTCACTGCCTACATGCCGGCATAGAATTAAATTTAATTGTTTTTAGCTTATTAAATTTTAATTTAGTTACCTAATTTTAAGATCCTCTATTTTTATTTTTTGTTATTTTTTAGTTTAGTTTTTTATTTTGTATAGCGTGTACTCTGTATATTAATTCCTATGTGTTGTTTATTTCGCAAATAAAAAGATTTATTAATTGGGAAAAAACAAAATAATATATATATTTTTCTATATGTTTTTGTGTAGCGTGTACTCTATATGTTAATTCTTAAGTAATTGTTTTTTTTCCCAAATAAAAAGATTTTTTAATTCGGAAAAAACCAAAAATATATACATATTTTTTATTGATATGTTTTTGTGTAGCGTGTACTCTATATGTTAATTCCTAAGTATTGTTTTTTTCCCCAAATAAAAAGATTTATTATTTGGGATACAATTATTTTTTTTTTTTTATATGTTTTTGTGTAGCGTGTACTCTATATGTTAATTCCTAAGTATTGTTTTTTTCCCCAAATAAAAAGATTTATTATTTGGGATAAAACAAATGTTTTTTTTTTTTTATATGTTTTTGTGTAGTGTGTACTCTATATGTTAATTCCTAAGTACTGTTTTTTTCCCAAATAAAAAGATTTATTAATTGGGAAAAAACAAGATAACTTTTTTTTTCTTGATTGATATGTTTTTGTGTAGCGTGTACTCTAAATGTTAATTCCTAAGTACTGTTTTTTTCCCCAAATAAAAAGATTTATTTATCATTATATAATTATTATTACCCACCGTGTGCTTGTAATTACACCGGCTACCAAGCCCTTCAGACCGGAACACAGCATTGCAACAATGCTGCTTAGCGTCGCAAATAAGCATAGCGTATATTCTTCCCCGGACGTGCTCCATAACAAAAAGCTGTACTAACCACTAAAACCTCAAAGGCATACCTCTCAAAAGTATGCCCCACCATGGACTTTGAAGGTCAAATAAAATGGTTTTACACTCACGGCGGTATATTATAGTTGGCGGCCTGTATGCGACTGAACAGCTGTGCGAGACTTGTGTCACAGAATGGGAACTGTCCGTACAGCATTGTGTACAGAACCACACCCAACGCCCACATGTCAGAAGGCTTGCCGAGGTAAGGTTTACACATCAGCACATCTGGGGATATGTAGGCTGGGGAACCTGATGTGAAAAACAAATAATGTTTCATTGGTTATCACCAAATCATATATCAAATCAAGAACCGGTGATAGCGCCCAGTGGATAGGACTTCGACTTTACTTTGGGGGGGGCTGAGTTCGAGTCCAAAATAAATAAAATAAATAAATAAATAAATAAATATACTACACCAATACACACATCGCCTCGAGAATATCATAGAGAACTCTCAGGCACGCAGGTTTACTCACGATGTTTTCCTTCACCGTTGAAGCAATTGATATTTAAATACGACGGCCGATTGGCGCAGTGGGCGATTCCCACAACTGGACAATGTTTGTGTGATGAACATTAATGTTTTTCAGTGTCTGGGTGTTTATCTATATATTATAAGTATTTAAGTATATTATTCATATAATTATTCATCATTCATCTTAGTACCCATAACACAAGCTACACTTAATTTGGGGCTGGATGGCGATGTGTGTATTGTTGTAGTATATTTATTCAATGTGTATAATAGCCTAGCTAGAAGTTTTTTATTTGTATAATTGACAGACCAAGCAGATGGCACTCCTGATTGTTACTCGAAAACCAAGGCATGCAAGAAATATGTCCAGCAACGTGCCATCCTGGGTCCAGCAACCTGAGTCGAAGGTCTTAAGCCTGATATGCCTAACACAGCACTGCAACAATGCTGCTTAGCGGCAGAAATTAGCATGGTAGTACTTCCTCGGACAAGCTATGTCACAAAAAGCTCTGCTATTACTCAGTTTTGTATATAATAACCAAAAATGGCAATAAAATAAAAATCTTACCTCTCTGATCTTTCAAGAGATCCCTATCGCTTCCTAAATGTGTTCCGAGACAAAAATTAGTTAAGATCACTCTTCCAGTTCGTTGATTTAAAACTATGTTCCCCAGTTTCAAATCTCTATGTACTATATTTGTCTGTAAAGAAAACAATTCTTATCAGTATATGAAAGTCTTAAAGTCTTAAAAAAAGAGCACGGGTCTCTTCTCAGAATGAAAAGAGTTAAGGCCGTAGCATACACAAGTTATGTTTTAAGATATTTCAAACATATACTAATCAAAAAATAATTTCAACAATAATAACAAACAGGGTTTTAATTATGCAGATTTTAATGCTCTAAATTTAAAAACATAAGACTTTCTTAAAATCTGCCAACCCCTTTTCTACCCTTTGGGGTAAAAAAGCTAGATTTTAAAGAATAATTATACTTTCCTAAGTTTTAAATTAACCCGCTCATGGAATAAGATGGGGCAGGTATTCAAACAACTTTAACTACACAATATTATTTTAATCAGTCTATATATATGTATGTATTATATGTATTCCAATTTAATTTATGCTTTCAATTAATTCATTACTGTAATTTGGCTTTGTCCGTTCTAGTTAAATAACAGTAAATAAATAAATGTGTAGTGAACAAATCCTATTTAACTTTCATTACTTACTTTGTGCAAATTAGCTACGACCCTAACAATGTCATAAAATATCAGTATAGCTTCTTTTTCTGGGACTTTCTTGACTTTAGTGACATATTGTTGGAGATTTATAAGCTCACTGCCCTTTTCACTAAACTGGTGGGCAGTGACACTGTCTAGAACTAAAAACAGTCTTTGTCTAACACGGCCTGTGTAGATGTAGCCCGGGCCCTTTGGATTTGGCACCTCTTCTAAAGCGTGATCCTGCAAAAAATAAGTCATATCTTAAACACCTCAGTCATTTTTGTAACCTAATTATTATATATGAATACCAAATAACTTAGAAATGGTGGGTTACCGATTTCGACAATATTTGCTATTAATGCAAAATTGCTGCTTATGTTGAATCCACCCTATTTACAAAAATTGGCTTGATAAATTTTTAAGACCTAGAAGAGTGTCAATACATAAATATTGGGCACTGATACCAGTCTAATCTGAAAGCTGCTTTAACCAATACTGACAAATTTCAATATACATATATCCAGTGGTGTGAATAGAGGGTATGTACAGGGTATGCAAATGATATAGAATGAAGAAAATCTCCAGTACAAGATATAAAAAACTTAAGGATCAGCATTGTAAGGGTTATAAAAACCCTACGCTTAAGTAATTTTAACTTGTACTGGAGATTTTCTTCATTCTATATCATCTGCATACCCTGTGCACACACTCTATATATCTATCACTCTCACTGCATATATCTATCAGGTAAACGCAATATTCAGCTGAGTCAGAATCATTTTATTGGCACAGCACATTGTAGAATGAAAAGAAAAATGAATTAATATTATTGTTTTAGATAGTAAGTTACTCAGAATGTAAGTCTTAATGTGTTTTTCTGGAAATATTTTCCACATTCTATTCTCTCTATTATCTGATAATGGGATCTGAAATGACAAACTTTTTCCTGGTTAATAAAAAGAAAAAAATAAATATGTGTAACTTAATGAACCAAACATTTTTAACATCCCTAAGAATAATTAAAAAATTAAAACCTTCATTTATTAAATTCTTTATATATATAACATTATATAAATCGCAAAGTTCTCTGACTTTGAATAGGGGTAGCTTTTTAATAGTTTCAAATATATTCTAAAATTCATTACCTTTCAGTAAAATAAATATTAGCTATCACAAAATATACATGAAACAAAACTATAAAAGTAATACTATTCTCACTTTCAGATCTTGTAAAGGAAACGTAAATATGAATCACTTTAGTAATTAAAAGTATTGCGCAATTATTAGTGATGACCATTTGAACTGAAATTAAGGATACAGTAGATTATTAAGTAATTCAACAAATGATTTGCAGGGCAATGTTGAATTTGTCTGATTACAAAATACTACCCAATATGACCTTCAGTCTGGATTTTTGTACAAAAGTGTAACCTGTAATCTGACAAATCGCAGATCTAATAATAAAATTCTATATATTTTACTCCGAAGTACAAATCGGATAATAGACATGTCAGATTTCAATGATAATAGACATGTCAGATTACAGGGGGCGCAGGATTAGACAGGGGCCGTACTATCGGGATTCTACTGTTGTAAAGTTATCCTGTTTTCCTTGTGGCAATATGATTATAAGAATATCATTATACGGGAGAGAAGGACTGTATTCATGAAGGCAATGTCATTGTACGTGTATTACTAAAAAGAATGAACTCCATAACAGAAAGTTGCACAATAGCAGCCAATCTGTATTTCACATATCTGTCAGCAGGTCAACTGTGGGTCACGAGGACCTGAGTTTATTTCCCAGGTTAAGCCAAAAATTGGAAAGAATTCTCAGTATGAGTAGTGCGGCTGCTGTGCAGTGAAACTTTAAAAGGCTAATGTTGATGATGATCTCACATACCTTAAACAGTCCATGATGATGAATAACACCATCCTGGTCCTTCAACAGAGATAACAGTGAGTACTCAGTGTGCAGAAGCATTTTCCCTTGCCTATCATCCTGAGTCTCAACCTGACCCTCATTCCTTAAGCTCAATATCTTTATTTGGTAGAAATCATCAGTCTTTTCCTTCCTTGCTAAACATTGGACTATACTTTTCACAGGACTAGGCCCTAGTTTAGGCCCTAACAAGTAAGGTCCCGCCTTACGAACCAATTTTTCTGGCACAGGTGTACCAGGTGCTGGCACATCGCTTTCATTATATGTAACGTTGGATTTCTTTGGTGAGTTTGGACTCAACTTTTTGGAGTTCTTAAGAACGGAGCTGGACGTTGAACTCACGTACGCAGCCACTCTAGGGATCTTGGCCCTCGGTTGCAGTAACAAAGGTCGGGTCCGTTTACCATGGTTCACACTGGACCCAGGCTTTTCTTGATCCATAGCTTTATTTCTAGTGAATTCGACACCTTCAAACTTTAAATTAACAAATCACACTCTCTAGTTACAATATCTGTAGACTTTTGGAAACTAAAACATGCTGAAACTCCAACAACGGTACAAAAGTGAAATCGAAATCTTTTTATTTACTTGGCCAAATGTCGTCTACAATAAAAAAATCAACAATTTATTCGTTTTATACTCTGTGGTTAGGACTACAGATTCCACAAATCGCTAATAGATTAACATGATCAACTAATTTGGAAAAAGTAATTTTTAGTTTTCTACTTATTTTAACCTTTTACTGGAGGATTTAACTATTTTAAAAATTAGTTTACCGCTAAGTACTCAAGTTTTAATACGAGGTTAGCTTTGATTCACGTATTTTTCTAACTAATCGAACTCCAGTTTCCTTGGAATAAATAATATTGTGAAATAGTTATGAAACCGAGGGCAACACTATTCTACTATGAAGTATGATTATCAAAATTGACAGAATACAGATTATTTTTAACCATGTTTTTGGGAAGACTTGTGTAGTTCTCGAATATATTTTGTGACATAATAAGCAATTTTATTGTGAAATACGCGATTCGCACGAAAATTGTAAATAAAATAGACCATAAAACAGTATGTGGAAGGGCCTTAGATTAACGCAGTCACAACTGTTGAAACTAAACTTCAATGGACATAAACTTCAACCGATAGGAGTACCAGCTTTAGATACTGTATTGAACCAGTGGTACGAGTTCTGCAAGAAGCCGCCTAAGGGGTTCGAGAAGTATTTCCAGCCAGGTACTAGTCAGAAACAGGAGAAAAAGCCCGAGAAAGATGCATCACCCTCGCCGTCGAAAAGTTCGCCGCCTCCACCGAAATCAAGCTCGTCACAGGATAAATGGAATATTAATATGTTTTCTAACACCCCAGGAGGCGGTAGAGGCCCAGGCCGTGGTGGCTACGAGGGCCAGGACAGAGAAAAATGGATGATGTTCGGCGCAATGGGTGTAGTAACCTTAATAGCTTCGATAGCATATTTCGAGCTTAGATACAGAGAGATAAGCTGGAGGGACTTTGTAAATCTGTATTTAAATAAAGGAGCAGTGGAAAAACTAGAAGTCATAAACAAAAAATGGGTCAGAGTTAGATTACAGCCAAGTTCCTTTGAAAATAAAATCATTTGGTTTGCTATTGGTAGTGTTGATTCTTTTGAGAGAAATCTAGAAAATGCACAGATTGAAATGAATGTAGACCCACCGAATTTTCTCCCTGTTATTTATAAAACAGAGGTAGAAGCTGCTAGCTTGACTGGTATGCTTCCAACATTATTAATTATTGGGTTCCTAATCTACATGATGAGGCGTTCTGCTGATATGATGGGCAGAGGAGGTCGTAAAGGTGGAGGTCTCTTTGGTGGAGTAATGGAATCTACGGCAAAGTTGATAAACCCAACGGACATTGGTGTTAAATTCCAAGATGTTGCAGGCTGTGAGGAAGCCAAAATTGAGATTATGGAGTTTGTAAACTTCCTGAAAAACCCGCAACAGTATATTGATTTGGGTGCAAAAATACCCAAAGGAGCTTTACTAACCGGACCACCCGGTACTGGTAAAACCTTGCTAGCGAAAGCAACTGCTGGCGAGGCTAATGTCCCATTTCTAACAGTATCAGGTTCTGAATTTCTCGAAATGTTTGTTGGAGTTGGTCCATCGAGAGTTAGAGACATGTTTTCTATGGCCCGAAAACATGCACCATGCATCCTTTTCATTGATGAAATAGATGCAGTTGGTAGAAAGAGAGGTGGACGTAGTTTTGGAGGTCATTCCGAACAGGAAAACACTCTAAACCAGCTTCTCGTAGAGATGGATGGCTTTAATACAACAACAAATGTTGTGGTCTTAGCAGCAACAAATAGAGTGGATATTTTGGATAAGGCGTTACTTCGTCCTGGGAGATTTGATAGGCAGATCTTCGTGCCTGCTCCAGACATTAAAGGCAGAGCATCTATATTCAAAGTTCATCTGGCACCTCTTAAAACTACATTAGTTAAAGACAATTTGGCGCGTAAAATGGCTGCATTAACCCCAGGTATGTAAAGCAGCTAGGTAATCTATTTTAGAATTTAAACTATCATGAGTGAAGTTCTCTTTTGGTACATAATTGATGGCTAAACTCACCTGAATTTCCATTTGAGACAAGAACAATTAGTCTAGTGTTGTTTCTATTTTACTTTTTTGATGTGGAACACCAGTTAGGAATGCCACAAACCATGTTATAATAATAAAGTGACAAGAACAACAAGAACATTTTGTCTAGTGTTGTTTCTATTTTCCATTTTTGACGTGGAACACCAGTTAGAAACGCCACAAAACATTTTATAATAATAAATCATTGTTCATATTTTTGGCATGCTGAGGAAGTCTGTAGCTTCTTTATGAAATATCAATGAGCACTGGATCATTGATAATTTGACTACAAAAGTCCCAGAAAAGTGGACAGCACAGATTAAAGATCAATATCACAGTGAGCTGTGCTGTGCCCCTACCTTAAATTTAATAGCTGTTGCCCAAAAATTTGTCCATATTTGTATCCGGAAATAAAAATATCTACGTCAGTCTTTTCAGGTAGGATATAAAGTACGCGGCACGAGATAATACTAGTATGTTTGACCAGTTGTACTAATCGTATGTAAATAGGACATTTCATTGTGCTTCTGATATTTCTATTAAAAGCTTGTATCCTTATAGGCATATGAATTTCTTACCCATGCTTAGTAGGGTTTCCACTTTCTTCAAAGCACTAACAAACTATCTGTTTCGGATCGATAAAATGTGACATGAATCGATAAAAACCGCCAACTGCCGCTGTAGTATCGTGAAGTTGCTGACCTATGAATACCTCTTATAAACGAGGCGAGTGAGCAGCAGTGAGAGAGATAGACTAATGATGTTCTTAATCGGATTCCTTTTTTCTTCAGGTTTCACTGGTGCGGACATAGCCAACGTATGTAATGAAGCTGCCCTAATCGCCGCGAGAGAACTGCTCACGGATATTACCATGAAAAACTTCGAACAGGCCATCGAAAGAGTAGTGGCTGGCATGGAGAAGAAATCGAATGTTCTCCAACCCGACGAGAGAAAGATCGTGGCTTATCACGAAGCAGGTCACGCTGTAGCCGGATGGTTTTTGCAACACGCAGATCCATTGTTAAAAGTCTCAATCATACCAAGAGGAAAAGGCCTTGGTTACGCCCAATACTTACCAAAAGAACAGTATTTGTATAGCAAGGAACAGCTATTCGATAGAATGTGTATGACTTTAGGGGGACGCGTGAGCGAAGAGCTTTTTTTCGGCAGAATCACGACGGGCGCTCAAGATGACTTGAAAAAGATAACCCAAAGCGCCTACGCCCAAATTGTGCATTACGGCATGAACGCGAAAGTTGGCAATGTGTCCTTCGAAATGCCACAGCCCGGAGAAATGGTTATAGATAAACCGTATTCAGAGAAAACCGCGGAATTAATCGACTCCGAAGTCAGAGAATTAATCAATAGCGCGCACAAACATACCACGGATTTGCTAACGAAACAGAAAGAAAACATTGAAAAAGTGGCAGAGAGGCTTCTGAAACAAGAAATACTGAGTAGAGATGACATGATCGAGCTTTTAGGGCCCCGACCTTTCCCAGAGAAGAGCACTTATGAGGAATTTGTTGAAGGAACAGGTTCCTTAGAAGAGGACACTACACTTCCAGAAGGACTCAAAGACTGGAACAGGGAAAAGCAAACCACCCCAAAGTCTGAAAGTATACCATCAGCCGCAACTCCCAGTAAATAAGCCACTTATATTTTAATAATTAGATTGTTGAGTTTATAGTCAGTTTATGTGAAATAAATAGATTACATTTAAGACAAAAAAGGATATTTTTTTGCTTTTGTTAGGAACTTTAAAGTAGTGGCGGAATAGGGTAATATTTAAAACTATATATTAATTAGTTGATATCCAACGGATTCGTAGGAAGTGGTTCAACTTCCTTGTTTCAAACACTTAACGCAACTGTCTTCCACTAAAATGGTTCCTGAACAAATAAGCATTCTCTAGGCAAGCGAGCTTCGATTTAGTTTGCATAATCAATTTCTATCAGGTGTGTATGCTGTCGAGCGCTAGCACGGTAACTTTTTTTTTCTTTTCAGAACAAAAAATATAGGAACCGGATGTTTTAGAGAATTACCATTAATTCGGTGAAATAGCGACCCCTTGAACGAGTGCGAGGGACGCGGTGCGACGGCGGTACCCGTTACTTTCGGTCATTTATCCTTGCGAAACAATATTCAAATACTTTGTTCGATCAGAAGTTTCAAACTGCATTTATTTTTTTATCATTAGTGCAGTAAACTGAACACATTTGTAATATATATTTGAGATGCTTCATAATAAACAAAGTTTAGGTAAACTATAAAATGTTTTGTGTATTAAATGTTACAGACGCATCATTGGTTAGAGCGTTTCGCGATAGATTTTTTATTTTGTTGAAAAGATGTAAATAAAAAGCAAAGTACGAAAGTTAATAAAAGAATTTATTCAGAATTGGTTCCTAATTCCTGCTTAACATTATACAACTACATGTTGCATCAAATTTATTATGTCTACTGAGGATCATGCACATGTCAACAGAAACCATACTTCTATTTAAAAATAATTAAAATAGAATAGATTAGAAGAAATAACCATAGAAAATTAAAATAAATACGATTGCAGCTTTCCATCGGTTGTTGTTTTTAGAAAATAATTCTGCCAAAGTTGCTAAGTCTAGAATCGTCGGGCAGGGTGGCGACCGCAGAGGTGTGATGTCATAGGCCGACGTATCTTAACTAAACAGATTTTGATCGAGTTTCTCAATGAATAGTTATGGTAGGTAGGCATACCGTATCATTTGGTCTTATAGTTTAGAAACGCAAATAAAAACTGGACAGTAGGTAAGGAATAATGCGTTCTAAAATAATACATTATAAAACTCATTGTTTTCTATATCTACAGGTTCTACGAGAACGATATAATTTATCTATGTGTAATAAATAATAAGAAAACCCTTTATAACTCTGTTGACGCGGTTTCTGAATGTTTCTCAAACTGAACTGAAGTCTGACGACTTTTGCGCCCTATGACGTCACGTGCGGCAGTTATTGCTGCACTTGCTCTCTGCGTCAATAACGGCGATTGTATGAAAAAACTAGTTGAATTATATTTTTTTAAATCATTTTAAGATTTATAAAATGGTGCATGATCCTCAATGTTTTTTAAGCTTGTTTTACAAAAATAAATGAATTCTTTAGAGTTAGTGTTTTTTCTTCCTTGAAATAATTTAAGACAGGATTTTAAATAATTTACTACAATTTATAGTACCAATATGTTTAATTGGCCACTGGCTGAAATCAAAATTTACACATATCCCTCCCCTCCATGTATGAATGTGTTACTTAGGACGAGCACCTTCGCGCCAGTTTATAATTGTTAATAATTCACAGAGCGGGAGAGTAATGCGAGATTGTGCTAGCCCTGTACATAGATAAGAAGGAACAATTTCAACAAAAAAATAATTAAAAACAGAGTTATATTAAAATTATAATATGAAAATATTCAAATATTGCTGAATATACTTACATCCAGCCTTCTTTCTGTTTATTTAAATATTCACTACATTACTTTTTACATCACCAATTTCTTAAGTAAATTCAGTTTTTTGTACAATATAAAAAGAATCTTATATTAAAACCTCTATGTTTACACGCAGCAAGTGTACAACACGCCCGCATTCACATTAAAACTTGATCTAACCGAGCGAACGAGAAAATAAGAAATTTAACAAAAAAATCATTAAAATTATGGTAATTATTACATGTACCTATACTATTTTTTTATGTTCAACATTTTATGTCAATATTCAATCATTATCTATACTTACGTCTAGCCTATGATATAACATTATAAATGGTGACAACTTTTCCGCATGATATCAACAATAATTCATTAACAAGTAGGTAGCAATCCATTCACTCACTTCTATCGAACGGTTAAATTAAAACTAATCTCAGCAACAACGAAAAGTCCGACAGTCAATGACAGTCTCTTATTTTTTCCCCTTTTGGTTTGCGGCCGCGTTTTTTGCCGGAGGGGACACCGGCTAAAACCATTGCCGCACGCTTGGCTAAACACGACTTGCAGAACCAATCTTCCGTCGCGCCGGGTTCCTCCGTTATCCCTACGCACACCCAATGGTACCAACCGTCGCACCCGTCGCAACCGATCATAGGCGAGCCGTTGTCTGGCCGACCACACGCGGGGCACACCCAGATCTTGTTCCCATGCTCGTCTACGTAATACGGTGTCGGCAAGGGCCCACTAGGTTTGTCGACTGCCACCGGCGTTGGCGCCGGGGCCGCGGTAGGCACGGGTTCTTCTGAAAACGCAACCGACTCGTCTTCCAAATCATCTTCTTGAGACTTTTTCGACATAGGCTTGAACAATATTTTCTTTAACTTCGAATGACTCGATGGAGGACGATTTTTCCTTTGCGGCGAAGGAGAACTAGGAGGCGACGATAACTGCGCCTCCCCATCCGCTATGTGATTATGCTTTGAATGCTTTTGTTTGGGCGGTCTCGTTACCAAGGCTGAAATTTGCGCCAATTCTGGCGAGCGACTGTGTTCTCGCGACGTGGGCTCGTCTTTTATCGAAGAAGCATCATCGTCCTCCTTTTTAACAACTGGCCTTATATTTAATTTGAATATATCGGGCGAACTAGGGGGCATCGGGGAATTCGAGTTGGAGGAACTTAATTTAAGGGTCAGCTTGGGTACCAAACCATCTGTGGCCTTTTCTTTCTTTTTCTCTTTCTTTTCCTTTTTGATTTTATCTTTAAGCTCGTGACGTTCTTCTTTATCTTTTTTCTTTTCTGTTTTATCTTTATTTTTGTCCTTCTTGTCTTTTTTCTTTTTGATTTTTAAACCGTCTTTGTCACGCTTTTCTTTTTTATGGGATTTGTCCTTTTTCCTTTCCAAATTATCTAGTTCTTTTTCTTGCGGAACATCCATAATAACAACCCTTTCTGGTTCGGGTTTAGGAATAGGTGCCGGTTCCGGGATTGGTACGGGCTCTTCTTTTTTCGGGGATGGTAATCGCACGGGAGGTGGTGGTTCTCTCGGCGGCTCTTGCCGGACTTGTTCCAGTTTTGGAGGATTTAACTCAATAGTGATATCAGGCTGTACAGGGGGCATTTTATACAAGTTAGCTTTATGATCTTTATGTTTCAACTTTTGTTTCTGTAGAATATTTGGAATGGTAGGAGGTTTGTGCTTATCATGACGGTCCTTTTCACGTGGTATCATGGGTGACTTATGCATTATTCTTTGCTCCTCATTGTCGACGGGTATTACCTCCAAACTAGGGCGACGGAGCATTTGCGGAATTTTTACAGATGACGATCGGGATGTATGAGGAAAGTTGCCCATTTGCATGAGATGGTTGGGAATTCCTGGTCCTAGACCACCTGGTAGGAAGCTTGGCGGCTGTATAAGTCCAACTCCTGCTGATCCTAATGCAAATGGATTAGTAAGTAAGTTTGGAGGATGTATACCCCTAAGTGCTGGATTGTTAGCTAAGTTAGCAAATAGGTCACTTGGTATCAAACCAGGTCCAGACATCATCCCTCTACCTGGAGGCATGGTGTGGAAGAAGGGAAAACCTGGAGGCATTTGTGATAGCTTTACTTCATTCTTTGACCTATTTGGTTTTGATGGCTTATCATTACCCAGTTTCATTTTTTTCTTCTCAGCCATTTGAACCATTTGGAAAGATTGTAACTGCTGGTGCTGTTTCTTCAGTTTTGCTTCTATCTTTAATGCTTTATCCTTTTTCTCTTTATGTTTCTTTTCCTTCTTTGTTTTAGGACTTACACCAGCCATGTCTTTGGAGAATGGGAACTGCAGAGATTTATTTATTGATAGACCACCTGGTGGACGGGGTTCTGGATTTAAAGTTCTAAACTGTGGCATAGGGTGCATATCAAAAGAATCATCATCTATATTAATAACTTCATGAGATCTAATATCTATTTCTCTGGACAAATCTACAGGACTATTGTTATTGTTCATAATAGATTCAACACTTTTAACTCTAATGTTATCACTTTTTGATTCATGTGCAGAATTGTGTGCAGAATTTTGTATCCTTGAGATCATAGCGACAGACTGTGTATGCATTTTTTCAGGTACAACCTCTGGAGTGATTTTGTCTTCTTTAGATTTGTTCGATATTCTTTTAAATATATTACTTTTTGATCTATCTGGTTGGGAAGCCAGTTTCTCTTCTTCTTCAACCACCTCTTTTTTAATTTCTACTTCTGGAATAAGGGAATTTGTGGATGTTGGTTGCTTATTTACAGGTAAAGAGTTTGACACTAGTGGTGACTTTGAAATTGGTATTTTCCTAGGCACAGGAATTGCATCTTCTGGAAGTTTAGGTGGTGGTCTACTTATTGTCGGCGGAGGATCTATAGGTTCCTGCTTAATAACAGGCCTCAGAGGTTCCGGTACTGGCACTTGCACGGGCACTTGCACTGGCACTTGTACTGGCACTTGTACTGGCACTTGTACTGGCACTAGCACTGCAGGCACAGCAGATGACGGCAACATTGGAGAAGGTGTGGGTGCCGGTGGCTTTGAAGGGGGCATCATCCTCGGCGCAGGCATTGTTACATGATTATGATGGGTTGGATGTATATCTTTATTCTTTATTGGATATCCTGGAGGATACCTGTCCAATTTATTACTATCCCTAGATTTGCTACTTTCACCTTTATGACTCTTATCTTTTCTTTTACTTTTCATAATCTTGCCATTTAATAATTTATTTTTCTTAGATTTTTTATCACTTTTATCTAACAATGGTAATTTGATTGAGTTTGAATGATGCAAATTTGCTTTATGTTTTTCATGTCTGTCCGATATTATTGTTGGAGGTCTCGCTTCAGGCAATTTGCCTTCCCGTGCTGGTGACAGGAAGCCTGACATTGTCATCATAACACTACTGATTTCTCTAGTTCTTTCTTCTTCATCCAGCCGTAACCTTGGCCGTTTGCTATTTTGTAATGCCACTGGATCAATTGGCCTTTTAAATAAGTCTTTAGCTTTTTCTGGACTATCTGTGACTGATATTTCAGGACTTGTACAGCTAGGGTTACTTTCAATGCTATCAATACCATTTTGACGGATTTCAACAGTTCCAGCAACTGCTGGGGTATCCCTTTCTTTCTCAGGATACATGGGTGGTAAGTGCTCATGCACATGCATTGGTCTTGTAACAACCTCATGACTGCCAGGTTTAAGGAAATTCAAATTAGATTCTTTCGATTTGGGAAACTTTTCAGTTTTAACGGGTGGAGGTACAGGTGGCACGCAGCGTGTGTACTCCGCTAGTTCTGGAAGTTGTATGTGTAAATCACGAAACACTAATCCTAAGTCATGTAAATTTGGTTCAGTCCTATTAAA
The DNA here is from genome assembly GCF_905163445.1 of Pararge aegeria. Taxonomy (NCBI): domain Eukaryota; kingdom Metazoa; phylum Arthropoda; class Insecta; order Lepidoptera; family Nymphalidae; genus Pararge; species Pararge aegeria. Next base: position 3,446,736 of record NC_053201.1, read on the forward strand.
TTGTTCAGAGTATCTGTTAGCTTGTGTGCCAAGTGTACAGATGTACTTTTCCAAAACATGTACTAAAATGTCGAGCGGCGTTGAGTTTATACCGTTCCATCCTATAGTTTGGCATATTTGCGCAACATTCCTCCGTAGTATCTCACGGGCGTACGCCTCTGACATTATGACACCAAGTTATCTGGAACAAACGAGTATAATGTATAAATACGACAAAACATCAGTCAAATAACGTATGTGGAATTTGCTGACCACAACAAACAGGTTCACCTTTCAACTCGATAGCTCTATATAAGATAGGAGAGCTAAAACAGCATATCTCATGGTTTTCATACCTGCAAGTGTCTTGTAGTACAGAGACGGTATCGCAAATAGGTGGAAACCTCGAGATTTGAACACACATGTATGCTTCGCTATGATCTTCGGAATTTACGGACAATTTATTATAGCACATTTAATGATTACAATGCAAATTAACGAAGTGTTTACGTAAAAACTTCTCAGCATTCTACAAACACAGAACCCCGTGCGCCATGATTGCATTTTGGTTGTGTCAATGTTTGGTGTTGCAAGGTAATAATAAAGAAAATGGCGGTCAATTACGGATGCGTTCAGTGATTTGACCTAATTAGAGTGATCTTGTCATATTACAGTACCTATTATTTTAATATTCTTTCCACTTACAACCATTACAATTATAATTAGTATTATTAAATAATTATCTATTATTCTATACTACACATCAAAATTAATACAGCTGACGTGATGTCAAAATTTACAGTGAAAGTCAGAGTAGTCAAGTACTGCGTAGTGTTTAAATACTCTTTGACTTCACAAACTGTGAGGATGCACTGTTTTTACATGCTACTGGTTTAAGCTCAGGGTTTATGTAATTCTCACATGGACTATTATATTTGAGCACCTGCTCTACTTGCTGTTGTTTTGTCACAAGACAAGGCAGAGCATATTTTTATCTTCAAAAAAGTTTATTTACTCGTATGTATAATTCGAAGTATTTTTAGTTTATTAAGTAGTAGTAGTACTAGTAATTTTTAGTTTTAGTATTAATGTAAGTTTAATAGGCATAGTTGCTACTGTGTTTCTTGGCTCTGAAGCTAATAAATAAATAAAATGAAACCAGCTACAGCTCTAATATTAATTCTAACATAACATTTTCAATCCATTCGACTACAACACTCCTCTAGCCTGATCCAAAACAATTACGTCATAAATAAATGTAGAAAGAACTCTGTGTTTGTAATTTTATCTGTTAAAACTCATTAGTTTATGTTTTCAAATCGCAAATATTGAAATTGACATTCCATGTCAAATACAAACCGCAAATGGTTGGCGATGTGCTTTTTGTGAATGCAAATTTTGTAAATAATTTAATCATTTATACGCGTTGCGAAGTGTCTAAACATGTTAAGCTTAGCTATTTAACTAAATACTCCACGAAAAGTCACACTTGAGTGCAGATGGTTGATTTGCAAGGACTTAGGAATTTGGTCTCATAGTGCCTAATAGGCCTACTAAAAAGTTTTGTAGTGGTGCGACCACTGACTGTTGATTTTCATCAATTTAAAATGACTACATCATCAGAGGACGTACTCTTGAGTGTGGGACACGTTAGGTACAAGAAGGGTGATGGAACTTTGTATGTGATGAACCAAAGACTTGCATGGATGTTGGAAAATCGGGATACAGTTGCTGTTTCTCACAAGTACGCTGATATTAAAAGTAAGTTGTACACAAATTCATAATTATAATCTTATGATAAACATCACAAAAAGTAAGAAATAAAACAAAATATGAGAAGGAACTATCTTTCAAATAAAGAAAAAATTATATGCATGGGAGAAACTTGTCGGAATAAAAACCTGCCAATATTATTATTATTAAAACAGAAAAAAACGAGTGTATCAGCTTGCACTTGCACAAACATTTTATATTAACATCAGTCTACCTAACAACTAGTTCTTCTGGTGCAGTTTAGGTTTGCATACTCTTTTTTTCTATAACAACCTTACTCTATTACTCTTACTATTATTATTACTATCTGTCATTTAAGACCTGATGCAATATGCACTGTCAGGTAGACAATAAAAATAGACTTCCTCTAAGTATGGTATAACGGTAGCCTCACAATATATTTATAACAATATAGTATTTGTAAGAAAACATATTAGTCTACATAAATAAAATGTGGATATAAACAGTTGACTTACAAGAAATGGTCATAAATTAGTGACATCTGCATATCATCTGGTAAAGGTACAGAAGTCATTTGTGGGATTGAGTATATGCTTTAATAATATGATTCCTTAGGTAATTTTGGACCTACCAATGCATAAGATTAAAGAATGTGTTAAAACACATTTATTACAGTAAGGTAATAGGTATACAATTGATAAATTTCTTAATGACAAGGTTGCTTGGAAGCATCCGGCTCCGCTTTCATCTCTCACAAGATAGAAAAATGAATTTTAAAATGTAAAATGTAAAGAAAAAGGAATTTTAAAATGTAAAATGTAAATTGTTGATATTGGGAAAGAGCATCTGTTGAGTTTTTGCCGGCTTCTTCTGGGTAGAATCTGCCTTCCACAGACAGACTTGACGTTTCATAAGTACTTATATTCCTTTTTGAAAAGAATGTTGAAGCATGATCCATGTTAAGCCAGATGATTTCATCTCAGCTGCCATGTTGCCTGCATAACATAAAATGAAAGTGAATTCTTACCCAATTATAAATCCTGCTGAGATTGTGCTGCACATTGTGGAATTGGATAGATAGACTTGCAACTCGGTTTTAGGTATAAGTTGTATGATGTAGGCTCTTTTCAGACCAGGGTGTGTTTAGTAATCTCGTAGCTTTAGTTTTGAGTTAACAAATTGGTTATAACCTCACAATAAAGCAGGTGATATTAATACAGAATTTTTGAATTTAATCTATCTCAACACTCACCTCTACTGCTCATGCTGCACTCCCTGCCTTGCCAAACATCACAGTAAGCTGTTAGCTTTACTAACACATTGTAAAATAGGGCTTATTGCAGATCTAGCCACAGCAAGATGTGTTACTGTATATAGATTTAAATAATTTGTCTAAGAAGCAATGGCTGGAAATGAAATGACTAATTTTTTTAAAATATTTACAGCACAAAAAATTTCACCAGCTGGTAAACCTAAGGTGCAGCTGCAAGTAGTATTACACGATGGAACATGCTCCACGTTCCAGTTTGTTAACTCTGGGGGCCCAGAGGCCCAAGCGAAGGACAGGGACCAAGTTAAGATGTTACTGCAGAATCTACTCCCTAAGTTTAAGAGACAGATTGATGGGGAATTAGAAATGAAATCCAAGTATGACTGCTTTATATAATATAATCTAATCAAAAACAAACACAGTGTAGAAAATATGTACTTTAAATGACTGAAGTGTATCTATGTTTTTCTATAATGTTTAATTACAAACTCAAAATAAATACAATTATATTGTAATAATAATAATCATGTATATACAAACTTTAAAAAGGAAAGTGGTAGGTAGTATAAAAGTTGTTCCACAACTTTTGTGGGATAGTTTTACTAAAATAACTACATATTTGAAAATATACATTAAAATTTGATGATATAACATTTAAAAATAATATATGTTCTTTTTTTAACATATGTTAAATTTAAATTCAACAGCACACTTTTCTGTATTTAAATAAAGTTTATTTCCTCCGTAAAGACTGGGATTGGTCGCGCCGACAATTGGCTTGTTATATCATATCAGGATTCCCTTTTCTTCATCTTGAGCAGAGCTTCAATTCCCAGTGTCACGTTAACACTGGTCTGGTGGGAAGCTTTGGCCGTGGCCGTTAACACCCTACCGACAAAGACCTGCCGCTAAGCGATTTAGTGTTACGGTGCGATGTCCCATAGGGGGGGTATGACTACCATACTCCCTAACAGGTTAGCCCGCTACCATCTTAGACTGCATCATCACCTGCCACCAGGAATTAAAAAAAATGAACCATGGAATAAAAAAAACAAAAAAAATTATCAACACTATCTTTAGTTCCCTACCAATACATTTTGCCGCACTAATCAGCATTCCTTGGAAGTTACGAATATTTTTTTAGGATATTCTGTATTTAATAACTTGACCATTTTGTAACCTAATAAACCAGGTCTCAAACAATTTATTTCTTTATTATAGATTACTATCTCTACATCCTACTCTAAAGCATTTATATGAAGACTTGGTGATATCAAAGGTGATAAATAGTGAGGAATATTGGAATACGCCCACTTTGAAACACTACACAGAATCCACTAGTATGAAACAAGAGGCTGGTAAGATTTTATTTTTGCACTTACCATTTTAATGGACTACGCACACCTTATCAGGCTAACACCAACTCAACCCAAGCATTGAAATTTAAGCTTTATATCAAGTATGTGACACAATGGTATATCATCATCGTCATCATATAAACCCATTGCCGGGCCACTACGGGCACCGGTCTCCTCCGACCATAAGAAGGGGTTATCATTAGTGTAGGCCAATACAAATTTTCATTCTACAATTCTCGAGGTCCGATTCTTTAGCGTGTGAAATATCCTCTGATCTTCCTTAAGAATCCTATTGAATGCAAAAAGAGTTTAATTTGTAGTTATTTTGATCAGTGTGTTCTGAATGAATTTTCATAGCCCAGGTAGACTATACTCAGTGGCGTTCCTAGGGTTTTAAAGATGGGCAAGCCCTAAAAATATATTAAAGTGTGTCCGACGTACGACTTTCAGACACATTAACAGAGTTCTCTGTTGCTAACATCGGGAGTTACATCGATAATAACCGAAACAAGTGATGTCAAATTAATTTAAAATCGACGCGAGACTTAATTACATCAGCTACGGAATGAATAATATCATTTTGAATTTTATTAGATAAATAACTCGGCTCGGTTTTCCCGCTAAGTTGATTTTGCATATGTTTTTCTAAAATAAGATCCTATTTTGAAAGTAACAATACAAGTTCTACGATATTTCCTTTATTTAATGAACTATTGGACTCGTCATGACCTCTAAAAGGTAGTTCTTGCTATGCCAAATGACAAACAATATCAAATAATCTTTGAAAATCACTACGATTATGGTCAAAACACGAATTATGATTGGAAATTTCAATTGATAATTGGTGGGATAAAGAAGTATCTATGCGCTGTTTGCTGAAAATAAAAAAATAAATAACAGCACTCAAATGTTTATGTGTAAATCTGGTGTCTTTTTATAGCACCTGAAAAGTTATTTCAATCCTTGTAACCAGCCGCGTTCCAAACGTTCTTTTCATTAGAAAAAAATATGCAATACCGACAATATAATTTATTCGAATGGGAGCATCAAACAACCCAACTAGTATTGTTTAACGATCTATTAAATTGCCTCTAACGATTTTTATTAGTTTTAAAAAGTTTCGGTGATGTTATTAGCTGTTTTTTTTCCAAAAAAGTTAAATAATTTACCTTTTGTTCACCAATTAACGTTTGCACACACCTGACGCCGCCACAAGAAACAATTTCCACACAATTAGAACTCATTGTTAATAAAATTTACTTTAATTAATAATGAAAAAAAAAAAAACAATGAAATGCACTTTTTCGAATTCAAGCAAACACTAAAAAACTTCAAACTATGAATCACAACACTATCGGAGAAGTGTGAAGTTGTTCAAATTTGACATCCTGACGAACTTCAACCTGTAATGTTGCTTTTTATGTCCATATAAATTATTACATAATTTAGATTGTCTCTGCTAAAAACACTAACATTTCTAAAGGTGAAAGCAGTAAAAAATAAGCCCCATGCAAGCCAACGAGAGTGAGTGGGACAAAGCGAGAGGTCTTCGTGCGCGACCTTGATATTTTGTCATTCCATCGCCGCCACTCGGAAGTTTGCTGCGTTCGGGAATTTCTGTACCGCTGCGTTCGGAAATCGCGCATTGTAATACACTATTGAGTCAAAGTTCATACTTTTTTATTTCCTCATTACTATCAAGTATGAATTATTATAGGAGATTTATTGTAACCCAAGCCGGGCTTTTCGGCTTCTATGGTAGTACCGCCACTGACTATACTCCACCACTAATAATATATTTATGAATATTATTCATAAAAATATTCATACACTATATACAAGCTTCTCTTACTTTCGAGCTAGATGACATTGTGGGATGGTATTGCCATAGCTTATTTATTTATTTATCATTACCTATTCTTGATTTAAAACTTTTTTTTTTCAATATTTATTTTTTAGGTGTGTCCGGAGCATTCCTAGCTGACATCCAGCCTCAGACTGATGGCTGCAACGGACTGAAATACAACCTGACGCAGGATATCATAGACGCCATATTCAAAACATACCCAGCAGTCAGAAAGAAACATGTCGACTATGTGCCCAATAAGATGACGGAGGCTGAGTTTTGGACCAAGTTCTTTCAGTCGCATTACTTTCACAGGTACATACTACATCCTTGCTAATATTGGACGGCCGAGTGGCGCAGTGGGCAGCGACCCTGCTTCCTGAGTCCAAGGCCGTGGGTTCGATTGCAACAACTGGAAAAATTCTTGTAAAACATGAATGTTTTTCAGTGAATCAATGTTTATCTGTGTATTATAAGTATTTATGTATATTATTCATAAAATATATTCATCAGTCATCTTAGTACCCACGAAGTATTCACGGAAAATTAGCTGATAGTAATAAAGTGCAAGAATGTACCATGCATCGAGGACTATTTGACTTTGGCTTTAACGGTTTAAAACGAGCAGGATAATTTTTTTTTTTTTTCCGCAGAGACCGCATAGCTTCGTCGTCGAGCAAGGATCTGTTCGGAGAGTGCGCCAAACAAGACGACCATGCGATCGCCTCGGCTATGCGGCATACTACACTGGATCTCACGGTGAGTGACATTGCTTAGAACGTATGTTCGGTCTTAAGAGCGCTAATGATCGGAGTCGATCACAGAACGTCGCGGATTAAAACGCGACCTAAAATACTGCGTGGCTGCTTCGTGCATTTCTCGATTACGACTTTCCTTTTTTTGGTTGTGTATTGCTCTAACTTCATAGCTTAATATTAATTTACTGTGAGATGGTGATAACAAAAAAAATTTGATTCAGAGGTTCCTTGTGAAGGATCCGAAACATAGATTGCTTGCTGATCAGGTAAATATTTCAATATTTGCTCTAGCTTCATAGCTTAATATAAATTTACTGTGAGATGGTGATCACAAAAAAAATACCCGGCTAAGTTTGTTGTGGGCTCTTCTTAGACCAGGGCGCGTTTCGAACCCTCGTAGCTTTAGGTTTAAGTAAGCGAACGAAGTTATCACCATCCCTGTCGGCGACTAGCTTTTACTTTAGTTTAGAATAATTAATATAAGTAGTAGAATAATTATTATAAGCAGTTAACATTTAAGATATTTAGGTAGAATAGATTTTATTTAGATGTTAACTAGACGATTATTTAGTAATATAGTTAGACTGAATAAGAAATATTATTAAATAAAGAGTCTCCATTGGCGGTCGAGTACTTTCACGCTCGATAGCTCACCAAGAGTTCTCGACCGAGAAATTAATATAAATAGACCACTCTGGCGGAATGCCAGTGAGTCGTCCCGGAGCATTGAAACAAGAAACATCTCGTCTTTTATTGCGAAGAATACCCTGAAACCTCAAGAATGGTGTCGCTACCCCCACCACGGGCTACGACTACCTGAACACGGTGGAACTCACGACCGGAGTGCGCAGCAGACGGGCGCCGACCAGCGCACGAGACAGAGCTCCAACTCTGTCACAGAACATAAGGCAGGGTTCTTATACCTGTCTTATTTCGCGCCTCGTCACCCAGTGGGACACGTTCCCTTGGCGTTGGTTCGGCATAAAACGCCGACGCGCCGCAACAATCCCCTTACAATTATGTAAAAAATTAATCTATGAAATCTTCATAATTGCCTGTGATAGGCCTAAATGAATAAAGAAATTTTGAATTTGTATTTTTGCAATTTTTTGGATGTCTAAATAATATTAAATATAAACGAAAGTAATCATTAATGTAATTTATTAAAATATGCCAAAATTTGTATCAATAACTAAGACTGAAAATTGGTTTCAGTTGAAACTTTTAGACAGCCGGTTGGCGCAGTTGGCGGCGACCCTGCTTTCTGAGTCCGATTCCCACAACTGGAAAATATTTGTGTGATGAAAATGAATGTTTTCTAGTGCCTGGGTGTCTAACTGTATTTTATAAGCATTTATGTATATTATTTGTAAAAATATTCATCAGTACCCATAACACAAGCTACGCTTACTTTGGGGCTAGATGGCGGTGTGTGTATTGACATATATACTTAGTGAGGGAACGCCTGCCATTGTCCATGTTTGAGACACAGGTTTACTGGTGTCCCAGCAGCATCCCTCCCTGAAACCTACCAGTCTCTTTTGTGAACCTCACAATATCCCCTATAGAGAGGTTTGCCAGGTCTTCTACACTTATACTCTCCTTACCTTGTAGTTCCCATCTTACCAGCACTCAGCTATGAAATGAAAACTGGTTTCCACCTCACCACACTCTGGACAGGATGCATCTTCTTTTGCATAGTATATTTAATTATAACTATTGATGAACGTTTAAAGTATGCTTAGGAATCTCCTTAGATTAAGCGCTACTTATTTAGGCATAGCCTTCGTCGTCGTTATTGAAACCGGGAATTAGAGCCTCGCCCGTTGGAAATTTAAAAAAAAACCCCTTTGTATTTACAGGTCGATTTACCCCAATTCACGGAGTCCGTCCCTTTCTTGCCAGACGACGATGCCGGTGAGAAGGAAAAAGACGGCACATCCATACACCGCAGTATGATCAAGCGGTTTAACCAACACTCAATAATGGTAACTATAAAGGCAATTTTTCCTTACTTTCCTTATTTTGTAAACAATATATTTTTTTTTTGTTTTAATTCTTAAAAAAAAAAACTATTAAAATTTTTTAAGAAAAAAGCACGGGTCTCCTCCCACAATGAGAGCGGTTAAGGCCGTAGTCCACCACGCTGGCACAGTGGTTATTTGTAATAGGTGGATTTTTGGCATAGAGCTATTTAATAATTTTGATTCGAGAAAACCAAACGGTTTTCATGGGATTTGTGAAAAAAGAAAACCATAACAAAAACGGGAAACATCCTCTTTACAATATTTTCATGTTTTTTTTATTTTTCCAGGTACTCAAAGCTAGTCATCAGAAGGCAACCAATAGCACCAATAGCAGTAGTAATAGCAATAGCAAAACATCGAATAACAATAACAAAGTTGTCGAGAACGGCGTGAAAGAGACAAACGGCGTAGAGAAGAGAGCGGCACAAGAGAAAGATCCATCCGAGCCGGTCGATAAGAAGAAGAGGATATTAGAAAAGTTACATTACGAGGATCTAGATAGTGTTAACATTGGCGAAGATGCCCAGGAGTTGAAGTTATCAAAGGTAAAAAATATTATAATTTACAGGTGGCAGAAGTAGAAAAGTGGACCCCGTTCCCCGTTATACTCGTAAGAAACCCGCAGGAAGTCGGGTGGTGACATCTGTATTCTGTTCTGCCGTCACCACACGGCACTATCTGATTATATAGATAATTTTAATAGTAGTTTATGTACTGTTCAATGTCGCGCGGTGTGCTGTCAAAACTTGAATAGCTATTGTTTTTGAAAACGCTGTCTGTGAGAAACCCTTTGCGCAGAAGGTATGAAAAAAATACAAACGAGTGTTATAATGAAATTTATATCATCCGTTATTTATGAAATTGGGTGTTTTAATGTTGGCAATACGCTAACCTTTTCAGAACCTTTTATAGAGGATTTATTTATTTATACTCTGTATTTACACACTGCAAGTTGGATAGAAGCAGGCGTTACTTTGCGGAAATCCATGATATATTATCAAAATTAAGCTTAATTTGCTATACTCCGCGAAAAGCAGGAGAATCTGTGTGGTGTAATTTATGATTTCTTCATTCAATTGTTAACAATTATTCATTGTAAAGTCAACATCTCCTGAGGATGCTCCGGTTTCGGAGCGAAACGTGCGTAGAGGATATATTGCCGAAGATCTGTTTGGTGTGGAGTATAAGGATTGAAGAAATTATAAATTACACCACACAGATTCTCCTGCTTTTCGCGGAGTATAGCAAATTAAGCTTAATTTTGATAATATACACTGCAAGATGAAAAAAACCAGAAGAAGAATAAAATAAAACACTGACAGAAGCAGTATATAAGTAGTAAGTACTAAAGGCGGCCTTATGGCTTAGTAGCGATCTCTGCCAGGCAACCTTATTAAAAGGATAGGATTTTTAAAGCATAGTAGATAAAAGCTTCAATGTGAGTTTTTGACTGTTTCCTCCTCCAGCCTCCACTGAGTTTATTTTCTAATTTACCGTGTTTTATAGTTCTGTCCTTTCAACAGGTAGAAAGGTATTTATTAGGCCCATCCTCCCAAGTCAGCCAGGCATGCACAAGCACTAACAATCCACCGCCATTGTCGGCTTTAGCGTCCATATGTCAAGTAAGTACAAAAATGTATATACAGACTACCCTAGGATCATAAACAAATGCCGACTCATAAAACATAATGTGTTGTATCAACTAATAAAACAATGTGTTGTATCAATTAACAAACAATGTGCTGTGTCAACTAATAACATATAATGTGTTTTATCAGCTAATATACCAATAGTGTTGTAACAACTAATAAAACATAATGTGTTGAAACACCTAATAACATATAATGTGTTTTATCAACTAATATAACATAATGTGTTTGTAACAACTCATAATAAATGTGGTTCGAGTCAAATCAATTTATTTAGACCTACTTTAAATGTCACCTAGTTATCAAATCTTATCATACTTACACGTTTTAGAGAAGATAGTTACATTACATAGATACATAGCATAGATACATAGCATAGATATAGTTTGATACACTATTATTTGTTATGTCACATTGTTTTAGTTGTTATGTTACTTTGTGAGACATGTCATAGTTTGATATGTCACAAAGTTTGACAAGCCACAGTTCGATATGTCACAAAGTTTGACATGTCACAGTTTGATATGTCATAGTCTGGGTAGTTATAGTGTAATATGTCTTAATATCAAACTTTATGTCACTTCTAGGCATGGTCCAGCGGCCAACAGTGTCAAAGGCCGTTTAGGGTGAGTGCTTCAGCGGCCGTGGGTGCTTTGGGTGAATTGAGTCCCGGAGGCGCTCTTATGAGGCAACACCACGCCTCGTGTATGGCTCGTGAGTCTTTTAGACTAATTAGTTCGCATTCAAATTAATGAATGATACAATGAATGGTTTAAATTTTTATTTATAGCCCTATTAACTTACTAGGGCCTTTTTGTTAGTAAAATTTCACATAACACGTGATACTTTATGGACAATTAGTTTACATTGATATTAATTAAATTTTTCTTGAAAAAGTATTACATTTACAAGTAAAATGTAATACTTTGCAATCTTATCAGTTACATTGTTTGAACATTAATTTAGACAACTTTTGATAGGTAGGTTCTTAACATTATTAAGAAAGCTCAGACATGCAGGTTTCTTCAAGTTGTTTCGGGCATGCGTGCGTTCTTACGTGCGTGCGTACGAGCGAGCGTTAATGCGCGCGTGCATGCGTGCATGTCTTTCAGGCTTACAAATTGTCACAGCTTGATAATCGTAGTAGTGATTTAAATTCCAACATGAATCTAAAAACGGATCATTGTTTACTAGAATTAATACCAACGGACGTGAAAAACGAGTTACACCGCATTTACCTATCCGGGGGGGAATTGCTGAGGGAGTTATGGCGGTGTTTCCCACAACCCGGCGCCGCCGCTGAGTCCGAAGACACCCCTGCGAGAGCGGAAAAGTTCTACGAGGCTTTGCTTAGGTTTAGGAATGTCAAATTACGACCTTTTGAAGTGAGTTGTTTTTTATTATTACTACCCGATATCGTACCGAAACGCTAAACTAGTCACAGACACACCGAGACAAACAAGTCAGCCAGACACAGAAAAAATCAGAAATTGTAAATTCGGATAGAATCGAACCCTGGTCCACCCATTTATAAAACTACAGCGCTCAGCACTGCGCCACAGAGGTTGTCGTTACTAGCTCTGCGTCGGTTTATTAATACGGCCTTTTATCTCTGTCTCTCTCACTTTCCGATTAGCGAAGGGCTTTTCCTAGTACCCACTACTTTAATAGACTGAGGATATCCTTTTATTCCTGTGTAAACTGTTTAATTAATAAAAGTATTTAAATTATGAATTCATGAATTAAAAATATATCTTTTGCAGGATAAGATGCTACGTGAACTAACACCGCTAGCGTCTTCGCTAACGAAACATATGAACCAAATGATCGATGCGGCCTGCGCCAAGTATGCGATGTGGCAGCAAAGACAGGCCAAGTTGAGGTAGTACACGCCTAACTACAACATCATACCGCATATGTAGCGTTGGTGTACTAATAACTTTATATTGCGAACAATGATTAGCAATTTTAGTGAATACAGTGATAAAATTACCTATTCAAGTTAATATTGAACGCGAATTGACGCTGTTATCTATAAGGCTTGTGCCAAGTTTGCGCTGTTACAACAAAGGCACACCAAGTGAAGGTAATATATGACTAACTTTTAAATCATAATGCATATGTAGCCTGACCGAACGTGAAGCCTGAAGTGGTGACTAAAAACATTATTTCGAACCATTAATAGTAATTTGAATGAATGAAGTGATAAAATACCGATTCAAGTTGATACAGAACGAGAATTGACGCTGTTATGGATAAGGCTTGTCCCAAGTATGCTCTGTGGCAACAAATGCAGGTAAAAGTAGTATATGCCTAAGTACAGTATAATATCTTAACTATAGCGTTGGTGTACTAAGAACATTGATAATAATTTATCCATTAAAATGTTAGCTTTGACAAGCCATTAAGTAAAAATGTGAGCCGGTGATAAAACACCGATTAAAATTGATCTTGAATCGAAAATATCTTCGATGAGGCGCAAAAAAGACTGGCCAAGTACATATATAATTACAACGTTGTTCTTGCGCACATTAGCGTCGCTGTACTAAACATTTGTCAATTTAATATTTATAATGAAAACAATGACTATCAATTTAAATAAATTCAGTGATAAAATAGCGGTTAAAGTTTTTACTGAGCCCTTAAATTGACACTATTAGTTATACGGCTTGCGCCAAGTGTGCACTGTTGCATCATACCAAGTTGAGGTATAACTAACTAAATGTCTGTGTGTAATAAATTAATGAAATTGATTCTAAACTTTTAAATCGACAATATACAAAAATACCGCGAAATTCAACGTATAAACAGGCACTATCACTGTAATACATGCGCCACGTTTAAGCTCTGTAAAGACTTTTATCGAAGGTCCTCAAAACTAAATACTTACATGATAATGGCATATTTTTTAAAAATCCGATATGGCCTGCGCAAAGTATTTGCTGAGGCAAAAAGGCAAGCCAAGTTTCAGCAGTCTCCTAATTACAACATCGTACATAAAATTAATGGTTAAGGCTTATATCATTCTTAAATTGACTATAAAACGGCCTTTAACTAAATATCTTTTGTGTCGTAATAGCTAGTTAATTCAGTGATAATATTATAGGTAAAGTTGATAAGCTTAAGTGGACGTTAAAATAACTACGGCCTACGCCAAGTTAGGACTTTGTGCAGGCCAAGTTATAACAATTAGTGATTAACCAACATTCTCATCGATTTGTACTGTCTTACTAGTTCACTACTACTATTCGACTGTGATTATTTTTATAATCAACGTATTGTACTAAAAATATAAATGTAGTGTTAAATAAATAAAGTTGAATAGCTATTAATCTTGCATGTGTGGTCATTTTGTATTTAAGGTCACTGCCCAAGTTGCAATTGCGCCTAGACTCTATTTATCAATGCACACTTGTATGTAACTACATTTGTCAATAAATTTTTAAGTCAAAGCCATCCGAAAAATATTATCCCATAGACTTAATAGCCGTATTGTTTGGTAATATTTTTTCGTAAAAGACAAAAGTGAACTTTAAGGGCCGGTTTTTCTATTGTCAATAAGAATTAATCAAGGTTTTTTTGCGTTATCTTTCTTTAACACTCATTAAAGTTTTGACGTTCAGAAGAAAATGTATTGAAAATGTACATTATGATACAAGTTTGCAAAGTTAATTATTGACTTTGATGCGAAAATGATATAGCGCTAAGAGGTTAATGAATTCAATGTATTAAAAAAATAATTTATTCGACTGCAATATTCCTAAACTATTCTAGCGTAATAGACCGAATTAATTACCAATAATTGCATTGTTATATTAACAAAAAGTTAAAATCTCAATAATAAATTGTTTAATAGCGAAAGATTATGATTAGAAATGTTTATGGAAATTAGGGTATAAATCGGATATGTTTTACATATAAAAAAATGACAGAAATTCAATAAAAAGCGCATGCTCAATTTTATTTTCTTTGTTGAAATTTTTAGTAGTAAATCTATATTATAGTACCAGATGGGGAAGAAAATTCCTGCATAGACGTATGGCTCATGGTTATAATACAACAAAATATATTAAATACATATTATTGTAAAACAAACATATGCATATCCTATTTTTATACAGGGATTTTATTATTATCCTACTTTATTTCATCTATCGGGTCTAAAATCTAGATCTGACTAATCCTTTATATATTGTATGTAATTTTCATTAATATTATTTATAGTCATTATTGTATGAATGTGTCCAATACTTATATAAATAGAAGAAAACTACTATTTCCTATATGTAAAACAAATTTGATTTAAAACCTTTATACTATTGAAAATTCTTACTCGAATAATAAAGGGACGGAATTACGCATTATGAAACTGATAATTATCGCTTGAAAAATTAACTAAAAAAGAAAAAATTAAAAAAAAATATTGTACATAACCTTTTTGTATTGTATAGAACTTAAAGTAAATTTAATACAAAGTTTAATTAAGTAGAATACTGGGGCCCCGATTTTATGTGACATGAAAATCGATATGCCTGTCATGTTGTCAGTTTGATGCTGGCGTTACAAATGATGCTGATGTAACTGATTTTGACGTCACAAATAATTCTGATGAAACAAATTGTGGTTGATACGGTGCTATGATTTGTATCGGGACCCAGGCCGCGCCAAACTTCAACCCCCGACTGAAACGCTTCTTACAATTTAAGGGCACCTTATATATTAATGTATGCAGCAAAAAACAAATTAATCGTAGAAAGTATAATACGATATATATTTTAGGGTGGATTACTCATTGATTAGAAAAACGACTACCTTTATACTAAGCTTTTGTTAACGAACGAAAAAAATGTTGAAAAGATCGCCTAGTCAAACCGAATAGCACAGGTGCTCGGACGCAAAATAGAGGATACAATTTTGTATAGAAAAGTTTACTTCTCACAAGTTTTTAGTTATCAGAAGTAGTTATAATATTTGTTCAATAATTCTTCTACCCAAAAAGAACAATAATTATTAAAATTCGACAGGGGAATCTAAATAATATATTTATTGCCAGTAAGTCAAAATTTTTAGTTTCGCTTAATAGGTCACATTATATCCGTTATTAAAGGGTGCATTTTAAAATAGGTTTTTTGTACCTTTAAGGCGGCATTCTTATTAAATTATAATCAAATATAGTAATACCTAAAACAATTTTCTACGCTGTTTTCTTTGAAGTTTTCAAAACTTTAATATGAAATTAAGAGTTACTAGAGGTTTATATAAATATGACAGACGATGTAATGTCTAAATGACAAACACTATTGTTTGGAAATAAACTAAGAAATACTTACCTACAATAAACAATATTTTAAATGTAAGTGATAAAAAATAAATTTATTAGAAGGTTTTGTTCTACTGAGAGGCAAGATTATGTCCGCCATTTTGAATCCCACGTTTTACTTTCTCTGATAGCACTAGAAGTTTGGCGCGGACCATAGATAATAAAGAAGGAAGGCATTTCAGAAAAACCAAATGACTGTTTACGTTTGTATAATTTTCTAGCATAATTTTAATTTAATTAATAATTATATTTTTAACATTGTAATATTTTTTAATACCATTTAAAATAATACAAAAAAAAGGTGTGCACATTATTGCAAAACATTTTGAAACATGATACAGTGGCTCTCTGATCAGTAGGTGTGATTGAACACCGAGGCGTAAGGCAGATTTAAATATGTAATACCATAATATTATTGTTTTTTAATACCTATTGTATGAGTAGACAGTTTCCCCGCGTCTCGGTTTTTAATTTCGGTGCTCGTGGGGTATGATGTATTTTTTAAAATGTTTATGTACTGATTTCTCTGTCAAAATTAATTTTTATAAATTTTTCTTTTAAATATTTTGGAGGGATCGTGTGTAAAAATTTAATTAAGTACCTTCTCTAAATAATTATTTTTTTATTTAAACAAAAAGAAAGATACTGGTCAACTATTCACTTACGTTCCTTTTAAGAAATAAGTGAAACAAAAACGGAATGCAATAATTTATCGACAATAATCATTAATTATAGTAATAATAATTAATTTTTGGTGATAGCACATTGCGACACTAGACGCAGTGAAATAATAAAGTTTTATGTACGGGTACGAGTGACGTCACATTATCACTACCGCGCCCCATTTAAATAACGCTCCGGTGAGTTATTCTCTGTGTATAATAATGAAGGCATAAATCGTTTGGGAATAGCCTGTTGCCACCAACGTATGGAGAATGGCCTAAGAAACTTCCAAAATAGCGGAAAAACAGCAAAATTGGTTAGTCATTCTTAGCAAAGCTCATTAGCAATACGTACTCAGAAAATGACTCTTGATGATGTTTTAGCCTGTTTTTTTCCTCGCAAGTGTGATGAAAAACGTATTAAACGCGATTACGTTAATAATTACAATTATTAAGTAAAATCCAATTTACCACACTTGTTTCATAATGTACTATGAAGTTATATATATATATAGGCAGTAGTTTAGCAGAAAAGACTCGCTTCTTATCTGCCGATAACTTTTCTATATGTATATGTGTCAAGCTACTGTGACGTCATTCGTGTTTT
This sequence comes from Pararge aegeria, assembly GCF_905163445.1. Taxonomy (NCBI): domain Eukaryota; kingdom Metazoa; phylum Arthropoda; class Insecta; order Lepidoptera; family Nymphalidae; genus Pararge; species Pararge aegeria. The sequence goes on from NC_053201.1 coordinate 3,463,946, forward strand.
CGATTCTAAAACTGTGGGCTCACGCACACACTAAGTTTTTTTTTTTACAATAAAGCCATTCTCACAAACTGTTATCTTAAAGTGTGAATTACTGTCCTTTGGCCTTTGCATATGTCTACTCTAAGCAATGAATTGTGATATATTATGAAAATTAAGCTTAATTTGTTGTATACTCCGGAGAATCTGTATGGTGTAATTTATAAATTCCGCAAAGTAAAGCCTGCTTGTATCCAATGAATTCTGAGCTTTGTGTAATGTGGCCAAAAACCATTTTTTTTTTTACATTTTTTTGAACGGGTCACATAGCTCGGAGAACCGTTAGACGCTGGGGTCCCAAGGTGTTCAAACGGCGACTTCTCACTGGTAAACGCACCGTTGGTCGAACCCCAACGAGTTGGACAGGCGACAACGAACAAGTCACTGGGAGCCGCTGGAAACAAGCGGCCCGGGGTCATGGATTCCAGAACATCCTACAGAAGACCTATGTCCAGCAGTGGACTTCGATCGGTTGAAGTGATGATAATGACGAGTATATTTGAGTGGACTGCCACATGACTGTCAAATACTTTCAACAACCTTTATGTAGCATGACATAAAGCCTATATTTCAGTGCTTTACATTTGGACTGAGTCGATATATGCTGCATGTGAGAGGTACTAGGTAAGACTTTAATTTTGTTTTTTTTTATTCTGGAGTGTTTTTTTTAATCCCATCCCATTACCGAAGCCGCATTTGCATTGCTTTAGTGTAATTACATGCCCATAAAGTTTAACACCTAAGTCTCAGAGTGATCGATACGCGGTGGCACTTTGATGTTGCCTGCCTTACGAAGTATTGCTCTGCTTATAGGCGATGGTTTTCCACTTACCTTCAGGTGGACCATCAGCTTGGTTCGTCAATTATTACTTAAAAAAAAACATGAAATAACAGTTGGTATGAGATGTCAGGTCGTGAATAAGTAGCAAATGTGTTTAACTGTTATGTGCTACAAGCTTCGATCAATATAATACTAGATCTACTCGTCAAAGAGTCCCATAAAGAATAAGTTCTCCCCCACCAATGGGGTCCACCGTCCACGTTTAGGGGGACGCTGGTATTTGAATATAATTATTTAAAAAATGTTATAAAATAATTTAATAGTCCCCGTGTGCGAAACTTAAGTTGATAGATTTGTCAGTTTCTCATTTCGAATATGAAACTGAGTTACAGCTGGCCAGGTGCATAATATTTAATAATTTTATACAGATAACTAATAAAAAAAAATAACGAAGACTTATATTCTTTATGGACATATCTAGTACGTTATTGATCGAATACAAATAGCTTTAAACTTTAAGTGGAAGTCAAAATTATACGTTACCACGTCAATGGTTAGGTTTTACTATTCCTATGATAACTTTTTCTGTTAAGATTGTGTAAATTAAATTAAGTTTTTACGTTAACGTTAATCTCCACGTACAATACCTACTATTGTGTAGTATAAAGCGTTTGAGAATATTTTAGTGCATTATACATAACGAGCATTCGGAGGCGTTCATTACAGCCTTTTGTAGTATCGAAACACTGTAACGTCAGAGAAAAATGGAACTAATTTATCTAGTGTCAAAGTTCAAATTCGTTCATATTTCTATAGCTGGCGATCTTGTCGGAGCGTTTGTAAAATAAAAATAATGAGTATAGAATTTACGACTTTAAACTTAGCTTAATTAGGTCCATTTCAATTTGACGTTAAAGTACCTACTGCACATTTTTTTAAGAATAGGCAACATTATTATATAACTTACGGTTGATCGGTTCAGAATACAGTTTTTTTTATTTATTACTTATTCTATAAATGTTTCTCATTCGGTTCCATTAGAAACGAAAGTTTGATGATCGTTTCTCAAATTGAATAAAAATTGTAAATAAACAGTATTTTTAAATAAACTTTCGTTTTTCATATTATCTACCCATACGTAGGTCGTCAATCCCATCCCATATTAAAAACAAATCGCATTTACACATGCATCTGTGTACTTGTGAACGTGTGATATTTTTTTTTATTACATAGGAACAAACTTCTTTCTGCCGCCCTAGTAATCCCAGTGACTGCATTTGACCCTAAACAACAAAACTGATGTTTTGGTTGTCACTGCGTAGTGCGCATTTCTGTATGACATCATTGTACACAAATTACGAAACTATCTGCAATCTCATCTTGGTCAGTGAAAATGCAGTCTTATTGTGGGGGTTTTATGTATAATAGGATTTTCTATTCTTAGTATTACATTGATGGTACACTGCTGGGCTCAGGCCTCTGTCAAAAGAAGGAATTTGAGCATTGACCCACGCTGCTACAATGCGGGTCAGGGTTTTAACGTTTATTATAGCCCGGCTTAACATGCTCTCTACGGTGGTACGGACTACACAAACCTAATTCATCATGAACGTATTAAGGTCCCACTTGGAGTCAGGCCTCTGTCATCATAGCAGGATTTAAGAACAATGCGGAGTGGCGGGTTAAATCACCATCATTAACATTTCATTAAAGGCCCACTACAGGGCACGGGTCTCCTCTAAGAATAAGGGCGGTTGTTGGGATTGATAATCACCTCATGACAGGCTAACGCCGTTATTTCTAAAATGGTAAATAAATAACACAATGAAGTTTTAAAAAATAATTTTAATGATAACTACACATAATAAAGCGATATATTCATAAAAAAAAAACAATAATAAAGTAAAATGGTTCTCTTTTCTACATTCAAGAAGTTATTTATATTAAGTTAACATAAATATTTAAAATATTAATATGATACATTTTGACAGTCTTAAATAGGTACCTTAAATACAACGATATTAAATGTACAAAATTGCGTTACACAATAAATAACTACGTATAGGTAAAGAAGATACTTTTTTTTAAAACATAAATAGGCAAATTGCGAATGACTACTATAAGTTTTACTTCATCTCGGAAGTCTAAGAAAATATTTGTATTGATAAATACCCAGATCTCTGCATTCTCTTTGACCCGTAAAGTAAATGATAAAACAAAATTTCTTGCATAATAATGTGATCGGTAACGTAAATAACGGTTGGATTCAGCGCAGGCGCAGCACCCATATTCTCCTTTAACCTCACTCCTAGGATCATTCCCGTTATTGAGGAAAAAGTCCCATACACCAAACTTTACAAGTAATTAAAACAATAAATGAGCACATAGAATTAAGATCATACAGAACCCTTATTCAGGCAGTATTGCATGCAGTAGATTGTGTCCAAAAACAGTGAAAACGCCCTGCGCACGTCTCACAAACTTTTCCCATTTCCCCTATTCTATAATACTGTTTAGAATATTAGAGGTAAAATAATTACTGTCAACTGCTAAATGGAATGGAGTGACTAACCGCCTGTTCGAGAAACACTGCTAAAGTGGAGTGGTTTTTGATGATTCAATACTAAACGAGTACACGGTTTCTTTACGTTCTTAATTATGTGTATGAGCATTATTTTAAATCGCAATAGATTATCTACCATTGAATCTGGGAAGGCAAGATTGGTTCGCAAATGTTGGTATGTTTTATAATAAAATTAATTCCCTGTAATAAGGTGAAATGAGGAAAGCTTTATCCCCCATATATAGGGGGGCAAAATTTGTCGCCCCCTTTACTAACTGCCCGGGTATATAAACACAGATTTCTTTGCATACCACCCCTAGATTCGGCATGATTAAATCAGTAATAAAAGGACTCTTAAAAGAACCGTAGCTCAAAAACTTGTAGCAAATGTGCAAGTCTTAGCTGGCCAGTCAGTTTGATTTACACCTTGGCGTGCGAACGAACACAGGGTCCACGAATGCGTGGGCATTACTCCGGTAAACACCCACGAAAAATTCCGCGGGTTTAATCATCTTTATATTAAATTGTGATAAATATAACTCACGAAATTTCAAATGCTAAAACCCATAAATATAACAAAAAAAAATATATATGAAGACGCTATCGAATAAACGTTTGTAAAATTCATAGTAGCTTCTACCGAGGTATAAAGTTATCTTCCTTTATAAGGCGCCACTTCTACGAACGAGAGATATCCTCACTGCTGTTAAATTAAAAAAAAAAAAACTGACGCGGTATTAGGAGATATGAGAGAGATAGAAGATGAGACTCAATTAATATGCGTTAATACGTCACGTATTAACGCATATTAATTGAGTCTCATCCGAAACAAAATACTGTTCAATACAAGCTTGCAAGTATAATATTAAAGTAATTAAAATATCACTTGCTTCAACGGTGAAAACATCGTGAGGAAACCTGCATGCCTAAGAGTTACTCATAATGTTCTCAAAGGTGGTTGGAGTTCACCAATCCGCACCGGGCCAGCGTGGTGGACTACGGCCATAACCCCTCTCATTGTGGGAGGAGACCCGTGCTCTGTAGTGGGCCGATAAAAAATCTAAAGGAATCATATATTAAAAAAAAAGAAGCATATTTATGTTTCCATAAAAACTAATTCAAAACATTCCAAGTGTTTAATTATGACAACCCTATGGAAGGTAAAAGACCGACACGCGCATAACACCTACGCTATGCGACACGTAACTAAAAAAATGACAGGAGTCACTTGATTTTACTTTTGCATGTGATTTTAGGGCTGTATCTGATTTATTTCAATAAAAACTATGCCAATGGTTTACTCAAAAGCTATTAGCATTTCTGTTTCACAGATAAGTCTCAGTGACAATAATGTACCTCTAAAGCCTCCGAAGTATTATTTCGGTTTTCATTTACACGTTGTATATTGACACAGGTCAGTTAAAATTGGGGACACTAAAAAACATCGTCTACGAAGCTTTAAAAAGATTTATATGCGTCGATTTTGCAAATATTCAGATTTCAGATTAAAACTTTTCGCACTCAACGAAAACTTTGCCAAAACTTCGGGCAGCATCCGAAAAAAACTTAGATTCGGATCACAACAATTAGGGTAGCAAAATATTACATTGGCATTTTCTCAAATGATTAAGGTGTAGACAGTTTCGTGCATAGAGGGTATGCAGATGATATAAAATGAAGAAAATCTCCAGTACGAATTATAAAAAACTTAAGTATAGGCATTGTAAGAGTTATAAAAACTCGTACTGAAGTTTTTTCTTTCATTTTATATCACATGCATATACCCAATAGACCAATAGAAATTGCGACTTATCATTCGCTCCGTGGATAAACTAGCTCGTGAAGGTGGCGCCCAATTCTAATATTAATAAATAAAATTAAGTTCCAATAATTTTAGTATATAGTTTCTAAATTCAATTTTTTCACGTTTCAAATGCTGAGGTAACATGAAATCACCACTTGAAGCGCGATCGTTAGACGATATCTATTTATGACCTTATGTGACCGACCAAGGAGATGGCCCACCTGACAGTATTTTTTTTAATAAAGTTATTTTAATTCGATATTGTGTATTGTTAATTATTTCTTTTTTGTTTCCTCTAATTTTGTAATTTTAAATGTATTACTATGGGCTTTGCCTGAAATAAAGAGATTATTATAAACAGAGCTACAATTCGCAGTTTTTTTTTTTTTTTTTTTTTTAATTAAATATTCCTATAATAAAATATTCAAATATTATAAGCGATGAAAACGGACGCTTTTTATTTATCGCTCATCATCATCATATTAAACCATTACCCGCCCACGACAGGGCACAGTTATTCTCCCACACTGAGAAGAGTTTAGGCCGTAGTCCACCACGCAGGCCCAGTACGGATTGGCGGACTCCACTCGCCCTTGATAACATCATGGAAAACATTCCGGTATACAGGTTTCTTTAAGATGTCATCCTGCAGCGTAGAAACAAGTGATATTTTGATTAAAACGCAAATAACTAAGAAAAATTCGTGCGTGCTGGGATTCGAACTCGGCTGCCCGAACGCGAAACCGAAGCCGAAACCACTAGGCTACCATCGCTTATATCGCTTAATTATACTTAAGACAAATCGTGGTCAAATGCTACCTCAGCCTTTGAATACATATACAATATATACAACAAATAAAATTCATAAGAAAGTAGTTGGAATGAAATAGCCTGAAATAAAACAGTCCTTTAGAAAACTACTTTTGCGTTACAAGGTCGTTATATGCTATGTATTATATTTTTTTTTTGGAATTCAACGCAAGTAAATAACGAGACCTAATATTGTCTAATATCACTTAGAGCGAACAAAGGTACGTTTAAATCTCGGCAGATTATGCAAGACTGTGTCCGACATTTAAAAACAAATCCTAATGTTTAACAACGGAAAGTTAAGACTACGTCACACTTATTACACGCCACGTTCGGAGTATAACTGCGTTATATATTCAGAAATGGGATTCGATCGGATATGTTCGGTGTATCTTTGAGTGATAAAATCAGAAATGAGCTCCTTAAAAGAACCTTGAGTTACCGACAAACGATTTCAATGAATTTATATACATTGTAAAAATATATCAACATACGGGTCTCTTCCTACTATGAGAAGGGGTTAAGGCCGTAGACCACCACGCTATCCCAGTGCAGATTGGTGGACTCCACACCGCTTTTCCATCGCCTAGGCACAGTGGTGAGCGGTCTCGGAAGTTTCCCGTATTCGGTTACCCGCATGGGTAATTTGTCGTAACTGAAAGGTGGCACTTGGTCCGGTAAAGAGATGGACATTAGTGTCAAGGCGCTGGAATCGCGACCACCCTACACAAAATGCAGCGTTGGTACAAAGACAACATAAAACACGTAACAGAAGCTGGATATAGGCAGCAGAAGTCAGTGGCGTTTGGAACTCCACACAAAAGACCTTTGGATTTTTACGATTATACTTCTGGAAATAGAAAACGATGGGATACGATTAACGACATCGCATGTCGCGTGACGTGTAATAAGTATGCTTCGACACTAATTTCGTTATGATAGACACATCCAGAACGCTTAACATCTATCTGAAAGCCTTGACAAGCCACACGATGAGTATGATGGCCAACACGATGCCAATTAGGGAGCAGAAGAACATCTTCCGCCGGTACCGACGTTGGTGTTCAGCCGCCTTGGCCAGTTCATCCACACCGGCTTCTACCCCCGCGCTGGCCGCGTAGATGTGAGTTTCTACTGTATCTGTGGAACACAATAGACTTTGAATACAGTCGTTGAAAAGGTGGTACAATATGCACCTGTATATCAGAAAGTTGGATTTTTCGCACTAGTGCTTTTAACTTTTCGGTTATTATTTTTTTATTTGACCGTACACCCAGCCAAAGAGTTTGAAACTGTATATTTTTTAATTGTTTTTTTTTGATAATTAAATAAATATGTTAAAAAGTGAATTAAAATTACTACCTTGACTAATTAAAGAGTGAATGAATGAATAAACTTTGTGTAGCAAGGAATAAAATATAACAGAAAATAAGAATACATAAGACAAAGAGACTAATTTAATCTTAAAAAAACAGTTTCCTTAAAGTTGGCTGTATGATCATTACCATTGCCAGTATAATTAATAACCCATTAAAAAAATATGTTAAAATAAGTGATCTCATTCGCGTACCTACATCTACGAGGATATTATATTATTATCTATAGTATTCAATGCAGGCTAGCATTTTCTTATTTTATTTATTTGGGACAGAAGACAATTATTACATTAAAACGTGTAAATGAAAACCGAAATATTACTTCAAGAGCCTTTGGAGATACATTATTTAATGTCTTTGAGACTTATCTGTAAAACCGAAACGCTAATAGTTATTATGTGAACTATTTGTGACATAGATTTAACTGAAAGCAATCAGTTACAGCCCTAACATCACATGCAATATTAAAATCAAGTGACTCCTGTAACTTGGTTAGGTAAGCGTCGACTCGCGTAGATACTATGCGCGTGTCGGTCTTTTACCTTCAATAGGGTTGTCACAAGTTAAACACTGTTTTGAATAAGTTTGTATGATAAAGTAAATGAGCTTCTTTTGATTTAATATTAGACTAATAAATAGACATTTCTAAATTTGACTTATATAATAAGACATTTTTGAGTTGACCAAGTAGTTGACATTTACCTAATTTTAATATTAAAACTGAAACTAAATGAATTAATCATAAATACAAATAAATAGCCTAATTGAATAGATTTGTATCCGTAAAAAAATTTGCACGCCTTTATGGCAAAACATGTTTGGATCAATTTTATTTTCTACCTAATTACCATATATTATGTAACCCATGTTTAATGAAAATAAATGAAATTATTATTATTACAATGTACAAGCTACACTTACTATGAGAGATATTCTTTACTGTACTTAAAGTACCCAGTTTTTAATTAAAATTATATAACTCTCAAATTAATGCAAAACCTTTTCGTGCTAATAAAAGAGAAAGAGTGTATTATTAGTCCTGTCACTACGCTCATGATTCTAGACGCAGCCCTCACTGGGTTTTAGAGTAATATATAAACTTAAGTTTGACGTATACCCGATTTTCTTAGAAATTCTAAAAGCCTAGCCTACAATGGGGGCTCATCTCGTATTGGATCATAGCAAATACTAGTAGCCGATCATGGACCGAGGCGTGACGTCACTGGGTTTTTTGCAAAGACTCTATTTTTCAATTATCATAAACATATAGATGATTGTGAAAGAGGTGGGCTACAACATCCATGTCAACATCGATGTCTTCGCAGATGATAAGGAGTGAGGAATCTTACCGATGGTCTGCGCTTGCGCATTCACCATTTCAGAAAGATCTTGCATGATCTGTGTGACGTCCAGCACGTCTGCCTCTATTTTGTTTATGTACGCCTCCTTGTCTAATAGCATGCTAGTCTCGAATTGTACTAGACGTGCCTGAAAAAAAAAAATCATATAACAATACATTATAATAATTATAATAAATATACTACGACAATACACACACCGCCACCTAACTCCAAAGTAAGCGTAGCTTGTGTTATGGGTACTAAGATGACTGATGAATATTTTTATGAATTATATATACATAAATACTTAGAAAATACATATAAACACCCAGACACTGAAAAACACTTATGCTCATCATGCAAACATTTTCCAGTTGTGGGAATCGAACCCACGGCCTTGGACTCAGAAAGCAGGGTCGCTGCCCACTGCGCCAGTCGGCCGACCATTGCTTGTCTACAACCATGCAGGGCAGACTGGTGCGCGCAGTAGTTGTAGTAGTAGCATAGAGGACGCTGGTGCCCGCTCCCACAACTGGAAAATCTTATTGTGATGTACATGGATGTTTTTTCAGTGTCTGGGTGTTTATATGTATTTTCTAAGTATTTATGTACATATAATTCATAAAAATATTCATCAGTCATCTTAGTACCCATAACACAAGCTACGCTTACTTTGGGGCTAGGTGGCGATGTGTGTATTGTCGTAGTATATTTATTTATTTATATATTTAGTTATGTGTTTTTTACCAACACCAGATCATTTCTACCGCGCACTTGAAAATTATGGAACAATTTCTCATCTGATGTGTTCCCTTAAAAATATGTTTTTTTTTTAATTTTCTGTCCCTCTCTGGTGAGATGTCGTGAGATTTTATTTAACCCCCTCCCCCATCTCCCAATCTCACGTGATTAAATTCAGCTATTCGGTATAAAACAAATATGATGGTTTGACAGTCAGTACCTAGATATATAACTGCGAAGTATGAATGAAATTATTTTCTTTCGAACGAATCAGTGAATGAACTTAATCGATTACGCTCTGGATTAAAAGGAACAAAATTGTATAATTTTATTTTGTTCCAATCAGAAAAAAATGCGTGATATTTGCCGAGACCTTGAACGTAAGATTAGATGAGATTTGACTCGACCCCCTCCCCCCCCTTAAACATCTCTCGTATTTTATGAACGCCCCTAAGAATACTAAGAAACTACATAATCGTGTCAACTCACCTGCGCTTGTTGATTCTGGATCAAAGAAGCTTCCTCATCATCAGCTATGGCTTGCTCTTCCAGCATTCGAGGGTCGTTCTTAGGCCGGCCCTGCGTCGGCATATGGGCGGCCATTTTTTCTGATACTTGCTGCAATTTTATAAGAACATTTTTATGATATTTAGTTGGCTTGGTCAAGAGCTGGTTGGCGCAGTGGGCACCGACCCTGCTCTCCGCGTCCAAGGCCGTGGGTTCGATTCCCACAAATGTTTTTCAGTGTCTGGGTGTTTACCTGTATATTATAAGTATATATGTGTATTATATTCATAAAAATATTCCTCAGCTATCTTAGTACCCATAACAAAAGCTACGCTTACTTTGGGGCTAGATGGCGATGTTTGTATTGTTGTAGTATATTTATTTATTTATATATTTAGTTATGTGTTTTTTACCAACACCAGATCATTTCTACCGCGCACTCGAAAATTGTGTAACAATCTCTCATCTGATGTGTTCCCACCAAAATACAATCTGGGGTTATTCAAGGGGCGAATAAACAAACTCCTTAAAAGCCGGCAACGCATCGGTGGCTCCTCTGGTGCTGCAGATGTTTAATGGCGGCGGCCAGTTGCGTGCACGGGGTTTTTAACCAGGGTGGGTATGCATAAAGAAGAAAGATGGCAAAAAAGGGAATATCCTTCGCCTTTATGATTTATATATTTTTTTAGGGAAGGCAGTGCTTTGGGGCTTGTATGAAGTGCACCTTGCTCGATTGCCTGATATTAATATAAACAAAAAAACAACACTTGGAAAAAATATCGTATCTTAATTTCGACATCGATAGTACGAGAACCGTGGCTCTTTTGGTAAAGCGTTCAAGCCGCGTGCTAATTCCTGCCGGTTCCGAAATGCATGCACATTTCAAACATATATAAAATAAAATAAATGTATTATTAACACTAAATGAAAGTATTAAATTCACTGTCATGGACTGGCATGCAAAGTTAAGACCGTGAATAGTTTTTTAAATGTCATTAGTAAAAGTTAAGTATTTGTACTAGTGTTGCCCAAATTCAGTCTTGGTCTTGCAGTCTTGGTCTTGTTCTTGCGTTTTTGCAAGACCAAGACCAAGAACAAGACCGCGTATTTTTAGCAAGACCAAGACCAAGACTGACCGTGCAAGACTTGAGCAAGAACAAGACATAGCCTGCAAGACTCTTGCGTCTTGCAGCTAGGACTTAGCGCTATTTCACGGAGTAGTTAGGTGTAACAGTTCGGTGTATAGGTAGGTAGGTACGCTTAGGAATTCTATGAGACGCAAAAAACTATATCAAAGAATATGAAAAACTGGACCTATGCGCATTACGACTAATACCATAAACATAGCGAATAAAAAAATATCTATTAAAATCAAACTGAGTGCATGCATAGTTATGTTTTAACCATCGGCACTTTGATAATGCGGCATCAAAGGTTTTGTACTTACTTCTCAAAGAAATTTGCCGCTTTTCGGAAGTACATGGTTATGATACACGCGCCGGCGGCTTCTTTTGAAATCTAAAACAATCGTTGCCGCCGCGCCGAAATCATAACATTTGACACTATTCATGCAAAATAATTTCGAATTTTAAGAGTACCTACAGGTGTTCCAAAGAATAAATAAGTTTCAGATTGGTGATTTTAGATTGGTGGAGGACGCATGAGACAGAGTATCCGATTTTATCGAAAATGGCCCGTGATTTTCTCTCAATACCTGCAACTTCAGTACCTGCTGAGAGGTTATTTTCTAAAGCATCATTAGTAATTAGAAAACATAGAAATAGGTTAAGTGATGAGTCAGCCAGATGGTTACTTTGTATTAATTCTTGGTCAAAAGAATTGATATAAAGTATCATAACCTAATGATAAAGCTGTTGATTTGTGTTGTATTTTATTTTTTATTCAAATAAATGATAAATCGTAAAACTCTTTTATTAAATTTCTTATAAGTTGAGGGTTCAATCTCTTTCTAGACAGATAAGTATTGTTCTTTAAAATACAGTTAAGTTATTGTAATTAATTTGTTTTTTTACATGTTTTAGCAAATGTAAGCTTATAAATCATAAATGTTTATTAAGAAACAGTTACTTCCATGGAAAACGACATATAGGTCAGTTGATTTTTCGAATTTCTTATCAAATCTTCAGTTATTTATTAATCTGCTTGATCTTTACTATGGCTATGTTAATTCAAGCTCACAATGTTCCAATTCTAATACGTTTTTCTAAGATTTAAAGTAAACTTTAATAAATAGTAATAGACTAATAGGTAATTGCAAGACTTGCAAGACTCTTGCTGCAAGACCAAGACCAAGACCAAGACTGGGAGCGCAAGACCAAGACCAAGACCAAGACCAGGTGTATTGGCGCAAGACCAAGACCAAGACTGGCTAAGTCTCGTCTTGTTCTTGCATTTGGGCAACACTAATTTGTACACGTCGAATCAAAGATATATTTTTTGAAAATTACATAATAATTTTGCACTGCATGACAGTAGAACGCCGGAACACGGTTTAGATTGGTGCCTCATTCAAATTGGTATCAAAAATTACGTTTTTATTTTAAAGTAAAACCTCTAAAATCCCAAGCCTTAACTTAGACGGTTAAAAAAATCTTTTAATGGGATAAATTATTGGTTCTATTATTTCCGTCATCTTTATTAAAAATCTACACAAAAAAAAATCAAAAGAGGTACGTCACTTGTGTACGCATAAACAAAACAAAACGAAAAATACATACTGTGAACAGTACCATCAATCAAGTTACAATAATCGCTTGTGTCAAAAATAAACTTAATTCACGAACTTCATTTGCTTGTAACTCTGAAATGTATGGCAAATATTAAACCCTTCAGAATGACATAAATTCCATGAAGGCACCTTAACAGTACTATGTGAAACTAAATCCCATACTACGAGTACATCCGGCATTCTCCTTTACCGAATATAAAAAATTTAAACGGCTTTTTTTTTTTTTTTTTATTCCACTACAAGTTAGCCCTTGACTGCAATCTCACCTGGTGGTAAGCGATGATGCAGTCTAAGATGGTAGCGGGTTAACCTGTTAGGGAGTATGGTAGTCATACCGGAACACTACACTATATGTTGTGTGTTCAGTTTTACCACTAATTAAATTAACAAGTAATGTATTTACTTCTGGAGAAGAGTATATATTTTTAGATTCAGTATTTCTATATGTATTGCATTATATAAATACTATCATATCATGATATCTCCCACTTGGACTAGTAATCTTTAAATGATAATATATCATACTTAAAAAAATATGTTTTAGTTTTCATACATACATCAAATTACGAATCGCTTAGTTATTGCGAAAATATAAAGTTGAGACACACTAGCAGTGAAGACGATAAAGTCTTTCTCCTTTACCTTTTTATTTTGCACCTATGTTCATTTTTTTTATCCCACTACATGTTTGACCTTGACTGGTAAAATATAATAATTTGAAGTATGTATAATGTTACGTTCAAATTTATTGAAAACTAAAACATATTTTTTTCTGGCTTTCTGGCTTTTTAAGATGTTAGCGGACAGTGTATTAAACCCTTGTTTAGTACAAGTTTGGCAGCACGTCTTTGTCTGAAGTGGTAACTAGCCTTTGTTCAGCAAAAAGTGATCACTAACCTTTTGCACAGAAGAATACTTGGCGAGGGCATCACTGAAGGCCTGCGTAAGCCTCTCAACCTGTAACTTCTGTGGCTTGTCCCCTCTTCTAACGACCACGCCCAGCCTCTGTATATCCCTCGCGGTCGCTGACACAGAACTGTTGACATTCTGTTGTGTGTCGTGGCTGGAAAATGTAAACTATATCATTGTCTTTATCAACACAGTACCGGCCTACTACAGGGCACGGTTCACGTCTTAGAATGAGAAGGATTTAGGCCAGAGTCCACCACGCTGGCACAGTGCGGATTGGTAGACTTGACACGCTGTTGTGAACATTATGAAGAACTGTCAGCAATGCAGGTTTCGTCACAATGTTTTCCTTCCTATTGAAGCAAGTCATGCTTAAGGTAGCCAGGTAGAGATCGCTACTTAGCGATAAGGCCGCCTTTTGTATCCTACTACTTGGACGGCCGATTGGCGCAGTGGGCAGCGACCCTGCTTTCTGAGTCCACGGCCGTTCGATTCCCACAACTTGACAATGTTTGTGTGATGAACATGAATGTTTTTCAGTGTCTGGGTGTTTATCTGTATATTATAAGTATTTATGTAGGTATATTATTCATAAAAATAAATCTTTTTTTATTATTTGTACAAAGAAAGAGAATAAATAAATACTCAATTTCTTTAAAAAAACGCACAAATCTCCGAACATCATGCGTGCCGAACTCAGTTCATTATAGCTGAAAGCAACATTCGAACATTATAGCTGAAGCTTTAGCCACTGGTGTTATTTAATTGTTCTTTTACTTTAATAATAATAAATGTTATGATTGCGAGGAGTTTTGTCTTCGATTTAATTTAAAGTTATTTTGATTTTAAAATTTGAAATGAAAAAAAGAACCCATAAAAATGTGTTTCAGAATAATGAAATAAAAAAATTTTTCAAATAAATGTGATGAATTTATAACATTGTGCTCATTCTTCTTTAAATATTAAAATAGGAAGGAAATTTTACAATTAGGATTGCTATGTGTAGGAAAATAATTATTATGAAACAGAATGTATTTTAGGACACATATTCTGGCACTTAGGGAAACCTAATTTAGGTACCTGATACAGACCAAATTATTGCTGTTTGCTATTTTTGGATCCTTTTTATTTACACTAAAACAAATAAAGTTATTGACTGAACTGGGTAAAACTATGCATTCAACAGAATATTAGTTAGTAGTTTATTTGTATATTGTATATTTCTATTAGTCTATTCTGCAAAACGATAGCTGGTTGATTTTTTTTGAGGTTAAGTTAATTAATGAATATCCATATTTTCTAATAGTTGACATTGGATAATTAAGTTAAACCGTTATTAGTTTAAAAGTATAGGAATAAGGTTTCATACTAGATGAATACTAATGATGGTCCTAAATGGATTGTTCAATAAAATACTGCAATGATTCACATACAGTTCCTATTACTCACTTTTATGTTATGATTACATGACTATTGATTATACAACTTCTACTTGTACTACCTTATTTCGGCTCAACCTTAGGACAGATCTTAAAGAAATTTGGCACATATGTCGCTTTTATCTTTTTTTTCTTAACGTTAATAGACTAGTGCTAGACCACAATCTCACTTCAGAGGTTTTTTGGATAGGAGTTATAAGGTTCATTTTACTTTGTGTGTACCTGTAGTACATGGTTCATGTTACATGTTTATTTTACATGAAATAACACTATGATTGTGAGATTACAAATGTCTAACTACACTTACATCTTATGTACATACATACACGTTTACATATGTACATACATACATACATACATACACTAATGTCTTACATTTTGAGATGTAACACACTTAGCTGTAGCTGTTGTGTGGACCATTTTAACCATTGCATAGAGATTATCACAATAGTTAGTTTAAAGCTATGCGCGTATTATTCACAATGCAGCATGTAATGTAACATTTATAACAATTTTCCATCTATTTACATGAGTAAAATAGAGCATTCGCAGCAAGTATATAGACCTGACATGTGTGGGGTTTGCATTCGCGACATCTTTGGTTTATCTCTATCTAATTTTGCAATGGAAACATTAAGAACCAATAACGGTCAAAAAACATTAAACTACTAGCTGTGATAATTTAAGCATAATCACTTTAAAGTTAGGCGAGTCCATAGAAGACTGCTGAGTATGTTATTGAATTTGTTTCAAATCAACAACATTGAGAGGAACATCAATAGTTGTTCGTGTTTTATTACATGTTGCATTGGTAAAATCTACACACAGCTTAGTAACTTACATCTTGTCTCTATGCTGCACACTGTCATTGGGCCCACCAATTTGTCTCATCATCTTCTCCAATGCACGCAGGCCTGTATTGATAGTGTTGACATTGTCTGCTATACCTTCGCTGAGGTTGTACAGCTCTGTGGGGCTGAAATCTGCGAAGGCGACTGCTGGGGGCGGTGCGACAGCTCCATAGTCACGGCTTGAACTACTTATTGGATCTCTTTCTCGTTCAGACATTTTTGCTCTAAAATAGGTAAAAAAAAATGTTAAATTAATACTTATATTTTTGCAGTAAGATAACTTGGCAAGATTATTGGCTGCTTATTTGGTCCAACAGTTAGCTAGGTCAAGTTAAGTAGGTCCCGGATATGATTTCTGTATTAGGCCAAACAAATTGTTAGGAAACTCTCATGTTATTAACTAAAAATAAATCAATATGATGGCAGTTAATCAATTTTGAATTTGAGTTTCCTATTTCAAGCATGTTAAGCCACTTGCCCTAAATTATGAAGGCTTACATGTTATAATTTGTTATATCTTTACATTTGAATAACCCTTGAATTAGCTAAGCAGGCTAGAGATGGGTTTAGTGACCACTGCCACTCATTTAGGAACATACTTAGGAGTGCAGAAAAATGTTTTTAGAGAGTATTTTTTTAGTTTTATATTTGTAATGAGCATGTTGGTGATTATTATATTCATCATCATCATCACATAAACCTATTACTGGCCCACTACAGGTCTTGGGTCTCCTCCTAAAGTGAGAAGGATTTCAATTCCTCCTCCAATCCCCACTGGCCCAGTAGGGATTGGAGGAATCCACACGCCTTTGAGAACATTATGGAGAACTCTCTTGCATGAAGTTTTCTTCACAATGTTTTCTTTCACCGTTAAAATAAGTGATATATTAATTACTTAAGATTATTATTATTATTATTATAGTAATGAGCAAAATTATACAAAAGTTTCAGTTTTAGGGACAAGGCTGTCTCTGGAATACACCTAAGTACAAAATAGGTCTAAACCCACTGCCAAACAGCAAAATTGACTGCCTCTGTAAAGCTTCATTCTCATATTGGTCTAGATACTACAAAAACTATTGATCAGCCGTGAGTGGGGTCATTTTTTTACAAGATTATAGGAGTGCTGTGAATCCCTGTGCTGTGAAGGCAATATAGGATGTACAATGAACATTTCCCCCAGCTAATAAAAGTATTACTATTTTTTGTATCCAGAATGCAAGCTATCAGTATGTATCAGCTCTGAGATCAGCTTTACAGTTAAGTTGTGCATAAGTAACAGAGGCCATGAATAACTGGGGAAGTTTTCAAAGATTTTCTACCAGGATAAAAAGTTCGATGCCAAACCTCGTTAAGATCGGTGAATTGGTTGAGCCGAACCTAGGTAACGAACAAATCGACATACTTTAAAATTTTCACTATTAATAAAAATATGAAAAAGCATGAGTTTGACTTTATCTATGTATTACCAATATCTGTACTGTACAGTTGTAGTAATTGCTTTTAGTTCACTCAGTTAATCTTTAAAGCTTTGTTCACTAAATCCACGGCAATCTTCGATTTTCCATCCAATATCTGATGCGCACTGCCAACGACGTACGGCAAAACAACGCAAATGGATACTGTTGTGATTAAGCAATGATTCATATAATTATCTCTAATAAAAAGCAAGTTTAAAACGAACTATGTGGAAATAAAGGTGGAACATGGCACTTACTGTAGTTGAGCAGTCCAGGAAAACCGGATTAAAGAATAAATTTCACTTTATCACCTTATTTATTTAGTACTGTTTTTTTTAAACTAAATATTATACGATTGTTCTGTGGATTTAGTTTAGGCGACGATATTAAAATTTAATTTGCAATGCAATTGCGAGAATGAACTAGTCAGTTCAGTCAATTTTACAACTGACAAGTGTCAACTGTCAGTAATATTGATGGCACATCGAATTCGTTCTAAAATGAATGTACCTACTACCAATTTTAAAGATTGTTTTATTTAAATATAAACTCAGTATTGCATGATAAATTACGAACTTTTTTATTATTTGTACTGTAATTATTAAAATATTGCAAATGAATATTATTGTAATTTTGCATAGCTTGACGGGAGATGTCGCTAGTAACATTATAATTTAAGACTTGTACAGAAAAAATTAAAGGAATTTTTAAAGTAGAGTGAGACTAAGAACTTTAAACAGGGGAAGAAAATTTCTTGTACAGAGTCAACTACTTCAATAGATTTACATCGATGTACCAAGTTAATTTAAGGACTAGCCAAGCATCGCAAAGACATTTTACTGCAGTTTTTACCTTTAGACTAGAAATAGACTTAGAATTAGGTATGACGAAAGTTAATTAAGGCTATTATTAAAATTAGGTTCATGCTACTTTTCTCTGTTTTTCTTTTCACAATTTTGTTGTCTTAGCAAATTTCGATGATTTGTAGAAGACGTCGTGTAGGTACAGTACCTTTGTTACTAATCAAAATTTTATATTTTTATTAAAGAGTTTTTACCTATAAATAGGTAGGTACTTAGAGGAAATATTCGTATAAAAAATAATAAGTAAGTAGTTAAAGCGTAGAAATGCCCGATCAAAATGTAAACGGACTTGCGTCGCTTATAAATCTATGGATCTATTAAGTACCTATTAACATTTAATATTGCACTTCAGGCACACAATCTCAAAAAGCACAAAAAACCCTTAAAACTTTATATTGGTTACTCGTACAAGAGGATTTTTCCATGTTATGCTATTCTTTCTTCCATTCTCTCTTCTTTAGATCTTTATGCCATGTTAGACACTGCGAGCGGATTGAAACGTTCTTTTATTTGTAGTGCACCTTCTACATAAATAAGAATCTTTCTTTAAGTAGGTGCTTTATATGAAAACATGATAACGCTTTATCTATCCTACGATCTTACTTAGAAAGTGTACTTGTGTAGGTACATAAACATGAAAACCATTTAATCCATGTACAATAAATAACGAAAATTCCACAATAAATCCGCGCAATTCCAGCAAAGCGATTACATATTCAACAAATCAACATTCTTATTCTTTAGTCCATAAAGTTTGCATGTAAGAATTTTTCTCACAACCCATCAGGACGCATAAAGCAATCCGCACCTGTTACACGATTAAAAAATAAGGCTAGTCGTTTAAAAAAGCTTGGAAATTAAAATGAAGTGTCAGAGCGGATCCAAGGAGTTTGCGTGTGGAATATTAAACTCTTTTATCTGTAGGTTGATAGACCTCCCATTGTTTTGTTTTTAATCTGTGTGATTACCAAAGAATTGTTCTATGAGTTAGATTACGTTGAAGCGTAGTGAAGTAACTTGAATAAAAAAAAAATGTATTCTTACTTCTTGTCCACGTATTGTAGGTACTTAAGTAACTAAAACCTCAAAAGGTATAGAGCCTTGTTTAATACTGCTTAAATTGACTTATACTTATTCGAAGTTCCTTTTGTTTTTATTTGTGCTAAAAATATTTACAAATACGTTGTTATATTTAATTTAAACTGTATTTTTATCCGTCCACCACTCGTCATATTTTTACATTTAAAACCAGATATTTCGAATGGTAGACAGTTTTAATTGAAATAATTGAATGAGATTTAAGCGACGTCTTCCTTATAAAATACACTCGTTTCGTTGTGACTAACTCCAATTAAGTCCACGTCGTTTTACGTTTTAAACGCGGCGTGAAATTTATTATGAGCTCGTTCGCCATTTTATAATTATTGTGAGTGGTGAGCGTTCCTACGCACTGAAATAGGTTAAGGTTTTAACCGCTGCGCCGACAAGTGAAAAAGATAAATGGAACGCAAACAGCGTACTTTGGAAGGTGTCAATGCAGCAGGGCTAGCACAGGCTGGAGATAAAAATAAAAATTATGTTTATTATTACCCCCGTTTATTATTACCCATATCAGTGGCGTGCATATAGGGTTTGCACAGGGAATACACCAAACGGGAAGATGATATAGAATGAAAAAAATCTCAGTGCGGGTGATAAAAAACATAAGGATAGACATTTAATGATTTTCGGATGGACACATAAAGCTGTGGGAGAAGATAAATTTTTATCCATTCTTCAAGGATATAATTGTCTCCTGACCATGCTACCCGTGCTGAGCGAGAAAGGACACCAACACGCGATGGTTTACCACTTACCAACTGTTGGGCCATTTGCCACATCAACTCTTCATGTGCCCACTACAATGTTTACAGGGCACAGCTCTCCTCTAACAATGATAAAGGTTCAGGCCGTAGTCCACCACGCGGGCATAGTGCGGATTGATGGACTTCACACGCCTTTGAGAACATCATGGAGAACCCTCAGGCATGCAGGTTTCCTGACGATGTTTTTTTTCTTCACCGATGAAGCAAATGATATTTTAATTATTTTGTGGGTCAATATTATAAGGTTACCGTAACTTTATTCACAAAGAATTATTTATGATCAGAAAGAAGCATGCTGCAAACGAACTTTATAAATTATTTGATTTATTGCGAACAATATGTTTCGTCTTAAATATGATCAAGAATAACGCATATTTCGCTATAAAGACAATAAACTATTAATAGCTATAACTCACATTGAATAATTAATCACTAATGGAAAAGGTGACTGACTGACAGATCTACATATAAACCCACAGGTAATTATTGAGTTGGGAGAAAATTTGGCATGTAGCTATTAATATTAGCACGCTTTTTTTCCACCAAGAAAAAAAAATTGCAAAATTCTGCCCTGCTACTGGGCAAAACAAAGAATTGTGTGAAAGATGAACTTAACTTTACCGAAGCTGCGGGCAAAGGCTAGTTGTTCATGAGTCAGGTTTATTCATTTATTGAAATAACATGTACTTCAATAAACCTTACCCACTCACTTGGTAAAAAAAAAAGCAGACACTAATGGCGGGCGTATATTCGCGCCATTTTGAAAATAAGTAGTAGGTAAGTAATCTTTAGACGTCCATTAACTGCATTCGCGCGGTGAGATCTTAGGGCTTTCTTAGACCACTTAAAATATCTAGCGATGTCGAAGCTACGCATAAAGTGTTTAATTCCTGTGTGATATGGACATTTGAGTTCTTTAAACAAATAATCGACGTGAAGTACATTCACTTAGAAATATCCAATAATGCAAACAAAAATGTATAAGCATAATACAATTATCCATCTAATTCATTTACGCGTAGGTGCATCAAACTTAGGAGTTGGTAATGTTATTCTATGCTATTTTAACCTCGTGGTAAGTAATCATCTCTGACGTGCTAACAAAAAAAAGCGTCTTTTTGTTATTTTGTATAAGTAGCTCTACGTATCTAAGTCTTTTGCTTGGAAAATTAAAAAAAACAGAAACACAAAGAAAAAAAGAGGTACCGCTCCTTAACAATACATAGGTAGAGTTAGGATAAGTCTGAAATTCAGTTTCAGTGTGGTATCAAAGTGGCACCTTTTTCATTAGTACCTACTGCAAATGTGAAGAATTTACGGTTACGTGAATAACGTATATTGACTATGTAGACGCGCCGCGCTAAGCTCGCCAGCGCAAATGAATCGATTACTAATAAAATAATCCGAGTCGGGAATCGGTTAAGGTAGGTTTTCAGTTTCAAGGCGTAATGCTAATTTGGAACCCAGACCCGACCCGAAAGAGTTATTTCGTTTTCTTTGTGATTCTAATAAGTATCATAACACAAAAATTAAAAACACGCATTAATATTGGTAGATTGTTATTAATTTAAAGGTTGTAACTAATTAAATACTTTAATAAAATTTGTAAAAATATTGTGTAATTTTTTTTAACACATTTGACATCTTAGAAATGTCTCTTAAGATGTTCACAGTTCAGGTATATTAAACTAGCACATGCCAGAAACATTATCTGCGTAAAATTTCTAATGCTGAAATATCATGTGAGATTATGAATTTTTTGCGCGGTGCATTCTTATTTAAAAAAAGAACCCGAATTAAAATTTCATGATTATAACTCGAAAAATTACAGACTTACATAAAAACTCTCCTCCCTTAACCCACTTAAGAGAAAGTAGAATAGATAAAATCTCGTAGATAAGATAGTTACAGAGAAATATTTTAAATTGGGTATTGTATCTCAAATTTAGGCAATACCATTTATAAAATATGTTACTCTGGGCAATAATCTTATTTATAAAAGTAGGTGCTTTTTCAAACTTGGAATTATCTAATTCACTTTGCTAGCCAATATATACCTGCTACTTTTCTATTTGATATAGCTATCTGACAGATCGTATAAGTAATGTCGATTAGTAGTGAAGACCGTATTTCTTCATTTGACAAGTATTTTTTTGTTAAGAAAATAATTAACACCAATTAGAAATCCAATTAACATGCAGGAATCTAAAGCTTGACAAGATTGCGAAGAATACTTATAAAAGCTCCCCTAAACGGGTGGGAATTTCCGAACGCTCGAAGTTTAGGAAATGTGTTATTAATATACCTACTTATTGCTGTCATGATTTTCTGAAATTTATAATATTCTGAAAGACGCTATCAGCAATAATAAAATCTGTGGCATGAAATGAATGAAAAAAATAGAAGCAATACTAATTAATGTGACCCTGTGGCCAATCAGAACGTTTCCCGCGTAGACCACGGATTATCAACAAAATCTCTTCCATCAAAATTCAAATTTTGATGGAAGAGATTTTGGGATGAAGGGTTGGATGATAAGCGCTATAATTATTCTACTGAATTATTTTATTACATGTTTATGAAATAGATATGAATAGTAAGCACTGGGTTTGAGTTATCAAACTACTAAGTTAGAGGTACCTATGCTTCTTCTTAAAACAGGGCCAATTTGGAATATTCGCCGCTTAAATTTTAGTGGTGTAATGTAGGTTTGTGGGGTTAAGCTATTATAATAAATACTTAAGTTTGGCTACCTATAGACTCTATACCTACTTTATGGTAACTTTCTCTAAAGCTCATGAATACCAAGGAGTTTTTTAAGGAATAAATTAACACGGTAATGTATTAACGAGTGAACTGTTTGACCTTACGTGTCGCATGCGCAGCTTACCCACTAATGATGAGTCGAATAGGTGCTGTGTTGTTTAACAACAATGTTACAGGAATTTGTTGAATTTATTTTATTACGATATATTATATTATTTATAATTGAACGACCAAGCTGATGGTATGTGGAATTTCCTTGTCTTTACTAATATTGTAAATGCAAAAGCGTGTTTGTTTGTTAGTTTGTCGTTCCCTTCCTTCACTTGAATTTTGGCACAGAGTTAGTTGACAGCACGGGGAGTTACTGTGATGTATCAGGGCAAATGTTACGACCGTCAGTTACGAAGACTAGTATATTACTGAAGCTATATAGTGTTAGCGTTATTTAACGTGTTAAGATTAATTACGAGGATTAATTACGTTATTTAACGTGTTAAGATTAATTAATTAATAATGAGGAACTGAAACTGGAGGATACGACAGTTTCTCGAGGAATAACGTTAGATTCTTAACTTCAATGGGGCCCTCATGTAAATAATTTATCGAACAGGCTTAGTTCTGCTGCCTATGCGGTAAAGAAGATACGCCATATGACCGACGTAGAAACTTCTAGACTGGTATATTTTAGTTACTTTCACAGCATTATGCCATAAATGGAATTTTACTTTGGGGTAATGCTGCTGATATTAGCACTATTTTCGTGCTGCAGAAGAGGGCTGTTCGTTCGATCTACAAAATGGGTCCGAGAGAGTCATTGAGAGTAAAATTTAAAGATTTTAAAATAATGACAGTATAGTCAGTACATAGGTATTTGAAAATTTAATGTACGTTCATAAAAACATTTCTAAATTTAAGAAAAAATGTGACTGCAATAATTTAAACATTATAAGTAAGAATAAACTTACAGAGCAATATACTAGGTTACATAAAATTCATAATTCGTTTAAAGGAAATTGACTACTAATTGACATCTTGGAGATGTCTCTTAAAAAGTTCAAAGTTTGTATTAAACGTAAGCTTATAGAAAAGTCCTACTTATTATAGTATAAAGTACTACGTAATCGATAAAAAAGCTTGGGTGTAAATTATTGCTCTAACCAGGTTGCTCTTCTAATAATTTGAAATGACATTGTGAGATGGGGATAACAAAAAAAAAAAAACACCCGGCTAATTTTGTTGTGGGCTTCTTCTTAGGCCAGGACGCGTTTGGAACCCTCGTAGCTTTAGTTTTAAGTTTACGAATGTGGTTATCGCCATCATCTCACTACCGTGTAATTCTTATGTACGCATCAAAAGTGCCACCTATAATATATTTATTCAAGTAGGCCCACTTGAATACATATATTTTTGACTTTGACTTTGACTTACGTTAATGGTATTATTGAAATATATAAAATAATATTATTTAAGATCATTATATGAGGGATGGCGTTTGATTTGTTATTTTCGGATGCTAATGTACCTAATTGTAAAAAAAACCTATTTAAATAAGATTTACAATTATAATTTAGTCAATAATTATTTAACATAGATTATTTAAATAGTTACAACAATAATTTACTAATTTATATTAGCTTGAATATAAATTGTATGTTTGTTTCCTCTTTGGTAAGTATACCGAAAAAAAAAACAATATAATTATGGATGCAGGCGCGAACTCTCACCGTAGTGTGTGTGTGTTTAAATATCACAAAAAAAATATTTGTTCATAATGAAAGAAATGGACATAACAATTAATATAATTACATTTGGCATACCAATAGACTCATTATCGGAAAAACAAGTTTCACGCAACATTAAAAAATTTTTTACAACTGAATTAAATAAATCACCGGAATGAGCCGCTCAGATTTTTATAGTCGAAAGTGTACATTGTCAAACCATAGATAACTTCAGGGTGTCGGTTTTTTTGTAACCGTGTGCGCGCATCGTAAACAATTACTCTCATAATTTTTCCCTAACGCGCCAAAAGCTTCACTTCTAAAAGTTTTCTCTTCAGAAATGACTAAAGAAAAAAGCAAACTTTTTTTTTCAACTGCGTTATCCTCCCTTTGCGTGGGCTAGATGGAAGACAAGTTATTCGGCAAATAACTTTTTATCTCGTGCGTGCAATGCTTTCAATAGCAAATATTGTGAGACGGACATTTTTCATGTCAAATTTGGCACTTTTAGGAAATTTATTATGGCAAAATAAGTATTATAAGGTTTAAAGTTTTTGTTTTTCTTTTTTGTTTTAATTTAATTGTTTTTTTCTTTTTTTGTATAATTTTCGCTTGGTATGTACTTATTTATTCCTAAGCAATTGTGGTTAATGTTATCGTATTATATGTATAACTAAGTTGTGCAAACTTCATTGGTTTATGTGATATAAAAATACGGCATTACTTTTGTTTCCCTTGAAAATAAATAAAAAAATAATAAATAAATGAACTGATAAATAATGACCTAAGGACGTTATTATTGTTATTTTTAAACCTAAATACGCATGGTGGTAGACTGGTAGTACTTCCTCGGATGAGTTTTTCACAACAACCTCTACTACTACTGTGGTTAGTACTTTGCCCTGCCTTTTGGGAGAAACGGGTTCAATGCCCGGCATGCAACTCCAACTTTTCGGAGTTATTCAATATCACTTATTTTATCGCGTAAGTAATACAACGTTACATGATAACTTGCATTTCTGAGTAAAAAATATATCTGCCTAGTTTTTGCGAATTATCATATTAAGTTTTAAGTTTCTTGTTAAGTTTAAGTGTACAGTTAATCAATTTTTAAATTTCCAAAGAAACCTGGCACAGGATTCGAGCCCGGGCCTTTTTCGTAAACATCGGTTTTAATAAAATCCCACAGCACAATCTTTTATTAATGTAAATGTGTGAACATGCATTCTAGCACCGTATTTGCCTTGTCCCATACCCCTCCACTAATTAGTAACCACAGATAACTTCTACAGATTACTTCACTTAGTGTAGAGACACTCTTACAAAACCTCACTCGGTGCCACGCCACGCGGCGACGCTTTTAAAAAAAAAAAGAAAGAAAATATATATCTCTCTCGCTCTCTCTATTGCAAGAGAATATTGCTTATTGTTTTGTATTGTTTGAATTAAAATATTGCTTCAAAGGTGAAGGAAAACATCGTGAGGAAACCTGCATGCCCGAGATATTTTATCAAAAGTGTGTGGAGTTCACCAATCCGCACTGGGCCAGCGTGTTGGACGACGGCCTTAACCCCTTCTCATTGTGGGAGGAGATCTGCCGGTGCAGTGATCTGGCAATAGGTTGATATGAGGATAACGATGATGGTTTTGTACAGAATTAAAGCCTCATCTCTCATGGGAGAGAGGGTTTTAGAGCAAATATTGTTTTAGTACATCCCGTGGATCCAACGCGAGTTGGCGGGCTGCTTTATGGATTATTATCAAATGCCGTTAATAAAAACTGAGACTGACGACGGCTTAACGTGCTCTCCAAGGCACGGGGACGGCTAGCCAGCTTGCGTATTTTTGACCAGCCCTTTCGCAATCGGAATTAGTAATGAAACAATTATACCTACATAACAATTTAAACTGATAAAATAAACAAGAGCTCAGAAGTTAAAAAGAACGTGAAATGAGCACAGAAAAAAATCTCATACTAATATGCAAAAAAAACTCGAATCAGGGTACCAAAAACTCAAGATTAATTCATGAAGGAACGATGCATGCCGGATGGGTTTTTATCACACAGATATTATCATGTATAAATAAATAAGAAATAATTTAGACAACGTGTGAGTGAATGTTTCGGGGTGGCTCGCATGAGGTGTTAGCGTTTAATAAGTGTGTCAACATCTTAAGTTTTTTTAAGTGTCTACCTATTTATAGAGATGTCCAAACCATTTGCATATCGATAAGGTAATATAGAAGTTAAAATCGAAGATGCAAAAATTAAAGTTGATTCAAGATAAGTAAATGTTACTTGTTAATGTATTTTAGTGAGTAGGAAGGGTAGTAAATAGGTAGGAGCTTAGTATCTTAATGTATTTCAAAGGAATTTTAAATCCATTACATAAACACCTCTATTAATACCTATATATTTCTTTATTTACTGCAAAGTAGCCGTTGAGTGTACTCTAACCCTACATGTAATAATTTATGTAGGAGTCTGAGATAAGTGTAGGTAGCGAGGTAACCTGTTTGGTGTAGGGCACTGGGCGGTTATATTAACCAATACCAATCAGTTTCTACGTGTCAACGTACCGGAACGCTAAATCACTTAGCGGCATCTTTGTCGGTAGGGTGGTATCAAGCCTCCCACCAGGCCAGACCAGAGAAATTCTGAAGTTATAAATTCCCAAATTGCTACCATCGGAGTTTGAACCTTGGTCTGTTCGATAAGGTAACTAGTCACGGCTAGTCTCAGACCAGAAGAGAGAAAATTATTTTTCTTGTATACCCCTTAAAATGAGTGACGATCGTAATATGAAGGTTTCCGGAGTAGGTATATCTCCGGAGATTTTCATAGATCCTGACGGAATTTCTATACAGACAGCAACCAATGTATAAAGGCGGGCGGCGTTATGAAACTCATATGCGTTTAATTATAACCGTTCAAAATTACCTAATAATAACAAAATTTTGTATAGTGGCTTATATTAAAATTAAGATATATGGTTTCGAGGATTTTAGATCTACTAAAATTTTAACAATATATTTATAGTATACACGGCGTTTCGAAAGACAGTCCATTTAGTCGGCTCGGTAGCTGGTGGTATTTCTTTTACGGCTCGCTTTACGAGTATCATTATTTTAGCCATTTTAATTGGATACAATTTTGAAAATTAGTTCAGTAGTTTCGAAATGTAACGATTATAAACAAACAAGCCAACCTTTCAATTATTTTTCTGCACGTGATTTTTAAATAATATTTTTTTTTCGCAGCGTTATTAAATGAGTCCCTTTATTACCGTGTTCACCCAACTTTCGTCGCACCAGCGCAAGCGCACGTCTCGGGTCGCAGGAAGTTTACTCGGCACGCGCGCCGTTTCCTCGTTGCCAGGATGTTTTGTGATTCGCCGCTTCGAATTCGGAACGATTTGCTATTTGTGTTGCTAGGGTTCCGTTGTGTCTAGCGGCTTGGTGCCTAGAGCTAGATTATAGCTTTATATTATTAACTCAGTAGTTGCATAGAGGTGTGATAATTTTATCGATATCGACAACTTTGACGGCCGACTGGCGCAGTGGGCAGCGACCCTGCTTTCTAAGTCCAAAATGTTTGTGTGATGGACATGAATGTTTTTCAGTGTCTGGGTGTTTATCTGTATATTATAAGTATTTCTTATGTATTTTATTTATAAAAATATTCTAATGCGACTTAACTATGATAGATTTACTCCCTCCCAGACTTTTTTGTAGGTATTAATGAGTACTTTGATCATGTAGTACATAATTTTTACGTTTCGACAATAGTTTTCTCAGCTCACGCCTAGTAATGAATTTTATAGGCAAAATTTTGCAACTTTGGGTCACATTATGGCAATTTCCTGAAGGATCTCCAGTTTTTTTAAGTAAATTATAGCCTATGTTACTCTGTGATAGTTTAGCTTGCTTTTAGTGAAGAAATAGTTAAAATCGGTCCCGTACTTTCGGAGCTTATATTTTTTTGTTTGAAACAACAAATTATTTCCTCTTTATAATAGTAGTATAGATGCGTTTCTCTCACCACTATAACGGTCAATACTGATCCATACACATATTATAAGTGTGAAAGTGGATATGTTTGCTTATTTATTTGTCATTTGCATTTATATAGCTTGCGTCCTGGAGATGGATAATGGACCTACTTGTCAACAAGTATCAGTTAAATATACTAACTGACTAACAGCTGCATAGTTCCGAATTTACATATAAAATACAATATAATAATATATTCTTCTTCACGAGTGTTTGTCAACCAACTCCTTCTAATCGGCTGGATTGATTTTTGT
This sequence comes from Pararge aegeria, assembly GCF_905163445.1. Lineage (NCBI taxonomy): Eukaryota > Metazoa > Arthropoda > Insecta > Lepidoptera > Nymphalidae > Pararge > Pararge aegeria. The sequence continues at coordinate 3,492,834 of NC_053201.1, forward strand.
GTGTTCCAAATTCAAATTCAAAAATTCTTTATTCATGTAGGCCTATCACAGGCACTTATGAAGCTTTCATACATATTTGTTTACATGTGTAAGGGGATGGTGATAACTTCGTTCGCCAACTTAAATCTAGAGCTACGAAGGTTCCAAACGCGCCCTGGTCTAAGAAGAGCCCACAATAAACTTAGCCGGGAATATTTTTTTTTTGCTATCACCATCTTCCAGTAGGGCTGGAGACAAAAATTATATCCCCTGACGACGGACATAATTAACTACCTGCTAAAAGCACGGGAACATTCAATTGGAGAAGTTTACCCCCGTTTATTAATTCACATACTCGTTTATTATTGGGATATTATTTCCACTTGTGCGCCAGTGCTCTGAGAGTTAATAAAGCTGTGGGAGAAGGCAAATTTTTATCCTTTCCCCGGGGAGATAATTGTCCTGCCCATGCTAGCCTTGCTGGGGATATTATCGGGGGATACAATTTTAATCTCCTACTGAGTTTAAAGTTAGTCTGACAAATAAATAAGGCCCCAACATTGTATATTGCGCTTATTTCCTCTGTTCTCATTACTTACACGTGCTGCAAAACATACGCATACTATTCAATAATGACAAGATGGCCGCCAGAGGCAAGTCTTGATCACTTGTGTATCATTATGAAGCGGATGTGAGGAGCAATTGGTGCCCCGTCCGCCATGGGGATGGTCATTTGTCTAATCAATATTAACAAGTAAAAATCAAACGTTTGTCGGACGCTCGCCTGTAGGCTTTGCATGCGGTTACATTTTGCAGGATTTGTCCCATTTGAAGTTATGTTTATTTTGAATAAGCCTTAACGGGTAAGACTTCGAAATTATCGACGAATATATATACTCAGGACGCACGATCCAGCTAAATAGGTATGTCGAATTTTAAGGAAGAGGTGAACCGTCAGATGTGCTGAATTTGGGAAACTCCGTGACATCTTTCCGCCCAAAATATTTCAGTACCTACGGAACGATGCCTTAGGACAGTGTGACCATTGGCGTGCATAGAGTATGCACATGATATAAAATGAAGAAAATCTTCAGTCCGAGTTATAAATACTTAAGGGTAGGCTTTTTATAATTCTTACAATGCCTACACTAAAGTTTTTATAGCTCGTACCTACTAAAGATTTACTTCATGACGGCCGAGTGGCGCAGTGGGCAGCGACCCTGCTTTCTGAGTCCAAGGCCTTTTCGAAGGTTCGATTCCCACAACTGGAAAATGTTCGTGTGATGAACATGAATGTTTTTCAGTGTCTGGGTGTTCTGTATATTATATGTATTTATGTATATTATTCATAAATATATTCAACAGTCATCTTAGTACCCATAACACAAGCTACGCTTACTTTGGGGCTAGATTTTTTATTTTATTTATTCATTTTATATCATCTACATACCCTGTGCATAACTTCTATGCACGCCAATGAGTGTGAGTAGCCAGTGACGAAACGTGGTCGCTGTCTATGGGCTCCATAAGAAGGCGATGGAGAGAGCTATGCCTGGAGTATCTCTACGTGATCTTACCAGAAATGAAGAGATCTGTAGAATAACCAGAGTTACTGATGATCGAGTCGGGAAGCTGAAGTGGCGGGCTGGGCACATAGCTTGGAGCTGATGGACGTTGAGATCCCCGTGTGCTAGAATGGCGAACACGCACCGATAAACGCAGCGTTGTTAGAGCAGCGACGAAATGGGCGGATGACATCAAGCACGTTGCTGGTACCAAACGAGCGCGGTATTTCGAACTCCCTAAAAAAGACCCATGCCCAGCAGTGGACGTTAATTGGTTGACTTGACGACGAGGAGGATGATGATACGTGCCCACTAGAGGGCACGGGTTGCGTCTAACAATGAGATGTGATTTTCTACCGTATTCCACCACGGTCAAGTGTGGATTGATGGAAGACATTGCAACGGGGCGAGTAAAAGACAGTTGCTGGCGCACGACCAGTGGCGTGCATAGAGGGTACACAAGGTATGCAGATGATATAAAATGAAGAAAAACGACAGTAAGATTTATAATAAAACTTAAGTATAGGCATTGTAAGAGTTACAGAAAGCTTACCCTTAAGTATTTATAACTCGTACTGGATATTTTCTTTATATCATCTGCATACCCTGTGCATACCCTCTATGCACGCCACTGCGCCCAACGTATAGGTGTTTTCCTCACCTCGCAAGAACCTGCACTAACTTTCATACTGAGATGTCACACTTTATGATTTATTGAAAAACTTTTAAATTTTTCTCATTCTAGGCTACTTTTATGGAAAAACCAAAACTATAATATAATTATAAAACAAGCAATGTGCCATCTCTTGTTTCAAACGTGTCTCATTGTAAGATGGACCTTAGAAAAAGTAGATCGAAACTGCAACGTTTCCTACTAGATGACGTACAGTCGCTATAAGACTGATGTAAAAGGCACATACTAATTTCGGCATCGACGGTAGGAGAGCCGTAGCTTAATTGGAGAAAGCGCTCAGGCCGCGATTGTCTCAGGGTCGCAGGTTCAAATACTGTCGGTTCCGAAAATTTATATATGCATTTTAAATTTATAAAACCAAAACTATTACTAGAAATCGCTTATATTAATTATTGCTTGCATTGTCTAAATATATAATTATTGTAATCAATTTACGACGCCGACGACGTCATGTAACTTCAAACAATGCCCTATTCTATTTGAAAGGAACTTTTCCAAAGTGCAGTAAAGACCCCCACTTCCGGTTCATTCCCCTGTCGAAATAACGAGTACCTATAAAGTATCTACACCTATCAACGTAAATTGTAAACAATGGACATGAAAATTATAATTTTGGGCACGTGAGAAGTTCTTAAGAGTGGAGATAGCTCATAGCTCATTCCCTGTCGGCAAGACCCAGTTCGATTCCCGCACGTGCCTCTATTTTGCGGAGTTATGTGCGTTTTTATTTTATAGCAATGCTAAAAATCACTTACTTTAGCGGCGAAGGAAAATATCGTGAGAAAACCTGCCTGCCTGCATGCCTGAGAGTCCTCAATAACATTCTTAAAGGCGTGTGAAGTCTTCCAGACCTATGTCCTGTTACAGGACGGTACTACATCATTGTGTCTCCTGTAGTGTGCCGGTACGGGTTGATGCTGATGAAGGTACTCATATAAAAAAATATTACGACCATACACACATCGACATCTAGACCCAAAGTAAGCCTAACTTGTGTTATGGGTACTAGGAACTAACGGAGGATAACTGATGAATAATATATATAACTAATATACTTAAATGCTTTAAAAAATACCGATAGACACTGAAAAACATTAAACTCTTTATGTGTATACCACAACATTAACGTTCATGTTTATCACAGAAACATTTTTTCCGCACAGATTTGGACTCAGAAAGCTGGGTTGCTGTCCACTGCGCCAATCGGCCGTCAGGCTGTCAAATAAAGAACTAAAAGTCGGGTTTAAAAAAAAATATGCGTTGCGCCCAGTCCTTGAGAAAGACTTTAGGCTATTTAAAATAAGCATCGGATTCTTTGGGTAAGTCATCATCATCATCATCATCATCATCATCTCAACCAATTGTCTCAACTTCAGGCACTGGGGGATTTTGGACGAGAAGATGTCACGAAGTTTCCCGAACGCTTGGGTAAGTAGTAGAATCAAATTGTGTGTCAGAAAAATGTATTTATAATTAGTAGTAGTAGTAGCGGAGAAAAGCGCGGGAAAGTCTGTTATAAAATTCCCTTAGTCGTCTCGTACGAATACCGCGGTAAAAGAAGTGCTGGTGACAACTGTATTTCTATCTATCGTCATCATACTGCACACTAAATAATTCTACAACTAAACATAATAATTTTCTAAAAAGGTTTAATTACCTATTCATAATCTGCAGATACACCGGAAAAGATTGTAAACGCATCATATGCAAGCTGCAACTCGCTAACATCAAACATAATAAGATATTCAGTACCCTTAGCTCAAGATTAGTACGCTCGCAACTGTAGAGTGCCATTCGAGTACCGAGAAGCTGGAAGGTTTTAGTAAAAAGGAACGAATTGTCATAATAATAAAGTTCAAATTTGTCTATAGGTTTACAGCTAGTGCTTTCGGCAAAACGATTGCAAAAGAAGAATCGGTAGGATACAATTTGCGTCTCTTACACCAGGAACGCTACAGGGCAGGTTTCCGTCCAGAATGACAAGGGCTTAGGCCGAAGTTCAACTCGCTGGCCGAATGCGGATTGGTGTACTTAAAACTCCTTTAAGAATCATGGACAGCTGTCACGTATGCAGGTTTCCTCAAAATTTTCATTTACTTTGTGCAAAAGATAGTTTCTTTCTTAAAATGCACAATCATATGCTATAGGGAGATAAACGCTCTCAAGGTAGGCCACAAAAAAGAAACATATTTATTGTTCCATACAAAATAATTCAAAGTGTTTGTTTAAGACAACCCTATACTTATATTTAGGGTCGCAGCAGGATTCAGAATAAAAAGATGGTAAAAATAATGTAAATTTATTACATTTTAATTATTATAATATTAAAACTAAACTTATTAACAATGCTCGGTTGATTTGTGGCACGAGCTCCCAAGCCTAGGTCTTACAATTAATTCCTATAGGAAGCGTTGTAAAAAGGTCACGATTCAAAGCTAGCCTCCGGAATAAGTCTTAGAGACAGTAAATACACCTCTAAAGCATGCGAAATAATAATTCGGTTTTCATTTACACGTTGTTTATACTGTGGGACGACGATATAATGTTTCGATATTCAAAAGTGACTCTACGTTTGCGAGTGTGACAATCTTATACTAAAGGCTCAGGCATCAGCTCAGATTTATAACGAGGCGACGCTAAAATTATCATGTCTAATGTTGATACAAGTAATTGTAATGTACGTAATGCAATTGAGACATTAGCATTATTTATACGCTATAAATCCTCGGTGCTATCAACATGCTAGCAATTATGCGGAGCCCTTTATCATAGCATGGTTTGTTTCACTTGAAACCTTCGACATATTAAATTTTAGTATGCGACATAAAGAACGTTGGAATGGATAACATAGGTGTTGTTGTTGTTGTGTACAGTTTTGCTCTCTCAAAATTTTTTTTCAAGTTGGCCTAGTTTACAAGAAACTTCAGTCGGTTTGTCTCTACCACCGGTTCGGAAGGCAGAATCTACCGAAAAGAGACTGCCAGAATCTCAGCAAATCTTTAGATTATTTTTTATCTTGTGAATATATTTAATCGTGTAGTAACCACGATTAATTACATGTGTTTTATTACATTGTTTAAGGTATCATGTTATAGAAGCTTATACCTGTTACACTTGTGGGTATTTACATAACGAGATGGCAGGCGGTTGCATCCGCGCCATGACCACTCAGTTTGGAATACAGCTAAATCGGAACGACAGTGTTTTAAGCCCTTATTGATACCAAAATAACAATACCCATCCCCACAAAGGATTTCTGACTCTTCTACTTTTCTCCGACGATATGCAGATATCACTAATTTAAGTCCGTTTCACAGCTCTGCACGGCTAGCGTGGAAAAAAGCAGATGTCAAAATTTTTCCGCCGCTTCTTTATTTATTTTTATTTATTCTCTTTACTTACACACACATAGCACAGAGAGGCAGAAGCAGAATACAAAAGGCGGCCTTATCGCTTAGTTGCGATATCTGCCAAACAAACTAAGTAAAACAGATTTATTATGCATAAAAAAATACATATACGTGAACAAATAAAATATTATATAACACAAGTGCCTTTTGTTCAAGTTTAGTACGTCTCTTATAAAGGTTGCAAGTGTCATTTATGCAAGTTAGTACGTCTCGTATACAGGTCGCAAGTGTCATTTATGCAAGTTTAGTACATCTCGTATACAGGTCGCAATTGTCATTTATGCAAGTTTAGTACGTCTCGTATACAGGTCGCAAGTGTCATTTATGCAGGTTTAGTACGTCTCGTATACAGGAAGAAAGTGCCATCTATGCAGGTTTAGTACGTCTCGTATAGGGGTCGCGGTACCTTTTATGCATAAACGACACTTGCGACCTGTATATGAGACGTATTAAACGTCTCATATACAGGTCGCAAGTTTAGTACGTCTTGTATTCAGGAAGGAAGTGAATTTCTTGCTACTTTAGTACGTCTCGTATACAGGTTGCGAATGTATTTTATGCATTTTTAGTACGTCTCGTATACAGGTCGCAAGGGTCGATTATACAAGTTAAGTACGTCTAGTATCCAGGAAGGAAGTGAATTTTTTACAAGTTTAGTCGTCTCGTATACAGGTCGCAGGTGTCTTTTATGCAAGTTTAGTCAGTCTCGTATACAGTTCGCAGGTGTCTTTTAAACAAGTGTAGTACGTCTAGTATCCAGGACGGAAGTGAATTTTTTGCAAGTTTAGTACGTCTCGTATACAGGTCGCAGGTGTCTTTTATACAAGTTTAGTACGTCTAGTATCCAGGACGGAAGTGAATTTTTTGCAAGTTTAGTACGTCTCGTATACAGGTCGCAAGTGTCTTTTATGCAAGTTTAGTACGTCTCGTATACAGGTCGCAAGTGTCTTTTATGCAAGTTCAGCACGTCTCGTAAACAGGTCGCTAGTGGCCTTATGTAAGTTTCGTGTGTCTCGTTTAGAGGGTTCAAAAGTGGCGTGCATAGGGTGTCCAAAGTAAGTATGCATAAAGAAGGAAGGAAGGAACAATTTTGCCTAATAAGGTACCTACAATTAAAGCAAATCCTATTAACGCAGCTGAAACGAAAATTTAATTTGTCCCTTATGAGTATCTACCATAATTAAATAAGGAAACATGTAGCTTAGTATACTATCCAGTACTGTACAGTATTCTATCTGATTCGTGCTTAGCTGAATAACTCGGCATTTAAATCGGCCGAGTACGAGTTATTAAAAAAATACCGAGTATTGAACGAGTACTCGGTCCATCGATGATTTCTAACATCATTTCCACAATCCCATAGTTAAGTACCAAGTGGCAAATTCAATTCGTATTTCACTGGCGAATGGCGATACATGGCAATTAACAAGCTCTCTGCCAATAAATCTACAGCAGACTAGATTCAGCTCGCGGCGATTGTAAGTAAATTGTTTTGGTTTCACATTATAATTAGTACTGCTTAAAATACCGAAGTCCCCAGGGATTATTGCCGCTTTGACATTTACTTCAAGGGTTGCTTACTTTTTTAACAAATCTTTTTTAAGCAAACGTACTTACAAAAACATACAATCGAATTGAGAATCTATTCCTTTTTTTATAAATCGGTTGAAAATCACATACTTCCGAAACGTTAAGAGGTCTTCCGGGTAATATTGCCTAACGTCTAGGCTATCCCCGCTTCACGCATATTTTTGATGTGAAACATCTATAGGCGGGGGTATACCTGATTGTTGGCATGGCGACACAGGCCGTGGCGACGCATCGCCACTCTATATGATGGAATATATGTACTAAAAGTATTTGAGTTCTCACGATTTCAAATAATTATTTAAAATTTAAATAATTTTTAATTAAATTTTGTTTTTAATAAAAATTGAATAAACATTATTTTATGGAACAAATTTGTAATGCATTGTCTTTTACGCTATATCTGATTTCTGTCGTAATTTGTTATTTTATGCATATCTTTATATATATACTTAGAAGAGAAAGAGTGTGGGTATGTTCCGTATAGGCTCTGAAACGGCTGGACCGATTTCAATGAAACTTTCAGTGAATTCTCGGATTGACCTGGCGAGTAATCCTGTAAAGTTTGGTGACGATCGGAGCACTCCTATTTAACTCTCAAACTGTCAAATACAGCTTTTATTTACTATGATGATATTCTATTGTTGGGTATACATGGGTGTAGATAATGATCTTCAACCGCTCGAGAAGAAAATAGAAGAGAATGAATACGGAGAGAAATAATTTGATTTGTACGCGACATCGTACTGAAACTCTAAATCGCTAAGCGGCACGTCATTTTCAACGGCCGATTGGCGCAGTGGGCAGCGACCCTGCTTTCTGAGTCTAAGGCCGTGGGTTCGATTCCCACAACTGTTTGCGTGATGAACTCGAATGTTTTTCAGTGTCTGGGTGTTTATCTATATATTATAAGTATTTATGTATGTTATTCTTAAAATTATTCATCAGTTATCTAAGTACCCATAACACAAGCTACGCTTACTCTGGGACTAGATGGCGATGTGCGTATTGTTGTAGTATATTTATTATTATTATTTATTATTATATTGGTAGGTTGGAAACTAGCTGTGGCAGAAAGAAGGCAATTTTTAATTTCCAAATTTCCTCTGGCGGTGTTCGAACCTTGGACCGACGGACACGGGACGTATGTAACTATGTGACGATCAAAAATAGATTTCAAACCATTTCAAAAGAAACCTCGCAATGTTTGTAAGAGCGTTTAGTAATCGTTGTAAACAGTAGCAAGTAAACTCAGTAAACCAAATCAAAGAGAAATGTTAAAACAACATCAAAGTTCAAACGCTCCGGGCGATCAAGGACCCATTAGGTACCTACTCGATTGATAACGGAAACCAAAGAAAAGTTTGCTTTTTTATGTACGCTGTTAGTTAGGTGGAGTGATTGACGGCAGAATTTGTTCTAGTTACGAAATATTACAGCCACGTTGTAGAACGGTTAGTAGTTTTAACTGCGGTTTTCAGGTTGATCATCAACCCATTTCCGGCAGTGGTGTGCATTGGGTTTCTTACCAGGGTATGCATACACCGGGAAAATGGCATAAAACGGCTCAAACTCTCCTCCTATTCGAGTTATAATATCAATGTTAGGGTATGCAGTGCTTTTGCGCATGTATGGAGTGCACGCCACTGACTGCAGGGCACGGGTTACCTCTCAGAATGAGAAGGACTTAGGCCGTCCACCACGCTGGCCAAGTGCGGATTGGAAGATTTTACACGTCGTTGATAGCATTATGTAGAACTCTGATACTAAGAATCTTTATCAGACAATTCTTTGCCCGACCCGGGAATCGAACCCAGTACCTCGTGATCTGCAGCAGAATATACTAACCAGTAGACTAAAGAGGCAGTTCTTGTATCAATATCATTATCGACCAGTCTACTACAGGTTACTGGTCTCCAGAATGAGAACGGTTTAGACCGCTGTCCACCTCGCTGGCCAAGTCCGTATGGGTAGACTTCACACGCAGTGTTCTTAACGGTGTCTTTCTCATTAAGGAGAACTCAGGGGCAGGTTTCTTCGAGATGTTTTCCATCACCGTTTAAAGCAAGTGATATTTAAATTGCTTAAAAAAAACATTTTGATGACCTTCTTGGCACAACAGTGAGCGCTGTGAAAGTAAATAAGGAGGTCCCGGGTTTGATTCCTGGCAGAGTCAATTTGGGAATTTTTAATATCTTAATTTTCTCCAGTCTGGTCTGGTGGGAGTATGAGACTGTAATAGCTGAGATTGTCGTACTTTATTTGTTTATTTATATAAATCTATGCAATTTACTTCGCTGCTCCCACGTTTTTTGCAAGAAAAGTGAATATTTTCTAGGTGTTCCACTCTTTACCTCTAAAGCTGTAAAATGTGATAACTGAAAATTAATTAGACGTTTAACAGTCCAGTGAGTAATAACCGGACTAGTTTCGCTTTTGTGTTTAACAAGAAAGGTGTGAAATGGATCCGTTACTTCCTATCCCATCGAAATTGGTGTTAACATGAGTGTTTAATTAGGCATACTGTGTGGGTAAACTGACCTAGTTGCGCCAATATTAGACTATCTTTATATATGTACAGAATTAACTTTAGTCTACCCGTCACCATCATATTTTTTAATCCACTTAAAGTTAGCCCTTGACTGCAGTGGCGTGCATAGAGGGTATGCACAGGGTTTGCAGATGATGTAATATTAAGAAACACTCCAGTACGAGTTTTAAAACACATAAGAATAGGCATTGTAAGAGTTATAAGAAGCCTATCTTTAAGTAATTATAACTCCTACTGGACATTTTCTTCATTTTCTATCATCTGCATACCCTAAATTACATAGATTTATATAAATAAACAAATAAAGTACGACAATACACACATGGCCATCTAGCCCCAAAGTAAGCGTAGCCTGTTTGATGGGTAATAAGATAGCTGATGATTATTTTCATGAATAATATACACATACATACTTATAATATACAGATAAACACCCAGACTCTGAAAAACATTCATGTTCATCACACAAACATTTTTCCAGTTATGGGAATCGAACCCACGGCCGGGTCTCAAAGCCGGGTCGCTGCCCTCTGCGCCAACCGGCTCTCAATTCAATGAAAATTAAAAATTCAAAGGATTCGCTCGGATGTAGCCACGCGCCTACGTTTTGAGTATCTTATTTCTAGTCACTAAGCGAAGACAGCTATCATTCACAGCAAAAGTTTTGGAGGCAGATCCGTCTTAAGTTCTTTTTGTGTCAGTGCTGTGTTCTGGTCTGAAGGGCGTTGCCTGTGTAATTACAAACACCTCCTACGCCGCTGGTTGACGGACACAGGGTAGCACTTTGTACGACGCTTTTCTGGCTGACCCTGTGTAGCTCTGTTCATAGGCGTTTGTTCTCCAGTTACCAACAGGTTCATATTATCATAGAATAAAAACGAAGGCTGATCGCACATTGGCACATTGCAGTACTACTATATTGAGAAAAAAATAGGTTAAAAGTATAGTATGTCACTGTCACTGTCAATCAATCAATCAATCAATCACACACACAAGCACACAAGAAAAAAATAAAATAAAAGAGAACAAAGGTACAAGTCAATTAAGTTTAAGTTTGTGTTTTAGTGATTTCTACCAGGCAACCATTATGAGGAATTGGCTCACATATGAATCCTTTTAGCGGTGCGCAAAACTCTAAGAATATACATAAATATTAATATTTACAAAAACAGTACACATATAAAATAAAAAAGAATACAATATGGTAAAATAAAATCACTGTTGCGATAAAAGATGATGATGTTGTTGAATATCACAAGTGTACAAGTGATACATGCTACTGATGTGATATCCTATCCCTCCTATGTATCCCTGGTACATCTGAAGTGGAAACGCATCCTAAGAATATACCGCGAGGGATGTCGTTAAGGCCACAATTGATTAGTGCGAGAAAATCTCGTAATGCCACGTCACGGGACCTTTATTAAGTACCATCATTGGTCTACAATACGAGAGGTACAATTGAATAACGATTTTAATGCCCACGGTGTACAGGGGTTTGAGTTTGGTGATGGGAGCATTTATTTTTGTTTGTTTATCGATGTTTTTTTGAAGTGAATCTTGTTAGGCACCGATTCATTAATAAAATGTATGTATGTAATCGATATTAAAATAAGGAATTACTTTTAGGCAAATTTTGTAACATGAGAAATAGGGAGAAATAATAGATCTCTACATGTTTATAGCGCAGTGGCGCAGTTCGAATCCCACAACTCTAACTTTTCTAAGTTATTTGCGTTTTAAGTAATTAAAAAATATTCGACGGTAAAGGAAAACATCGTGAGGAAACCTGGATGCCTGAGAGTTCCACATAATGTTCTCAGAGGTATGTGGAGTCCAACAATTTACTGGGCCAACGTGGTGGACTGCTTTACCTCTTCTCATTGTGGGAGGAGACCCGTGCCCTGTAGTGGGCCTTTTATTATTTTTATTAGATATCATCATGTCGACCCATTACCATGAGTTGATATGATGATGAAATAAAAATCGTATACGTACTATAAATTATATAATTATTTGAATTTGTTTATACTTTGAAAGATTTGCAAACGTTACCAACTTGAGGCCATGCCACGTTTGATACGAAAAGTAACGACATCTCAAATTAAAAGTAGGTTACCTCCTAATTCGACAGTTGCTTGTTTTTTGGCGACTAATGCTATCTTCTTATCTCGGTCAATTCTCAATCGACTAATCATTTACAATTAGTATATAGTATTTGTAAAGCTTCTTGTGACAGAATTCGTCTGAGGAAACCTACATGCCTGAGAATTCTCCCTAATAATTTCAACGGCCTGTGAAGTTGAATCCGCACTTGGCAGGCGTGGTGAACTTCGGCCTAAACCTAAACGACAACAATGACCTTTAACGTCATCGTTGTCTCATAGATAACAATGAAGCCAAGCAAATAGGATAGACTGCATAGGAATGTGTTCAAGCAAGGATAGGATCAATTACAACGATTAAACAACACAAATGAAGTAAACAAGACAATAATATTAGTAAATAAGGAGCGTTAGTAATATTTACTCAATATTAACACGGTCGTACTGATTGTAGCGATCACTGTACAAATAATGGTAATCACAACAGGTTCAACAAACAAATTTTGGTAACAAAACTATTACATTTTGTGTACACAGATCAATAACATAGAAAATTCTGAATATAATTATTTAATGTAGGTCTTTAAAAGCGCTTTCGAAGCGTAAGATCTGTCTAGTTACAGTGACCATGTTTTCCCAGATAAATTTGTTCTTAGACCGGGCGCGTTTGAAATCCTCGGAGCTTTTGTATTAAATTTACGACTGTATGTAGTTGTTTTCTATGTTATGTACGCATCAAAAGTGCAATCTTTGTGTCTATTTGGCTAAACAAATATTTGACTTTAACTTTGACTCTACCACCGCGTTTGGTTGTTTGTTTTTCCTTCACGCACTAAATATGCAATCAATCAACTTCATATTTGGTATATAGTTAGAACGTACTAAGAGAAGTGATGTTATATTTTTACCCAGATTCGATTCATTTTATGCGGTGCAATTAATTTATTTTTATCGATATCGTAGAACATCCCTTATATTCTAGACCTCTTATCAATGACGCACATGATCTGCGTAATAGTCGTTAAGTGGATACGGGAGTCTATTTGGCATTGTACTACAAGTATCACCTGCTGGTGATCTAGTTTATTGAGATTTGCTAATATTTTTCCATGCTACTATTATTAATGCGAAAGTGTGTTTGTTTGGTCCTTCCTTCACGCCCCAACCAAGCAACCGATCAACTTGATTTTTGGCACAGAGTTAGTAGAAATGACTGAGAGTGACATAGGCTTTTTATACTAGTAAATCAAAGGTATCCCACGGGATTTGTTAAAAATTGTAATAAACGCAGTCGAATAACACCGGCAGCAGTTAGTAAGATAATAATATAATGTGCACTAAAGTTCGATGGCTTAAAGCTCATCAATTGGCTTGTGATCGTCTTAATCGAATGCAATTGGTCTTGTTTCTGAGAACGCTTATTGATGGCCCTTGACATCTCAAGCGTTGCGGTATCGTGCAAACTGCAAATATTTGATGTTGCGAATGAATGTTAACTGTATCTGTACTAAATCTCACTAAAACTTGACAGGTCTAAAAGTGGTGATGTCCTTTTTTACACTGAAGCTCCAAAAAAATAATTAAAAGTTTCAGTTTCGTTTAGAGATTTGTGTCTAACAGATTTGGCACCAATAGGGACGCTTGTTGGTAGGCCTAGACATCTCGCAAGTATCGTTCACACTGCAAATAAAATATGAATGAATGCAACATTATTTTTTTTAATCGATTTTCTGGTAATTTCTAAAAATAGTGCTGACCTTTTCACTCCGTAACTCCTGGAGGATACTATTATTTTTAATCATCTCAATTTAGTTTAGCTTCGAAATTTGAGTCTAACAGAATTGGCATTCATTTGTTTTAAAAATATACTGAACAGGAGATAAAATATCAAGTAGATTACAAGATTAATGGAATCTTTAACACTTGCAGACAAGACAAACTTGGTGCTAAAATAGGTAAAGTTTTAAAATTTAGTATTTACTGTGAAGACAGGCTATATTAACAAAAGTTATAAAAACTGTTGAACTGTTTTTTTACATCACTTTGGTGACGCGATCGAAAATCACTGTCACCCAACCCAATATGCAGTAGCCATTATGTTCACAATGCAGATAACAAATGTTTTATGTGTTATCCAAATAGATCCCATATAAAATCCAGCTCTCTAACGACATCGTACAAATTATGTTTTCCTTGCGACACCGGACGTAAAAAATAATGGGCCGCGACACCACGTAGAACTATAAAATTTAAGAAGTGTTACCGTTTTAGGTTGAGATATTCGAGAAGTTTTAGAGGAAGCGAAATATAAAAAGGACAGCTTTATTTACTCTATAGTGTATCCAGAAAGAGATGGCAATAATGGAAATCGATGGGCATCGATGCGGTAAAAGAGGCGTTAATCAGGGAGAGCAGCTAGACTTTAGCGACAAAGCTGTCAGGTAAATAGGACTTAGTAATGATGCTTTGTTTAAGCAATTAAATATCACTTTTCTTTGCATCAACGGTGAAGAATTCGGATGACGGAAATAAAACATGCATGCCTTAGAAAAACAAAAAAAAAAGAACAAACACCTCAAGTACGAGTATGTGGTAGGATAGAAAAGGCGGCCTTATCGCTAAGTAGCGATCTCTGCCAGGCAATCTTCGGATTAGGAAAACAATCATAAGGATGCAATAAAGCGTAGTTTTCAACATACTAATAAACAAAAGATTCAAAAAAATGAGAAGAACCCAAATAACAAAGAAGTAATTGAATTTACATTGTAACATTTATTAGTTATTCCCGCCAGCGTTAATGTAGATTTGACATTCATTTTGGGTTTTCTTTATTCATATAAAATAATTAAATCTAAGCATGCATAGGGACAGACAGCAGGAAACGACTTTGTTTTAACCTATGTAGTGATATTGCAGGAATACTTCGCATGTCATGCAAGGAACACGTCCTGCAAATTGCCAAGCTGTGTTCATCAACCTGAGTCGTGCGTTTGTAACACCGGCAACACTGCTTTGCTGCTTGGCGACAGAAACAAGCATACCGGCAGTAGTTCCCCGGACGAGCACAAAAAAGCTCTACTACTAGAACTTTATAAAGACCTAGTAGACCCTCCCGACTTCGTCCGCGTATGTGTTAATCGAGAAGCTAGAAAGGATCTGATGCTAACATCATAACCATCGTGGCTGTACTAACTATTATTTTACGTGGTATACTGAGTTAGTAAGTTGTCATTATTTTAGTTGATACATATACATACATACATCACAAACTTTCGCATTTTGCCGCAATATTTGTAGGATGGTAAGCATGCATTCGTTAAAGTCACATATGCCTTGCGACTTGCTGTTAGTTGTGAAGAGTTATGTCTTTTATCTCCAACAATATTTATGAATGAATTGAATGAATACACTTTTATTGTACACCAAAAAAAAATGTATCATTTTGTGGCCTTGTCGCTACATAGCGATTTCTTCCAGGCAACCAATGGCATGAAAGGAAAAATCATAGAAAAGAGGTAGATGGTGCAATCAATAACATTTAAAAATTATACAAATATATAAATAAAATATATTACTATAATATATATATAATATATATAAAATATATAAAATATATTACATATAAATACAAATAAGATATATACATACATATTTATCATAGCATCATTAAAATAAAACATTACATGCTTGATAGTATACACTTTCAAATAAAGAATTTTTAAAATCGATTCAAATTTAACGGAGCTATGAAGTAAAATTGATAAAAAATTTCATCTCACTTCCCGGGAGAAGCTTATTGTTTATCGGGATAAAAAGTATCCTTTATGTTGACCCGGAATACCAGCTACCACTATACCAAATTTTATTTAAATCCATTCAGTAGTTTTCACGCGATGCCCGGACAGACAGACAAACAGACAGACAGACAGACAGACAGACAGACAGACAAAAATTAAATAAAAATCTGTTTTGGACTCAGTATCGATTATAAAGTATCCCTCGGTCAAAATTTTCAAAATATATTAAATGTAGAGAAATCTTCCAGTTACAGTTTTAGTATAAGTGTAGATTACAAGTAGCCATTTTCAAAGGACCTCCTGCAATAGTATAAAAATCGGATGTGAAAGTCCACCTTAGCATTCCGATCCGATTTTATTCCACTCTCAGGGACTACAAAGCGTACCATGTAGATACACTTTTTCAAATTGCCAGTATCGATTATATTATCTGTTAACGTGATACATTTGCACAGGGTAAGTAAACATACAATGTGACCTCTAATATCTTATCTAAATCGAAGAGAGTGAGTGTATTTGTAAATACTTGGAGATAAAACAGTCCTAAGCAAATATCAAGATGTTGTGCAATTTTGCTTAAACTGAGTGATAATTTGATAAGATAGTCAAATCCATTTGATAGGTAATCCTCACGGTCAATGTTGATTTACGTAAAACTGACGGAATGTAATCAATATCGATATCAATCTATATATATATAAAAGAGAAAGTGTGTGGGTATGTTCCGTATAGGCTCCGAAACGGCTGGACCGATTTCAATACAACTTTCAGGGAATCTCCGGATTGACCTGGCGAGTAATCCTGTAAAGTTTGGTGACGATCGGAGCACTCCTATTTTTGAACTGTCAAACTGTCAAATACAGCTTTTGTTTACTATGATGATATTCTATTGTTGGGTGTACATGGGTGTAGATAATGATCTTCACCCGCTCGAGAAGAGTATAGAAGAGAATGAATACGGAGAGAAATAATTGATTTTATATATTATGAGATTTAAATTAAAAATTTAATGATGTAAGTTTATTGTTTAAATAAAATAAAGCAATATCTAGCCCGGCGAAGCGGGCTGGGTACGCTAGTAGCATTTAAAAGTCCGCTGCTGGACTTAATGCTTCCACTACGCTGTGTGGACTGATTGGGGATAGCAGTAGATAGTAGTTGTAGCACAGAGGAAGCTGCTGTCCGTTTTCCGTTATATAGGTAGGAGAATTTCATCATTATCTAAGTATATGAATAATGATAATGCTGTATCATCTATAATTGATTGATGTAATGGCACTAGACATAACAGGACAGATAGGTTGCTGATCGCAGCAGATGCGTTATATTCGACGGCAAATTGGCGCAGTGGGTGGCTACCCTGCTTTCTGAGTCCAAGGCCGTGGGTTCGATACCCACAACTGGAAAATGTTTGTTTGGTGAACATGAATGTTTTTCAGTGTCTATAAATCATAAGTATTTATGTATATTACTCATGAAAATATTCATCAGTCATCTGAGTACCCATAACACAAACTACACTTACTTTGGGACTAGATGGCGATGTGTGTATTGTCGTAGTGTATTTATTTATATTCCCAGTGAATATAGATAAATACATAGTATTGGGTTTTTCTATCAAGAAATTCTACTACCAGTAGTAGTAGAAGTTGGCGGTGATTCAACCCCGTGCCTGTTAAACTGCCCAAGCGTGCCCCATAAGAAGGCTCAGACTTACTCAGCGGACGATGGAGATAGCTATACTAGGAGTATCTCTACGTGGTCATATCGGAAATGAGGAGATGAAGAATTAGACCAACATAGCTCAGCCAGTCGCGAAGCTGATGTGGAAAAGGCCGGACACATAGCACAGAGGACCAATGGACGTTAGGGTCGTTTGGTGCTAGAATGGCACCTCGCACCGTTAAACGCAGTGTTGTTCGGCCCCCAAGGAGGTGGGCAGACGTCATCAAGCCAGTCTCTGGGAGCGGCTGGAAACAAACGGCGATTTTGGAACTCCCTACAAAGGACCTACGTCCAGAAGTGGACCTCAATCGGTTGAAGTGATGATGATTAAACTTGGGACTCTTGAGCAAAGCCTATGTACTTCTAGTATATCGAGGTTCGCAATAATTACGCTTTGACCTGGTTAAGATAAATTAATCGAGGCCATAATGTTTCGTAGCTGTTAACCTTTGGTGTATTGTACCTATTAATGTTTCAAGAAGCATAGGATCATTAGGCTTTGGATTTTCATTTTCTCACAAAATTAAACAAAATAGGTAATAACGCCGAAAAGTAAGTGGTGCGTGCCGGAATCTAACTCGTTCCCCCCGAAAGGGAGGACGAAGCCCTAACCATCAGCTATTACGCCACAACTTTCAACGAAGTATTCTATCATAATAGTCTTTACAGTCGCATTGGACTAGCGCAATGGAACTTTTCATGAGATCTGATCTTCTATGAGAGGGGAGACCTGTACCCAGCAATCGCTGTTAAGTACACAGGAATATAAATAAGCAATTTCTTCTTGATCAATTCAAAATGACCAGTTTAAATGGAAAATAAAACCATTAGTAGATTTTACATGCGCCTTATACCGCCTCGACTGTCAAATGCAATTTTACCAAACTGGACGCCTAATGTACTATTATTAATATCATGCCACGCATTACAATTTCCAACACCTAACGAGCTCATTAGGTATTGCCAGACGCTGTGCTGACAGAAGGGGTTTAGGCCATAGTCCACCACGCTGGCCACGTTGGTAGACCTCACGCACCTTTTAGATCCCTATGGAGATCTCTCAGGCATGCAGTTCTCCTCACGATGTTTTCCTTCCTTAGAGCAAGTGATATTTTGAATTTCTTATTAACAAACTTACCTTTCCCCAAATAAACCAGGCGATCATAAGTTGGCAGAATATGTACGACATATGCAAGATGCTCTTATGACCTACTTACGCTTCCTCGTGCTCAGAAATAACATGCGACGAATTCGCGAGACGTTTTCTCAAATTTTCCGTGTGCACGTCTTTTTGCTGTGTGTCGTCTCAGGGTAACCAAATGAATCGTATCTTTGAGAAAGATCTATGGAACGATTAAAACTTTTTTTTAAATTATAAATTCACCTAGCCTTAGTACAAGATTTGCTTGCTCGCAATCACAGAGCATAAACGATATGCTATTACAATCTAGCCTATTTTTAAGTTGATATAAAGTTTTTAATACTAGTCGATTTTTTTAAATTTTCTTGTTCTCTTCATATACCTATGCCGTGCCGACGACATACCTTGAAACTCAAATCAATAATGGATCATCCGACATCTCCTGCCGCTCACATTGCATCACCGTGACTAACAGTTTGCTATGCCGTCCGTGTGCATCGTTATCAGTATAAGGAGCGACCTTCGTTACGATGCATTGTTTGTTGACACCTATCGGCTGTCGCATATATATACAGTAACACACTATTAATATCCTATCTGTACTAGGGACTCTACTTTTGTAAGGTAAACTAACGTATCCTCATCAATTCAACCAATTGACGTCCACTGGACATAGGTCTTCTGTAGGGAGTTACACAATCCACGGTCCTGGGCCGCTTGCCTACAACGCCTCCTCGCCTGATATCTTCTGTCCACCTCGTCGGGGATTGACCTACGCTGCATATACCGGTGTACGGTCGCCATTCCAGCACCTTAAGACCCCAACGTCCATCGATTCTCCGAGCTATGTGCCCTACCCATTGCCACTTCAGCTTCGCGATTCGCTGTGGACTTACGGATCTGAAACGTAGTCGCTTACTATAAGCCTCATAAGAAGGCTCAGAGTCACTCAGCTGGCGATGGAGAGACCAATGCTAGGAGTATCTCGACGTCTTCCTCAGCTTATAAATAAATACCCATGTTCAAGAAAAATATATCTATTTATTTTCATCTTATCAACCCATTACCAACCAGCTAACTGCAAAGCACGGGTCTCCTCGAATAATGAGAAGGGTTTGGTGGACTTCACACGCCTTTGAAAACGTTATTTAGAACTAAGGCATGCAGGTTTCATACTATGTTTTTTTTCACCGTCGAAGCAACTGATTTTTGAATTACTTAGAACGCACATAACTTTAAAAAGTAAGAGGTGCGTGGTGGGATTCGACCTGGGCTATCACCGCTATGGGGGGTTCAGTTTTTTTTCAATCCACTACAATAATTTAGCCCTTGACTGTAATCTCATCTGGTAGTAAGTGATGATGGTGTCTTAGACGGTAGCGGACTAACCTGATACCAGTGGCGTACATAGAGGATAAAATCTTAGACGGTGACGGACTAACCTGATACCAGTGGCGTACATAGAGGATAAAATCTTAGACGGTAACGGACTAACCTGATACCAGTGGCGTGCATAGAGATAAAATCTCCATTACGAGTTATAAATCGGTAAGAGTAGGCTTTTTATAAATCTTACAATGCCTATCCTTGAGTTTTGTAACCCGAACTGAAGATTTTCTTCATTTTATATCATCTGCATACCCTGTGCACACCCTCTATGCACGCCACTGCATGATACTAACCCGATGAGAAGTATAGTATCTTGATGGTTTTACGCTACATCGCACTGCAACGCTAATTCACTTGGCAGCACGTCTTCAGTGGCGTGCACTTCATACATGCACAAAAGCACTGCATACCCTAAAATTGAGATATAGCCCGTATAAGAGGAGGATTGTTCCATTTTATGCAAATTCCTGTTGTATGCATACCCTGGTAAGAAAACTAGTGCACGCACGTCTTTGTCGCTAGGAGCCGTTTAAGTGAACTTAGTAAAAATATAAGTCGCAACGTTTTCATATAATGTTATACCAAGCAACCACCCACTTCCTGACAACCCACTGGTATCCCAACTAACAGTTCACCTTAATTAATACAAGCTGCGTATGAAAAGTGTGGCGTGTAATTAATGTTTACCGTTTGCACGTCACACGGAGTGACGTACGGACATATTAGTGGGCGTTGTTTTGGTGTGTTATATGCGCGTAGGTGGGAGGCACTATGGCATTAAATTACTTGTCACGATGTATGCAATATCCACCTTATTAATAAATGTTATTTCATTCTAGCTCCCTATATATAACAATATCAATAAAAATATTAATATCTATACTATGACTGAATAAACTAAATTCTATACTATGATTGACCTAGCTAAAACGAAAATAAGTACATGGCTGCTGCAAATGAGCTATGATCAAACGGAAGAGTTCATTCAATCAAATATATGACATCCATAGACATCCTGTAGTACGTATCTATAATATAAACACACACAAGCATATACACACACATACACACACACACAAACACACACACACACACACATCAACTCACACATATAACTCGGAGGTGGTGGAGGTGTACTATAACTCGGAGGTGGACGGTGGCACGGTTTTCACTATTGCAGTGCCACACTTGCTAATATTTTAAGTGTCATTGTAACTGTTCGAAATAAAGATTTATTATTATTGTTGTCAGTATGTTATATATATAAAGAAAAAAAAAAACCTTTATAAATTTAAAAATGCGACGTCGTTTAAAATGATTGTAAATTAAATGAATAACATAATATCTCAAACGTTATTGTGGCACCGAATTGGCATTTCGCAACCTACGTATATCAATGAAACTGAGGGTAGATTTTTAATAAATTATATGTTTTGCTGTGAGTTCTTTGAGGGCCATACTAATCTCGTATAGGCTGACGTCCGGAATATCTTCGATGATAGTGACGATGATATGTATATCTAAGTAACTCTAATATGATTGCTAATTTATTTATTTTTATTAGGACTACCAACAAAATTACATGTATTATAGTTATGAATAAAGCTAGCCTTAGGTTACTAATGACACATAATTTCACTTATAGGTAGTCACAGCATGCACTGGTTGGTATGTACGATAACTCAATTTTATACAAGCATTATTAAAAGATATGTAAATTTGTAATAATAAAATTTTAACAGAAAGCTTCATAAGTGCCTGTGATAGGCCTACATGAATAAAGAAGTTTTGAATTTGAATTTGAAATAGAAACTTACATTACCAATGTTAATATTTAAGGAACTTAGAAAACAAAGTTGGGGTACCTAATTATCAGATTACGAATCACCTTTTAGCGAAGTGCCAAACGTTTTAATAATTTTGGTTTTAAATTTTCCTAATGTATCGTTTAATAATCAATACACTCACTTTTAGCACTAAATTCATTATACAATCTACTTAGCGTAGTCAAATGATATTTTTAAGATCTATATGATTTCTTTGTACGTAAAGTAAAATTATTTTTAGAGAAACAAATAATTCTTTGACCTGATAATATATGACATTATCAGAAGGCTCAGAGTCAACAAGAGATATGTTTTGGAAAGACTTTTCGTGATCAAATTAGAAATTAGGCGATCCGTACAAGAACCAAAGCTATCGGCTTAGATATTGAATAGAAGCAGGCTTTACTTGGCGAAATTCCGTGATATATTATGACAATTAAGCTTAATAAGCTATACGCCGCGAAAAGCAGGAGAATCTTTATGGTGTTATTTATAATTTATTCAATCCTCATACTCCCCACTAAACAGATCTTCGGTTATGTACCCTCAACCTCAATGTATCGGCTTAGCGCAACGAGTTACGAAGATAAAAAACAATGGACTGAGAACTGCTGGACGTTGGTGCCACAAGGTTCTGGAGTGGAGACGAGAATGCAGTGGTGGTAGGAACCCGCTTTGTTTAATGACATCTGTCCACCGGTCCGCAGTCTACCAACGCTGGATTGACCGTTTTCTGGTTTTAAACTTAGAGTGGAAAGCCACTATTCTGGTTTGATGTTTTTTTCGTGGACGGTACAGAAAAGTAGCCAGTAGCGTCCGCATAGCGCGTAACTAATGACTTCCTACGCAACGCGCCTGTCTGTCTGTCACATGTATCGGGAACTTTTGACATGGCCTAATATACAAGGATAGGGATCCGTTAAACAATAAAATGGAAATGTAAACAATCATCAGCCTTATCTTATTTACAGTGGTTTTACTACCATACAAGTCGAAAACCCGGGCTTTAATTATCAATCGAAATTTCTAATCATAAATCCCGTGTGGACCATAATCTTAGTGTGTTTCAAAGATGAATTGATGTTTGTCATTTGGCACAACGACTTAAAAATTAGTAAGTAAATAGTAGTAGTTAAATTAGTTCTACATATAATTGGGCTTGCTCTAATTCAGGACCCTAGGAACGCCACTGCTTATTTATCATTTTAACAGCCGGTTGTCGCCTTGGGCAGCGACTCTGATTTCTGCGTGTTTTTCTGAATATTATAAGTATTTATGTGTATTATATTTATAAAAAAATATTGATCAGCTATCTTAGTATCCATAACACAAGCTACGCTTACTTTGGCGCTAGATGGTGATGTGTGTATTGGCGTAGTATATTTATTTATTTAACTTAAAAAATATCATCATTATCTACTAATTGCCTGCCCATTAGCAGTGTGAGGGCACGAGTCTCCTCTGAAATTGGAAGGGAACGGTTTAGTCCACCAGGTATCCAAGTGCAGATTAGTAAATGTGTTCTTGCTCGAAGGAAGTTATTTCGATCCAAACTAGATGGCGCTACAAAGATCCTGCATCGCGCTAGGGAAGTTTTCATAAATAATTACCATGTATACAACTTCGAAAGATGAATGGTCGGATCTCGTAACTATAGGAATATTTCGTAATAATTCCGCTGGGAGGAAGATATTCCTATTGTTACGGTCAAGTCAGTGGGTCCATCTTTGGAAGTTGAATGGTATTTATTTACGAAAACTTCCCTAGCGCGATGCAGGATCTTTGTGGCGCCATCTAGTTTGGATTGGAGAGATTGGATAGTCTATCATCATAGAAAACTCGTAGGCATGCAAGCATTACAACACACGGCGGCACTTCCCCGCAGTCTCATTCACAAAAAGCTACTAAAACTACCACCTCAACTTGTAGCTATAACTATTAGTTCTGGCATTTCTTTTGCGGGGAGAAAAAATAATACTATAGTTTCACAAAGTCTTATTCCACACTTGTTTATCGCACAGGACATCGTTAAGAAATGGCCTAAACTATTTCAAACGACGGATAGCGAGCCAAAAAAGAAACATTTCTTCTTTCTATATTGGGATTCGAAAAAACCGAAGTACTGTAGTATCGAAGGACGGATGCGCACGCGCTCAAAGCGGCGCTATGTAGGCCGAGAGATAGTGGTACTTTTATGTATTTTTTTTTTAAATTTTAATAAGTTACGGACCAAGCAGATATCTGTCAGAACTGAGGGACACTTTGCAGGGCATGCAATGAACACGTCCCTACAAAGTGCGGCACTGTGTCTATCAACCTGAGGTCTAGGTGGCGAGTTGTATGTAGAATTACGAATTTTCCTGTTCCTGTCCTTAAAGCCTATGTTACTTTCCGATCTTTCAGCAAAATCTGTGCCAAAATTAAAGTCGATTTGTTGCTTGGTTAGGGCGTGAAGTAGGGACAAACAAATAAATAGACCAGCATACACACTTTCGTATTAATAATGTTAAATAACAAATAACATCATCGCCTATAACAGTCCACTGCTGGACTGAAAGCCTCGGGATAATCGGGATAATGACCACGCTTCTAGGAAGACGGGTTGGTGATCGCCGTAGGTGGTAGTAGTAGCACGGAGGACGTTCTCCGTTATCTTATCATCGATATAATCCCTGTACTTTCTCCGTTATCTTTGACGGCCGATTGGCGCAGTTTGCAGCGACCCTGCTTTCTGAGTCCAAGGCCGTGGGTTCGATTCCCACAACTGGAAAATGTTTGTGTGATGAACATGATTGTTTTTCACTGTCCGGGTGTTTATCTATATATTATAAGCATTTATGTAGGTATATTATTCATACAATTATTCATCTGTTATATTAATAGCTTAGCTTGTGTTATGGATACTAAGGTATATATAACACAACCTTACTTTGAGACTAGATGGCGATGTGTGTATTGTCGTAGTATATTTATTTATTTATATTTCCTTAGTCGTCTGTTACTATAGCCGCCGTAAAAAGAGGGGTGGTTTAAATTGTATTCCGATCTACCGTCTTGTGGCAAAATAAAATAAGTGTATTTGTAGTGTAAGAACAAAGTTTCATATTTCGCCCTAAGCCTTATAAATCGCCAGCTGCTCTTTGCCTATTTAAACAATTAATAGTTTCCTTGAGCTTGCATTTCCTATTCGTGTTGAGATGTCGCCTCGGCTAGATTAAATGTATGCTGGTAATATTTTGTATTGGGCTGCAGTATATCCGGTTTTCTTTGATAAGTTATGGCTTACGAAATGTACTAGTGAACAAAGGTAGATGCATTCCTGGCTGAGGCATCGGGTATCAAGATTATTAAATTAATCAGCGTCAGCGTATTATTATCCCAATGCTGGGGAAAAGCCTCGTTGATAAGAGATAGGGAGTTAGAGAATAAACCCACCACGTTGCTACAATGCGTGCTACATTGCGTGCATTGTAACAGTAACAATTTTTTTTTATAGTAATATTGTTTCATTAAAATATAAATATAACCTAAAATAAAAATAATAATCAATAATCTATCTTCATTTCAAATTTCAGTGAAATCCATTTAGTAGTTTTTACATGCAAGTGTTGTTTTTAGTAGTAGTAGAACTTTTTGTGACAGTGCTCGGCCGGGGAAGTACTACCACCATGTTTATTTTTTCAACTAAATAGCTGTGTGTGGCTTTATGTTATCTTTGCCTCAGATTGCTGGACACTGAGCAACACTTGGCACGATGTGTTCCTTGCATGCCCAGAAAAGTGTTGCTCTGTTTATACGCGACGGTTTTCCACTTACCATCAGGTGAGCTATCTCCTTGGTCCATCAACTATTATTATACAAATTATATTGGGAAGTATAGAATAAAATGGCAGCCAAGTAAAGACACAATTGCGTCGCGTCGGGGGTTTTCGTCAAATTATGATCCCACTTCTGAAAATAAACCTACATTTTCATAGGATGTTTGTCCTCGAGCGTCAGTCAACTGTAACAAGTGTTGATCTTGCCGAAAATAATAGCAGTTTTTGTGCTAGGTATGTATCAACGTTACGCCTACGCGCTTGTAAGCACGGAAACTGAGAACTGTTAAATAATATCAGACATTTGTGATACCTGAGACTTTTATTCAATCATCATTATCAACAAATTACCGAACGACTACAGGGCACGGTTCTCTTCTCAGACTGGGAACAGTCCGGGCCGTAGTTATACGCTGGCCAAGGGCAGGTATGCAGGCATGCATGTTTCCCCACGATTCCTTTCTTCACTGACGCAAACTATTTTAGGAAAGTTAGAAGTGCTTGCCTTAAATCTGTCGGTCGTCCTGAAATTGAGACTTCGGCCTGCCTTTCGGAGTGATCGAGTTTGATCCTTAGTAGGCACTCTAACTTTTCGGAGTTATGTGAAGTCTACAAATCCGAACTTGTCAGCGTGTTAGACTACGTCCTTAACTGTCATCGTTCTAAAAGGAGACCCGGGCCTTAAAGTGGGCCGGTAATGGGTTGAAGATGTTAAACTATATGTCTTTTGGACAAAACACTTAATGTCATACATTCCTTAACAGGGTTGAAGTTATGATAGCTAGTAGTAAGTAAGTTAGGCGGTCGGCCTTAAAATATATGCCAAAACTTATCATGATATTTTTTTTATTTTTTTTTATTAGCGATAGGCCAGCGCTTGACGACAATCATGCCCGAAAGCAATGATGAGGTCTAGGTTGGAGCACTATGAGTTATTACGAAAAAAAAAAAAGAAAAAGAAAAAAAAAAAGAAAAAGCCTATTCACTCTAGCCTTGAAGGTACTCAAATTATACGTGGCAGAAAACACAGTTGCCGGGAGGGCGTTCCACATTTTAGCGGCACGTATCAGAAACGTGGATAAAAAACGTTTCGTGCGTGTTGATGGAATATCAACCACATAAGGATGCCACCGCTCACGGTGTCTCGCTGTTCTGTGGTAGAACGGGGAAGGAGGAACAAGATTGTGAAGTTCCTGAGCACACTCACCGAAGTATATCCGGTAAAAAACCGATAAAAAGGCAACATTGAGTCGATGCTGGAGACTATGTAGTTTCGCCTGTGTTAACGACTTGTCGCCTATAATTCTCCTGGCGCGACGATCTACCGAATCCAAAGCTTCAAGCTGGTACTTCGCAGAGCCACCCCACAGGTGACTACAGTACTCCATGCTTGTTCGCATTTGAGCCTGGTACAGTAATAACTTTTAAAATAAAAACTAAACTTAACAACAGACTTAGGATCTTGTGATCATATAATATACATGTAGTATATATATCATTATATAACATATACATATTATATAACACGTTTTCCACCAGACCAGTTTATTATTAGGAAATAAAACACTTTTTAAGCAAATGTTTGAAACAAAATAGAGGTCTCAAATATTTATATAAGAGAATAGCTACATAATACAAGCAAAGTTAAAGCAATAAAATATTTATGGTATTTTACTCGTTCCCCGATAGTTTTACATCCACAAATCAATAAAACAATGTCCATAGATATCCGGGATCCGTATAAACATTCATAAATCAAAACTGCAGAGACTGTTCCAAAAGGCAACGGTACATAAAGACTTGGCCATAAATCATAATCTAGGAATTTGACTTATGGCTTATCTTTATAAATTATATGAGCACTGAATCCGTATGACACTAAAGTCGCCTGCGCGCGTAGTCAAGGCTTTCTTTATTAAAACAGAAGTGTAGAAGGCACTTCTGATGTGTACATATTTTTTTTTACATTTTAGTGAGATCATGGTACGGGCAACATATACTCGTACTCACTTGATCACCCTCAATTCCAGGACATTGTTGCGGCTGGGAGTTCTAGTGGTAGCAGTGGCGTGCATAGAGGGTATGCACAGTGTATGCAGGTATAAAATGAAGATAATCTCAAGTATGAGTCATAAAAAAACTTAAGAATAGGCATTGTAAGAGTTATAAAATCCTACCTTTAAGTATTTATTAATCGTACTGGAGATTTTCTTCATTTTATATTATCTGCATACCCTGTGCGTACCCTCAATGCACGCCACTGAGGGGTAGGTACTACAATACTATTAGGCTTATTATTAGCTTTTTTACTAATTCCGACTCGATCGCTAAGTCGATAGGTGGTCATTTATAGACGTCATTCATTAGGAAGCAGGAATCTTTTCCAGTCGTCGAAGCACTCTGATATCGATTGCATCGACGTATTTATTGGGCAGTATGTTTATAGCCTTTGTTACTCTTTTCTATTATTTTTATCTGACGGGAAATGATAATCCTACTGATATTATAAATGTGACAGTTTGTAAGGATGGATGGGCGGTTGGTATTTTGTTACTCTTTCTCGCAAAAACTACTGTACCAATTTTACTGAATTTTGGAATGGAGATAGATTATACTCTGGATTAACACATAGTCTTCTTTTAATCCCGGGAAAACGTACGGTTCCCGCAGGATTCATGAAAAACCGCAA
The DNA here is from genome assembly GCF_905163445.1 of Pararge aegeria. Taxonomy (NCBI): domain Eukaryota; kingdom Metazoa; phylum Arthropoda; class Insecta; order Lepidoptera; family Nymphalidae; genus Pararge; species Pararge aegeria. The sequence continues at coordinate 3,521,110 of NC_053201.1, forward strand.
ATACTGCGTACGAAGCCGTGGGCAACAGTACAGTATAAAATGAAAATACTCTAACGTGGTGTTGCTTAGTTGTTGAATATTACGTCAGCCCGTTGCTCTGTTGTTGCATGTCATTGTCAGCTGGCGGTGACATTGCATTATATGATGCAGTATCTCGACCTGCTGGCCGCGTATTTGTTCACCTACCCGCTTAAATTTGAAAATTTTGTATAACATTAAAGGATTGTGCAATATACATACAAACTCAATGGAGTTTCAGGACATCAAGTCACCTATATATACCTTTATGATAGTAAAAAAAAAAATGAAAGAAGTGCAAACCGAAAAACTAATAAACGCATTTTTTTTAATTAGTAAATACCCGTTGCAAAATTCCGGGACTCACCCAGATTTCCTGCCGAAATGGCAACAAATAATTATTTACTGGAACTAACACAAAATTCTGGGATATTTCCGGATTTGCTACTGAATCGGCGACTCTAGTGGTAGTGAAATACTATTATTGCTTGCTAACTGATTCCAGACTCGAAGTTAAGTACTTATAGCAGATCGTTAACAGACTTCATTCATAACGATCGACTTGTTGGACGTACGCACGAATCGATTCCGGTTGGCGATGCACTCTGGTATCGATTACATCGACGTATTTATTGGGCGATAAGATTCAATTTTTATAACTGTTACAAAGATTTTATCTTTCGGTAAATTATGCTGTGTTGTGACGGGAGATCAGCACACAGTTCTCACCATCCACTTTCTTCCCGCGGGTGTCGTACGAGGCGACTAAGGGAATGTAACGGAGAACGGGTATCAGCGTCTTCTGTTCTAACACTACCATCTAATGCGATCACCAACCAATAAAAACTGAATGCAAAAAAAAAACAGATAAAAAAATGAAATAAGCTAAAGAGATGTTCTCAATTACGATAAGTTTTATCAAGTTTTCATACTTTATTCTTACAACTTATGAAAAGATTGTTTACAAAATAAGACTAGTGAGTAAAAAATAGTTTATATTATAGTTTATTTTATCTATCTGTTACTTTTATACAGCTCAACCATAGATACAGTCATGGTAAAATGCATTTGCCTGTAGCTTTTAATCTGGAGGTTTTAAATTACAGGAAATTATACGTCCAAGATGTCGCTCGAAGCCGCGGGTAGCATCTTGGCAAATAAATCAGACAAGATAAATAATAGAAACAAAGCAATGTCAGGCAAATAATTTGCGTAGGCGACGCGCCGCTGCGTGCGTTACTCGTAAAATATGGAGGTAGATATACCGATTATGATTGGTACGGTATTAGTTTAGGCTGTGCGTTGTTCGTTGCGTTGTGATAATTACAGATGTGAATTTTAATATTAATTTGTTTAACGCTTATGATTTATTAACCTTACTGTTCTATTTGTTGACGTTATCTATTATGTTGAGGCAATGGGGCACATAGCTCGGAGAACCGATGGACTTACAGGGCCCAAGTTACTGGAATACGCACGCACAGGTAAACGCAGTGCTGATCGGGCCCCAATGAGAACCGCATATATCAAACGATTCGCTGGATACTTTTAAAAAGAAAGCTGCTCCGGATCGTGGATTTCCTTCAAAAGAAAGAAAAAAACAAAAAAAAAAAAAACGTAGTTCTACGTGCTAAATAAAAGCCCAAAATCATTAAAGAATTTATAAAATATGCTAAAACATTGTCTCGTTTATCCTGGAACTCTAACATTTTTCACAGACAAAAAACTAACTTCCGCAATGGCACGCGCCATGCCGGAAGCGGATATTCGAGCATAGAGCACGAGTATTTCTTAGACCAAATTCGTTGCCAACCGATTGGGTATCGATTGATTGATGTATGTAGGACTGCTTGAAATAAAATCTATTAGTTTCCATGCGTGAGGGGCGAGTATACTACTGTTAATTTTTTTAAGTATTGTTATTTTTTTCTTTTTTCTTCGAACTATGTGTAACGGCTGCCCCTTGATCATATTTTAATCAGTTTTTGGTGGATTTTGGGTACTGAAAATTGGAAATAGCGTCTTCTTTTATGACGGCTGATTGGCGCAGTGGGCAGTGACCCTTTTTTTTGTCGTGGTGGAAAAGCTTTATGGCTACCTATGTCTTTTGGGCAGGAAAGGGGTTATGTGGACTCGTTTCTTCACATCAACTCATTACCGGCCCACTACAGAGTACGGGTCTCCTCCCACAATTAAGGTCCAACACGCTGGCCCATTGCGGATTGGTGGACACCTTTGAGAACATTATGAGAGCTCTTAGGCATGCAGGTTTCCTCATAATGTATTCCTTCACCGTTAAAGCAAGTGATATTTTAAATATTTAAAACGCACATAACGCAGAAAAGAGGGAAGTAGAGGGATTCGAACTCGGTCCTCCGAAAGTGAGCTCCTAACCAATGCGCTATCACAGCTTCATGTGACTCGTTTACACAAACTAAAAACCACCAGGGCACTACTCTCTCGTTGGCTTGGGGGCAGTGACCCGGTTTTCAGAGTCCAAGGCTGTGTGTTCGGTTCCCTCTACTGGAAAATGCTTGTGTGATGAACATGAATGTTTTTCAGTGTCCGGGTGTTTATCTGTTTATTCGGTTTTATAAAAAAAATATTAGTATTCATCAGTTATCTTAGTACCTACCCATTACACAATTCAAGCTTACTTTGGCGATGTGTGTAGGTATACAATAATACAATAAAACAATAAAAACGTTTTTCAGGTTAGATAGCCCATTTATGGAATAAGGTTAATAGATATACTTACTTATATATTATTTTTGTATTTTGAAACGTTTGAAACCGCGAGCTGAAGATATAGTTTTTTGTCCAAAATCTACATTTCTTCGGTAAAAATATATCAAGTTTTATTTGATAGTTTGGTGTATTTAAGATCAATCCTGTATCCAATGACAGCGGCGCGCCGCGGCGGCGGTATCAGTTCAATAAATTGCTGTCAAATAATACAGCAGAAAAAAAATCCAACTTGATAAGCTACATGTAAATTTCTTAATTCAGAAGTAAATATTTAAAATATTTTAACACTTAACTTCAATTATTTTTAATATTGTTTAGATTTACTATTGATCGGATAGATTAAGGGGGCTTCCAATGTTGGACAATAAAAATATCACGGTGTAGGTATAATATGTATACGTGTACACGTATAGACATTTTGAAGAGCTCACTTTGATCACTCAGTAATGATGGGTTCTGCATAAAAAGGAAGCCGGAACAGTAAAATTGTTTACTGAGAACTATATGGAGCAAATCTACTTCCTAGACTGGAATATGAATCATTTCTTATAAGTATTAAGTATTGAAGATTATACTGGTTAGAAGCATGCGTTATTTTGCGGAAGCCTATGATATACAAAGTAATCAACATCAGCTTATATATTGGCGGTGGTTTTGTACGTGTTTATTTAGGTATTTTAAAAACCGGGAACCGGTCATTTTCCTGGGCTAAAAGTATCTAATATCTTGGCTCCCCAGCGTCACTCTCCGAAGCACTTGGCGACCTGGGCGGCCTGCAAAGCTTCTGGAGTGAGCTCGGCTGGCTGGATTAACCCAGCGGGGAGCCGTGTATCAGTGTGTGAACCAGTGGCACTACGTACAACGGAAGGTTCCGGCCGACCAAGTATGGAGACAAGCCCAGGGGGATAAGAAGAAGAACTATTCTATGTCAGTTTCCAGGATGCGAGCTATCTCTGTCCAAAGTTTTGTAAACATCTGCTGTTCTGTTATGCGGTACATAGGTAACAAAGGTTTCTTGTTTCAACTCCGCGTGAACGCTCCTCTGGCGTTTTAAAAGGATAAAAAGGAACTTATATGTAGGTCTTCAGGGTGCAAGCTACGATTCTAACAATTTTTTCATGATCATTCACGATCTTGAAATAATATACTGCCGAATATAGATAACAAAAAAGCAGATATACTTTCGTGATTATAGTATTGATTTAGGGATTTTTTAAATGATTATTATTTATATTTTCGCTGTATAATATTAATACTCTTTGGATTCATTTCATTTTGTATGTCGTGTGATGGGAACGGGCAGATCAGAAAACAGTGTTCACCACCCCGCCTTTTTCCGATTGTGGTATGAGGCGCATAAGGGAATATAACGGAGAGCGGGTAGCAGTGTCTTATGTGCTACTACTAATATCTACTTCGATCAGTAACCCGCAAGGTGACTAGTAGCATAGGACAGCAGCAGACTTTTATAGGATATTGATGAAGTAGTTTTCTAAATAATTTTATAACTGTGACTTTTTATTACGCAGTAAACCGATAAAAAAATCAAACGCTAATTCTGTGAAACGACGGCAATTTGTTTTACCCAATTTCAAACATAAACAAGAAAAATACTACACATCTTTGTCTTAAACCGAACTGATATCAGACTATTACTGCTTCAACGAAATAAATTTGTTACTGTTCTGTTGAATATAAACCAACATTAACATATAGCTCGTAGCCCAAAGAGATTTAACTTTATATTATTAGTGTCAGATAGGACACGATAAAAACGAAAAACCAAAAAAAAGAGGTCGAATACCTTCTATTCTCTCCAGTGATAATGGTTTACTACGGTGGAAACCTGAGCTTTGTCATATAGAATGCAGATTGTAAACAATCACGCGTTTGCTATTGCATAAAAGTTTTTTTTATTCCAAAGAAATTTAAACCCTAACTGCGATCTACAGGTGGGAGGTTGTGGGTATGGTAGTTAAATTTAACCGATACTCCTAATCCGTCGGTAGGATCGTAACTGGTCACGCATGAAGCCACCCAGACCAGACCAGACCATGATCCTATCTGGGACTTCCCACTTATACGAAAAAAGCAGTTACCACTGCGCCAATGAAATCGAAAAAGATCAAGATTCGAGTCAAGTCAAAATTGCAGTCAAACTTAAAATTAATAACTTGCCAAATGGACAGCTATTTTTTAGTTACAAGAGAATATGAGGTCATTAAATATATCCGTTTTTAATAAATTGACTAGAAAAAAAAAACATTAACTTAAGTGAAACAATGCTTAAAATTGTCGCTCTACTGTACAGATAAGTGTCTTTGTAGAAAACGTAAAAAACATTAATCAGACGACAGAATAAATCAAGAGAATTACGTAACCCTAGCGGCGGCTGCGTTTTCTTAATTTTCACGCAAAGACATTAGGCGGGAGTGAGATAGAAATAAAACAAAGTCGGAGCTTTTGGTACTAAAGATAGAGATAGCATTACATGACCGAACGGGGCGCACGCGCATCGCTGAAAGCTCACGACTACGATTATCTTCAGTCTTAACTCAACCCTCGAAGTGTGCGGACGTACGAACCGTAGCGCGTGTTCTGAAAAATTCAACTCGATATCGTTTAATCGTGAACTAAATCGTGTTGAGTGACATTTTAGTGTTGTGGTAATTTTCTTGTGACCTCTATCGATATTTTTGACTTAAATTTATCGTTGTGACATTTAGTTTTTGATGTGCGCGGGAATTGTACTCGTTTCCCGTAGCTGGTAAGCCCATTTGTGTTTATTTTAGGATATAATTAAATATAGAACGTTCTTGTATGAAAACATAATTAGTTTCATATTTAACATGAATCAGAGTTACCTAGAAATATTCGTAGCGTCTAATATTGTTGCCGGTTCGTTGGGAAAAGGAATTCGAAGCACATGTGTATGTCTAATGTATTTCTATTGAATAGGAATAAGTTATGTAGTTACGTGGTCCGTTAATGATTTGATATTAATATTGTTTTGCATGGATTGGTTCAAGTAAGATTTGGAAAAGTATAACGTTAGGTTACATCCCAAATTTTGTAAAATCTGAATCACCGGTGTAAGTCCTAAAAGGGGTTTAGAAGTTCTTATTTTTTTCTATGGAATGCTGAACTTCTCTTTAATGTTTTAACAATTATAATAATCTAATTAAATATCGATAAAATATAATTTGAACTCAGCAGTTTTTTTTTGATAATGTTTAAATAAAACTTATAGAAAAATCATGCGTCTTCTCGGGCTTCAGAATAAGTCCAGAAAATAAATTGAGAAAAGAAAAAAATATTGGAGAGTAAACCAAAAATGGAATAAAAAATCTGTGTTCATTATCATTACTATCAACCTCTTACCGGCCCACTACAGCCTAAGGGTCTCCTCACAGAATGAGATGAGTTTAGGCCGTAGTCCACCAAGCTGGCCAATGAATAAACTTCACAGGCCTTTGAGAACGTTTTGGAGAACCTGCATGCATGAGAATGCATGCAGGTTTCTTCACGATGTATTCCTTTAACGCTAAGCTAGCTATATTTGAAACGCTCATAACTCCGAAAAGTTAGAGGTGAATGCCGGGGATCGAACTCGGTCCCCTCGTAAAGGAGGCCGAACCCCTAACCGAACAAGGATCATCTACAAGGAATAAAAGCTTTTAAATTCTCCGGGATATTATGCAGCTTAGTGTTAATGCGAGTGTCCCAGTGTCAAATCGGTTCAATTATTGTAGTGTGAAGGTGTAACAAACATCCATGCAAACAAATTTTTACATTTATATTACTGGCTGTCGCCCGCCATAATTAGCGTTTATTTCGGTTTACTTTAAATCCCACGGGGTTTAAGTTTACCGGGCTGAAAAGTGTTCTTTTTTTTTAAAGCTTACGCCACTTTGCGTAATTTTGCCAATAACTGTTGCGCTTTGCTTTGTTATGTTACAAAGTTTATTTTTTGACATCCCGCATGAATATTTGTAATTTCTTCAAAATCAGTGCAATAATTGAGACGAACATAGACAATATATAAACCAATAAAAAAAAAATAGACAAATTTTCCTATTTATAATATGAGTGTGGATTAGAAAGTTAAGATATTTGTTTTAATTCGCTACCCTAGCATAGATTTATGTGATAATTAAAAAGAAAGCTCAATAAATATGTCGAAATATGGTTTCCCGAGGCTACAACAATACTTGCGATATTATCTACTAACTCAACCGAAGGATTAAGGAAGGATTAATTTAGTGTTTCGGTCCATAATAATCGTCATTTTTGAGCTAAGTCGTCTATTTGCCTGTGAAAATCCCGTGAAAACGGTTCAGCTGTACTGAAGATTAGTCAGAATGAAACAGACAACAATTTTAATAAATTAAATAAAAATACTCAATCGCTTGAATCATAAATAAATTATATTTTATTTGAGAAATTTACAAACAGAGTACATGGTTGGCGCTTTTGAAGGGAATATAGGCAAAGAACAGGGAGAAACATAACTTTAAATTGAAAAGTCGAAACTTTTTATTGACATCAAAAGGTGAAAAAACTTTTACGTAAAATAAACTTTTACTTTTTTTTTTAATTAAAATGAATTTTATAGTATAATACCTATACTACAGAAAAACAGAGGCGGTGCCACAAGAGGTAAATATAACTGCCAAAATCCGAAAATGGTTGGACATTTTTTTTTCTTTACAGGTAGGTACGTCATGGACGTTCCCAGTTCAAAAACGTATTTTTTGATGCATTCGTAAATGCAAATGTTCTTTGGTAAAATTTAAAGATTACAAATATGAATACCATAGACAGTAAATATATTTCCATAAAAAAAAAAAAAACATAAAAATGTGACATTTCCTGCTCTGCCTTGCCATTTGAGGATTTTCAAGATGCAATAAAAAAAAAATTAAAATTCGGGTCGTCCTGTCCTCGTCTTCTCAATTTTTTATATGTATTTCTCATTATTATAAATTTACAATTACTGTTTAATTCTGTAATACAAATAAATCATAACGATACCAAGCCGTATAGTATAATGGTCAATGGAGAACAATTAGTGTCTTTAAGGTAAGCCAAGGTTGAAGATTATGCTATAAGCCCGCTCGCAAACGTGATTACTGGATCACATTTCTCATAATATCTGAATTGTTAGTAAAAAAAAGTTAAACAAATAAAAAAAAAAATAACAGAATTGCTAAATAAGCATAGACTACATACTTAGGAATCGAGAATAAACTTTTAGTTAGTGATGTTATACATAAAGTTACTGATTAAAATTGACACGCTTTTGATTACATGGATCGACTCCAACTGCGTCAGCATTTTATTAGGAACTATTGGGTTTGTCTGTTGAAAAAAATCAGTATCAGCCCGGATTTGCAAAATGCAATGCCAGTTTCCTAAATCCAGTCCGATATCGTGCACAAACTCCTGTGCACAAACGATCGTTAAAGCTTGCCAACCCGCCATTCATCATCAGGGTAGGTTCGATGTGTGATGAGCTCTAAATTGCCTGCCTGGTTATTGTCTTTTCGTTTCCAGCTATCGAAAGAAACGAGAAATATACGAAGATAATGCTCTTTTTTGATGCAGGACAACTCTGAAAACCAGTTTTAGAAAAATGACAAAAAGTCATATTTTTCATTACATGCCAGAGCTGTGCTCTAGCATATTGTGATTTTTTTTTATTATGATGATGCTGATAGGATTACAGTTATGCCCATCAAACGCAGATATATAGTAGTAGTAAAACTTTCTGTGATAGAGCACCTGCGGGGTGGTACTACTGCTATGAATATATCTGCGTTTAAGCAATATTATTGCAATTCTTAAAAATAGTTCGAAAGGTACATACCAAGATTATATTATGTGATATTTCGACCCAATTGCAATGCTGAGTTCCGGACTGAAGGGTGGAATTGCCGGTGTAATTACAGGCAAATGTGGTTTAGCATCTACGCCTAGGGTTAATGGACCCAAGATGGCACGTTGCAGAACGTTTTTCTTGCCCTGTGTTGCTCTGTATATATGCGATGGTATTTACTTACCATTAAGGCTTCTGCTTGGTCCATCAATTATTACTATTAAAAAAAACCCGGTCGCGTCACCTCGTGTTTGTGCCCAGCCTTATTCTTCAACAAGGCGAGTCAAGACTAGAGGCTGGAACCCTTAGCATGCATCCCGCGTCCTAACACGTGGCCAACAATGTGTTTTTGTTACTAATGGACAGGGCCAGGCATGGAGTCGCTCTATTAATATTTATTGTACATTTTTATTCTAGTCTACCAACAGTTATTGATAATAAAGTAAGTACCAGTAATTGAACAATACAGTAGAGTACAGTTTTAGAATTCAGATCAGAATTCAGTTGTCACCGCCCCTCCTCTTTCACATGCAGGCAATAAATTTTAAGGTAAGAAACAAATTCAAGTCCATTAAAACTTAGCAAATTTAAACCCTACAATCAACTAAAGAAAGCATACCTACATTTGTTAAAACTTGTTAAATCTGTTATTTTTAGATTACTTGATTTTTAATAGAGAATTTTCAACCTTTAACATTTCGCTAGGCAAAATACCTTTATCTGTATGTAATAAATAAAAAAATATAAAGAATGGGAAGTTTATAAGAATAGTACTATAAAAAAGTAGATTAATTAAATAATCAAAATAATAGGGAATAAACGGATTTTCCTTCGCATGTTATAAAATATACTAGTTCGCTGTTTTATTTAGAAAGTTAGATATTTTACTTGCGTGCCCAATCTATGGTCTGAGTTACTAGAATAGGAAGTTTAAAGGAATAGTAGTAGAATATAAATAAATTAAAGAAATTGTTTATTTTTAGCTAGTAAATAAATAAATAATAAATACTGCATATTTTTATAATGATGGAGTCCATTCTATGTTCTGAGTTACACCTAACGTGTGCCAAACACGTGGTCACGGACCCTTAGCAAAAAAGTTTGTCTATTGCTTTCGAGCCGTTTTTAATTTTTGTCTATTACTACTAATCAATAGCATCTTGCAGAGCATACGAATGGAGCATGAAGAATGTTCTCCGAAAACTGGGTACATTGACTGCCATTTTAAACGTGAAAATATGAATATAATATCATGAATTTTACCGATACTATTTATTTGCTAAAATTACAAAATACAACGAACTCGCAATAAAGAAAGATTATTATTATAATCCCTATCACTATCCCTACCAATATTATAAATTCTAAAAGGTAATTAAGGAGAGGCAGTATACCAGTATTTAGGTTAAAACGCTAACGAATTGGGTTTATCGCCATTTTTACTCGCAACTTAAGAAATGTTTCAGTTTTTCTTTTGGCTTTTTCATGTTATTTCTGTTGCTTTGATCACCGTTAATGAACCCCGCGTATAAAGTGATTATTAAACGATGATTTATTGAACACATTAGCTACTGTTGCGATATAGTTCTGAGCTCTCCTTTATATATCTTAATTGTGCTGTTTTATTAGGTTTTGTATCGCTGGGTTAGAGGTTTTAAATAAGATATCTCGCCTTCCTTCACTTATTCACTACAGATATCATTATCTGATACATAACCTCTTCTTATTCATCAAATATGAAGTGATGCGTTTCTATGAATAAGATTTTTTTTAAAAGGTTTTCTTTGTCTCGTAGAACATGTAAAGCCTTGAAGTAGTAAAGTTTTAAGCGGGACCGACACGTCCTGCTTAAAACTACAAACATAAGTACTTATATTATAAATGTATATGTTTGTCTGTTTATTTGGTTGAGTGTTGGTTACCTATGTTCGGAGGACCCATTAAATAAAATATATACATATTGTATATTACCACATTACACGCATCGTCATCTAGTCCCAAAGCAAGCGTAGCTTGTGTTATGGGTACTAAGATAACTGATGATTATTTTTGAATAATATAAATTAATACTTATAATATAAAGATAAACATCCAGACACTGAAAAACATTAATGTTCATCACACAATACATTAACTAGTTGGGGGAATTGAACCCCGGGCTCGGATTCTGAAAGCAGGGTCAATGCCCACTGCGGCTATTGCCAGTTTGTATCCTGGAGAGCAACATATGATTTATCCCGGGAAAATTAAACCACTTTTTTATCGGATTAAATAGTTATTTTACCTTTGAATTAGCATTTAGCACGGATAGGTCGTAATAATTTTTATCCAGATAAAAATTTACAGATTTTTTTTTTTATGAAAATAAATTTTTCACAATACCCCAGTCTTAAATTCTCACCATATATCGTCCTAAAACTAAAAATGTTTTATCCTCGCCTCTTTACAACAGTAAAAGGTTTCTGTGCGTAATTTGAGATTTCCACTATAAATGTTTTTCAATAAGATTAATGTAATGTAGAGAAAAACGCCCAAACCAACGGATAGTCGCCGTTTTGTTTGAGTACTCAACCCTTAACATTGGAACAAAAAGTGCTAATAAAACTGAAATACTGTGTTGTTTTGTGCGAATATACTCATTCGGTTTAACTCAACTTGACGTCTTACAATAAATGGACTTGCCAAACCGCTGATGGCATTAAACAATACGAGGTTTCGGGGAAAATTACACCATAATATAGTCGAAGAGCCACTAAAGATTTTCACTTAAGACAGTACCAGTTTTATCGCCACCAAGAAAGAGTTTAATGGCGACAACGAAATAATGAGGTATTATAGAAACTCATACAGAAACGAGTTTTTAACATAAACTTTTTTCAAAAGTAAACTTAGTTTCAAAGAATGAAAAATACGTTTATAACACTTTAATGTCTCACTCATAATTACGTGACATATCATAATATTCATAAAAACCGTTATTTATATTGTGTAAACACAGAAAATTATGTGCACTTCATAATAATTAAGGAAAGGTGGTGTTAGTGACCTTTTTACGTGCCTATACGTTAAACTGTAGGCGTCGGTTGTTATCAATGAAATCTTATAATAACGAATTGCAATACGTTACCTAAGCCACGTATTGCATCTAAGCCTTATGCGCTAAGTCTCTCTCGTAGGAGAGACGAAGCGTGTACCCAGCAGAGTGATTACGTATCTCGCGACAGGCTTGCGACAGGCGTAAATCTTGCAATCACTTTTTTTTTAACTTTTTTTATATTAATAGCGGGCAAACGAGCAAGTGGGTCACCTGATTGTAAGTGATCACCGCCGCCAATAAACATCTGCAGCACCAGTGGAGCCACCGATGCGTTGCCGACTTTAAAGGAATTTGTTTATCCGCCCCTTGAATAACCCTAGATTGTATTTTTGAGGAAACACATGAGATGGAAGATTGTTGACAATAAATAAACAAAAGCGACGTTTGACAGCAGCGATTGCAAGATTTACGCCTGTGCGAGATACGTAATCCCCTGCAGGTCTGTCTACGGATGATAATAATTATGCTGGTGTACACAAACTAACCTTGATTAAACCTCGAACAAATCGATCGCCAGCTCGCAGACTATCGGTCTTACATCTGTTTAGAATACATTTACTTAATCTAAAAGCTTTTAAACTATCAATTTCTCAGTATAAAACATTAAAGCGGGCAGCGAATGTGTTTTCCGCCCCCGTAAGCAGATTATGCAAGCTTGGCAAGTAGATAAAGTGGAAAAGAGCAACTGCTGTGAATCGGCCTTTGGAAGCGGTGGTAGAGTCATAACAAACGGACTCTTCGAGTGTGTGCTACTGAAGTGACGCTGTGTGGGCAGATGTTATTTGCTAGTTTAAAGTGAAGGACCAAGCAGATAGTCCACTTAATGGTTAGTGGAACACCATCGCCTATAAACAGATCAACACTTCGCAGGGTATGCAAGGAATACTTCCTGCAACTTGCCGCCCTGTGTTCATCTACCAGAGACGTAGTAGTTAAGCTATTTGTGCCCAAAATTACACTGGCACCCACAACCTTCAGACCCGAACACAGCATTTTTTGACGTGACAACGTCTTATAATTCGATGGTGCCGGCTGCACGCACGAAAATAACATGACGTATGCGGCGTTACCTCGCTCTGAGGCGTTCCATTCAAGGCTTGAAGTGCAAGCGAGAGAGCGGAACGAGCGTCCTCTTGGTGTCTCCTCACTATTTCCAATAGGCACAGTCGGCCTCCGCGTTCGACATCTATCTCTCTCCTACTTGAGTGAGCGATGCGTCCGCGTGAACAGCTTCTATACAATAATACATTTACATGTTTTCGGCAAGGATGAAGTGCAGTGAAAAGTGAATGTGGTGTCAATTGTTTATAGCAACGATAATATCTATCGAACAAATAAGATTAAAATTTTCTTTTGAAAAATGCAACCATTCCATCAGTATTTGACGGCCGACTGGCGCAGTGGGCAGCGACCCTGCTTTCTGAGTCCAAGGCCGTGGGTTCGATTCCCACAACTGGAAAATGTTTGTGTGATGAGCATTAAGTGTTTTTCAGTGTCTGGGTGTTTATATGTATTTTCTAAGTATTTATGTATATATAATTCATAAAAATATTCATCAGTCATCTTAGTACGCATAACACAAGCTACACTTACTTTGGGGCTAGGTGGCGATGTGTGTATTGTCGTAGTATATTTATATTTATTTATTTACATTCAACTATCGTCAGTAAGCAGACTTTAAAGACAACCAATGTTTTATTCCATTACAAACTTCCCTGACTGCCATCTTGACTACCCTTGACTGTCATGAACTGAACTGGAAAATGTTTGTGTGATGAGCATTAAGTGTTTTTCAGTGTCTGGGTGTTTATATGTATTTTCTAAGTATTTATGTACATATAATTCATAAAAATATTCATCAGTCATCTTAGTACGCATAACACAAGCTACGCTTACTTTGGGGCTAGGTGGCGATGTGTGTATTGTCGTAGTATATTTATTTATTTATTATTTATTTATTTATGGTAGTCATACCCTAAAAGGTTTCTACGCGACATCGCACCGGAACACTAAATCGCTTAGCGGCACGACTTTGTCGGTCGGGTGGTGATTAGCCACTGCCGTAGCCTCCCACCACACCAGAACAGAGAACATTCAGAAAGTATAAATTCTCAAATTTCCTTCTGCTGGGATTCGAACCCGAGACCTCACAATTAAATAGACAGCGCTCTCAGTTGCGCCAGAGAGGTCATTGAAAATCATTGCAGTAATGCTGGTTAACGGCAGTAATAAGCACTTCTCTAGCAGCCAGCCTTGTAGTCGGTTCGCATGGCGATCGCGGTCCTTCTGTCTGTTTTTATTTATTTATGAAAATCCTTAGTATACTTACAGCTAGCCAAAACGTATACTAAGTCACTTACAGATGTACATTACATCTGAAGTCTGTATCTAAAGTCATGCGTATTGCGGTTACGGGAAGGACGGTCGGGATTATGGAGGGTAAGGAGAGTCATCTTATATGGGAGAAAAGTTGAAAAAGTGTCCAGTGTATGCGCTAAATAACAGTTCAAAAATCCTCCACAATGGCGCTGGTGGATGCACAGGGTATGGTATGAATGTAGCAATCGTAGATGAATTGAAGTATGCCGAGTTAAAAAATTTAATGTCATTATCGACTAAAGTAGTTAATTATTGAGAATTTCAACAACTTACGTTGTACAAAATTAGACGGCCGATTGGCGCAGTTTGCAGCGACCCTGCTTTCTGTGTCCAAGGCCGTGGGTTCGATTCCCACAACTGGAAAATGTTTGTGTGATGAGCATGAATGTTTTTCAGTGGCTGGGTGTTTATATGTATATTATAAGTATTTATGTATATTATTAATAAAAAATATTCATCAGTCATCTTAGTACCCATAACACAAGCTACGCTTACTTTGGGGCTAGATGGCGATGTGTGTATTGTCGTAGTATATTTATTTATTTATTTATTTATAAAAAACAAAATATTGTGGTAAATATAACCTTACTTCCTTGTATCTCCATACTTCCTTGTTTATTTTTCAAGTCTACTCTAACAATATTTATATTTGGCGCTTCTTTTAAGAGTAACCCTGATGCAAATGTGGCGCCATCCTAATTTAATACATTTTGACGACACTTTTTCATATACACAGATGACTCTCCTTACCTCTACCCTCCATAGTCGGGATATGTAGGAGGTTTTAGTCCGTAGGTCGCGGAGTATTGTACTGTCGGCGAAGTCGGGCATGTTAAGGGGTATTAAGTGACCTATTGACATCCTTTCTAATAATAAAAAAAAAAAAGATGTACATTACAAAAATATTAGTTCATTTGTCTGAATATAATTAAGGAACTTAGCTAAACTTATATTAAATATGTCAATTTGTTGGTGCTGAGCAATCATATAATTAAAAAATAATTTTAATTTTGCGCTATAACTTTTTTGGCAAGAAACATACCGAAGCTTTCTTATCGTTTGAGTAATCCTTAATATACACGCGTGTGGTACGCAATTTTATCATAGAACCTCTCGAGATCTATTGGGACCTGAGTTCAACGTGTTTCCTTGAATTTTAATGCAACAACTAATATAGGTATTGCCTAATTCGTATTCTCATAACTATATCGGTTTTTATTCATCCGGCATGCGTATTGTGACGCGTATTGCATAAGTTATTAGAAATTATGGTTATTTTAAGCTACATTCCATGCCTGTATTCAAATATCGAATGCTTCCTTATTATATTTCAGTAGTACGTAGGTACTACTACTGAAATATCAGTAGTAGGTAGGTACTACTATAATATAAGTATAGGATATAATTCTATAAGATATACACTTCGTATATCTTATAAAATTATGAATGGAAAATTATAAATTATACATTGATATGATACCTACGTGGGATAAAAGAAAAGTTTTGCTGCTAATGCCGATGTTTAATTTGATACTTAATGCAATGATGTAAAGTTTAAAATCCATTGTAGATAAATAAAAGGCACCATACATAGAGTGCATCGTACGCTGTTATTTGAATATTAATATGAAATTTTATTCTCATGACATATTTTGTATGCAAAGCTGCACAGATATCGATGACATAATATAGAAGTGTAAGGGCGGAAACATACCTGTGACACTCGACCCGACACGCGTGGTATGTTGAGTAAAATTAAATTAAGTAAATTACGCAACCAGAATATACAGCACTGTCTTGAACTGCTTAGTTGATCAACCAGCCCAATGCCCAGCAGTGGGATATTGATGGACTGAATAATGAGTATGTTGATGACGAAGGGCTATATGCCCTATCAAAATAAAAATTCTAATAATAACATAAGCTTTGAAACGTCAAGTCTATTTGTAGTGACCCTATCAATGGTTCGGAAGGCAGATTCTCTCGAAAAGAAGCCGGCAAAATAACTCAGCATGCTTTTCAACGCAGCATTGCAATTCTATTAGCGGCAGAAATAAGTACGGTGGTAATACTTCCCCGGACGAGCTCTGATTCTAGGAGCAACCAATACTTGGTAGGAGATCTAGACAGCAGCGTTGCACGTGATCCGTTGATGTGACACCAGTGACCAGGCGAACCTGAGCCGCAAGCAGAAGAAGAAAAAGGAGAAGAAGAAGACAATAAATAAATGTTTTTGTAAACGTATGAAATGGTAGGTCCACAATTAAATTGGGAATCAGATTATTTTGAAACATAAAAGCATTACAATATGAAGGGGCTAAACACGTCAGCCATTATGACATGAACAATGATATCCTATCTAAAGGAAGCGATGATAATATATTGGCGGATATTGTTGAACCGTCCCGACCTTTGCAACCATCTTAAACACTCTAGGTATTAATATGCACCCATTTAACCGATATTGCAAATTGATCACTATCGCTAATGGTATAAGAACGAATTCTCCAAAGTGTTTACTAACGAAAGTAAGTGGCTGACCAAAGGGATTTTGTTATCGTCGTACATCGCCAGCCTCTTTAATCTATCCGATCTACAGTATCTGTTTAATTACTGTATTCACTGCAGAAGCTGCAGGCTTTTTGTATTTGAAACTTAATTATTATTTATTATTTAGTTTACTCACTTCACTCTTATCCTTTTGTGTTATTGGTACCATAAATTTATTATTGGAGGTGCGCGTTTAGGGTTGCGTCACAGTTGTCGCAGTTATCGCGGCACCACCTTTATTGTGTCAATTACCAATATTCTAATTAAATAAATTTCTTATGGCTGGGGTTTGGATTGCTCGCGCTGAGACCAACTGAGTATATGCCGCGATATTAGGAGTTCTGTGTTCCCTATCCCTACTAATCCCTACTAATATTATAAATGTCAATGTAAGTTTGTTTGTTACGCTTTCACGCAAAAACTACTCGTAAAACTTTGTACACATATTCTTGAAAGTGTTAGAAGTAATATAGAATACTTTTTATCCCGATATTAAGCTCGGTTCCTTTGGGAGAGGGGATGAAAGTGTTCGACGATTTTACACCATAACTCCGACAAATTATAACCGATTTAAATAATTATTTTTGTACTATAGGTATATGTGTTTAATTTTGCCCAAACTGTGGTTGGAGATAGAGGACAGAACTCCTCAGCGGACAGCAAACCCCTGATTTAAGGCTTAGCGATACAATTTTTTTTTTTATAATAAATAATGTTGTTGCTAAATTTAATGTCACATCAAAATACAAACGCAGACGAAGTCGCGGGCAACAGATAGTCTGTGTATATTTAAAACAAGAGTGAATAGGCATAATCTAGGCAAGCGGATGTGGCCTATGCCACATCCGCACTTTCCATCAGGTGAAATTGTGGTCAAGTTTTAGTCTATGACAAAAAAAATAATCGAAAAAGCTGATCAATTTTGACAAATAAGTAGGTATAAAACAAGTGATGTTTTAACAATGTTTCCATGAAGGGTCTACAAATGGCTATATTAATAACAATAATTACAGGTTTAAACGTATTTTGCTTTTAAGTATGCTTAATAATCTAGAACTCTTTAGTTTTTCAACAGTATTTTTAAAGATATAGGTGAAGGATAGTATTTAAGATATACATACAAATGTTTATTCTAATGGATCAAATACATCGAGTCCTATTTAAAATACAAATACCTATTTAAATTGCTATTGCATTTATATTTTCTGGTATTTTTTTCGATGTACAAGTGCACTTTTACCTTCATTTTATTTACTTTTTATAATCAGGGTAGAATAGATTGTAAGTTATTGCTTACTGCCGTCTGAAAAATGACAATGGGTACTCTGTATTATGGTTCCATCTTTATATATGTAAAGAACTCTTTTCTCGAGTTCATATATCGAACCTTTTCTGAAAGTTTAAGAAGAAATTATTTTGATTTTAAAGACCTGAAGTAAGGGCTTTAAATGTTGTTTCTTGTATTTTCACAGAAACGCAATATCGTCTTTATTTCAACTACCCATTGAAGGGAGTATTGTAAACATTATTTTATTATTATATTATATATCTTTATATATATATTTCTTGTGTGCGTGTGTATGTCACTGAACTCCTCCTGAACGGCTGGACAGATTTGAATGAATTTTTCGGTATGCGTTTGGGTGGCACCCTGGATGGTTTAGATTCAAAAATCAGCCCGACAGATGGCGTTGGGGTCCGCTAGTATATATATGTATATATTTCTTGTGTGCGTGTGTATGTCACTGAACTCCTCCTTAACGGATGGACCGATTTGAATGAACTTTTTGGTATGCATTTGGGTGGCACCCTGGATGGTTTAGATTCACAAATAAGCCCGACAGATGGCGCTGGGGTCCGCTAGTAACATTTATATTTCAGCATTAAATTTTTTTTATTTCTTAAAATGAGCCTAGAAACAATGAATTAACATTAAAAGTTCCTTATGATACAAAACACTTTAGCTATAACTTTTATAACTTGTACTCACTCCGTGTAGAATAAAAAGCATTCCACCATCAACAATCAAGTGGGATGACCATCAAACGACAAATACTCTCCCCTCCATTATGTTGCTACTCGGACTAATGACGTTAAATTTCTCGGATAATCTGTGAGCCTTTTGTACTTCCAACAAAGGTCCAGGGAACGCCGACAAAGGTCAAACCGTACGAGAGCGAACATTAAAGCGTGTGTGTTTTAATGTGTTATGCACTTGTGATGTAAATAATCTTTTCACAGTTATTTTTCATAACAAGTAAAAATGAAAACTAAAATGATAATATGAAGACGGTATAGAATGTATAGTGCTTTTAATAGTTTGTTTTGTTACACTGAAAATAATTATTTTCATTGATTGATGATTAAAATTTGTGTTCATTACAGATTCTGTGCATTGAAGATATTATAAAAACTTTTTTGAAGGGCACTCTATAAACGAAACTGCAGCCAAAACTGAATTTATTTCATTTTTGTCCGTCTGTCTGTATCTTGCTCGATTGTATCACACCGAACTGGCTAAATAAATTTAAATGAAATTACCTAGGCAATTATTGTACGTTAGCGTCTAAAATTAAAATTTTTCGTTGCGTTTTCAAAACCCTTAGGTACGGTTTAGGCGCGATAAGGACGAGGTAGGACTAGATTTCGTGCCTCGAGATGATTATCTCTACTCGTTACTCGTGTTCTTCTATAGCGATAGACAAGATAATGGGTGGGTAATCATCTCGTGGTGCGCATGCTAGCCTTGCCCTACTGATCTTACTAATTGGCAGATTAATTCGGTAAAACCATTTACACTTAAGTTTGTTTCTCTTCTTTTTCACCTGTACCAGGAGTTTATTCATTTTCATTTCATGTGTACAGTAAAAACGTCATAAGTTTCTTGTTTACACGGTTCTTTGATTTATTATATCTAAGATAAAAATATTAAATTTTATATTAAAAACTAAAAATAACATGAGATGATATTTGCTATGTCTCAATCCAAGTATCCAAATCAAAACAAACACACGGTACCTAATTCAATAAAACAAAAACGGCTCCTGATTGCTTCAAATCACATGAGTGGTACATTATCTTCGATTGTCCAGCGACAATAAATATAAAGGAACGTTTTTGAACGTATTACGAAAACTCAACTTTAAATCAATTGTATAAAGTCGAGATTTATATGTAAGCTTTTGCTTACTGCAGTCTGAAAAATGACAATTGAAAAGTATCCTTGTTGTGCGTAAATATAGTTTAGAATTGTATAGCTCGTTTTGTCGTGGTGTCTTCACCGTTCCGATTCAAGCATAAGACGTAATAAATTTCAATTAATACCGCCGACAGGCGCGTATTGTCTTACAAAGAGATTTGGCTATGATTTTTTTTTCGTTCGTGCGAACTTTTCGTTAATTCGGCTGTTAGAATAATTTATGGAACCATTAATTTCTTTTAATCTTTTAATCTTGAAACTGAGATGGGCCATGTATGATGTAGTGAGAGTAGATATTTTGTTTTTTTGTTAGCCATCTTTGTTATTTGTCTACATTTATCGCTTGATTACAACGATTCGACGACCTACTTGGCACAATGGTGACTGCTATTTTGTGAGTGGAGGTTCAGGGTTCAATCAAAAATTCTAAAATTCTAAAAAATTCAAAATTTATTTATTTCAAGTAGGCCTAATATAAGCACTTTTGAAACGTCAAGTCTGTCTGTGTGTAGTGACTCTACCACCGGTTCGGAAGGCAGATTCTACCGAGAAGAAGCCGGCTAGAAACTCAGCAGTTGCTCTTTTCCAATATCAACAATGTACATTTTACAATTTAAAATTCATTTTTCTATCTTGTGAGAGATGAAAGCAGAGCCGGATGCTTCCAAGCAACTTTGTCATTACGAAATTCATCAATTGTATAATAACCTCGCTGTAATAAATGTGTTTTAACACATTCTTTAAACTCATGCATTGGTAGGTCCAAAATTACCTTAGGAATCATATTATAATATACGGTATCATCCCCAGATATATTCGGTAATTTATAATTTCCGTTTTTTTTTGTTGTGGTCTGGTGGTAGACTGCGTCCTTAGCATAGTTACCATCCTACCTACCGTTCCGCCTAAGTGATTAAGCGTTTAGGTGCGATGCTTTGTACAAATACATTAGTTAGGGAATATGGTGAAGGAAACCTGTATAAATAAATAAAATAAAAATAAATAAATTTATGACTGAGAGTTAATAATAATGTTCTCAAAGACGTATGAAATACACCAACCCGCATTTGTCCAGTGTGGTGGACCTAAACCCTTCTCATTCTAGAAAGAGACCCGTGTCGTAGTGGGTCGGTAATTTTATTTATTTTATTTATCTCTTTATTTGTTATTTGTTGTATTATGAAGTTAGGAAAATAAAGAAAACCAATAGAAATACAAAGACAGAAGTAGAATACAAAAGGCGGCCTTATCGCTTAGCAGCGATCTCTGCCAGGCAACCTTTGGATTAGGGCAAGATGAGCGAGAGCGGACAGGTGGTGTAAAATTATTATAAACCTTAATTCATATAGCTAAATACAAATACATAAACAAAATTGCACAAATAAGAAAATTATAATAAATAAATATAAAATATATAATTACTCAATAATATATAAATAATTAAGAACGTGTAGATAATAATGGGTTGATATGATGAAGGAATATAACATAAATAAGTAAAAGTTCATTACACCAATACAATCTCATTACGATTCAAGAGTATACACCCTAATGTTGTATCAATTGTCGGTGGCGGTCATTCTCTTCCATTTACAAGCAAATAAGCAATTGATTATCAATTCGCCATCTTGTTTATTGACCGACTGGCGACCGTGCATGCACCGAGCGCCTTTTTACTATACGATACAGTTAAGATAACGATACGACTTCAACAGTTACTACAAATTGAGAAATTGCATCGGTTTGGATTTTGTGCCATCACCTATACGTCCATCAACGTGCCTGTAATACACATACTTTGAAACACTTTGACTGCTCTTAGGCAGTGGCTAGTTAACCACCTTACGAGCAAAGACATGCTGCCAAGCGATTTAGCTTTCCGATAGGATGTTGTGTAAAAACAGATTACGGGTATGTACTATGTCCTACTGTCATATGTCTAACAATTTAGCCCGATAAGACATCAATTACCATCAGGTAAGATTGCAGGCGAGGGATACGAGGGGTACGGTAAAATAAAAACGCTTTTTGAATTTAGGCGATCGTAAATTCCATCGTTATGATTTTTGAATGATTTCAGAGGGCATACTACAATTGTTTCCAGAAGTTATTTTTGAAAAGACAGTGTCACATGACACGCATTTAATTGCATTTTTGAATCCCTACCATCGCCTAAAGCAGTATTATAACTGACAGATACTGTGACATAGCTTGACGTCCTTAAAATAAGGATTATGATTTTGAAACAAAACTAAAATAATATTAAAATAATATACGTTAAGGTCATGGTAAGAAGGGAGCAGAAAAAAACAGTGTCATCAACAATGTTATAATAATATTTTGTATTAAATGATTCTTGATCTCTTCCAGTATCTAGTATAACGGTCTGTTATTCGGATTTTCGAATACAAAAGTTTCGATACGATTCGAAGCTTATTAAATATTTTAGACTAAGATCATGCAAGTGATTGAGTGGGAAATCTAATAGATAACTTTTTTCTACTTTCCTTGCAAAGTTCTTAACTTTTCGAAAATTGTAAAAGTATCAAAATTATCGCGCTATGTAAAGACGGGCGCGCTTTCAAAGCCACGAGAAGCAGTGATAATAAAGATATAAAACATTATCAAGTATACATTGAACATATTATGTGACAAACAAACAGCTTAGAATATTGTCCGTGGGTAATGTACTGCTAAATTCAAATATTTGCGGTCACTTTGTGCATGTAAACGTATATATATTCTATTGTTTGCTCGAGTGATTTATTTACTAGTATTATGTAAACTGCACGTGGATGCAAATTATTGTAAGCAGTGGTCAATCTACTGCAATAAAGTTGTCATCTAAATAGTAAAGGTCTTTTGATTTGAAGAGCAAGAACATAGTCGTTAGGTGGTTGTTGTCAAAAGTTGAAAAGCGTTTTAAAGTCAAATTGATGTTATCATTAGGCAGTGATAGCTTAGCAGCTTCGGCTTTCCTTTTTGGGGGAGGCTTTTTGATCCCACGCACCTTTCACTTATCTATATAGTATAGTTTCACAATTCTGACCCAAGACATTGGCTTAAAGATTATTAAAACAATACCTGTGATGATAGACCAATGTCTTAACATGATCTCAGATGCTCGGAGTTGTCAGTACCAACATCTTCATAATCATTATCATTTCAACGTCTTAACATGATCTCAGATGCTCGGGGTTATCAGTATCAATTTCTTCATCATCATTATCATCAACCAATGGACGTCCACTGCTGGACATCTTTTGTAGGGAGTTCTACAATTCACGGTCGTGGCCCGCTGGCGTCCAGCGGCTCCCAGCGACTCGCCTGATGTCATCTGTCTACCTCGTTGGGGGCTACGCTGCGTTTTCTGGTGTGGGGTCGCCATTCTAGCCTTAAGACCCCAATGTCCATCGGTTCTCCGAGGTGATTGCGCTGCCCATTGCCCCTCAGCTTCGCGACTCGCTGAGCTATGTCGGTAACTCTAGTTCTACGGATCTCCTCATTACTTTTGATTACGTAGATATACTTACTCGTAGCTCTCTCCATCGCTGAGTATCTCTGAGCCTTCTAATAAGGCCCATAGAAGCCCTCATCAACTTCTTAAATCCCATAAATAGTCTCCCAAAGTAAGTTTCAAATTTCTAAGTGTATAACTTTCTGGTAAAGTAATAAGTAGATTTGGTTCATAATAGGTATCAGTATAAATAACATTAAGGGTGAAGATACTTACAGTTAAATCTGGCATTTGCTCAGTGGATAGACTAGAGTTCTAGATATTTTATATAATATAACACGTCTACACCAAGTAGATTCGGATATGATAATGACAATCGGCTAATATAATATTCAAATTTCACCTATTTACTGTCATACATGCATCCCGATTAATATTTCTCCACGCCCATCAGAAATCGTTCCCACTTCCTTGTACGTGCGGTGCATTTTATTGACTATCTTACCTCCCTGTCTCACTTATGTGCAGTCGGCTATGTGTGTGTGAGAGGCAACAATGTCTGGTAGCAGTCGATCATCTTTATTCGTGGTGGCTAGTGGTATATTATCGAAGCTTCCGGTTCTGTTAAGTCATTGACTCAAGTAATACTGGATACGTTTGGTTGGATGGTCCTTGATATTACTAAATTATGTAATAGTTTTGCCAAGCACGTTGGATGGTTTCTGATCAATGCTAGCTTTTCTAAGTTTGCTGTTGCTTCAGAAATTCTTTCAGTACAGTCATTAGTATATCGTAGTAAGTTTGTGATGACTTATGGCTTCGAAACGTGGTCGATGACTAAGAGTGTCTTAAGAAGGCTCATAGTCACACAGCTGGCGATGGAGAGAGCTATGTTAGGAATATCTCTTTGTGATCAAATCAGGAATGCAAAGATCCGTAGAAGAACCAGAGTTACGGACTTAGCTTAAGCTGAGGTGGCATTGGGCGAGGCACATAGCTCGTAGAATCGATGGACGTTGAGGTCCTCGCAGCGTTGGTAGATCCCCGACTCTGACAGATGACATCAATGATGTTGAGGACAGATGGCATCAATCGAGTCGCAGGGAGCCGCTGAACCCAAGCGACACAAGTCCGTGGTATTTGGAACTGCCTAAATAAGATATCCAGCAGTTGACGTCAATCGGTTGACATGACGATGATAGAGTCAACTTCCCGTTATCTTTAACAATTTTGTGCCATTGAAGCAAATAATTTTATTCCGTCATTTCAGAATACCCAGTATTTTAAAAATAACCTCGTTCAATTGAAATTGAGTATGTTTCGAGTATTTATAATGACCTTTTCTTTATGAAGAACAAATTTTTATTCCTTTTAGTTTGTGCACTGAACATCTTAATTTCTTCACTTTTAAATATTTCTTTTAGCCATGTTAAATAAGGTTTCAAATTCAATGACGATTTTTTATCATATATACCGTAAGATATGTTAGTCTATTGTAAATTCTAACTTTCTCTCACGTATAAAAGTCATATTACTCGTATCATAGATTGCTTACCGTCTACTTGTAAATTCGGACCACAATCCTGTTAACCGTACGATTAACACGAAAGAATTCTGTTACGACTTGTTGTAAGAATTCAAAACGATCCTTGAGAATGCTAATGGTTGACTTTTGTTTCATACCCACACGATTGACTGACCTTATTTACGGTTCGATTTGGAAATCTTTGATTTCTTTTAGATCTTCCCGCGTCTTTATTTGACATCGTAGATAGTGTAAAAGAAGTCTGGTGTTTCATATCACATTTAAATCAGTACAGGTGGATGAATATTGTCAACCTCGGAGGAAATTTACAAAATACAAATACAATAGAGTGTTAAGGTAGAAGTTGCAATTTGACGGCCTTATAGCGATCTCTTCCAGGCAACCAAAGGCGTAGAAGAAAGTGCTACAGATGCTTGGTAGGTCGTACAACATATATATAATATACACATATGTATATAGTGGGCAAGGCATTGGCTATTCTTTATAGGGATTCGAGTTTCGATCCCCGGCACGAACCTCAAACTTTTCGCAGTAATGTGCGTTTTAAGCAAATTAATAACACTTGCTAAAATGGTGACGGAAAACATAGTGAGGAAATCTGCATTCCTGAGCGTTCTTCTTAATGTTTTCGAAGGCGTATGAAGTTTACCAATCCGCACTTACCATACTGGTACTACAGGTGGACTACAGCCTAAACTCATTTCATTCAGCAGGGCTAGCGCAGGCAGGAGACAAAGATTATACCCCCCTGCCAGTGGCGTGCATAGAGGGTATGCACAGGGTATGCAGATGATATTATTATTTCTATTTATTTATTTATCCCCTCTATGCACGCCACTGCCCCTTGCTAAAGCACGGTAACATGGAATAGGAGAATTTTACCACCGTTTACTATTACACGTGCATTATTTGGATATTATTTCCACTTGTGCGCCAATGCTGAGGTAGGAGATACATTTTTATCCTGTCCCCTTGGAGAAAATGGTCTCCTGTCCATGCTAGCCGTTCTGTAAGTAGATCCCGGATTTCCTTGAATAAAAAACAGTGTTGCTCTCCATCCTATTAACTAACCCTATGTCAAAAATCAAGTCGATAGTTAGGGCGTAAAGTAAGGACCAACAAACGAACAAACTATTGCATTTATAATATTAGTAAGGATTTTCGCTCACAGCTATCACACCAAGCTTCCTGTTAATCGTTAATTATTTAATTTATACTATCATCGTAATCTGACATATTGCTTACAATGAGGTGTTAAACTTAGCACCCTCCATTGTCCCGGGAGATAGATATCATGTCGTTTGTGATGCGGCACGGCACTGCTTGCCCTAGCTGAGATGAATTGAGAATTAGGAGGCGTTCTCAGAACTGTGTTCCGTTTGATAAAAAATGTGTCGATACCCGTAAAGTATTCGTTTACGAAAGACGAGGGTCGCATCACTAATTTATCTCCTTTCTTTTTTTGAAATTTTGGTTCGACTTTAGTATGAGTGTTTTTGTTAAGAATTTTGTTGATTGTTGACAAAATGCTGCCCTCATTAGCTTACGGTTCATTATTATTTAAATTCGTAGCCTAGTTTCAAATAAGACGCTGCTTTTTTATGTTATTATCCGATATGACCTTTTTTAATTCTGGTTATGTAGTATTTAAGTTTATCACTCCACACTTGGCCGGTGGTGGATTACAGCCTAAACACTTCTCATGCTGGAAGAGGATACCCGTGCCCTGTAGAAGGCCGATAATGGATTAGGATTGTAATACCACAGTAAAAGTCAAAGTCAGAAATATCTTTATTCAAGTATAGGTTCATATGTTTAATTTATGATGCGTGGCGATAAATATATTCGTAAACTTAAAATTAAAGCTACGAGGCTTCCAACCCTTAATAAAACATTAAGTTGTGAAGTAGGATTACATAATAGTTATAGATTAAGAAAAAACATGAAATAAAATTCAATGAGTGTACGAAAGTTTAAGTACTAGTAAAGCTTCTTAGTTTTGTGACAGAGCTCATCTGGAGAAGTACCTACTACCTACTACCGCCACGCTTTTGGAGTTTACTCCTTAAGTATCGATTTTCATACAAAAGGCGCCCGGTATGAGAAAAATGTGAGGAGAAAAATCTTCTGATGAATGACCTCGTTACGTGACTATAATGCGCAAACACGCTTTCGTTTAATTAACTTATTTTTTTTAAGGAAACCGTATATTATCTAGGTAAAGAAACAAACACATAAATATATGGGACAGAGTGAGATAGAAAACATTATACATTTTTCTTCCTATTCTTGTTACCGTGGAAACTAAATAATAAACATTACATTTATCCTAATAGTTCGGATACTCTACATCCACCTTAATCTCCCGTAGGCTACTTTTAAGAAGTTACACTTCCGCCGTGTGTGAATAAATTGCACAGGATTTTAAATTTACCCTTTCATATGGTATTAATCTTTATTCAGCTAAATAAACTCTTTTGTGTATGTTTCGACGATCGTACTTAAGGAGTAAACTCCAGTCGTGCGTCGGAGCTGACACACACTTTTTTTTTCTACTACTACTATCGTGTGCCGGTCTCAAGAAGGTTGCCCATGTAATTTCAGTTACAAGCGGCTTAACACTTATGCGTCTGGTCGAACGAACGTGGTGGAAAGACTGCAGCAATATGCCAGACGTGATCCTCGCATGTCCTACGAAGTGTTTTTGTAGGCGATGGCTTTCCGCTAAACATCAGCCATTCAATCATTACTATTAAAAAAAAAAAAATACGCGTGTATTATTTCTATTTTTGTATTGACTTTGATAGTCTATTTTTTTTAAAAGAATAAATAAATAAATATGCAACGACAATACACACATCGCGATCTAGCCCAAAAGTAAGCGTAGTTTGTGTTATGGGTACTTAGATGACTGATGAATATTTGTATGAATAATATATCTACATAAATAAAAAAAAAAAAGTTTATTTCAATACACAGTTACAGTAAATTAAAAGTAGTACAAAATGAGGCGAACATAAGGTAATGTGTGTCATGCAACCCAAATTCGATAATATGAGATGGGCGATATAATCTAGTGACATGAATAAATAAATACTTATAATATACATATAAACAATGAAAAACATTCATGTTCATCACACAAACAATTTCCAGTTGTGGGACAGCCTTGGCCTCAGAAAGCAGAGTCGCTGCCCACTGCGCCAATCGACCGTCAGAATGTCTTCATAGATAGCATTTGCGCCTCCTAGATGCCTTTTACAATAATCTGACAATACGTCAGTTTGTTTACACATTAAATAAGTACCCACTGGCTACTAGTCCCAATCACGTATCAGAGATCCTTCCACAGACTAATAAACTACTCAATAGACAAACAAGAGGGCGGGATAAGTAACTGGAGTCGGTGCAGTTAAAAATAAACAAAGACCCAATCTATCAACCTCAAGTGCCCTCATTCAATCTGGACTCTGGCCTATATAGAGCCCCTATTGTTTGGCCACCTTGCTTCTATGATAACCTGTATCTATCTGTACATTGACGGCCGATTGGCGCAGTTTGCAGCGACCCTGCCTTCTGAGTCCAAGGCCGTGGGTTCGATTCCCACAACTGGAAAATGTTTGTGTGATGAGCATAATTGTTTTTCAGTATCTGGGTGTTTATATGTATATTTTAAGTATTTATGTATATTATTTATAAAAATATTCATTAGTCATCTTAGTACATCTTAGTAGTAGTGGCGATGTGTGCGTTGTCGTAATATATTTATTTATTATTTATTTTATCTATACGACTAATAAAGCTAGTGAGTTTGTTTTTTTGTTGAAGGCGCTGGAATTACCAATCAATCGGATTTGAAAAATCTTTCTTTTATTTGATTTGATATTTGAGGAAGACTATTAGCTATAAAACTAAAAAATTTGGGCTGAAAGTTTGTATATAAGTCCTTCGTTTTTCAATATATCAATCGAAATCTTGTATAGTATGTATGAAAGCTTAACAAATAATACATTTTTCAGGGTTTTTAAAAGGGAAAGTTTTTATGGGAAGAAGTCCAACAACGGGCGAGGGGAGCGATGAGACGCGGTGGACGTAAAAAGTTGCCTCTACCGGGAATCGAACCCGTAACCTCCAGTTACTATATAATACTTTGCAGCTATAATTTTTTGTGTATATGATTTGTTTACTTATACAGTGCTCTATTATCAAAAATAACCAAACTTTCCATTTCCATTTAACTGACAGAATACGCAGTCCCTTAACAAGCTCTAAGAGAGTTTACCGTGAGCTCAAGTCAAATTAACGTAATTTACAACCTCGATGTAAACAAATAAAGCGATTTGCCCTAATGTAAGTACTCTATAAGTGGTAACGTAAAACATATTTTTTCGACCGAATCCCTCAGATGTAGGAGCAATAAAACCGTACTTCTTTGGGGATATCCGTTAGAAGTTTATTTTTGTGTGACCGCGGGAACTTCGGTTTTTATTTATGCATTCTGTATGCACTGAGCTGTGATCGCTCAGCGATAAAAAAGAGTGTCTTTTTCAATTAAATCTCTTGATTTTGTTAGAAAGATATCAAACTATGTTTTAA
Source organism: Pararge aegeria (assembly GCF_905163445.1). NCBI lineage: Eukaryota > Metazoa > Arthropoda > Insecta > Lepidoptera > Nymphalidae > Pararge > Pararge aegeria. Next base: position 3,550,578 of record NC_053201.1, read on the forward strand.
AAAATTCGGTAATAATTTTCCATAAAAATCTAACTTCATTTATTTCGAGTACCTAAGTCTTCTTCGAAACTGCGCGTTTGTTCGACGGCCGTTGGCGCTGTGGGCAGCGACCCTGTTCTCTGAGTCCAAGGTTGTGGGTTCGATTCCCACAACTGGAAAGTGTTTGTGTGATGAACATTCATGTTTTTCAGTGTCTGGATGTTTATTTGTATATTATAAGTATTTGTGCATATTTGTTATAAAATATTCATCATTCATCTTAGCACCCACAACACAAGCTACGCTTACTTTGGGACTAGATGCCGATATTTGTATTGCCGTAGTATATTTATTTATTCATTATATATAGAACTGCTATTGACAAGTTACAAATCCGCGACATGTCATCTCACGGGAATGATAAGTCGCTGGATACGTATTTGTGAGTAGGGTGGTAACTTGCTACCGCCGAAGCCACCCGAAGCCAAACAGACCGACTAGACGAGAGAAAATCAAGAACTTATAAATACTAAAATGGTCCCGAACCTGGGGCCTGCAACTTATACGCATCGCATGAGCGTATCGCTCACCATAGCAACACGGCATTTTTTATAGATGTCTATTCTCTCTTGATTTGAAGGTAAAACTCTTGATTTGAAGGTAAAGGTAGCACGTTACTGTAAAAACAAAGTTACGCAATAAATTAATAATGATTAATGCCCACTTGACTATTAAATTTCGCCTGCTTCTCACAAACAGTTTTTCGATAATCAATACGTTTGCGATCTTATCCTTACTAATATAAATGCGAAAGTGTGTGTTGTTTGTTTGTCCTTGTTTCTCGCCCTAACTAAACAATCTTGATCAAATAAACTTGATTATTGTCATATAGTTTCTTAAAAGACGGAGAGTAACATTGGCTAATCTTTATCCCAGCGAAAAAAAAGGTTCCCAATGGATTTGTAAAAAACCAGAATAAAGCAGGACGATAAACGCGGGCAAACGCTAGTAGTAATATAACGTCGGCAACAGTAACTCCGAAATAATTCTCAAGTGATCAGATAATGCAGTTTTTTCAGATCCACAATGTAAACAAAACAGTGTTTATTTCCCCGCTCGGCTTTTTCGTTCTAAATATACGTATGACGACTCCTTGAAACTGTTCGACCTTCCGCGGAACTCAATTTTTTATAAGAATCGCCTCAACTCTCACGAATCTCAATAAACTCAATTCTTGTTAACGGTATTTGAATCTGAAGAAAATCTACAGTACGAGTAATAAATACTTGAGGGTAGGCTTCTTTTTATAACTCTTACAATGCCTATCCTTAAGTTTTTATAACTCGTACTGGAGATTTTTTTCATTTTATATCGTTTGCGTACCCTGTGCATACCCTCTAAGCACGATACTGCCCTCTTTAGAGGGGGAAGTGCTACCTTTACTACCCATCAGTCGCAGGTAGCCATAAAACCTTTCAACTACGGCAAGGAAGAAGGTCAATACGCCCCCGCAACCGTGGATGAGACCAACGGTTCAAATTCACTGGCAGAGTACAGCTTTGGATCATATAGTGTGGTGTGCTGCTTAGGATCGTATAATATGTGTGTACTTAGTATGGAGGGTAGAGGTAAGGAGAGTCATCTGTGTATATGAAAAAGTGTCGTCAAAATATATTAAATTAGGATGGCGCCACATTTGCATCAGGGTAACTCTTAAAAGAAGCGCCAAATATAAATACCGTACTATTTACTGTTTACGAAATAAAATCACTCTAAACGCACGTTTGGTTATAATAAATCTGTAAGGTTATATTTACCACAATATTTTGTACAACGTAAGTTGTTGAAATTCTCAATAATTAACTACTTTAGTCGATAATGACATTAAATTTTTTAACTCGGCATACTTCACACAACATCATTCATCTACGATAGCTACATTCATACCATACCCTGTGCATCCACCAGCGCCATTGTGGAGGATTTTTGAACTGTTATTTAGCGCAACAACTGGACACTTTTTCAACTTTTCTCCGATATAAGATGACTGTCCTTACCTCTACTCTCCATAGTACTTAGGATCGAGGTAAAAGTAAGAGGTCCTCTTGACCAATAGCGTGGTGGAACAAGAAAATACTTTGATGGTACTTGTTGCAAGCAATCGAAATATACAACGTGTAACCGAATTACGAAATACTGTGGAAGGGTGAATAATTATATTTCATAACGAATCGTCCTGTAAAAATATTAAATGAAAAGAAGCATATTTATTTTTCTACACAAACTTTTCATTCTAAGTGTTTACTAGTGACAACCCTATTGAAGATAAAAGACCGACACACACAATTTTCACGAAGAAATATACCACTAAAGAATACAAATAGCGAAAAGTCGGTTGAAACCTGAGAACAATCAATACACATTGTTCCGAGGTTGAAACACTATTACAATTCTATGGGATAATGAAATATCCTTTTTGTAATCAATTCAATCAATTCCAGATTATTTTTGAACTTGCGCATCTTGCAAGTAAATCCTTGTTCCATAGCTAAAGATTATTGATAACAAAAAAACTCAGCAACTGATAGTTTGAAATCACAAAATACTAAGAGATTTGCGAAGTTCAAGTGGTTCAAAATTGTGCTTACATAGACGACGTCATAATGTGACGTCATAATTTTGTTTCGGCGTTTCAAGTGTACCAATTTCACTTCTTATATATATAAATAAAAATACGTTTTTTATAATACATGAATCATATATCATTAGGTAAATACATTATATTCTTTGTTACCAACATAATGCCTATTCAAATCGAAATAATAAAATTTATTCGTATAACGCTTAGGAGAAAAAGGACAGATACTTAGTTGCCGATAGAACTCCTGGAAAACTATTAACTCTTGCCTTATAGGTACCTAAATTATGAGTGACAGGAAACGTGGACACCGGAAAGACATTCCACACCATAATCGTACGCATTAGAAACCTGGCAGCCCCTTGATGCACATATAAAGAAGGTTAATCACATAAGGGTGCAAACCCTTATAAATGTATCATTTGATGATAAAAAATAATAGTTCAAAAAAACTAAAAAACACGCTTGGTTTAGAAAACCGAACTATAAACCAAATAGTATAGAATTATTAGAAGTAGAGATAAACCAAATTTATAAACAATCCATACCGATAATAAGTGTCTAAGTGTGTATGTTTTTATGTTTATTTGTTTGCCCTTACGTAACGCTCTATCTTAACAACCAATCGATTTGGTTTTTGGCATAGAGTTAGTTGGAAAGACGGAGAGTACATAGGCCACTTTCGGTCCTCGAAAACCAAAGTACCATAGTAATTAGTAGTAGTAATTAGTGGTAGTAATTAGACAACTTATTAACAGAAGAAGAAGAAGAACAGCGGGTAACACTGTGGGGCGCAGGTCATAAACAAATTGGGTAAACTTGGAACGTCGATAAACATTTTAAACTCGTGCCAAAGATATAATTTAAAAAAAAGGAATACTAAAAATGAAAAACAATGGATTTATTTAGTAAAATTCGCAGGTCTAGTTTATTTGTATAGTACATATTTATAATGAATTCGCACAGACTAGAATGAATGCCAATGTTTTAATTAGAAACGTGCCGCCACCGGTCGTATATCTCTTTAGCGGATTTCCTGACCTCGAATTAATTTCGGATGTGTCTAGAAAATTACATGTGATTGAAAAAATATGTCGCATAGACAAATAACATGTTTAGTTGTGGTTATTTTTGCAACAGATTTTTATGTAGCTTCTGTTTTGCGTCCATTTTCTATATTCAATCTATATGTAATCTTTATGTCTAATATATTAACTAGCTAGTGTATAGTCGTTTTTTTTAAAAAAAACTTAAATTTACGCTTAAATGAATAACATTCGGGTTTCTGTCCGACAATCAATTTGAGAGCTAGTGGACCATATTGTTATTATATACTTAGGTACAATTATAGCAGACCCCAGCGCCATCTGTCGGGCTAATTTGTTAATCTAAACCATCCAGGGTGCCACCCAAACGCATATCAAAAAATTCATTCAAATCGGCCCAGCCGTTTAGGAGGAGTTCAGTGACATACACCCGCACACAAGAAATATATATCCAAGATTACTAATCAACGTTGTTAATGTCAAAAAATGACCGTACGATTTCTAACAAACAACAAGTTTGTTAAGTAAAACGTATAATATAGAAAACGGACGTGGATCGATTTGAATTCCTAGAATCGTAATGTAGACAAGAGAAGATATTATGGTATTAGTTTAAGAGTTTGTACCTACTTGAAAGGTATTAAGAAAAGTGATTTGGCAAAAAGTGGGTTACTTAAATTTATTAAAATTTTAAAAGTGAGCTCCAAGTTATGTAAACATATTGTGCAAATGTATAATATTATTAATTGTATTAAATAGTCCAGTGTAGTATATAATTAGTCGAGTGAAAGTATCATTCAAAATTAAATTAATAAAAATTGTAATGAAATAAACCTATCCGAAATATTTTTTTATTGCATATTGTTAAAGATCCACTGGAAGATGCGTGTTATGGATAAAATTAGACAGATCTGAGTTTAAACACATGCTGATTCGCGTAAAGCTGAATCTTAAATGGTGGTCAAATAAGGTGACTCGTTACAATAATAATCTAAGAACATCATGACGCGCCGATTCGTAGATGATGCAGTTAAAAGCGTTTTAGAATTTCTAATATTATAAATGCGAAAGTGTTTTTCATTACGTAACGCTCTAAGCTATCAATGGACTTGATTTTTGGCATAGAGTTAGTTAAAAGGACAATAACAGTAACATAAGAAAAATTTTATCACAGGAAAACAAACGGGCTTTGTAAAAAGCCGTAACAAACGGATGAAAAACACCTAGTAAAAAACAATAATTAATTCAAGCGATTTTCGAGTTTGGATGGCTTCATCGTAGTAACAGCTACAGTATGGCTAGGCCTTTACAAGCTAAAAATAATTCCGCATCATCTAATTGGAGAGAACATTTAGTGCCACGTTCCGCCCGATTTTTGATATCATTAAAATATTTATTTGCACATTTATCTTCTTGACTGAGGAACTTCAATTGGCTAGACGTATCCGCACATACCTTAATTAATTTCTTGAAGCATTTTTACCTTTATTTGTATGACCATAAGAGTTTAATCCGTTCGTAGTTTTTTATGCTGAATTGGTAAGGTAGATTGACGTAATGTTTTAGCAGACTGATCTCTATTTCCGTTTCTTGAATCTCGAGTCTTGACCAATACATAGTATTGACCTTAATCTATTTTATTGAAATGCTACCGTCTCTGGATAATCCTTGAGTGATTAAATAATTTTCAATAATTGCTGGAATACAAAATGAAAGAAATTACTTTTGTAGAAGTATTGGGACCAACCGCGTACCCGACTAATATTGAAGCATCAAAAATCACTCCACTTAGAGTGTTTCTCGAACAAACGGATAGTCACTTAATACCATTTACCATTATTTTATCTCTAATGTTCTAAATGTTTACCATAAAATGGGAAAATAAGAAAAAGTTTGTGAGCTAGCAACATTCTGCGGGTGTAAAGTTTGCGTGCGCGGGGCGTTTTTACTGTTTTTGGACACAATGCACTGCATACAATAATGGGTGAATGAGGTATCTGTATATTTCTTAATTCCAGTGTCAACAACAAAAATAAGGTTAGTAGTATGGAGGGTAGAGGTAAGGAGAGTCATCTGTGTATATGAAAAAGTGTCGTCAAAATGTATTAAATTAGGATGGCGCCACATTTGCATCAGGGTAACTCTTAAAAGAAGCGCCAAATATAAATATTGTTAGAGTAGGCTTGAAAAATAAACAAGGAAGTATGGAGATACAAGGAAGTAAGGTTATATTTACCACAATATTTTGTACAACGTAAGTTGTTGAAATTCTCAATAATTAACTACTTTAGTCGATAATAACATTAAATTTTTTAACTCGGCATACTTCAATTCATCTACGATTGCTACATTCATACCATACCCTGTGAATCCATCAGCGCCATTGTGGAGGATTTTTGAACTGTTATTTAGCGCAACAACTGGACACTTTTTCAACTTTTCTCCCATATAAGATGACTCTCCTTACCTCTACCCTCCATAGTTAGTAGAACCTTTCTTATTGACAGAAAGGACATAGAGACAAGGATAGCATTACCATATTCAATCTGCGATTGGACAATTTACGATCATATTAATTATTTCGGGAGTAAAATTACTACATTTTGTTTAGGAATATTTCTAGTCAGTTGTTGCTTTAAGAAAATTAGCTGTCTGGGATATAGAATCAATAAAACTCTTACAGTTCTCTTTCTTATGTCCCATATTTGTTTCGGAAAATGTAAAAAGTCTTCAGATATTTCTCGCGTAGACAAATCACGTCGGATTTACCGACGCGCAGACAGCATTACGGTCCAAATAAACAGAATTAATCTGTAATTACTGAGACACAAGGTATAATTTAGATCGCATTAACGTTTACTAATGCACCGCCGAGTGATTTAGCCGTGGGTTGGAGATTCGAGAGGGAAATCTCGGGGTAGATTTTTAGTTTAATGAAAGAGTGAAGTTTTTTAAAGAGAGGTTTTATATCTTATATATCTTATGTCGATTTGAGGGCGCTTTTCTCCCCATAGCTTCCATTTGAGGAGATGGTTGCACCAAGAGTTCTCCTTGCGAGCTATATGCCCGGCCCACGTTTCACGGTATAATCAAATATAGGTGAGAACATATTTGGAATATTGATCGGATCCTGGTAAAATACCGGGAACGTACGAGTAGGTAGATCAAAGTCCAGTAGTAGGTAACGTAGTACGTATCAATTTTCGCAGAGCTCTTAGTGTTGTAGGATTCGGCTCACGTAACCGTTTGTAGCGACCGTTATGGCTCGTAGCGCCCAATTGAATAACGATCGAGCTGACCGCTAGTGATGTTCCGATGTCGATATGTGACATTTATGTGCTGGGAAATTTGTTGGAATCGCCGGCGGTCATTTAAAACTGAAAAGGGTGGTATAAAATTCATTCATTCACTGCAATTGGACAAATATTATGTACCCAACACACATTGTGTTAGTTTTGAGATATTTACATTTTGACTGAAATCAACTTTAAAATCTGAAGGTGTGAAAAACACTGCTCTTTAAATAATATCTGCTTTTAAAATATAATTAATCTCTTTCAAAACTAGCGAGATCAGAGTTATTAAGAGGCCTGGCCTGAAACACTGAGTGTTTGTTTGACCTACCAAGAAGATTGGCCTACCCGATAGTAAGTGGAAACAATCACCTAAAACAGAGCTAGACTTTGCAGGATATACAAGGCCCTACAACGTGATGCTCTGTGTTCATCAATCCCAGGCGTAGGTGGTCGGTTTAATGTACCTGTAATTACACCGGCAACCACGTCCCTCATACTGGAGAACACATTTATGCTTTTTGGCGGGAGAAATAAGCATGACTAATAACTTACTCGGACGTGCTTAGAGAAAGAGCTCTAGTACTATTTACTAAAGTGTGGGACCATTCAAGATTTATAAAAATGCGAAATAGCATCACAGAGCGCGTTTGAGCGACAGATGCCCATAACATCGATTAAAATGACTTTTATACCACCGGAGCACCGAATTGTTAACAGATTGTGACCGTTTGAACGAGGTTAATGGAAATATAGCTTTGGGACACAGCCAACCAATGAAAGTCCTATGAGTATCTTCTGTTAAGTGTAGGTTTTAGAGTTTACGATCACGGCTCGAAGAATGCTAAATGGCCATTAACGTATGAAAGCACGAGTTAAGGTCGGCTTACCACTATAACTCTTTAGATGTACCTCTGCGATGTATGGAAGTGATCTTTAGCAGTGCAATGAATCAAATAGGAGCAGTGTAATGAAAGATGTAGTGGATTGCAGTGAGTCGTTGATAGGATATAAAAGTCACATTATAAATGAAGCCTCGTTGGTCTAGTCATTTATTTAGATTCCAGGAACGGGCCAAAAATTTTTAGTTAAAAAAATTGGTTGCCTGTAAAGTCGGTATACGGGCGAAAGTTTTACGTGACAACGACTTTGAGTGGTAAAATAATTTTAATGTGAATATTCATTCGTATAGTAGGAAGAAGGATGAAATAATAGTAACAATTTAAAACATTTATTTATACAAAGAATTATATTTAAAACATTAATTTATACAAAGAATCTCGCACTGAATTTCATATTAACAAAATTTTATTTTTACCTTTACACATACATACGTATTTATATACAAATATACATACAATAACTTGCAATACATTTGCGTACAATGAAACAGCGTTTACTACAAAGGGACGCGTGCCTTTCACTTTTTATGTCTGTCTCTCTCGCTCTTAGGCGGGCGCGTGCCTCTCACTCGCTCTCATTGTGAGCGCATAACGTGAGCGGAGCGTAACGCAGTTTCTTGAAGTGTCACCCGGCAAACCAATTTATAAGACGTTGTCACGTCAAAAAAATTGTGTTTATTTATTTATAGATGTTTTACATTTCTGTTAAATTCAGCTGGAAAAACGGCCCGAAACGTAACTGAAATATTTGAATACATTTCAAAAGTATTTCTACGATCGTTTACAAGAGTTAGAAATAATGCTATAAGTGTTATTTAACGGTGGGACGCATGGAATGTTAATCCAACGAAATCGTATGAAACGTTTATTTAAAAACATAAATATAGAAAAACGATGCTATATTATAAACATAATCCAAATACCACATAATGCAGCGATTTACCGTAATAACCTTACTTCCTACAATATGTGCGGTAATAACGTGGCGAATTTATCGACAATAAATATCAATTACGCGTACATCACTAGTAAATCCCGGACACTTATCTTGACACAATAGTCCGTTTCGATGCGGAGGGAGAATAAATACGAAACTATTATAAACGGTGAAATTTATATACGCTATTATGATCTCTATTATAGTGATTTTAAGGAATAATATGGTTGGATATGTTTAAAGCTGTTTGACATTGATCCTTGAAGTCCATTTGAACGTGTGTACGTTTAACAAAATAAGGAAGTTTTTTTTTACGTTGGATTTTATGGTTTTTGAATAGGTTATAAATAGGTGCTGATTTCAATTTGATATGGGATGTTTGTTCGGTTAATGTGAAATATTGCTTTATGTGGGTAGATTTTTACTAGGAGGGGTAGTAAACTAAGCACCGTGGCTATAATGCCAAGCTTGAATAACTATTTCCGATAAGTATTATGATGATTAATAATATATATAAATAAATAAATATACTAAGACAATACACACATCGCCATCTAGCCCCAAAGTAAGCGTAGCTTGTGTTATGGGTACTAAGATAGTTGTTGAACATTTTTATGAATATAATACATAAATACTTATAATATACATATAAACACCCAGACACTGAAAAACATTCATGCTCATCACACAAACATTTTCCAGTTGTGGGAATCGAACCCACGGCCTTGGACTCGGAATGCAGGGTCGCTGCAAACTGCGCCAATCGGCCGTATAAATTAATAAATATTTTATGTCATCTATGTATCTATCATAAACTTGCTATCTAACTTTTGTGTACTGACTTACTGGTAGGGTTGTGATTGCAACTTAAATAATTAAAAAAAAAAATTGTTTTTAAAATCATTAATCATTAATATACCTTGGCACATAAACTCTGTGTGGTTTGAGATGAGGTGAGTGACCTAGTTGTCGTAAATTGTTTTACTCTTAAGTTGACCAATAAAAATAAAAAATAAAAATTTGCTTATAATAGTTATCGTTGTAATTACGATTTCCCGGTTCCTTATATAAATTCCTTTCTTTTAGGTAGCCTGGAAGAGGATCAATTTTAGTGATAAGGTCGCCTTTTGCCTGTAATATTTATCATACACATAAATATTACAGGCAAAAGGCGACCTTATCACCGACTTAGTTTGTCTAGTACGACGCAATAAAGACGTTAAAATTATAGGAATACATAAATTTGCGACAGTAAGACAAATCTGTACGATGTAGTTTTTTTTATTTTTTTTTTGTTTAGCGGTTATAATTTGACGGCGGTTTTGACGGCCCATTGGCGCAGTTTGCAGCGATCCCGCTTTCTGAGCCCCAGGCCGTGGGTTCGATTCCCACTACTGGAAAATGTCTGTGTGATGAGCATGTATATTTTTCAGTGTCTGGGTGGTTATTCATAAAAATATTCATCAGTTGTCTTAGTACCCATAACACAAGCTACGCTTACTTTGGGGCTAGATGGCGATGTGTGTATTGTCATTGTATATTTATTTATTATTTATTAATTCTCATATTGAGTTAGTCTTGAAGTGGAGTGTACAACATTATAAAACAATTATTGTTAAATATGTCCATATATTAAGATAGTTCTATGCACGTTGGCTTCCTAATAAATAAATCATAATTATCACCCTTTTACCGACCTACTAGGTCTCCTCTCAGAGTGAAAAAAGGTATAAACAGTAAACTATCACGCTGGCCAATACAAATTGGTAGATTTCGAATTCTTTTTGAAGCATTGTGTAGAACTCTTAGGCATGTAGTTTTTATGAGGATGTATTCCCTTTATTCTTTTTTTTATATAATTCGCACTCAGTTATACTCTCGTCGTGACATGTTCATGCTATTTTTTTTCATTTTAACTTCTTGCGTGAGCGGCGCTGTCTTCAGTAGCCCCGAGTGCCCCGTCAAATGATCGAAAATATACTTTAACCGTAACAACAAGTCTAATCAACGTAAAGTTAGAGTTGCGTGCTGGGCATCGAAATCGGTACCCCGAAAGAAAAGCAGAAGTCCTAACCACTAGGCTATCACCTCATTTACTTACAACGTATAGTTTCAAACTGCCTCCTTAGTTTAGTAGTTTACAAGTTCGACTACAGATCATGAGATCAATTCTAGGTTGGGACGTTAATTAATATTCTACCAGTCCCGAAATGGAAAATTGCCCGGTTACTCGGATAGCACGTTAAGCTGTCTGTCTTTTTCATTATCACTAAAAAATGATAATAATGGTTTAAGTCCGCCGACCCTCTCTCCCTCTCTCCTACGAGAGAGAGGAGGCCTTGTGCTTTTTTTGGTCATCTTCCTTTTAACAGTCTATCACACTTATTTTAACACTTATTTTTAATTGGATGACGAATGTAGTCTTTTTAGCGGAATAACAGAAGTTTAACCCGGGCTTAGTCGTGTGCAATAACTAGTGTTACTACATTATACAGCTAAGTTAAAGTCTAGTCTGGGATATTATACGGATTTAATTTTATGTACGCCCGTGCGATCGGTCAAATCTTGTACGCAATATGCTATTTCTGTAGATTGTGTACGCGGTGCTGCGTTTAAATCGCCAACTGGACTAACCGCGGGTACTTGAAAACTAAACACACACATTATCATAGTGAATAAACTAACTAAATTCTATAAGCAATGGACAATTTGCAACACCCATTTTAATTGTATATGTATAATGTATATGTATGACCAATAAGTACTTTTCTCAGATGTTTGAAGCTTGTGCTTGGAGTGGATAAGATACTATACTACGTTTGGTGTGTACGTGTACAGCAGTATATTATGTATACATATTGCTGTAAGTACTATACGCAAAGGTTGCCTGTGAAAAATTACTTGCAGCAATGAAACCGCCTTTGAATGCCTACTCCTTCAATGTAAACAATTCGTCTCACTTCTTTATGGTTTGCGTATATCTTCTTATTGCTATGAGTTATGAATTCGGTATAAAATCTCGGTTCAAAACAAAAAGGAGTGTGTACCAGTGGCGTACATACAGGGAATTCACGGGGTATGCATATTATACAAAATGAAGAAAATGTCCAGTACCAGTTATACAAACTTTAGGGTAGGCTTTTTATACCTACGGGAGTTTTTTTTAAATTTTATATAATCTGCCAGCTGTTTGCATAACCTGTGCATACCTCGCATAGGGCACACCACTGGTGTGTAGTATACAATTTACTACCCAGATAAAATAAAATCAAGCAACTCGCCCAATGTAAACGCGCACCGGTCAGCGGCTGCTGTTTTCCATCTATCGATGGTTTCTGCAAAATCGTATCCCAAATAATGGTCGCTGCGAAATATGAGCTGGTAATAGCTGGAAACACGGCATGCCGGTTTTTAAACAAAAAAAACTACATATGGGAATTATCGCAGAGCATAAAGAAACGTGTACACGACAGATATTTAAATTCAAATTCAGATTCAAAAATATTTTATTCATGTAGACCTTATTACAGGCACTTAAAACTGAAGCTAGGAGGGTTCCAAATGCGCCCTGGTCTAAGAGCCCACAGGCCACAACAAACTTAGCGAGGTTTTTTTTTTGTTATCACCATCTCACAGTCTTGTTAATGTTGAGCTATGAAGTAAGAGCAATTCATACCCAAGCTTTTTTATCATACATGTAATCCTTAATATTATAATAGGATTTTTTATCATTATTAAAGCATCAAAAACCACGTTATCCATTATATTCCCTTAGTCGCCCCGTACGGGAATCGGAGGGTCGATGAGAACTGTATTGTGATCTGCCGTCACCAAACGGCTTCATCTACCGCATTATTTAATTTATGAATTTAAATATGTTTTGATAAACTACCTCAGTTCTATGACATCCTTTTCCTATATAAGGAATTTAGTGCTAAAAGTGAATATATATATTGATTTTTTAAATGATACTCTAGGAATTTAAAACAAAAAATATTAAAACGTTTGGCACTTCGCTAGAAGGTGAGTCGTAATTTTTTGTTTACTACTACTATTTTATCTCAGTCCCTGAAATATTAATATTGGAATATTAGTTACTATTTCTGTTTATTATCTGTTACTTGTGCTGTATTTTAGGTAGTTTAATTCTTGTATTAAAATAAGTTATCGTACTACTAACCACTACCTGTAAATGAAATTATGTATGTCATTTCGTTGGTAGTCGTAATAAAAAAAAAAATAACTTTCTTACCTATATAAAGTTACAATTTAAAAGAATGATTCGGCACTATAAATACACGGACAAGTTGCTTCTCGTTTAAATTGAGGAAATAAATAAAATTCGTTCCAGTGGTATCACTATTAATTTCCCGGGAAATGTATTCACAAAATGTAAGATTTATTAGTGTAATTGTTGCCTTCCTTTTTAAGGTTGATTTGTGGATATTGGTGGAGACATTTTCACAGTTTAATGTGGCCTTTCGTGGTTTAATCATCTTAACTGGGGTGCATCTTTGTGTGGTTTGGCGTTTCGGCCGTGGCTAGTTAACGTTGCGAGGCAGGCGACCAAAAATATGCCATGTCTATGAACCTGAGGAGTAGATGTTAAGGCTCATGTGACTTTAATTACGCTGACTACCGTGCCCGGCAAAAATAAGTATGGCGGTAGTGCCTACAGACTGTTGACCCTTTGACTGTATCTCGTTGAAACGGTCATAAACTAGCGGCGACAGCATATCGTCTTCAAAATTCAAAAATTCAAATTCAAAATTCAAAAATTCAAAATTAAATATTTTATTCAAAATTCAAAAAATTAAAAATTCAGTACAGGTACAGTAGTCATTTATAGGGTTCAGTATTTTTTTATAACTTGAGTCCCGGTAATTTTGGTCGTACCCAATGTAAACGTTTAAAAAATTACAGTTAAAATATTTAACCATCTGCCAGATTTTTTTTAGAAACACTGAAAATGAAAATGAATACAATATAATATTTTAGAAAATACCACATTGAGCGATGCTTTTATTAAGTAAATGTTTTTTTTCATATTGAGCATCCCAAATAAAATAGATTTCCTTACAATGTCCTACTATGAGTTTTAGTAAATTCGTGGAGAAATTTAATTTTAAAAATGGCTGCGCCCGAATTGGTTGTAGTACCTACATAATTATTTTATTGAATCATGTATTACAAATGTAGCATTATGTATGGTGCTGAATAAATTGAATTCAATTAATTTAAATAAAAAAAAAACACATTTATTACTGCGAAGTAAGGTTACTGTACAATTAATGAATTTCTTAATGGCAAGGTTGCTTGGTAGCACGCAACTGCGTTTTCATCTCTACAGACAGAATAATTATTGTAATAATAACGATTTTGAAAAGAATTACTGCCGAGTTTCTTACCAGCTTCTTCTCGGTAGAATCTGCCAGAGTAGAGGAATTAGAGTCTCTATAAACAGACAGATTTGACGTTTCAAAAGAACTTATATTGCCTGCTTGATAATAAATATTAATTATTTTTTTAATTTACGGACGAGTTCTGTCACAGAAAGCTATACTACTGAAATATAGATCATAGAAGATAACACTTTGTAAGGATATAAAATAACAACCAAACAAAAAACCAGTGTGTGTTCTGCATTAACGGTGTTAATAAAATAAACAATTATACAACCGTCGCCGACACCAGATGGCGCGTGCGGCGTTTTTTATGAATATTAGTAAACAGTGTTTGAAGATAACGCATACAGAGTGATTTCTTTGTTTTAGCTGCCTGGGCCCTACTTTCATCGCTTAACGCAGTATTATTATGATTTGGTGATATAAAATATAAAACCAGGTTAGCAAAAAAAAAAAAAACGATAATAGTAGAGGAATAAAAAAACGAACAGAACAGAAACTTGGCTACGTAAAACGTGTGCCTAAGAATTTCCCTTTGGGTCTAGCGGTTGAGATGAGGAAATTGTCATTGTCCCGTGCGTGTTTACCCCGTGCTTCGGAAAGCACGATAAGTCACTATCGTTACACTTATAAGCGAATGGTTTGCGGCCACTCTAGTAACGTGCAATCGGTTTTAAAAGCCAGTCGGAAATGCAAAACAAAGTAAGTAAAATTATTTGCCCAAGATTATTTACACTTGCCTAAGTTAACAAAGCTCATCACAGCAAGGAACCGCCAACCGCCATTGTACAATGATGTAGCGAATTCGATTCTCGATTTCTACAACATCCTGTGGAAACGCACGTGTTCGGTAAACTTCCTGCCTCTGAACACCGCATTATAATAACCTTGACTGCGCCGTAATGCCATGGCTTTAAAGTGCTAATTTGCACGACGAAGAGCCTCATATAAAGTTGTGTTAGCACCTGTGCGCCTTAAAGCTAGCACAATAAAAGTCAAATTAGTATAGACTTACTGTATCGTAAGCTCCGGTATGAAGCTTCTGGCAAAATATAAATTACAAACGAAATTCTACCTAAATCATATCACGGTAGGAATGATAATCGTAATGGTTATGTAGCGTTTGGAAAATAAAATCGGAAACACCTAAAAAACAAAAGAAATCCCGAAAATAGTGACATTCGAAACTTAAAAACTGGTAGTCATTAAATTTCCTCAGATTAAATATCACTGATTTGAAATTTATTTTTTATAATCGTGGAGTTTTTTTTACAAATTACAGATAAGAGATCCTATACTTATTTAGAACATCATAAAAATATGTTTTAGCATTATACCGACTTTACCTAAAGTATATGTTTTCTTATATTATAATGAATCTTACAAATATTATTCATACTTTACACTAAAAATAAATAAAAGCATAGCTGTTTACATAATATGAAAAAAAACTTGCTATAAAACCGCAAAAGAGAAGATTTATCTTATTTTATGTTTGTAACTACTTGATAAATTTCTGAGTTTCAAAATCTAGTGGTTGTAGGCTTGTGTCCACATTTGCGGTTGGAGCCAGTTTAAAAATAGAAAGAAATATATTTTTTAATCTACACAAACTTGTTATATTTTATCTGCGCGCGCCTCGCACAGATAAATAACAAATAAAACATGCACATGCATTATCACAGTACATGCAGGTTTTCGTTGTTTAACCCACGCCGACATAAATAACGCACATTCATCCAAGTGAGACATGCGGCATTGATTTATTTTTATTTGATTCCTAAAGGGTTACTTCGGATAGAGTGCTAAGATATAGTTCTTTTGTGAACAAGTCTCAAGTGGTTTTCGAAACATAATGCTACTTATACTTGAAACTGCTTGAAGTATCATCTAGCTACTCTAAAATATTTTTAGAAATCTTTTTTTTATCTGTGCAACGAAATGATAACTAAACGAATATAAACAGAAATGCCGCAGATTAAAATTTATGAAGGTGTGAAATAGGATATTCTTGTGGTTTAAATATACCCACATACTGAATAACATGGCTGATTTTTTGTTGTTTTTAAAAAATTTATATATATTTATGGACGATTCGAAATTACTGTAGGTATTATATGCCGATATTAAAAATACATAAAAAAACCAACTGGTTTTTATTTATGTGGGCATTTTGTGTCGCAACAAGCATACCATTTTGTAGGCATCATTTTTTAAAGGTTTCATTATTTTTTTGGAGTAAGAACGCTAAAAATTGTTAGATCCCGCAATGGGCGTTATTATTTCTTTTTACGAGAAACCCATTGCTATCCAGCTAGGAAATTATTAGACTATTGAATATAAAAATTCTTCAATAAACTTTATCGTAACTCTTTACCTCTGTCATCCTTTTTCTCTGCTAGGAAGTGTTTTTTTAAATTTATCTGTATTGGGTATAAAATAGACGTACACCTACAAATTATTACATCTCGAAAAGATAATTTTATATCAACAGAGATTAAAAATAGAATGTGACTCCCTTGTATCAATTATTTACACGTCACTAAAACCACAGATTATAAAAACAGTCGAAAATAAATCAACTAAAAACAGATCGTTGAAAGTTCTATTTCCGAACGAGGGTAAGAGAACAATAAAAAAGTAATCTAACCCTCGAGTTATTTCCACTTTTAAATTTTTCAGGTTAACTCTTCAACGCTGTACTGTGATATATGAGACGAAGGCACGTGCTATAAACTGCCTATTGGAATGGTAGCATTTTTAACCGTTCAAAAACGATTTTCTTTGTATTTTATAGTTTTATACTATTTAAAGCAGCTGCTTTGCCTGCCAGCCTGTTTAAAATACCAACCGAAAAATTGTTGAAATTAGCATGATTGGTTCGTTGAATATCAATATAGAAGCAATAAAAAGTGACAAAATAACTTTTAGTTTCTTTATCGAATACCAACTAGCTTTACCCGCGGTTTTATATCTAAATATACAATATACTTACTTTCCTATTTTTGTTTGGTATAAATAATAACCGATGTTAAAATAATGCTAACTCTATGCTCTGTTTTTGCGTATAGAGCAATGAAATAAATTTTATAATAGTGCTATTAACATCATTATAAATGTAAAACTGGGATTGTTTATTTGTCCATATTATCTGTCGTTATTATCTATATATCTAAAAGAAAGTTGTGTAATGTACACCATTTATAACTTATGAACGGCTGGACCAATTTTTATGATATTTGATTTTTTAGATTTCTCTTAGACCCGAATCGGATAATAAGTATTGGAATATAACATTCATCAAAAAAAAATATCCGTGGTACGAAGTTCGCCGGGACAGCTAGTTTGCAATAAAGATCAATTATGAGACGAAAAGTAACTTAAGCTACTTTTAGGAATAGGTTAGTAACAAAGTTTTTAAAGCTTAAAAAAATGTTACAAGAACATCCAAAGCAGATAATGGATAAGTAAAAATAACCGGCAACCAACCCCTTATACACGGCCGGGCGCCGATTGAAAACCGAGAATTTTATATCCTTGTTTATTTTAATGTTTAATTTTATACGGTGCCAATGAACCCAAAGTAATGCGCTCGGATAAAATTATGTGTAAAGTAATACGAGAGTTACACCAAAGGAAAAATGCATTACAAATTTCTGCCAACAAATATACAGAGCAGGCCTTTTTTAACTTTTTTCAGTTAGTCATCATAATGTCGTCACTGGCCTCATCTTTTATAGGAGGTAGATTTTAAGGGCCTAACAATTACAAATAATTGCGCCACGTCGGCAGATGAGAATACAGTTGTCACCATTGAGGCGTGGCTCTTTCCGCGGGTGTCATACGAGGCTACTATGGAAATATAACAGAGAACGTGCAGCAGCGTACTCCGTGCTACTACTACTGGTACTGGTGATTACCCCTCCAGTCCTTTAGTCCAGCTGTTGACTGTTATATTGACGGCCGACTGGCGCAGTGGGCAGCGACCCTGCTTTCTGAGTCCTTGGCCGTGGGTTCGATTCCCACAACTGGAAAATATTTGTGTGATGAACATGATTGTTTGACAGTGTCTGGGTGTTTATCTGTATATTATGACTATTTATGTGTATTATATTCATTAAAATAGTCAACAGCTATCTCAGTAGGTACCCATAACACAAGCTGCGCTTACTTTGGGGCTAGATGGCGATGTGTGTATTGTCGTAGTATATTTATTTACTTTTAGAACAATCTGGATAACTCTCAGGCATGCAGGTTTTTAGTAAGAAATTTAGCTTTCTTAGATTACGTATAACAAAATATATTCTATGCTTACTTGAGGTACGTATATAGTTAGCATTCTTTTAGGAATTAAATTTTCTTTTTAACTTGCAGCCTAAAGTAAACTTTTGAATCCGTCCCATGAGACAAAACATTCTAAAATCTATTTTAAGAATTGTGAATCAAAGTTTAAATCAGATTGTGGTATATCAAGACGTTAATGGTCAAAGCTACTAAAAATAAATTCGCTTCCATAACAGCTATTTAGGAGATAATACCATATGACGTGGATATAAAAAATCGAAGATACGTAGCTCATATTTAATAATGTGTTTGTTGTGTATGTAAGGTTTTGTCATCCCTGTCCTACTCAGAACATTAATATATCATTGCTGCGCTCAAACCTGCTGGCTCTTTTCCGGAGAGAGAGTCGAAAGCTGTGACTCTCTCGCTTTTCCAACGGAGGCTAGATGGTTTTAACTTTAACCCTGTTGTTGTTAAATATTGTTTGATAAGAAAAATAACTAGTATTAGCACGGCGTTGAGGGAATTAACTCTGTTCAAAGCCCAGGGACTCTTATATGCTGGAGAAGTTGACGATGATGATATCGGTATATGAAAACCCTTTGGAACATACTTCAAAAAAATCTAAATAAGTAGCCCTTATTCAGTGTCGTGCACCAGATTTTAGACCAGGGTAGGCATAATTCCAAAACTTAGCAGAAAAAGGATATTTTATTATTTTTTTAGGGTAGGCAGTGCTTCTGTGCATGTATGATGTGCGCGTCTAAGCACTTTTGAAACGTCAAGTAGTGGTGGCGATTCTACCACCAGTTCGGAAGGCAAATTCAACCGAGAATAGGCAGGCAAGAAACTTAGCAGTTGTTCTTTTTCAACATCATCGTTTTACAATAATTATTATATCGAGGGATGAAAGCGGAGCGGTGATCTTGCATTTATTACTACTTACTTCTTAGTTACATCTTTGATTCTGTATATCAATGGTTTGTATACAAGAGAGGGTGCTCTGAAGGTGTGGACTGGTAAATCTTCGTTGGTAAATAACTTATAATATAAGGCGGGCAGTAAAGGGAATGCATTTCGACGTTTATGTGTTTTCATGCACCCTGTATTTCAGTTGTTGCTAGGGTTGACACTTCTACCACTTACTTTGTACAGTAATAAATATAGAATCAGAACCTGCATAATATACGTCATATTATCCATAAAGTGGTTGAGGTAAACTTTCCAGTGTACTTTAAATAATTATTATTGGTAATGTATAAGTCTACTTTTTGGAGACTAATAAGAGTGGAGTATCTAAAGTTACTGTCTATATTGTAGATCAAAACAACTGATCCTCAAAATTTAACCTTAAAGAAAGGAATTTTGAGGAATAATTAAACAATGGTCTAAAAATATTACGAGTGACGATGTACTTTTAAGCTATACAATCCATAGCCTTATCATTTTATTTAAATATATATATTATTTTAAATACATGCATAAATTTCGGAACCGACGGGATTTAAACCTGCGACGCTCTCTCAATCGGGGCCTGACCGCTTTACTACAAAGTTACAGTTCATATCAAGCTGTCGCAAAATAATAAATGCCCCTCTCTATCAGCCTTATAGAGACATAAAAAAAATATAAAAATTTGATATTTCATCCATCTGTCCTAAAGTTTATTACTATCAAGATTTATGAAAATATGTAGGTGTGACAACCCTAACGCTTTGCAATGTGCATTACGTATTAAATTTTATAGGCGATTTGTAAGTAGGTGTATTTTTGGAAGTGCAACAGATGTTTTGGGCTAACCCATTCATCTTCGCAAATAGGGCCACTGTTAAATATTTGCCTGTTCTGTCGGAAATATTCCAAAATTTTATTGGTTGAGGAAAATTTTCAGTAGTTTACGACGTAGCAATTGCCTTGCCTTTAGATATAGCTGGTAACCCTTCGAATTGTGACGAGGTTTTAGGGCGGTCATGATATGCCTAGCGGGCTTACATGGCAGCTTCACCAGTAATATTTGCACCGGAGAGAGATCTTCATAAGTTATGTACATTGCGGTTTTGGTTACTATTATAACAAAGTAGAGTTTGCACCGCGCTGCTTTGAATAAAGTGCAAAACTCCATGGTCACTGTCGAATTATGAATTAGTAGAGCCCGCTGCTTGTACTGTAGGTTCGGCACTTGCTGTATGGAGGCTCTAGTACAGCAAAACCTATTTATTTTCGATGCAGCAGTGAAGCAGACCTGAAGGGCCTGTCCATAAATGCCGGCACACAAAGAAGCTCGCCCGTCCTTGACATCTATAGAAGATCACATGACACTAGACTTGGGATTTTAATACATATTGCTATATGAACGCATTAGATTGCAGTGTGCAACGATGCAATTTGTTTTTTTATGCTATCATCGATGCATTCTAGGAGCCATCGAATTTATCTAAAAATATGAATAGCATATCTTTACTTTAGTGATTTAAACACCTGCAACTTACAATACTACATTTTTTTTTTTTAACCAGCTATAAAGTAGTTTATCCCAAAACTGTAATGCAACTAATTCAGAGAAACGTACTTGAAATTTTCGAATTTGATAACATTGACATTTCTTTCTGTCGAGAAAATTTTACGGAATCGTATAAAACGGACAACCATTTAGTAATTATAAATTCACTGTCAAAAAACTACATAAATTATTTCTTTTCTAATAGTTTAAGTTCTTTTAACTAGACTAGAGAGTTCTTTCTAGAGACTTCTTTTATGGACAAATTGATTTATTTCTGATTCCATTGTTCCAGAAGCTAATGGATCCCAACAAGAGCAGTTGAACCGCTGAAACATGAAGCCGGCGGCCATTGCGTTTTGGCGCGAAATGCCAATCGCTGTCACACTCACGCTCGCATTGGCGTGCTGCGTTTCAGCCAGAGACATTGTTTTGGGTGAGTAAATAAACAAATGTTTAATTATTTCAGACTAATATAAACTGGAGAATTATTCTTGGCAACCGATTGGCATTCCACGCTTTAATGAGTAGAAGGTTAGGTTAGGTGTGGTATTATCTAAACCGCTGTACTCGCCAAGGATGCAAGAATAAAACATCGAGCTCGTCGTCGAAACATTGATTTAAATGTACAAAAAGACCGAGATTTTATGTACACCGATTTCTCAAAAAATTGTTCCGATTTTCGTGATACCTTCTTGGTTTCGTTGCAGAAGCTACTGAATAGTTCTTAATGGAATTTTGTTGACATTGGTTGTTTTAACTAGCTGCAAAATTAGGCCTAGGTCTAACTTCAACGGTAAGGAATTTTAAGGTAATTTCCTTAATAATTTGTTAGGAAATCACCTTCTGGCTTCAAAACAAGCTCTTAATTTGACCTAAGTTTGAAGGTTGGCATAACCTATAAAACTATGAAACAGGATTCCCGTGGTAAACAGATGAAGATGATGCATATCTTAAAATCACAATTGATCTGATTTATGCACTACAAAAAAAGCTGCAAAAGGTGTCGTTATGTAGCTTCTAAATAACTGATGACTATATACCACACCCCATGAATACAAAAAGCATAAATAATTGTTTTAAAAATACAGTCATGTCATATATGATTTTTTAATAGATATGATGAATATGGCATGAGGCATGATTTGCATTGAATAATAATAATCGGGCAGGTCTTTCCATTGCCAAAAAAAAAAATGCATTGCCGCTGTGTTACGAAAAAATAACTGTTTTTAGCTAAATTTATATTAATTAGAATTTTTGCTAACAGCGAAAGTGCATTCATATATCTTATTCAGTTTGAGGTAAGATATAAAGATATAAAGTATCAGACTGGATGAAAATGAAATCTGAATTAGTGGCTAAGGAAAATTTACCGGCAGATAAATTTAGTCACCAAAAATGAACGTGCAAAAAAAAGGTTAATCACAGAACCCAATGTAATATTCGGACAACATAGAGCTATTCTAAACACCTGAAAACCAAATTTGGAATGAGCTAAAATAATGATAACTTAAAAAGTGGAAAACTCCATGGTGACTGAAGTTCATGGAGTTTTGCACTTCTACAAGTGCTCCGAAATGTGAATGCTTAAAATGTTTTGTAATAGTTATCAAAAAGTTAAGCTTCGGATCTCGTAGGGCTGTTTTGCTTGATCGGAGTAGAAATGAGAAATCAGCTGCACTAGGAATGGAGCTGTGGTGTAAATGATAACTACGCATCAGAAGAGGCCTATGAAGAGGACAAACAAGTCAAAGGACAAAAACCAATGACACACGACCAGGTTAAATCTGACGAACATGCATTGATGAAAATAAAAAAAAATGCTGCAATAGATTATAATCATCATATTGAACGCATCCTATATTTATATTACAGAAGATTTTGTTAATGATTTGTATGCCAAAGTATAATGCAATTATTAAAATTCACGACGGCACATCGAAGATTTTTGTTAATATGTCATCGTAGGATGTCTAAAGAATATGTAATATATTATTTGGCATTCACAATTTTATTAGGGTATTAAAAATTCATTGCGTGCACGTTATAGCCCATTGTTGGATTTGAATTTCGAAGTTACGGGGTCTTGATTTTTAGCAAAGTATTATTTATTATATCCGGAGGAGAAAAAAAACAGTTTTGTATTACATCCGGTAACTTTAGACCGTCGATTACAATTGTTTTCATTTGGACATTAAAATTATCAATAAAAGATTTAGGCACAACCGACAGATTTAACGACACGTTGTGCGTTTTGATATAATCAAATTGCAGTAAATTTCTATGATCATCAACATGGCATAGTTTTAACTTGTTTTTTTTTGTTATTTGCTAATGAAAGTATCAAGCTAAGATTGCAGGTATCTTCTTTACATAACATAAAACAAAGTCACATCCGCTCTTAGTACGCTTGTATCTATTAAACTTTGCAGCGGATTTTAATGCAGTTTTCAGATTAGATAGAGTAATTAAAGAGGAAGGTTTATATGTAGTAAAAAAATGCATGCTGTAGTAGAGAAAAGTAAAGAAATTTATAGATTTGTTATGTGATGTCCCAAAGGCGGTAATATAGTCAGGACTTAAACTTCACTTTTGGAAAGTGAGGAAACCTGTATACCTGAGAGTTTATCATAAAGTTCTCAAAAGTGTGTGAACTCCACCAATCCGCACTGGGCCAGACTGTTGGGCTACGGCCTTAACCCCATTTCATTGACAGCCGATTGGCGCAGTGGGCAGCGACCCTGCTTTCTGAGTCCAAGGCCGTGGGTTCGATTCCCACAACTGGGAAATGTTTGTGTGATGAACATGAATGTTTTTCAGTGCCTGGGTGTTTATCAGTATATTACAAGTATTTACGTGTATTATATTCATAAAGATATCCATCAGCCATCTTAGTACCCATAACACAAGCTATGCTTACTTTGGGGCTAGATGGCGTTGTGTGTATTGTAGTATTATATATATTTATTTATTTATTTATTGTGGGAGGAGACTCGTGACCTGTAGTGGGCCGGTAATGGGTGGATATGGTGATGACGATGAAAGTGAAGTCGTAACAAACATATTTTTGTGCGCTTACATTGCAAAGATTGGCTTAACCTTACGGGATAGATATAATAAATATACTACAGAATAGTATGAGGTATTAATCAATCCAAATTTTCTCACATCTACCTTTCAACCATGCGGATCCGGGGCGGGTCGCTAGTTATAAATATTATTACAATATAACACTCTCCCGGACAAATTGAAGGGCACAATCAAAGCGGAACCCGTTATTATTTCACGGGCCCAAATCAATTGCTTCCCAAATGCGTCAACCCTCTCATTTGGTACTCATTAAGTCGCCGGATGCATAGACAATTATCGTAATGACCAGTCAACCAAGCGCTTTGCTTTCTTTGTGAGCACGTTGATTATTCCTGAATAGCGTGCAGAGGGTGGGGGTCTTCTGTGATTGGTTAAATGGCTAGGATGTTTTATTCAACAATTCATTTAATGTAGACCAATCGGCTCCGGTTATGCTAATTTACTCCTAATAGAAATAAATGTATCGCTTCGTACATTTTTTATCGAGTTCGTCTTTATATGAATTTTCATCTCCTTTCCATTATGAAGTTTACTTTCTTTTATAAAGTTTATATTTTTTGTTTTTATATGTGATTTCATAACTGGACTTCCCTCAACTAAATAGGTCCTGACAGAATACCAGCGTTGTGGGTGCATTAATATCCGGAACATTAAGCTGAGTCAGAACCTTTTTATTGGCCCGACACATCATAGACTTAAGCTATTAATAATTAAGTACAAAATTTTAAGTTACTCCGTATATTTGTGTTGTTCTGGTAAATAAACAAATTCTATTCTAGTCTATTCTATATTTAACATGTGCTTTAATTTGTGTCATTATATCATTTACGATTATTAGATGGTTATTCTTGGCCTATGTACCCACTCGTGGTTATTTTCTTTTATAATTTAGTGTTCTTCAATTTATAATGCTTCTGCCTGCGACTGGGCTGCGTGGAATTCAGAATTGGGTTTAAAGCTTCGCTCGATAACAATTATTAATCTTACCATGGGAACTTTTTGAGAGATTGGTATAGAAAATACATGCCCTTTTCCATAGCATAGGGGACATTTACACCAAATTTCGAAGATATCTGCCCGCGGCTTAGCTCGTAAACAATTTTCAATTTCCCTCGGGAACTACTGAAGGCATTGGGATAAAGAGCCTATGTTATTTTCCATGTCAAAGGCTACATGCATGGCAAATTTCATCCAAATCCGTTCAGCCGTTTTTGCGTGATTAAGTAACAAACATCCACATTTTCACATTTATAATATTAGTAGGATTTCTGTTTTGAATTTGAATCTAATGAAGTAATTACCCTCGTCCACGTGAACAACATTTTTTAATGTAATCAAAAAAATGACCATAATTTTTAAATCCATCAATAATCAACTTAAATATTATGCTTTATTGCTTGCTGTAAAATATACATTCAAATGTGCACGGTAAAAATAAGTCTTCCACTCTATATGCGATACGGATTCAATGGTTAGTCTATGCCGATAAAATTTATTGTCTATTTTATGACTGAGACTATCACGAAAGTTTACGAGCGCAAGTCACAACAAATACTCTCTTTATCTGAAAGTCGGCAAATATTTACATGGATGACATTCTGCTTCAACTGTGTTCAAGTGTTTACTCTAATTTGGCCCTAAACAAACACCTATAAAAATGTCGATAAGAAAGATTTACAACGAATTTGAAATAAAAGTTTTTGCGACTTAAACGTGCACAACGGTGACATTTATCTCCGGATTACGATAACGGAGATATAAATTAATAAATAAAAATATATATTATATATTACTTCAATACACACATCGCCATCTAGCCCCAAAGTAAGCTCAGCTTGTGTTATGGGCACTACTGACTAATAAATTTTTTTTTATGAATAATATACATAAATACTTATAATACACAGATAAACACCCAGACACTGAAAAACTTTCATGTTCATCACACAAACATTTTCCAGTTGTCAAACCCACGGCCTTGGACTCGGAAAGCTGGATTGCTACGAACTGCGCCAATCGGCCGTCGAAAATAATTAATATACAATGACAATCCCAAATATACTAATAAAAACAAACTATCTTTATTTATCTAGTTCCTAATAAGTTGTGTCAATCTAGATTATTGTAACAAAATAGTACAAATACAGAGATTTTAAAGATTGCTTTGATTCATTCATTCATTCATTCATTCATTGATCATCATCATCAACCCATTATGTTGGTCAAGTGCGGGTTTTTCGACTTCACACTTCTCTTTAAAACATTATGAAAAAATCTTAGGCATGCAGGATTCCCCACGATATTTTCCTTCACCGTTAATGTAAGTGATATTTTATTTCTTAAATTACTCATTGAGTTAAATGAGTAACTTTAAAGCTATAAAACTCTAATATAATATGGTTTCGAGAAAGCATAGTATAATATGAGTAGGTATGTTAATTTGTAACCTGTTGAAATTTCCCGTTTTTCCAAACATCATTCTTTTAAAAAGAGTTGTCTGGAGTAGATTGCTTGAAGCGAAAAGACGGCCTTTGCGAATTTTTTGTCCTTTCTTTTTAACTTATTAATTAATTTATTTATTTGTTTAATTTTATGCGCAATAAAAACGTTATCCATCTACCTAACCATTATTACAATAAAACGTAGTCACTGCGCATACGAAGATATCAAAGAAAAAGGCAAAGAGGATAATGCCAATAAATATCAAAATACACACAATGCAGAATTAAAAGTATATTTATTAAACATTAAAACTAATGTTAATCCAGCTATTGTGATCGCAACTATATTGGAATACAAATATAATTTTCCAAGGCTGTGTAAGGACGTGCCCGGTCACGACTTAAAATCACGAGTTTCCCAGTATGTGGAATATCGCATGCATGGTACGTGTATCAAGATATGACGAATTCTCATAGGATGCATCCGTCAGGGTGAACTTGGGTAAAGAATACCGACTTCCGTCGTAAAAGTCATTGATATTCAATACTAATGGTAAATGCAAATTCTAATGTCTTATTTTTCTTAGCTTCTAATCGAAACTGCGTAGACAACTTGTCAAAGATGAAATAAGTCTTTTGTTGAACTGTTCGGGCCCAGATTCTAAATTAAATTCGCATGTTTAACTTTTATTTGTGATGTTATCGTTTTAAACCGCTTTGAAACTTTTCAAAATTTAGATTTAAATGCCAAAGAGATGCTCAAGAATTTATTATACAAATTTAAAATGCATATAAAAATTTTCGGAACCGACAGGATTTGAACCTGTGACTCTGGCCTGGCATCGCGGCCTGAGCGCTTTCATCAATTAAACTACGGCTCTCCTACCGTCAATGCCGAAATTAGTATTTGCCTTTCACATCAGTCTTATAGCGACTGTAGCGTCATTTAGTAGGAAACGTTGCAGTTTCGATCTACTTTTTCAAAGGTCCATATTACAATGAGACACGTTATAAACAATTATATTTATATAATTGTTTCAAACGTGTCTCATTGTATATATAATTTTTTGAAATTATAATTGATTAAAATTGATAATTCCTTCAAGTGTAGGTAAAAACACTAATAAAAATTATAAAAATTACTTATACGTCTTCTATTGATTTTAAAAGGAGAAAATCAGCTTAATATCTACTATTTATTATCAAAGCTATCTACTTCATAGACAAACACTCAATCATTTATTCACTGAAATAATGGTTAGGTAGATAATGATGGCTAATTAAATAACTCATGAACAATTCAATATATATTTCAGCACATTGTTACCAATGGGAGTAAAATTAAAGTCAAATTTTTACGACTCCCATCCTTGGCAGACAATTTATCCACCGCAGTCAATTGTTTTCCAAGAAACAACCCATTAAATGCGATTAATAGGGCATTATGCGTTTGACATCTATAAAAATCCACTAAGTCCAATGAAAACAAATTCAGCATCCTAACTATATAGTTAGGGAGATGACGCTTAAAGCGTCGTAAAGATTTTATCGTTTGAAAGAAAATAAATAGTTTTTCGCTGTGCTTCATCGAAGAGTTATACAATAAAAAGTTTACAACTGTAAGAAAATAGACTGGCTTAGGAGTGGCCACCGTTTCGTAACCGATGCTTTTACCGCGTACAAATAAATACTGGCATGTTTTAAATTTCTCTTTTCAAGTATCCATAATGGAAAGAAACAGAAAATTAAATAAATATGACCTGTCTCTCTAGTTATATTAATGATTATTAAAATTCTTGTATTTGTTAATATAAAATTCATTTAGAATCTAAAGGTCTCAACAGCTTTTTCTTTCAAAAGCACCCAGAAATATGTTTCAATATCATCAGCCTAGTAACGTCCTACTGTTGAGCACAGGCTTTCCCGGGGCACGTGCTCCTTCAGGCACGGGGGGCGAAACATAAAATTTTAATATTTTATTATTAATTGAATAAAATTAAAGATTTTAAACTAAGATTTTCGTTGTTAATCAACATTTCTTAAATATAGTTCAACGGGCACATAAGATAATATTTTGGATTTGTCGATATTTCGACCCAGTTGCATGGATCGTGCTCACGACGGGACGGCATTATTGTGGTATGTATCCGTTGAACTATACTTAAGAAATATTGAATAAAATATTAAGCTAAATCAAATAATTATTGTTGAACTAACAAAACATCATTATGAAAAACTTTTATAGTTATATGTTAAAGAAGTTCTCCAAAACGCTGGTATTTTAAATAGACATCTGCCTTCTCACGTAGCAATAAAATAATATTATCATCTCCTGAACAGGTTCATTAAATTTAAGATTTAGATGAAGAGCGGGCAGCTGTAGCGAGACAATAAGTAAAAATATATCTGCCATCAAATCCAGAATTATCCTCACGCATGATACATTTTCACGCCAAAAATATGCAATATTCCGACACAAGACTCATGTTTAATAAGACAATTTATCAAGATGTGCATGGCTTCTCAAATGCGTTTGTATTCTTCATAAATCATTATCATTTTCTCATCAGTACTAAACAATATTTGAAGGGTATCGGAGGAATTTCGACCTTATACGTTCTGTATATATGTCAAACTTCTTTAAAGTCCTTCGCAGCTAGACCCACGCGTAAGCTAGGATTAAATGCCCGATTAGTCAATACGGCTTGTTTGTGAAAGTTATGGCCTGTTGTAATGGATTTGCCATTGGAACCACCCTGATGTGAAAATAAATGTCCCCATAAAGTACTGACCGCAACTCGCAGAATGCTAGATAGATATAAATGATAGTTTTAAATCATAAATATTGATTTATATAACGTTAATGAAGTAAAATATAGTGCATACGGTAGATCTTTTAACATATGCGGTTTAAAATCACTGAAAATGCTGATCAAATATGAATACACAAATTTAACCAGGAAAAGGAAAGTTGTTATCAGCATCCATCGCACCTACGGTCTTCATGAATATGAATTAAACAAACTAATAGTTTAATAGTATATACTTAAACATATTTAAATCAGAGATAAAGTTATTTTACTACAAATTTAAAACAGTAGATATGAAATGAACCGATATGAAGGAAGCCTATTTTACTCTCCGGCTTTCCCCTATGATTACCCACTTATGCGTTCAAATAAAGGAAAATTAGTATATATTTACTCTTATTTAAGTATTTTGTATGATAAAGTATTTACATTTCTTTAACCACTATAACGTTTAGAGACGCGTTGGATTAGATCGTGATCAGATATTTTATCAAGGAGCAAAGCCATCATAATATACTACGTGAATTTGGAACAATTATAACTGAGATTTAAAAAAAAATGTTTTGGAGACATACCTGGCTTGTATCGTTGCAAAGACAGAGGCGATAAGATAACGAACTTAAATTTTTAATGCTTACAAATCATAATAATTCTTATAAATATTAATAATGCGAAAGTGTATTTGTTTGTTTTTTTCTTGCCTTCACACCCTAATTCTAACAATCAAACAAGGTTGGATTCAATGGGATTTGTAAAAACCGTAATAAACGCGAACGAAGAACGTCAACGTCAACGGCAACGGCTAGTCATAAATAAAAAATGGAAGCCTTGAATGCTTTCTAGACTTTTTAGGTTGGAATTTTCCCCCTTTTTAGAACTTTAATATTTAATTAATAAATTAATCCAAAATCTTCAAATCAATATGTAATTTATTTCAAAAGGGTATCTTGATCATCAGGGAAGAGTGGCAAAAGGATATCACTACTAAACTTAATTTTTAAATTTCATTTGAAGATTTTGGATAATATTGAGTATAACATTTCGGCATAAGTTGACATATTAAGACCTTAGATAGATTTATATTTTATCCTTACTTATTTTATGCGAACGTGTGTTTGTTTGTCGTTTCTTTGCGCCCTAACTAAGCAACTAATAAACTTGATTTTTGTACAAAGTTAGTTGAAAAGTATATGTAAAACCGCGGGCAAATGCTAGTACGTTATATTTTGCATAATGTTTCTTCTTGCAAGCAGCTGTTATAGTCAGCTGTCAGCACAATATTCACTCCATGAATAACATGCATTCTTGACATAATATGCGTTTAGATTTTCATTAAGTTACTGATGCCTTGTCACATTTCCAACTCAGCAAAGTTATTACTTTAACCGTCATCACTTCATATATTTATACCATCAAGTAAATTATAATATTCTTAAACGATGACTTTAGAATAACTGACCCTTCAAAAAATGTAGAGATTAGCTCGATAAACGATATTTGCTTAAGTAGCGTTGTTCTCAGAACGCGTGATTTCTGCCAATAATAGTTTACTAGTTTCAGTTAGTAAGATTGGAGATTGTTTTAAGTGGCAAGTTGCTTTTAGTCTGAGCAATCTAGCAATTAAAGTAAATTCCTTATTCAAAGTTATTACCTATTTTATCAGGTATATTCTGAACTCGGTCTCCAATTTTTTATTGAAAAATAATTTTGATTATTTTTAAAATGAAACTTCTTTAGAATCGTTGTGCTTTCAAACTCGATGAAACGAAAAAATAAATCCATTTACACACAAACACATAATTTTTTTTTTTTATTTAGTTCAGTTTTTAATTATTCTATTTATGTTATAGTGTAGTGCGTAGTGATGGGTCATATATACCAAATAAATAAATAAAGAAAATAAATAAATAAATGTATAGGACAGAGTGAGATAGAAAACATTATACATTTTTTTAATCTTTTCTAGTTACCATGGAAACTAAATAATAAACCTTACATTTATTTTAATTGTTCTGATACTCTACATCCACCTCAATCTCTCGTTGGCTACTTTTCAGAAGTTACTCTTCTGCCGTGTGTGAATAAAGTGCACAGGATTTTTTTTAAATGCAAACTTATGGAAAAACAATCGAACCATTTATTGTTGAACAAGTATTATATTTAAAATTTTGTGCGATCTTCCTAAAATTTTCTCACATTTTAGACATTTCCACTCGTATTATACTCTATGCTAAGACAAAAAAATTGCGATACAACAAATTGTCGGTTATGAGAGGTAGTATATCAACATTTTTTTATTTATCCATTTATTTTTGAATTGCTATTTCATTCTCAATTTCAGTTCCCGTAATTTTAATGATAAGACTTTTGTTTATTAGTGTAAGTATGTTAAAACATCAACATTGCTAAACATTAAAATTTGCTAGTTTTTTATGTAGGTTCATTAATTGTCTCGCATGGTGTAAAAGTGTCTTGTCATTGATGTACAACTAAACAGACGCACACACAGCTGCCTTCTCTGAATATTTGCCAGCATGATACTACAGTTCATTGGCTCGCCGATCTATATTTGTGATCGCTAGGGAAACTAGTATTTCCATACGTATCACATACTGGAACGGTGGTTTACTTTATGGGGAGATGTTTTTCTTCAATGATATGCTCCTGCGCTTGTATTGTGTCCTTTTTTGTTAAGTACAGACGTTGGGCAAATAACTCGATTGAATGGTATGTAGTCTATAGATACAATGCTGTTGCACGCCTCATAAGCGAAGCGTTGAGGTGGGTATTACTGTCAGTTTACGCACACCGAGTGAATCTCCAACTTAAAATGTCACTTTTTTTTTATTCTTTATTGATTTTATAAGTGAATATAAATAGACAAATGTTGAGAAAAAACACTATTTTTATCACTCATGATATTTTTAAATCTCTTTTTATTATTTAAACTAATTTATAAATTGTTTAAAAAAGTACTGTCTTGGACGTCCGTGTGCCTGTATGTGCGGATCCCGTATCTTGTGGTCACGATAACGAGCGAAATAATTACTTATGGCGTTCGTTTTTTTTTATAGGCTTAAGTATTTTGAGGAATAGAAGCCTATTACTTTTCACGGTATACTTAGATGTAGTTTAATTATTTTTTACAAATAATCTCAATTTTATTGTAATTAATGAGATTATGAGGCGTGCACTTTTGGATTTTCCAACTATTTCCATAATATTGGCCTGAACTCACAACAATGTAATCAATTTGAGTAAATATTACATTTGAATGTCAAAGTAAAAAAAGGTTTGTAAAAATATGGTTTTACAACAAACATTTATTTAGTTTCTACTGTCCGTATCAGTTTTTCTGTAATCAAATCTTGCAAGTTGAATTTGATCCACTTCCCACTTTTCCATTTGTTAGGGAGCCCTTTTCCAAAACATGTGGAGAAGCTTAAGCTTTAAAGTAATGTGCATAAGATATATATTACTGTGATATATTATGTGTATAGTGTTCTGATGTTTGAATACTTTCTCACTATGATCGAAAGGTTGGAAATCATATGCTAAAGATTCATGCTGATAAAATTTAAATCGATAATTTTAATCTCAAATATTTATTCAGTTATTAAATTCCAAATTACAATTACGTACACGTCTGTTACCGCTACTAATTACTTATCTTGTTTTTATGTGGACGACAATAATAGTCTAGTCTAGTTTTTTTTTTGATTTTGTTTATTATTTACCTCTTTGATGATTTTGTATTTCTCGATGTAAATAAGCTTGTATTAATGAAAAATATCTTTTGTTTGTTTATATATTATATTCTATGTTATTGTTCTTTTTTATGATTATTTTGTTATTGTTTGGTCGCGAGGATTCAGTGACGACGAAGATAATGGGGCTGGCTGAGAACCAGTGCTGCGCGTTTTAGTTTGCAGCTATACTGAGCCAGCTCCTTTGTCACAGATTTTTTTTTTAAATTTTTATACTTTAACAATTATTTTATTTCACAAATGTAACATTTTACACAAATGTGTGACAATAAATACGATTTTTCTTTCTTTCTTTCTTTCTTTCTTTCTTTCTAGTGGTAATCCGAAATTTCAAAGAGATAAGAATATAATTTATGACCTTTTAAACCCAGGAATGGGTTTTCAACGAACTCATCTAAGTTAAGCATCAAAATTATTTAGAAAGCGTCCCTTTTTGCCCGTTTTGCTTTAAAACATGGCTCTCCCTAAAGACCATTAGCAACGGGGTGAAACGTAACGTCAACGCCACCAAAAGCAAATGACAAATTATTCACTTGTCAGTATTTACGAGATTTTAGTGTAAAAATATCTGAATTCGCAACACGAAAATCCTTATGGCCCAACTCTTTAGAGATCATATTTGCTTGATGAATGGTTGTTGGGTGCGGATGTGTGCAGGGTTTTTGAAGGCACATGGTGTCTCTCCGTTCATTTTACAGTCTGATGCTATTCTAGGAATCATATTCCACCATATCTTCTGGTGTATTTTCGGTCAGGTGGCCAGATGTCGATGCGATGTT
Source organism: Pararge aegeria (assembly GCF_905163445.1). Lineage (NCBI taxonomy): Eukaryota > Metazoa > Arthropoda > Insecta > Lepidoptera > Nymphalidae > Pararge > Pararge aegeria. The sequence continues at coordinate 3,584,449 of NC_053201.1, forward strand.
GTTCCTTTTGCGAAATTTTCTGCAGGGGACGTCACTCCGAGTAATTTGTCTTATTAGGTCTTTGGGTGCATAAGCTTGGATTTATTAAGTGACTCTTGTATTTATTTTTAAGTATTTGTGGTGCATCAACCCAATTACTTGAGAATGACTAATTGTTTATTATTTTATGTACAAGTTTCTTTTAGTCTTATACCTTTTAAGTTGGTCAGTTATGCGGTTTTATTTCTGTTTCGATTCATAATAATATAAGATATTCTTAAAGAACTATAGGACTTTGTAAAAGGAGAGTAAAATTTTTTTTCTTATGTACTGTTTTTATAATTCTGTATATAACTTACTATTTTAAACTTATTGTACTCCATAGATTGGAAACTTCAAAAAATAAAGCAAAAAATACTTAAAGTACTTTTATTTTTAAAGTATGACGGCCGATTGGCGCAGTGGGCAGCGACCCTGCTTTCCGAGCCAAGGCCGTGGGTTCGATTCCCACAACTGGACAATGTTTGTGTGATGAACATGAATGTTTTTCAGTGTCTGGGTGTTTATCTATATATAATAAGTATTTATGTATATTATTCATATTATAATTATTCATCAGTCATCTTAGTACCCATAACACAAGCTATGCTTACTTTGGGGCTGGATGGCGATGTGTGTATTGTCGTAGTATATTTATTATTATTTATTATTTATTTATTTTGCTTTATTAAAAAACAATAGTTTTATAGACTCGTTACTTTGTAGATTGAAACCTTAAACAAAGCAAAAAGTATTTAAATATTATTGGCTTTATTTAAAAACATTACTTTCAGAGAGTCGTATACTAACCTTATTGTAAAAGGTGGTCAAAAAGTTAAGATAAATAAGAACAAAAAAAAAATAGACATCTGTAAAGAAGGATGTGACTACCTTTACCTTTTCATTACTTATTGGATTGTACATTTATGTTTATCGTGTAATAAATAGCTTAAATAACAATACTTTCTGTTACTTTAAACTGTTCAATACAAAGGTTTTTATAAATCATGTGTTTTTATAGCTTCATTGGATCATTTTTTAAGACTCATATTATTTTTTTTCATATAAGTACGCCGGAAGTCATTACTAAATAACAATAAATTAAATCCAAAATCTTCAGTATCCATAAATACAGAGAAGAGCAGGAGAATATAGGACTACTATATTTAATTTAAAATTTGAAGATTTTGTATAATAGAGATGATGAGAAAGTTTACACTATCTTCATAATCTCAGTCAAAATCTTAAAACTTTTTTGCGACAAAAAATAGATATCGGTTAAACATAACATGCAAAAACATAGGTTACCGTTGTTTATACGTAGCGCCTTTTTGCGAGGTGTCGGCGTTCTCAAAGAGATGCGTGTGTGTATGTTATTACAATTTTCTCACGAACACATGTGCCTGAGCAGGAATCCTACGCAGTGGTTGTGAATTCAAGAAACGGATGTTTAATATGGATGAAGCGAAAGGGATTTTACTCGTGGTGAATTAAAATTAAAATCGGTCAAGCGTGAGTAGTGATGGGAATAATGTGGGTTTTTATCGCCTTTCTGGATTTGAGTTTTAAACGAACTGTAATACCATGTCTTATTTATTACAAAAGAATAAGTTGGATATAAGGATTAGTAGTCTAGTAGAAGTCATATTTTATATTGTTTACGTAGATAAATTAATAGAAATGAATCATGTATACATTTTTCTAATATATCTACTTCTTTGGTAAATTGGAAATTATTACCTAAACGTAATACAACCAAGTCTAAAATATGGAGAAGTACGGTTTAGAAATTGGTAGGGCATACTTATCGCAGATTCCATTGAATTTAAGGCGTGTTTTTTTATTTTAATAGCTTAGGGCATGTGGAGTCATTAACCCTAGCGTTCATAACCAATGTAAGTACTTGTTTCTTATATTGGTTATGAACGCTAGGGTTTTTCAAAAAGGTTTTTCTAATTAACTCCGATTTGCAAAAAACCCAATAAAACTACTCACTTATACTCACTCACACTCACATATATCAGCTTTTATATACACGGAAATCTATAATTAAATGAATACATTAAAACTAACATCTAACTGAAACAGTTAATAAACTTATTTCAGATGTCATAGGTTCTTATTTTATTTTATGTTTCAGTCTTTTAAACAAAAACAAAAACTTATTAAATAATTCAATCTTAAACCTGGAATAGTAAGTGGAAATGGTTTACGTATTTTATGTAGGAACCCTAAAACATACTTTCATGGTTCGATAAATTTCTCTTTCGGAGGAAAAGGTAGCAGCTGCTCAGTATGTAGGGTTAGTACAACTCTTACTGGTATTTATATCGGTTTACGTAATATGAATAATTATTAAATTCGGATATAGTACACGGTGATAGCATAGTGGGCTTCGGCCAACCTTTTGGAAGGACTAATTTCGACTTGTGCACCATTAAATAAATAATAATAAATAATGAATATACTACGAAAATAAACACATCGCCATCTAGCCCCAAAGTAAGCGTAGCTTGTGTTATGGGTACTACTGATAAAAATATTTATGCATAATATACATACATTCTTATAATAAAGATATAAACACCCAGACACTGAGAAAAATTCATGTTCATCACACAAACATTTTCCAGTCGTGGGAATCGAACCCACGGCCTTGGACTCAGAAAGCAGGGTCGCTGCCCACTGCTCGCCCGTCTCATCGATGATCATTGCTCTGAGATTTCATAAAGCTGTGGGTGAAGATACATTTTTATCCCTTCCCCGGGGGTATAATGGTAGTCTGCCCATGCTAGCTGTAGTTACACGTATATCTAACTGTTCAGAGTTATGTTTATTTTAAATATTATTAGAGGGAATCTGCTCTCCTGAGAATACTCCATAATTTTCTCAAGCACGTGTGAGGTCTACTAACCGGCACTTGGCCAGCGTGGTGGACTGGGTGTATGGTGAAAATGAATGGTTTTAGAGACGCCCAGCCGGCGATAGAGAGAGCCATGCGCGTAGTAGAATTGATGATGTTAGAGACGCTCAACGGGCGATGGTGATAGCTTAGAAATTTTAAGGCTCGTGAAAGAACCAGAGTTAGCTCCAAACCAAATAACCCAAACATAGCTCAACGAGTCGCGAAGTTGGGCAAGGCATATGATAGCTCGGAGAACTATGCGGTCCCAAGGTGCTGGAATAGCTGCGACGATAAACGCAGCCTTTATAGACTCTTGACGTGTCCAACGTGACGACAGGCTGACAGATGACATCAAGCGTTTTGCAGGGAGTCACTGGACCCAAGCGGCACAAGACTGGGTATTCGAACCACCTACCAAAGACCTACGCCCAGCATTGGACGTACAATTTTTGACTTGGTGATGATGACGATCCGTCGTATATTAAGGAGTTCAGATGTTAAAATGATTATTTAGGAGTAGAGATATACGGAGTCAGACTCGCACATTAAAGTTTTCAGGAGAATAAGGTTTAAACAAAACAAGGGTGGTTTTCCTACATATAACTAAAATGTTTTATTACACGCTTTATGTTAGCTTCACTTGTATGTTTGCATGTTTGTTTGTTTGTAACGTTTAAAGTAAATCAAAATAGCGTCCAAAAGGAGTCGGCCTTTGGACGCTATTTTGACCCACTTTTAACGGTCCGATTGTATTCAAATTTTGCACACCTGTCAAAGACCGATGAATGTCCAATAATTCGATTAAAATAGCCGATTTTTCTGATTTGATTCGACAGGATTCATCAATTTCTTTCCGGATCCTTTGCATGAGAGTAAGAGAGATTCGTGCATTTCGAGGGAAACAATCACTTCGAGTTATCGCTGAAATATAATAGTAGATTAGATCAAATAACAGTTTAAAAAAATAAAAAAAAGCTCTTATAAATAAACCAAACTAAAAAGTAAAAAATAATAATAGTTTAAAAAAAAATAAAAAAACTAAAGTCTCAATAAGAAAAAAATGTATATTTTTAAAAAAGCTTTAAAAAATACGATTTTTCAAACTCCTATTATTAGACATATCATGTCTCAACAGTTTTTTGCAACCTCGTTATGCAGCAGATTTATGGAGTGTCCTTTTTTGACTTGTTTATTTATTAGACGCATCACGACATGCGCAAAAAATGACCTCAAAAAGGTCTCAGTAATTGATTAAATATAACGGTTTGTAAGTTTTTATGCGTATTTATTTGAACCAGGCAAAAAGTATAATCATCTTTTTACATAATTTCTCGTTTTTGAAATAAGTTTTACATTTATATATATACGAAGAAATTTGTTTCAGGAATCTTCAGTTCTTACTTTTTATTAACCAACCCTCCTTATTTTATAAACGCGCAAAGATTTTTTTAGTATGTTTAATTTTTGAAGGCGCCTTATTGACTTGATTTTTTTATATTGCCTAATTGTCGTGATTTTTTATACAAAGATAGTTAAAGGGTTAGATTGAGAAATACGCTACTTTTTATCCAGGAAAGTGCTCCGTACATATTGGATGAAGTAGTTCTGTTAGGTAATGTCGTCGTATGACGGCCAACTGGTGCAGTGTGCAGCGACCCTGCTTTCTGCGTCCGAGGCCGTGGCTTCGATTTCCACAACTAGAAAATGTTTGTGTGATGAACATGATTGTTTTTCAGTGCCTGGGTGTTTATCTTTATAAGTATTTATGCATATTATATATTAGTATCCATAGCACAAGCAACGCTTACTTTGGGCCTAGATGGCGATGTGTGTATTGTAGTAGTAAGTATATTTATTTTTTTATTTTTTTAGGTAAGTACATTCCTGAAATTGTTGTACAGATTATGATATAATATATTATACAGTATCTATAAGCTTTTTGGTCGCCCTGAAGTGAGCTAAAAATGCGTGTAGATCAGTGCGGCTCCACAATTATTATTACTACTGTATATGCTAAGTTATGGAATTCTATATTATTTAATACTGTTTATGTTGAAAACCGATTAGTATTTATTGGAAACGCATCTGTAACTTTTCTCTTAATTCAAGCAGTAGCTTTACAGTAAAGGCATATCGGCAGGCAGGGATTTTTACAAACCATTTATGTAAATAAATTTTTTAAAGAAATGATTTAGAATGAGGTGGGCGGTACTTTTACGCATGTATCAAGTGCAAGCCTCTGCCAGGAATTGTATCCGGGACTGTTGTTGTTACAGGAAACAGCACTTATCACTTTACTGCATGGGCTCACTTTACAAAGAAAACATGGGGTTTGTTACGTGAAGTTTTATATTCCAGCACAGTTTGGCTATTGCTTTATGGCTCCTAAACGTCGCAAACTGTACGATTCATACGAAGGCCCAGAGCGGGCGATGGAGAGAGTTATGCTTGGATTCATTATCGAACCCACATAGCCTTGGATTCATAAATATTACCTTCAGACCAGCATCTCATAGAACTGTAGGTGGAATTCCAGATGTGATGACCGAGAATGTAAATCGTCAGGGTTGAGAATTGTATGTCGGAATCAAACTCAAAACCTCGTGATCCTTAGCTGAACAAAATCTGCGCTAACCAGAAACATTGTTTGTGGTTAGCACAGACAATAATTTTTCCTTTTTTTCGAGAATGTAAAACGTCAGGGTTGAGAATTGTATGTCGGAATCAAACTCAAAACCTCGTGATCCGTAGCTGAACAAAACCATCTGCGCTAACCAAAAACATTGTTTGTGGTTAGCACAGACAATAGTTTTTCCTTTTTTTCGAGAATGTAAAACGTCAGGGTTGAGAATTGTATGTCGGAATCAAACTCAAAACCTCGTGATCCGTAGCTGAACAAAACCATCTGCGCAGACAATACTTTTTCCTTTTTCTTATTAAAATCATTTAGTTTTTCAGCTAAGCCTTTAGAAGACCAAAATAAAGGACGTGATTTATCATTAATATGCAGGTTACAGAGCGTTTCAGTAAAAGACCTTGCTCGGTCGGACCACACTGTAAGCCAGTTAAACGTTTTACTGCTTCCTATAAATAGAACTGTTAAGTATGTATCTAACTGTTATTTTATTATGTTACACGTACATTAGTTGTCTTTGAATTATATGAAATCAATTAAGCCGTGATAAAATAGTGGGTAAGACCTCTATCTCCCTTTCGGGGGCACAACTTCGATCCCCGGCGAGCACCTCTAACTTTTCAGAGCTATGCGCGTTTTAAGCTAATTAATATAACTTGCTTTATCGATGAAGAGAAACATAGTGAGGAATCCGGATTGCCTGGAAGTTCTTAGAAGAAGATCGAAGTGGTCAGCATAGTAAACAAGAGCCCTTCAAATTCTTTTTTTTTTACTACAAGTTACGTTTAGTTTGACTGGAATCTCACCTAGTTGTAACCTGCTAGGGTGTATGGTAGTCATTCACCTAATCGGTTTCTCGGATTTTGGAACTCCCTACAAAATATGTCCAGCAGGGAAAGTCAACAGTGCTGTGCATAGAGCGTATGCACAGCGTATGGAGATTATATAAAATGAAAAGAACCAAAAAGTAAGAGAAGAATTAACGTCAACTAACTCCCTAACCTTCATTATTAAATCATCCATTCATCAACTAACCAATTTAGTTTAAAAATCGTCACTTCAACCGATTGACTGGAAGTCAATAAGTGTAAAAGTGGCGTGCATAGAGGGTATGCACAGCGTATGCAGCTGATTAAAAATGAAGAAAGTCTCCAGTCTCAGTTATAAATACTTAGACTTTTAACTATTACAAAGCCTATCCTTTAGTTTTTTCTCTTACTGGAGATTTTCTTCATTTTATATATAAGCTGCATAAAGTCAAAAGTCAAAGTCAAAGTCAAAAATATCTTTATTCAAGTATATAGGCACTTTTGATGCGTACATAAGAATTACACGGTAGTGAGATGATGGCGATAACCACATTCGTAAACTTAAAACTAAAGCTACGAGGGTTCCAAACGCGTCCTGGTCTAAGAAGAAGCCCACGACAAACTTACCCTGTGCATACCTTCTATGCACGTCCCTGGAAGTCAATCAAGTGACGATTTTGAAATTAAATTATTTGATGAATGGATGATTCAATAATCAAGGTTAGGGAGTAAGGTGACGTTAATTATTCTCTTACTTTTCGGTACCTAAAAATTTGGGTACGTATATTAAGAAAATTGACAAATAAGAATTGTTCTTAACAATTATTCATTGTACAGTCAACATCTCCTGAGGATGCTCCGATTTCGGAGCGAAACGAGCGTAGAGGGTACATTACCGAAGATCAGTTTGGTGTGCCGTATAAGGATTGAAGAAATTATAAATTACACCATACAGATTCTCCTGCTTTTCGCAGAGTATAGCAAATTAAGCTTAATTTTCATAATATATCATGTTTTTTTTGCAAAGTAACGCCTGCTTCTATCCAATACTTTGCGCACGTATGTTGAGGGACGTTACAAAGTAAACATAAGTTCCGATATAGGTACCCCACCCCACAACCGCCCTTGAACCTTACTTAAATAGGTGAATACACAGGGGTGGAACAGAAATAGAATATGGTTAAAATTCTAAATATACCCTTATTAGTCGGTACATAGATTAGGTCTTCGCGTACCATTTTTCAGCAAAACATCGTTCATATTTAAAATGCGAAAGTGTGAAATCATTGCCGATCTTTCTTTTTTTTTTATCCCACTACACGTTAGCCTTTGACTGCGATCTCCCGACTCTCATGACTGATGGTAAGCGTTGATGCAGTCTAAGATGGTATCGGGCTAACCAGTTCGGGTTTATGCCAGTTATATTTAAACCGTACCCCTAATCTGTGTCTACGCGACATCGTACTGGAACGCTAAATCGCTTAGCGGCACGTCTTTGTCGGTAGAGTAGTAACTAGCCACGCCCTAAGCGTCCCACCAGACCAAATCAGAGAAAATTTTGAAATTATAAACTCCAAAATTGCCCCTGCCGGAAATCGAACTCGGAACGTCCAGCTCAAATCCACAGCGCTCACCGCTGCGCCAACGAAGTCATCAGAATCTCAGAAAAGTTAATTAATGTACGTATTCGCAGCTAAACCTATCCAGGCGCAATTTTGCGTATATATCTCTACTCTTGCTGACATCTTGGAGATGGACATAGGATACTTTATATCCAGGAATTATGCATAATTCTCACTTGAACAGCGTGGTGGATTACATCCTGAGCATTTCTCGTTCTGTAGGGAGATCCGTGCCCTCTAGTGTGCTGTGAAAACTCGTTAGAAGTTACTTCGGCGTAGGTATCAAGACAAAAATCCTTTCAAAATTTTTATCTTACGCCTTTTTCTATAAGAGAAAACGACACTGACTATAGATAAAAGGTATTTAATACATTGAAAGTGTTATTATAAAGCATCATCTTGTTATCTCACTATCGGACCACCAAATTTCACTGAATGTTAAAGTAACAGACTTTTGTACAATTAAATCACCGGAATGAGCCCGTAGACTTTGACAATTGAAAGTGTACGCTGTCAAACCTGACTTTGACAATTGAAAGTGTACGCTGTCAAACCTTATATATAACTTCAGGGTGCCAGTTTTTTGTGACGATGTGCGTGCAAATCGTAAAAAGTGGGCTGGCACATTTCGTTACATCGCATCGCATTTTTTCTACTACGCCGCTAACTATCGTATCCATCCATGTATTTGACACATACTCTTTTTAAATCATTTTTTGGTATTTAATTTGTTTGTAAAAACAGGAAAAAAAAAGTGTCGCCTTGCCGAATCCTTGATTATAGAAGTATTGTCTGTGACCGTAGAACCTTAGTAATGTTCAAACTTATAATTTAAATTTATTATTTTGGCCGAATTTCGGTCGCATTACAACAAAAAAAAAAAATAATTAACCGCAATCAAATCTGGACCGTAAAACGTAAACATAGATCGCACATTTCTATAAACATTGAACAAAGAATATTCTAACAGGCACTTCAACTCATTTTATATACGTTCGTAGAAATATTTATAAATTAAATTTGAACTTAAAGGACTTTTAAATAGATTTTAAATTTGGATGATGTGCGAACGATATGGCCATACTGCAGATTCGGTCAGTATGCACCATGACATTGAAATTATCTCAATAATAACGTTTAAGTGCTTTCCGTGTCTGGTTTTTTGCTCGTCTACATTAGGTAACTGTACTTGGAGGTCAGCAGACAGCACTTTGTCTAGAAGCGGTCTATGTATTACGCCATTTTGACTTGGTTTAAGGTGAAAAGGTAATGAATTCTGGCTGAAACATTTCTGCTGGAACTGTCTTTAACCAGTATATTAAGAAGTGGTTGAGGTTTGTGACAGAGCTCAATTACATCTACGTCTCAGGTCTTTTGGCTTGGCACAGTGGTCAGTGACCCTGGCATCCTGAGTCCAAGACTGTAGGTTCGATTACCACAAATGGGGAATGTTTATGAGATGAACATTAATGTTTTAGAGTGTCCGGGTTTTTATCTGTTTAATATAACCACCCACTATGCCTACTAAGCAATTTAGCGTTCCGGTACGATGCCGCTTATAACCCGATAAGAGTTAAAAAAAACTGTTTTATCCCAAACAATTTCAATACGTATGTGGAATAAATTATTCTATAATATTGCAATAAGTTTTTGCATTTAATATAGCGTAGTTGTGTTGTTTAAATTAAGGAAATAAATGAATACATAATTTAATATAATAATAACAATACTACAAGGAGCGCCGATAGCGCATTTAGTAAGAGCTCAACTTCACTTTCGGGAGGCCGAGTTCGAATCCCAGCACGCACCTCTAACTTTTCTAAGTTATGTGCGTTTTAAATAATTAAAATATCACTTGCTTCAATGGTTAAGGAAAACAACGTGAGGAAATCTGCATGCCTCAGAATTCTACACAATGTTTTTAATGTTATCTCAAAGGTGTGTGGAGTCCACCAATCCGCACTGGGCCAGCGTGGTGGACTACGGCCTTAACCCCTTCTCATTGTGGGAGGTGACCCGTGCTGTGTAGTTGGCCGGTGAGGGGATGATGAATACCAATACTATTCTAAAAATTTATAAATTATGGTAAAAGAATAAATTACTTTTTTATCTTTATTTATTAACTAGCTGTTGCTCGCGACTTCGTCCGCCTTATTAAAGCATAAGTTGAATATTGTTGTAAAAAAAATCGGGAGCAGTTTTCAAATAGAACTTTTCCAATTAAGTTTTGTTTAGGTGTCCTTAATCTTTTTAATCTCACGATGATGTAAAAAATTTTTCTTAAATAAATGTTGCCTTAGTTACTCCTAATTACATCAGCTACCTGCCAATGAAAGTCTCGTCAAAATAGGTCCAGCCATTTCAGAAATTAGCTGGAACTAACAGACAAAAACAATTCTAAAAAAATGTTATTTTGGTTTATGTACCGTATATATATATTCATTATTCATAAAGTAAAAAACGGTTATTACAATATTTCAAACAGACACTCCAATTCTTTTTCATGTATAGAGTATACCAAACAGGTTATCTCGCTAACATCCCAATGTGCACCACCACTTAAAAAGAAGCTGAGGATTCAAATAAACATACACGCAACCTCTTAGTCAAAACGCAAATAATGTCCTTGCAATGGATAATACGCCATAAGGTGCCACAAAAACCAATAAAGCCTCCTAACAGGCTGAGTGCTAAGTTATGTGAAGTACTGTGCAAATAGTGTAATAGGTGTCATTCAGTTAGTTTGTCTGTCATTAGTTATTTGCTAAGTTTTATTTAAACGTCACATCGTTAACTAAAATGACATGCGTAGTAAGCGCTGTTCAAATAAAAATAGTATTTAAGTACATGCATACATTATTTTGCCAACTTCCTGAGTTTGTGACTTTGGTAATACAGCAATGAAGCAAAAGCAAAAAATCTCATTTTGCATATTGAAATATGAAATAATTTTATCAGATATAGAGCTAGTGTCATCGGTCCTCGATATATCTACAAAGTTTGAACGAAATCAGACCGTTTGAAGAGGGTCGGAATCAAGTCCAAAGGAGTCTTTACCAACATAGCAACATACAAACAAATATACTCAACCCCGCACTTTCTGCACCTTTTGCAGACGATATGCAGATATCACTAATTTATGTCCGTTTCTGGTAAGTCGATTGTTAATTTCAGCTTTTTGTTTATACCTATTGTTCTTCACCTTTAAAACCAAGAAACACTTCGCAGGGCATGCAAGGAACACGTGCTGACTGTTACTAACAACCTGATGCGTAGGTGTTTAGCCTCATGTGCCACCAGGGACCGGGTTGGTGGCAGAAATCTTCTTCTTCTTCTTTTCCTGAGCCGTTTACGCACTTGTTTAGTCTGAATCCGTCAGTTGTACGTATGGCCACTACTATTACTGTTTTATTACTAAGTAGGTAGGTATAGTACTTTTAACAAGCCTTTTTGCTTCTTCGATTTTGTACCTCATAAAAGTAAATAGCTAGTGAAAGTACTAGATGTTATACAATCGCGGCAATAAAAGCTATGAAACTTAAAAGCAAAACTCCCTTAGTGTGTCTGGAATGGTTTAATTGATATAACACTTGAGCTTCGTATTGGTACCTACCTACGTTTATAATTACACTAGCTTATTGTAGCCACTTTGTTTGAGTAGAATTTTTAATATTCTATGATACTAGGGCGCTAAATTAGGTTCAAAGAACTTAAACTATTGGTTTACTTGTTTATCATCTGTTTTGTTTGTATTGTATACAAAATATATGATAATAAACTACGACAGTACCCACGTCGCTGTGTAGCTCAAAGTAAACGTGTTTTGGGTACTAAGATGACTGATGAACATTTTAATGAATAAATACTTGTAATATGTATATAAACACCCAGACACTGAAAAACATTCAGTTGTGCGAATCGGCCTTGGACTCAGAAAGCAGGGTCGCTGCCCACTGCACCAAGCGGCTTTCGTAGGTATATTATTCCACTTCTCATTGTGGGAGAAGACCACACACCCATGCCCTGTAGTGGACCGGTAAAGGTATGATGATGATGTTTAACACCCATCTAGTCACAGACTAGACTAAATTTGCTAAACCATCGTATTTTCTGAGCAGTTCAATGCCCTCACCAGTTATTAATTACAGTGAGTCAATCAGGGATTCCACATGAGATCTATTTGAGTGCGATATGACATCGATGAGTAACTGGCCAGTCTGGTCTGACCGGCGGCGTCTCGGTGCAAGGTCATGTAATATGATTCAGATGGATGGATGGTGTGGAAACATTTATATAGCATTCAATTCCTTTTATTTGTCAGAAACGTTCGCGTTGACTTCGCGGGTCATAAATGTCTCCTACAGTCGACAAAGACAAGTCTCAGACAATGCTGTCGATACGGGCGTAGGACGAAATAATAAGATACAGTCAATAAACTAGGCCCTCCGACCTTCCAGGCGCAACGGTGAGCGCTGCGAATTTAAGCAGGAGGTCGCGGGTTTTTTACATATCCCGTTGGTACCGTTTGGTTTCCTAGAATGAAATGATTACCTACCTATTACTCTCCGTCCTTTTAAATAACTCAATAAAAAAAAACAAGTTGATTAGTTGCTTGTTAAGGCACTAATGAAGGACTAACAAACAAACAAACTTCGCATTTATAGCTTATACCCGCGACTTCCGCGTGCGCTCGGTTAAAGGTTTATTATTCCCGCGTGAAATCTCTTATTTTCCGGGATAAAAGGTAGCCTATGTTTTTTTACATGTCAAAGGCTAAATGCATGCCAAATTTCGTATAAATCCGTAACATCCACACTTTCACATTTATAATATTAAGTAGTAAGTATGGATGATATCTGAAATATCATCTTACTTAAAATGAAAATAAGTCGAAATTGAATATAAGTCACACTGAGGTATGATGATAACTCATATTTTGCAAAACAACTTGTACTTTTCGGCACTTCGGACAACCCTATTCTGCGCAATCTCGGTGCGCTGTAAAGGCTCACTATCTTACTAATAGTATCCATACCATTGCGAACAGCGTGTTCCCTACATCCGTCTGTTCTTGTACGCATAGAAAAACAAACGAAAGTTAAATATGATTAACACTTGCTCTACTTAACAGCAAGACGCCGTGAGTCAGGCGGCGGGCATTCGCGATCCGCGCGGGAGTTGGCGGAAATGCCCAATCTCGCCATTAGCTATCGAGGTTCACACTTTGCACGTGTTGGGCGCGAAAAAGAACATAGATATTCGCATCTATCTTGTTATCTGAACTCATGAACCGTTAAACTGGTGAGAAACGTTAAACTGGGTATATTAGGCCTACTTGAAATAAATGAATTTTGAATTTTGTTTTTTTTTAATTTTGAGAGGCTTCAACCTTAGCTTGCTACCACTCAACCGGCAAATACGCGCCGACAAGCCAGGTATTTTTATAATAAAAATAAAAATATATCATTCATTCATTTTTACATAAATAAATCATTCATTCATTAATACAGATAAATAAGCGTTACGTTTCAGCCGTGTTGAGACACTGAGATTCCAAAAATCCTTTGATGTCTTAGTCGTTATAACATAGCTTAAAATCCGTCTCTTGACTTCGACTCTAGAGGCTGATGGTGATATCCGATAAAACTATTATACTCAGTATAAGACTGCAATAATTTAAACATTAGAAGTAAGAATAAACTTACCGTGCAATATACTAGGTTACATAAAATTCATAATTCGTTTATAGGACGGAGCATACAATTCTACAATAAACTACGAATTGACATATTGGAGATGTCTCTTAAATAGTTCAAAGTTTGTATTAAACGTAAGCTTATAGAAAAGTCCTACTATAGTATAAAGGACTACGTAATCGATAAAAAAGCTTGGGTGTAAATTATTGTTCTAACCAGGTTGCTCTTCTAATAATTTTAAATTAAAACAAAAAAAAAACATCCGGCTAAGTTTGTTGTGGGCTTCTTCTTAGACCAGGAAGCGTTCGTATCTTTAGTTTTAAGTTTACGAATGTGGTTATCGCCATCATCTCACTACCGTGTAATTCTTATGTACGCATCAAAAGTGCCACCTATGGGCCTACTTGAATAAAGATATTTTTGATTTGACTTTGACTATATAAAATATAAATAATACACACATTAAAGCTCAGAGGTACGTAACGGGAATCGAACTCGGTCCCCCCCAAAAGGGAGGTCGAAGCTCTAACTACTAGGCTGTAATGCTTGAGGAAAGCGGTGGAGTATATTTATCACAATGAGTTGATCAGTCATCCTTCACGGGAACCAAAACCGAGTTGGGACCATTTGCGTCACTGACAACAATACCAGAGATTTGTTTACGTACGTTCAATTGTTTGTTATGCGCAGGAGTGGCAGTACAGGCGCCATGATTAAAATCATTCGAATTTTAAATTTAGCCGTGATGGCGTAGGAGTTATTTTTTTGCCGCAATCTCACCTGCTGGCTGCTGCTAAGTCTAAGATGGCTGTGGGCTATTATGTTAGGGGTATGACAATTATATTAAAGCCATACTCCTAATCTCGCAACATCTTACTCGAACGCTTAGTCGGTAGGATGGTAGTTTTAGAAATTATAAATTCCCAAATTGCCCCACCAAGAACTCAAACCTAGGACCTCTAACTTATATGACAGCGCTTACCACTACGCCAATTTGACAGAAATTCTCGCTTTACGTCGATGTTATAGTAAAGTTGAGAATACTATAGAAGTGCACAAATAGACCTACTATATTATCGACATACTTCAATCTTACACAATCAATATTAATTTTGCATGTCTACGTAGGTCAAATGCTAGACGTAAACCTCCCTTTACGTAGGATAGATGTATTATAGTATTCGGGATATAACTTTTTATCTCGTGCGCGCAATTCATTCAACAGCAAATATAGTGAGACGGACATTTTTCACGTCAAAATTGGTAATTTTAGGAAAATAATTATGGTTTTTTTAAATTTAATTTTTATGTGTAATTTTCGCTTGATACTTAATTCCTAACCAATTCGTGGTTAATATTATCGTTTATATATAACTAAGTCGTCGGAACTTCATTCGTTTATGTGATATAAAATTACGTCATTACTCTTATATGCTACCGTTTGTTTCTCTTGAAAAGCTAATAAATGAAATAAATAAATAGATATATATAAGTTGCTATAAATAACTTCCTCGAAATAGACAACAGTGTCCAAAATTTTAAAAATGATCTTGTATAGAAGTGGGTCAAAGTAAGTCGCTGACATCACTTTGTTACCTTACATTGAATGTATCACGCGTTATCACATCACGTATATCAAACGCGACGCCAAATTGAACGACCATTGCGTTAACTAACTGTAATTCTGTAACCGAAGCTGATTAATTATTAATAGTGCTTTGTATTCAATGCAATACGACAGCATATCATTTTGATTGGTGGAGTATTTGTTAGGTACATCTCATCAATCATTAATAGCCCATAACTGTCCACTGCTGGACTAAAGGCCTCTTCCAATGGCTGACGGGTTGGTGATCGCATTAGATCGTAGTAGCAGCACAGAGGAAGCTACTGCCGTCTTTTTTTATGCCACTACAAGTTCGCCCTGCAATGTCACCTGGTGGGAAAGTAATGCAGCAGTAAGATGGTAGCGGGGTAACATGTTAGGGGAGTCATATCCCTAATCGGTTTCTACGCGACATCGCACCGGAACACTAAATCGCTTAGCGGCACCTCTTTCTGGGTAGGGTGGTAACTAGCCACGTCTGAAGCCTCCAACCAGCCCAGACCAGAGAAAATTCTGAAATTATAAATTCCCAAATTGCCTATCCGGGAATCGAACCCAGGGCCTCTGTTATATTCCCTTAGTCGCCCCCACCCGCGGGAAGAGGAGGGTTGGTGACTGTACTGCACTCTGGTCAGCCTTCACCGTACGGTATAAGATAGTCTGTAACCAAGCTAAATAATTAATAATAGTTGTTGGTATTGACCACGGTAATTAGGTTTAAAGGCAGTAACATTTATATCTGGCATTTTTTTGTTCAAAATTAAATTCAAAATTTCTTTATTCATGTAGGCCTATCACAGGCACTTATGAAGCGTTCATACATAAATGTTTACATAATAGCAAGGGGCTGGTGATAACTTCGTTCGCCAACTTAAACCTAAAGCTACGAGGGTTCCAAACGTGCCCTGGTCTAAGAAGAGCCCACAACAAACTTAGCAGGGTAAATTTTTTTTTGTTATCACCATCTCACAGTAAATTTATATTCATGTTTATAGTGATAAACCCTCAGAATCGTCGACGTCCTTGGCACAGTCGGGGTGCTGTTGTCATATATGTCGGTCGTTAACTAGACGTGACACCCGAGCATTTATTTAAAACTAAAAAGTTTTTTTTTCTGTTCCTAGTGCCTGTAGCCTATAGAAAGCTTAAATTAATAATTAATAATATTTTTGGATCTACTTATTAATTTGGTGGTGAAGTCGGTGATCCTCGGCAGGGAAAATTTGGGAATTTATAATTTCCGATCTGGTGTAGTTGGTGCTTCAGCCGTGGCCAGTCTAGGTACCACCCTTCCCATCACCAGATCTAGATGCGTAGAACCTATAGTGGTATTAGAAAAACAAACTCGTTTGTTTATCTGAGAGATCTAAGGGTCTTGTTTTGAGATAAAATAACAATAGTATTTTATTGTACAGTCGAGGCAGTAATAGGCGCGTGAGCTGTGAGCGAACGCGATAAGAAAGCCGAGA
This sequence comes from Pararge aegeria, assembly GCF_905163445.1. Taxonomy (NCBI): domain Eukaryota; kingdom Metazoa; phylum Arthropoda; class Insecta; order Lepidoptera; family Nymphalidae; genus Pararge; species Pararge aegeria. The sequence goes on from NC_053201.1 coordinate 3,601,209, forward strand.
GTGTAATATATGACGATTTTTATCACACTTGCGAGGGCCATTTTTGCTGTTTTCCACTGTATCAAAGTTACGTACACAGCTCTCCAGGTTTTGGTGGCAACAGTCCTTTCATTCATGATTCGGCGTAGTGAAATAGTTCCTCTGTTACGGAAAATGGCGCGAGATTTTTTTTATACAATAAAGAAGTTTTCACTTTAAAAAACTTAGCATTATTTTTAATAGAGAAACGTTATTCGTGCGAAACATCTTGTCATTTGAACTAAAACTACCTACCTTCTTTAGGTGGTAGGTACGTATATTTTGATCTGTATCAACTACTGAGTTTATCTGAGAGAATTTGTATCAGTGAAAGTTGTAAATAGTGAGCTGGTTAGGGCATTAATTTATGGTATTATCTGGATAATCTCAATTTTAACAATACCGTTATCTTTAATCTACATGACGTGGGTTTTCAATTAAGCTTTACTGGGCGTAGTACAAAGTTATATTAAACCGCGATTGAATAGATAAATAATGTCTTTTTTACCTTCCGATACAAAGTTTATAATATTTACCATTAAGCACGCAGAACATGTAGCTCTGATAGTCTTATTCCAATATGAATGCTATCAAGTTTTGATATGTAATAACAGTAAGTAGTTAAAGCCTGATAACACGCGTTTCAGCTGCATGGTGGGTCTTTGCTCTAGAATCGTCTCTACTGTGACAGAAGAGGTCCGGTCCCAGCAGCGGGCTGATATAAGTTGTTGCAGACTATGTGTCACTTCACCAAATTAATAAGTATATCCAAAAATATTTTATGCTTTCTTTAGGCTAGAAATATGACACAGAAAAAAAACTTTTAAGTTTTAAATAAATGCTCGGGTGTCACGTCTAGTTAACGACCGAAGTCATTAGGGTGATTTTCAAATGACAAAATAACAAAACATTTATTTTTTTGAAACGTTAAAATTTCCAGTTTGATGGAAATATATCTTAGATCAAAGTAGTTTCAACAGAACTATTTTGAAAATACCCCAATATGTAATTCCACATTCTCTTACTAACTAACTTATTCCTCGTTTAAAATAAGTACCATTATTTTTAAGCCAACACCATATTATGAATGAGCATTATATTTGACGGCCGATTGGCGCAGTGGGCAGCGTCCCTGCTTATAAAGTCCAAGGCCGGGTTCGATTCCCACGATTGGAAAATGTTTGTGTGCTGAACATGAATGTTTATCAGGGCCTAGGTGTTTATATGTATATCATAAGTATTTATGTATATTATTCATAAAAAATATTCATCAGCCATCAGTAAAAAAAATTCTTTGGGGCTAGATGGCGATGTGTATTGTACAAAAAATATATAATACATATAATTGCATATAATAATGTAATTCCTCATTCTCTTTTCCAAACCTATTCCTCGTTAAAGGTAGGTAAGTACCTTTTTTTTAAGCCATCACACATATTATATCATTACACCACACACATTATATTAAAATTTATGTGAGCAAAAAAAAAATTTCTTTCTTTCTTTAAACAAAAAAAAATTCGTCAGCTATCTTAGTACCTATAAAACAAGCTACACTTACTTTGGGGCTAGATGGCGGTGTGTGTATTGTCGTAGTAAATTTATTTATTTAATATTTCTGTCAAAACCTCAACTCAAAAGTGGTCTACTGTGTCTCGCATCCGTTACATATTTGTTGCTGTCTGCATTTAATTCTAACGGTGGTATTTTTAATTTTGCCCCGGTTATTCCTTCCGGACCTAGCGCCAGTAATAGTGCAGGGAAGCGGTGTCTGTGACAAATGGTTTCCTCGGTTATATGGAATGGTCCAAATTAGCTGGCCGGAAGGAATCTCTGAAATCGGGATGGCATAGTGGTAATAAAAAAGAACTATTTTGACGTTTCATTTAGGAACTAGTAACGAATGGATTAAAATTTTACTCTCAACTTTACTATTGTAGCCTACTGGTTATGGAGTATGGCTAGAGAATTTTCTTCTTGACCTACCGTAATTCAAAATTTCCCTCGCGCTATTTGGGAATTTATTATTTCTGAATTTTCTGTGGTATGGTCTGGCTTTGGCCGTGGTTACCACCCTACGACATAGAAGTGCCGCTAAGCGATTTAGTGTTCCGCTGCGATCATGTAGAAACCGATTAGGGAGTATGACTACCATACTCCCTAACAGGTTAGCTCGCTACCAGCTTAGATTGCATCATAACTTACCAACAGGTGATATTGCAGTCAAAGTCCATCATGTAGTGGAATAAAAAAAAATACAGAAAGATAATTTAAATGTTTTCTCAGACATTTTGTTTCAGTCTGATAAATGTTCTATATTGTTGTGGAGAGTGGTGATGAGGTGAGACTATCACCTGATACCTACTTTAGGCTTACGTTATCTGCAACATAATAAATCGTTTAGTTAAACGGTTCTACTGTATAACAACTTTACTTATTTAAAATACTTGCACAACTTCATTTTCGAATTTTCATCCTTTGCTTTTAACTGTCAAATCTACCCTCCCGATTTCCCATCATAATACTCGTATAAACGTGAAAATGTTTGTTGTTTTATGGGTCATCCATCTTTCCATTTATCCGGTTACAGTTTGGTTTACGAAGACTTAAGTAGAAGAAATAGTAAGGTTACAAGCCTATCGCGTAACCCTTACACTTTGTGTTTGTGCGTAAAAGGTTATGTATAAGTATTGCCAGAATTAATCTTCTGAAACTTACTACTAAAATTGCGGAAATGAGACGCTTTCAGCTATTTACCTAGGATGCTAATTTAAGGGAACATCGATCAGGGAAACTGCCAGGAGATGATAATAAATCACTTGTACACGCCGTAAATGACGTTAAGCTGGCAACTATGTCTCTAAAGTATCCTTAAATAGCATAAATATGAGTCTTCACATAGATTCGTCTTACAAATATGAAGTTCCCATGAGTACCAGCTGTATTAGAACCTGATGCCTGCAAGAGACCTGATGGTATGACGCTCATTCCTTGGAGGCTGGGAAGGTCACTTGTGAGGGATATGTCTTGTGTCGATACCCTAGCTGCATCACACATCCGGGCCACCTCGTCAATGGTGGGTGCGGCTGCTACCAGTGCCGATCGGGCCAAGAGGCGTAAATATGAAAACATGTATAGCAGTTTTATTTTTGTGCCTTTTGGATTAGAGACTTTGGGATCGTGGGGTCCGGAGGCACGAGCTCTTTTTAAAGAATTATCAAAAAGGGTTATCGAGTCTACCAGCGATTTTAGGGTGGGCAGTAACCTTAGCCAAAGGATTAGTTTGGCTATCCTATGGGGCAATGCTGCCAGCAACTGTTAGGAACTGTGCCTCGCTGCGGTGGTTTCGAAGACGATTTAGATTTTATTTCGTTTTATATAGGTTATTTTAGTACCCATATGTGTTAAATAATTTAAAAAAAACCATAAAGTTCATCATATTAACAAAAGTCAGAACATTTGTTTTAATTTGAGAACGCAGTCGTTCTTTCAACAAACCTCAAAAAATCATGCTAGAAAATAAATATCATCGAATCTGAAGCGTCAAGATTAAATAAAAAAGTGAGAAAAAGGTTATTGAATAATTAAACGGAATACCATTTGATGATTTGTGTAAATTGAACTGAAATTAGTAACTTGATCTATCGTTTTTGGCTAGTTGACGGTCTATAGACTAAGCAGTTGGTATAAAATAACTTTCTACGCTAATATTTAATTTAAACTGTTTGATAATTTGGCTGTGGGGATTGTCACAATTTCTTTTTTACAAATGCGTTAAAATTCAGTTTTACCTACAATCAAATTTATGTCGATGATTTAATTTTATTTACTGTATAGCTAGAATAATTTCTAGTCCAGTAAATTGAGAGCAATAGATGCGCAGGCGTCGGAAAAACGACGAATCTGCCGCGAGCTAATTTAATGACACTCAATTACGACGTAGATAAACTCGTCGTGGTGTTTGTCTAAATCTCTGTGGTTAGCTGCTTAGGTCATACCAATGAGCGCATTCTATTGCGCCTAAAGCTTGTTTATCTTTAATTTTAGGCCGAGGAAATACAGAAATGGATCATTTTTAATAATACAACTTTATTCATTATTCATCGTTAAGTAATTATTATACTTGTGACTTAGTATTTATGCTGTTTGATGATACTTTTAAAGTTTATTTGTTATTAATGGTATGTCCAAGCGTGATTTTCTATGAGCGACATAAAATTTTACTTATGACTTAGAATATATAATCATTATCAACCCTTTACCGGCACACTAATAGGCCTGTATTGGGGGATAGGAATAGTGGGGTCTTTTCCGAATGAGAAGGGTTTAGGCCACCACGCTGGCTAAGTCCAGATTGGTAGACTTCGAGCATCTTAAAGAACACTAGGTACAACTCTCAGACACGCAAGTTTCCTAAAGATGTTTTCCTTTAACGTTAAATCAAGTAATATTTATTTGCTTAAATTAAAAACGCACATAACTCCGAATAGCTAGAGGTGCCTGCTGGGAATCGAACTCTGTCCCGTACACCCCAACTAACACCAATATATTAAATCGTATAAAGTAGTTCTGAGAATTGTTAGTATATAAGCTACTAATATATTTTACATAAATAATAATAATAAATAATAAATAAATATACTACGACAATACACACATCGCCACCTAGCCCCAAAGTAAGCGTAGCTTGTGTTATGGGTACTAAGATGACTGATGAATATTTTTATGAATTATATATACATAAATACTTAGAAAATACATATAAACACCCCGACACTGAAAAACACTTAATGTAAGTTGTGGGAATCGAACCCACGGCCTTGGACTCAGAAAGCAGGATCGCTGCCAACTGCGCCAGTCGGCCGTCATAGACAAATCTGTATTTATTTCAGATATCCGCTCGGTTATTGACATTCAATCAAAATTAACGATTCCAGAAGATAATTAATGTCGCTCACGTGTCGACTCTCGGATCCTGAACGTGTTCCATGAAATCGATTTCCCACAAATCAAACTAATTGAAAGCTACCGAAAGAAACGCACGCGCACCTCTATTTATAAATCCAATATGGCGGACGACCCTTCGTACGTAGACAAAAAATAATTTAAACTGGCGTCTGGCCTGTTGAAGCTTTTAGCAGAAATGCAGTCACTAGGGCGCACGGAGCTTTGTTAACTAGATGTTTAAAGTAATAAAGAATATTATAATGTCTGTATTTTTTAACAGCGGGCGCATGTTTCAGAGTAATTTCAATGAATATGAGATATGGCAGCTGTTGCTCAACTGAGTGCAATCCTCAAATACTCGTAAGTAAAAGAAATGACAGGATTAGGTTTAAAACAGTTTATATCTACTTCTTTTGGTTGTAGCTTATTAGCTGCACTCCACTCAACTAGAACTGCACTTCGCTATAGGTAAACTTTGTTAAATAGTTTTTTTTTTTCATAGTATAATTGACGTACAAAGAAGACGACCAACCTAATTTAAAGTAAAAAACCATAGCCAATAAACAAAACAGCATTATGCAGGGCATGCAAAGAACAAGCCCTATAAATTGTCTCTCTTTGTGCATCAACCTGAGGTATTAAACCTTTTGCTGTAATTATACATGTGATAAAGCTTTCAGACCGGAACACAGCTTTTGAAATGAAATAAAATGAAATTTTATCCGCTGAATATGAGCTTACATAGGGTCTTATTATAATATAACATTCCTCCATATTCTACTATTAAGCATGCGAAATGTAAAGTGCACAACAAAAACAATCATTACACATGTCTGCATAATCTTGTTGAGCAAGCATTGAAAAGTTATTTATTAGATTATACAGGTAATATCAATGTTATCATAATAATGTCAAAATAATATCATTTTGAATTCGAAGTTAGATACTCGGATATTGTATAGAAACATTTTGTACACAGCCAATGCGCCAGATTTTTCTTAAAAAACGCGTAGGTGGATTTTTAGACCTGCATCTAATTTATTGTATATTTTAACGCACATAGCAAAGGGGGATTTTGCGGTTTGTCTTAATTTATATTTTTTGTTGCACAGCCGAATTTTATTCCATGTTTTAAAATGGCTTTTGCTAGGCGGCAAAAAAAGCTTTACTACTTCTCTGTATTTATTCCTGGTGGTTTCGGTTTTGGGTTTGATTCTGATCGGGCCAAACTTGTTGCGTTACTAGGTTTTGGTGTCAATTCGCAAAATCAGTCTATCGTTGGAGAGCGGCCAACTTGCCAAGAGACAGACAGACACACAGACCAAAATAAAAAAAAATGCAGGCGTCATCGCTCGCATAGATCGCATCTCATATGGTCACATCAATGGGCGGATCGAATGGGTCCGCCCATCGATGTGACCATATGAGATATTCAAATGGACAGGAATTATGTTCAGTAAGTTACATAAATAAGCCGCAAGGTGGCGGACGCGACGAAAATTCCAATAGTGGGCTCGAAACCCGAAATCCGAACGGGAGGAAGCGGATGTGCCGTTGTCGCCTTTTTAATAATTCTATTTTATATTCCGGTCTCGTCTACGATTGTGGCGATTAAAAATAAAGAATCTCTTTTCATCTCGACCGTGCGTACGGCTTCCTATCAAGAAAAAATTGCTTTTGAAGTTCACAAAAGTTCGGATGAATAATTCAATTTATTCATACCTAACTTTCGAAATAGGCGGCTAAGATTCTCAGTTTGACTCACCGTATGGTTTGGTTTGATTGCGATGACTGTTTGTGTGATAACGTCTACTATTTAAACGTAGTAGAGGTTTTTGTGGCAGAGCACGTTTATGGTAGAACCGACTACCGCCGTGCTTGTTACTGCCGCTAAGCAGCATTGTTGCAATGCTGTGTTCCGGAAGGTATGGAAGGAGAGCGAGAGAACGAGAGCTATGCTTAAAGTTTTTCTATGTGATTTAATCAGAAATTCGGAGATCTATAGAAGAACTATATTTACCAACATAGCTCAGCGAGTTGCGACTAAAGTGGTGATCAGTGGGGCGCGTTGTTCGAAGAACCGATGGAAGTTGGTGTCCAAAGGTGTTTGAGTGGCGACTTCGCACAGGTAAACGCAGCGTTGGTCGGCACCCAATGGAGTGGACAGACGACATGAAATGAGTCGCTGGGAAACGCTGGAGAAGCAAGGCGGCAAAGGATCGTAGATTTTTGAACTCACTACAAAATCAGTGGACGCTAATCGGTTGAAGTTATGATGATGAAGTTACCTGACAAATGTAAATATATTAGTATCACTCATGCGGGGAAAGTAGTATCATTTTAAAATTTGAGTGCGACAAGTTTACAAGTAAACTTGTCGCACTCAAATTTTAAAATGGGCAAACGGTTCTTTTTCAACCGCAACAGCGAGCGTCAAGATACTACTTTCCCCGCATGAGTAATACAAAATAGAATGTGCAACAAGTGCGACATTTATTACCCACTCAAGCGAGTGACCGCACTCGCTTCTCTCGTGCGTTCAACTTCGCTTTCGTGGGCAATCGACAACTTGTCGCACTAGTTGCACAATATACTATTATACACGACGATTTATCTAGAACGTACGCTGCCAAGACGGCTGTTGGACGCGCCTCGATATTAGTTATGACAGAAAATTACACCATCACTTGGAGAGGAAACGACGCTATTTCTAAACGTCATACGCCAAAACTAATGTAACGGTAGTCATGCGACACCCTTATACATACCAACTTATCTAACAGTCTAACAAATTACCGCGACCCTTTATTTCTTGGTTAACAAAGCTCTAAGTTCTTTAGCAAACTTATTTTCGGAAGGCAAAACGAAGTGGTTAGTTATGCGGTATCGTTTTTAGAAACGACATCGATACTTGACGCCTCGAGTGTCTTGCAGTTTTTTGATTGCTTTATTTATAAAATTTCAAGCATTTTAATAATGATTCTAGATGTTTTAGTTTTTAAGGGTTCCGTACCAGCAGGGCTAGCACGGGCAGGAGACAAAAAATATATCCCCCGATTATATTCTCTGAAAAGGGATATAATTAACGTGTCCACCTGCTAAAGCACGGCAATATGGAATAGGAGAAGTTTACTCCCGTTTATTATTACACATGTATTATTTTGACATTATTTCCACTTGTGCGCCAGTGCTCTGAGAGTTGATAAAGCTGTGAGAGAAGATACATTTTTATCCTTTCCCCGCGGATATAAATGTCTCCTGCCCATGCTAGCCGTGCTCAAGGATAAAACGGGACCCTATTACTAAGACTCAGCTGTCCGTCCGTCTGTCTGTCCGTCTGGCACCACGCTGTATCACATAAACCGTGATAATGAGCAAGTTGAAATATTCACAGATGATGTATTTTTGTAGCTGCATTGACGAAAAATACTAAAAAACAAATATTACGCTTGTTTTAATAGATAATGGTAAGGAACCCAACGTGCGCGAGTTCGACTCGCACTTGGCTGGTTTTTTTGAGACACCACTAGCAGATGCAAGGTTTCGTGTAAAAAAGTAATGTAACCAAAGTAGGTTACATTTTATTTTAAATTTTGCCATTTAAGTCTGTTTGTCTGTTCTTTTATTGTATAGCTCGAATGAATAGATCGATTCAAGTAGAGTTTTAAATGCAATTAGTATAGGTACATAAGCCTAGAGAATCTGGAAAAACATTCCAATCTTGAGGTTTATAAAAATATAAATTTGTTACTATAAGGCTACGACCACTTTATTTAAAATAAGTTTTGTTTATTTATTAGCTTTTCCAGGGAAAAACATTACTGTTACCTTCACAAGTTATTTTTTTATCACATATGAGTAAAACAATGAAGTTTCCACAGCTTTAGGGTGCAGGTATGAATGAATGAATGAAGGAATGAATATACTTTTATTACACACCACGAAAAGTACATAAAAAAAAAATTATAACAAAACAACGTATACAATTTGGCGGCCTTATCGCTTCATAGCGATTTGTTCGAGGCAACCAATGGCAAAGAAAACAAAGGTGTATTAAGAAAAAAATAACTGTACCAGCCTGGAGTTTGGAGATTAGCGTCATTAAACCGTTGTTCCCGGATACTATCTTTTGCGTGTGATAATAATTGTAAAGGCAGAGCAACCCATATTGGAACAGCATCATGGGCTTATGCTTTTAACCTCCCCTCTGCACGTGATTCTATAAAGCTGAAGACGATAATGCTAAAGAATTATTTAAAAGATATAACGCTGGATGATTTGTGAAATAAGGTATTAGCTTTCGAAGAAAAAAACTCTTTTTAAAATAACAAACAAGACAGTAACATTGTTGAAGATAATAATGATTTATAAACTAGGCATTTGGAAGCCAGGATAATTTATTGTACAGCCTACGGTTGTTGAAATAGCTATGATATATTACTATGTTTCACTGAATTCCCGAAATACTTGATGTTTACAAATATTTTAACACAGAAAGGTCACAAATATATTTATTGAATGCTAGTCCGAGTTTCATATACATATATAAAATAAGTACTAAAATCGCTTGCTTCAACGGTCAAGGAAAACATCGTGAGGAAACCTGCATGCCTGAGTTTTCTACATAATGTTCTCAAAGGTGTGTGGAGTCCACCAATCCACACTGGGCCCTCTTGGTGGACTACGGCCTTAACCCCTTCTCATTGGGGGACGAAACCCGGGCTCTGTTGTGGGCTGGTAATGGGTTGACGTGATGATGACGATGATATTTCCACTTCCACTAATCCTCCGAGAGTTGATAGAGCTGTGGAAGAAGATACATTTCTATTCGTTTCTCGGGGAGAAAATATTTCATGTGCCAGCTAAGAAGGTAGAATTAATAAAATACCTGCAAATTGAACGATACTTTAAATAATTAAAAAAAGGAGTTTAAATCCGTCAATCCATTAATAATCCACTTCCATCCACTTGTGATCTCAGTTGTCCATCCACAAAACGCTTTGCCTATCTGTGGTCAAATTTAGAACACCCTTCCTTGTTCCCTCTGAATTACAAAAAGATGAATACCACAGAGTAAGAATTAATTTATTCGTACCTTAACCAGTCTTAAAGTTAACGCGCTCTTAATTAAGCTTATCTCGAGCTCATCGGGTCCTCTTGACATTTAGAAACAAAGGTCGCTGTTCATCCGACAACAGCTTAACGACTTCCTAGTTCCTGTAGGAACATCTCGTTTGCTCCCTGATGTATTAATTGCTGAAAAGCGGATAGATTGTGTAAACACAGCCGGTGATACAATCTTCCTTATCTCAGTATTGGGGATGCAGTCAATTAGAAAATGCGTGCAAACTGCCACTTGTTCAGTTGTTGGTATGTATTCTATGTTTTTTATGTTAGATAGGCTTGGCTTTGACAACTATCCTGCCTGATGGAAAGCAATGATGCGGCCTAAGTTGGGCCGCGCTTGCCTAGAAAATGCCTATTCACCTTTGCCTTGAAGACAGTCAAAGTAGTGTTTAATTGTGATGCTCTGCAGGTTTTATATCCTGGTTCGGATTTCAGCTTCAATTTCGGGGGGCCGAGTTCGAATTCCAGAACCCGATCCTCTAACTTTTCTAAGTTATGTGCGTCATGCGTGAGAGTTCTTCTGATAATGATGTCAAAGGTGTGAAGTCCATCAATCCGTACACTCTAAAAAAAGAAAGCCAACTAAGAGAGATTTTCTCTTAGTTGACGTTATAATATAAATTATAACAATTATGATAATAAACATAACAACAAAAGCTGATTAGTTATAGCAGCAAGTTCATTATAGATTGAGCTAACAATGTAGGTATGTTCATTGATTCTAACAAATAAATACGTTGTTTCTATTATTATTTACTTCTTTGTATGATTAGATCATTTTTAATTATTTAGCTTAAACAAGTACGTAAATTGAATCAGTTAAGAATATGCCTTAGTTAAGTAACAATAATAGGAGCAATACAGTTGCCCAGTCCATTGAGTTTCATATACATATATAAAATAAGTACTAAAATCGCTTGCTTCAACGGTCAAGGAAAACATCGTGAGGAAACCTGCATGCCTGAGTTTTCTACATAATGTTCTCAAAGGTGTGTGGAGTCCACCAATCCACACTGGGCCCTCTTGGTGGACTACGGCCTTAACCCCTTCTCATTGGGGGACGAAACCCGGGCTCTGTTGTGGGCTGGTAATGGGTTGACGTGATGATGACGATGATATTTCCACTTCCACTAATCCTCCGAGAGTTGATAGAGCTGTGGAAGAAGATACATTTCTATTCGTTTCTCGGGGAGAAAATATTTCATGTGCCAGCTAAGAAGGTAGAATTAATAAAATACCTGCAAATTGAACGATACTTTAAATAATTAAAAAAAGGAGTTTAAATCCGTCAATCCATTAATAATCCACTTCCATCCACTTGTGATCTCAGTTGTCCATCCACAAAACGCTTTGCCTATCTGTGGTCAAATTTAGAACACCCTTCCTTGTTCCCTCTGAATTACAAAAAGATGAATACCACAGAGTAAGAATTAATTTATTCGTACCTTAACCAGTCTTAAAGTTAACGCGCTCTTAATTAAGCTTATCTCGAGCTCATCGGGTCCTCTTGACATTTAGAAACAAAGGTCGCTGTTCATCCGACAACAGCTTAACGACTTCCTAGTTCCTGTAGGAACATCTCGTTTGCTCCCTGATGTATTAATTGCTGAAAAGCGGATAGATTGTGTAAACACAGCCGGTGATACAATCTTCCTTATCTCAGTATTGGGGATGCAGTCAATTAGAAAATGCGTGCAAACTGCCACTTGTTCAGTTGTTGGTATGTATTCTATGTTTTTTATGTTAGATAGGCTTGGCTTTGACAACTATCCTGCCTGATGGAAAGCAATGATGCGGCCTAAGTTGGGCCGCGCTTGCCTAGAAAATGCCTATTCACCTTTGCCTTGAAGACAGTCAAAGTAGTGTTTAATTGTGATGCTCTGCAGGTTTTATATCCTGGTTCGGATTTCAGCTTCAATTTCGGGGGGCCGAGTTCGAATTCCAGAACCCGATCCTCTAACTTTTCTAAGTTATGTGCGTCATGCGTGAGAGTTCTTCTGATAATGATGTCAAAGGTGTGAAGTCCATCAATCCGTACACTCTAAAAAAAGAAAGCCAACTAAGAGAGATTTTCTCTTAGTTGACGTTATAATATAAATTATAACAATTATGATAATAAACATAACAACAAAAGCTGATTAGTTATAGCAGCAAGTTCATTATAGATTGAGCTAACAATGTAGGTATGTTCATTGATTCTAACAAATAAATACGTTGTTTCTATTATTATTTACTTCTTTGTATGATTAGATCATTTTTAATTATTTAGCTTAAACAAGTACGTAAATTGAATCAGTTAAGAATATGCCTTAGTTAAGTAACAATAATAGGAGCAATACAGTTGCCCAGTCCATTGAATTATGATAAACAATCATTATCATCTTATTTGATGTAATTATGTTCTTGTTAGGCTCGTATGGAATCAATATGCTTGATCACAACAATCACTATCTTGTTAGGAATAACCAATTTTTTTTTAGAGTGTATTGGGCCTGAGTTGTGGACTACGGCCTAAGCCGTTCACAATTTGGGAGGAGACGCGCTGTAGAATTTTACCGCTGATAATGAGGTAATATGATGACGATGATGATTGTTAAATAAATTGCAAAGTTATTTTAAAATTAATAATTATCATAAACACAATTACAACAATGCACAGTGTACACAAAATAACCTCCAATTAGTCAACGTAACTTCACTTACTGCTATGACAGAATGTCGGTGAAGCGGAGTCACAGGATTTGACACCTCCAAAAGCCAAATATGCATTATTTTTAATAATAAATTAATTTACTACGCCTATACACATCGTCATCTAGCCCCAAAGTGAGCGTAGCTTCTGTTATGGGTACTAAGATGACTGATAAATAATATACGCAAATACTTATAACATGTATGATGAGCAACCAGGCACAGAAAAACTGCAAAATGCTTATTACACAAACATTTTGCAGTTGTGGGATTCGAAAATACAGTCTTGGATTCAGAAAGCAGGGTTGCTGCCCACTGCGCCAACCGGCCGTCGATTGTATTTAATACGAGTATATTCGTGTAAGTATATCATATTCAATATATTCGTACCGGAGCATGTCGAGGTTTTCAGTGACGCGAACGTAAGTTTATCCTCTACCAAAAATCGCTAAACTCTTCTAGAGAAGTTACCATTTTTAAAAAAAGGCGATCTCATAGAACTTTCGCGTCAGGTGTTAAAAAGGGGTAATTTTAGAACACATTTGGTAGCTACGTAGGTAGATACAGTAATTAAATCCGACGAATCATATTTCTTTACTATTAAACCTGTCAACGCTCAGGCGAATGCTTTTTGCCTCGGCCTCGTTACTGAACTTCTCATAAAAGTGAGTTATGTTTATGACATACGACTTCAAGATATAAATACTACGCTAAAAGACAAATAACGCGCTACGTAAGAGAAATGACCCGACGAGAAAAAAGTTTCGAACAAAATTATGTTGTTCTAGTAAAAATGAATTCATCATACAAATATTATTAATGCGAATGTGTGTATTTTTGTTGAATACTCTGGGTTCAAACTCAATACTACATACATAGTGATGGTCTTTGGCACATAGCTTGATAGATTTAAAAGCACCCAGAAAGCATTCAGGTGTGAAAGCAAAAATTACCTTTTTTAAAATGCATGGCTAAAGAGTTAAACCGATCTAGACGAAATTTGGCATGTAGGTACGAGGTAGCTTTGTAGAGACTTTACACGTTCATAAACTATTTTATAGCCTAGGAAAACAAACAGATAATAAAAAACAGCAAAAAATGAGGACAAAGCGGGCAACATTAATCAATTTCAACACCGATATTTTATTGATACCAAGATATCGGTGTTGAGGTTTACTTGCGTAAAAATAGTAGTATTTAGTTTCTATTATTTTAATATCTGATATCTACCATTCTTCTTGAGTAACTTCAAATAAATAAATAAATATACTACGACAATACAAACAAAGCAAGTCTAGCCCAAAGTGAGCGTAGCTTGTGTTATGGGTACTAAGATGACTGATGAATATTTTTATGAATCATACACATAAATACTTAGAATATATACATATAAACACCCAGACACTGGAAAACATTCCTGCTCATCACACAAACATTTTCCAGAAGTGGGAATCGAACCCACGGCCTTGGACTCAGAAAGCAGGTTCGCTCCCCACTGCGGCAGTCGGCCGTCAAATGATAGGAACTTTGATTTTACGAAAAAAATTATTGTTTCTAGAGCAATATCCAGGGAAGAAATATTGTTTGATTGCATTTGTATGGAGTCCAAACTATACTTTCATCTTAAAACGAGGAAAAACGGAGCGCGTTTGCGCTAAAAACACGTGGTCGAAGAGACGTCCGCGTCAGTTGCTTCGCCGCGTGTACACGTTGGTAAGAGCGTGACATGACCGGATTATATTTTATAAAATATTAAACTAAAACGCGACCTGACCGCTCAATAAACTTTTCCATTTCCACTGTTTGCAATATTCTGTTGCTCAATAAAGAGTTTACTTTGACTCAATTTGACTCTCCAATTTCAAAGCTTTATATTAAATTCCATGTAGGGCTGTCTGGAGGCACAAACATTAATTTGTAACTTTTGTTTATTTAATACTAGCTATCCCCGCGAATTTCATTTCGCCTTAGTTTATTTCACATCTCAATGTCTTTATAAAGTACAATACATAAAACTCATCTTACTCCGGAACCTCTCTATAGGTCACATCAACAGTTTTACGATTAGGTATAGACAACTTGACGTGCGCTGTCAATTGTGTTTTGTTACTAATGAACGGCTAGATAATTGTTTTGATTTTAAATTTAAAAAAAAAATTGTATTATTATACTTATTCTCCTCCTTATTCTCTCCGGATTAACAGGAATCAAAGAAATCAAAAATAATGAAAATCGGTCCAGCCGTTCTCTATAAATGGTGTAACTAACACGACTTTGTTTTATAGATGTAGAATATAGATATATATATAAGGACTGTCGAACGGGATAAAGAGTATCCTATGTCCGTCTCCTGGCACTAAACTACCCACTTACCAATTTTCAGCCATATCGGTACAGCCGTTCTTGAGTTATAAGTAGTGTAACTAATACGACTTTCTTTTATATATATAGATTATTATCACATGTAAGTTTTTTAGAATTAGTTTAGTTTTACATTATTCTGTTATATATTAGTGTAGATGGGTTATGTAATAAAAATAATAAATGATATTTTTATAAAATTAAACATTACCAAAGCAATCTGCACGTTGTTTGAACCATATTTTGGAATGCATCACTAAAGATAATTTAAGTAGTAGAAGAGCTTTTTGAGACAGAGCTCGTCTGGGGAAGTACTGTCTAGACGGCCGAGTGTCGCAGTGGGCAGCTCCCCTGCTTTCTGAGTCCTAGGCCGTGGGTTCGATTCCCACAACTGGAAAATGTTTGTGTGATGAACATGATTGTTTTTCAGTGTCTGGGTGTTTATCTGTATAAGTGTTTATATTATTGGGATGCCATATCTATGACGAAGCTTGGCTTGGTATTCTCGCTCAAAAAAGGATACGAAGGCATACCACGGGATCGTCAGGTTGCGCCGAAGGGTTTAACTGCCATATCTGCGGCCGTGAATGTCGCTCGCGCATCGGCTTATTTAGCCATACAAAGAAGTGTCGCTTAGACAGTGTTTGAATCGTCTCTCAAGACGTACAGGCCATTAATTAATATTCATAAAAATATTCAACAGCTATCTTAGTACCCATTATGGGTACTAAGATAGCTTAAGTAAGCGTAGCTTGTGTTATCACAAGCTACGCTTACTTTGGGGCTAGATGGCGATGTGTTTATTATCGTACATTTAATTTATTTATATTATATATTTATGCTTACTTCTGCCGCTAAGCAGCATTGTTGTAATGTGTTCCGGTCTAAAGTGCGTGGTTGCCACCTACGCCCCAAATTGACAGGGCGGCATGTTGCAGGACGAGCTCCTTGCATACCCGGTGAAATGTTGCTGGGCTATCTGCTTGGTCCGTCAATTATTTCTACAAAAAAAAAAACATCATCATCATCCATGAAAATAAAGCCTAATTTGCTATACTCAGCGAAAAGCAGGAGAATCTGTGTGGTGTAATTGATAATTTCTTCAATCCTTATACTACACACCAAACAGATCTTCGGCAATGTATCTACGCACGTTTCGCTCCGATACCGGAGCATCCTTAAGAAATGTTGACTTTACAATATATTGTTAAGGCTTAGGTCATCTTACAGATTCTCTTTTCGCGGAGCATAGCAAATTAGTCTTAATTTTCATGATATATTATGGATTTCCACAAAGTAACGATAACCTGCTTCGATCCAATAACATCAACATCAATAACATATAATCGGCTCACTATATGTTAAGTCCCTCCACGCTGCCTCACGGATTATTTCGGTGAATTTTGGAATACAGTAGAAAAGTGGTTAGAAAGAGCGCCCTCCAATCAATTCCCTCGAATGAAACTCTATTATGAAAACGGTTTTACTTAAATAAAGTACGAACGTTATTTTCGTAGTATAATTAAACAGGCCATAGTAGAGACGATTATAATAACTCAAACATAAACTGTAACGATGAACTGGAAACAACACATAAAAACAGATCAAGAAAAATGTAAATCATAACACAGTTTTAAACTCAACATTAGCGCTGACTTGTAACGGGAATCTTTTGTGATCCCGTGTTGTATGGTTTTTTGATAGCTTGGAGCTGGTCCAAGGAGGTTTTCCCGTGGGTGGTTAGTTTTCTACCGGTTTCAGAAGAGGGAGGTTACAATTCGGAGTAATTTCAGAGTTGCGTACCAAAACGCTAAACATGCATCCATTATGGTGTCTTCTTTTACCGTTTGTTAATCTACAATAACCATAGAAATCTTAATAACAAGACAATATAAATTTTGTGTACGCGTCACTTTGTCGCCGCGAACGAGACTCAGAGCACTCGAATTTTAACAAAACAATTGTAATATTGAACTACTTTATTGTTTTTATAATATTTTATTAGTGTTTAACCTACACTTGGAGGAATTATCAATTTTATAAATTTTAAAATGCATATAAAAATTTTCGGAACCGACAAGATTTGAACCTGCGACTCTCTGGCAATCACGGCCTGAGCGCATTCTCCAATTAAGCTACGGCTCTCCTATCGTCGATGCCGAAATTAGTATATGCCTTTCACATCAGTCTTATAGCGACTGCAGCGTCATCTTCTAGGAAAGGTTTCAAAGGTCTATATTACAATGAGACACTACAACAAGAGATGACACATTGCTTTTTTATAATTTTTGACTTTACTGTTATTTATAAATTACTTTCTGAGCTCTAAAGCAACTTAGTGTACGCCGTTGTGAATCCACTGGGCGCAGTCTTTCGGCGACAAGTTTTTTTCTATACTGACAGTGCTATGAACATTTCTAGTGTCTTTTTATTTCTTTGGTCACAGCCGATTATTACACTTATAACTAACTTGTATTTTATAGCTTACAAAGGGGGAAAAATCTGGATATTTTAACCTTAAATATTTATGACTAGGCCGAATGGTGTGTGATATATCTCATGAAAAGGTTATTTTTGTATATTCTTAAACGTATTTCAGAAAGATCTTCTCACAGGTCCATCATGTTTTCACTCTTTTAATATAATATACTCTGTTGTATTTAGTAACTTAATCAGTTCACTTTGAACCATTGTTTAAGATAATCGTAACTTAAACTCAGATTATAATCAGGCGTATGTAAATATAAGATTCGATATCCCAGATTAAAGATAAACCTTTATAAAGTAAGGCCATTGTTCGACGTATTTATACTAATTATAAGTCTTTCGATGGTAAGGTTGGGCAATGGATGACAATTAGAGAACTGATTTTAGTAATATGAATACTGAATAATTTATTATTTGAGGACAATGATGCCACACGCATTTCGTCGGTCTTAAACAGTGAGATATTATTACTTCTAGAAGTGTCAACCCTATTGGGCCTAAATGTGTAGGTACGTATATATACCAAAATCTTACTTCTTCTTAATCTTACCAAAACAGAACTTGAGATGATATAATGATAGTAAAAGTATTTATTATTTGAAAGATCTAGGGAGTACGTTAAAACATTTAAAAACAACTCTGTCTTTCAACATTACTCTACGAGTCCAACCCTTTCATTTGGTGAAGGAGTTGTGAAAAATATGTAATACGCGCAATGTGGCGGCAGCCATTTTGGATCCTTTTTCATCAAAAATAGCTCACACACACACTCACCGACTAATTCACCTTTTAGACAAAATCAAAATAGCTTCATCTGCTCGGGAGCTACGATGCTACAGACAAACACACAAAAAATTGTGCCGATTGAAAGATAACGTATGCGTCTAGATATATATTATTTATTGTTCATGAACGACTCTACTCTATTCTTCTATTCTACGCTGTGTGCTCACGTCTCCGCTTCCCGCGAGTTTCGTACAAAACCACTAATGGAAATCGCACCGTTGGCTTCTAGGCCTATAGTCCAGCAGTGGACTATTATAAGCTATTAATTCATTCGTTCATTAATTCATTCAACGAATATAAGATTCGTTCCCCATAAGTTAAAACATGGCGTAAGGTGCGGTATTAATAATTACACAGTGTTTCAGACTCCAACTAAAAGCAGGTGCTATTTGTTAAAGATAATCATATATTTGTTAAAGATAGAGATATTTTAAAATTTAATGTACGTTCATAAAAACATTTCTAAATTTAAGAAAAAATGTGACTGCAATAATTTAAACATCAGAAGTAACAATAAATTTACAGTGCAATTACTAGGTTACATAAAATTCATAATTCGTTTAAAGAAAATTGCATACAATTCTACAATAAACTACCCGTTGACATCTTGGTGATGTCTCTTAAAAAGTTCAAAGTTTGTATTAAACGTAAGCTTATAGAAAAGTCCTATTATAGTATAAAGGAATACGTAATCGATAAAAAAGCTTGGGTGTGAATTATTGCTCTAACCAGGTTGCTCTTCTAATAATTTTACATGACATTGTGAGATGGTGATAACAAAAAAAAAAGACACCCGGCTAAGTTTGTTGTGGGCTTTTTCTTAGACCAGGACGCGTTTGGAACCCTCGTAGCTTTAGTTTTAAGTTTACGAATGTGGTTATCGCGATCATCTTACTACCGTGTAATTCTTATGTACGCATCAAAAGTGCCAACTATGGGCCTATATCCTAGGGCCTGTCAATATTCCTTATTGAATTTTGAAAGTATAAGGCAAATTATTTATTATCATCTAGCACAGGCCTCCTGTCTCATCGGAGAGTGGGGAGCACAGACCCACCACGCTACTCCAATGCAGGTTGGTGAGCTGTTGTCAAGTGACAATAACCGGGACCGACTGCAAAAAGTGTTCTCCGCCGGCGGTTGGTACCACGTATTTCTAACTCCGGCGTAGTACTGAAAATTATTTAGCTTAAAAAAAACAATACCTCATAATTTTGGCCCGACCCGGTTTTCGAACCCAGGCCCCCGTGATCCTTAGATACAACTAGCCACTACAAAAAAAAATAAAAAAAAAAAAACGTTTATTTAATTTTTTATATGACATGATGTGGAGTCCTCCTAGGAAGCATCAAAACACCTATAAGGCTAACCATTAGACCAACGAGGCAATGAACAATCAAATCACGTTCAATTCAGAGAAAAAACACTTCTGCATCTGTTTTTCAGATAACTATTGTATTCTCATTACCACAAAATTTTGGCTACCTACATCCTTTCGCCTTTCCTGCCTTTCATTTCGCAAATTGCAAATGGAATAAAATTCCAAAACCGAGCGACGGTCGCACATTTGGTTCTCACGGACTTTGTCGCCATTGTTTTTGAAAGAAAAAAACAACACTGTGATTGAGTCTTGAGAAAGGTTTTTTGGGCCCGAGGGCACAGGTTTGCATCTGCTGAACATGTGGCACATCGACCTTTACTGGGTTTTGCGTAAGAAATAGTGATGACATCGCCCGATGTATCGACAGGATGTTATAATTTGAGGAATGCTGAACGATATTAGGAATATAATTGAAATATGATGGAACGTTAAATATAATTTATGGGATCCTTAAATTCATCATTATCAACCCATGTCAAAAAGTTTAGGCCCTAGTTAGCCACCCTGGCCAAGCAAGGATTGGTAGTCTGTCTCTATATAGGTGTTGAGCCCGAAATCGGTACCACCAAAAGGGAAGCCGATGTGACACTAGGATTTTAGCTTATCTAAAGCGCTACATCCTTAAATTATAAGACACACTAGAGTAGTGTTGCCCAAATGCAAGAACAAGACGAGACTTAGCCAGTCTTGGTCTTGGTCTTGCGCCAATACACCTGGTCTTGGTCTTGGTCTTGGTCTTGCGCTCCCAGTCTTGGTCTTGGTCTTGGTCTTGCAGCAAGAGTCTTGCAAGTCTTGCAATTACCTATTAGTCTATTACTATTTATTAAAGTTTACTTTAAATCTTAGAAAAACGTATTAGAATTGGAACATTGTGAGCTTGAATTAACATAGCCATAGTAAAGATCAAGCAGATTAATAAATAACTGAAGATTTGATAAGAAATTCGAAAAATCAACTGACCTATATGTCGTTTTCCATGGAAGTAACTGTTTCTTAATAAACATTTATGATTTATAAGCTTACATTTGCTAAAACATGTAAAAAAACAAATTAATTACAATAACTTGACTGTATTTTAAAGAACAATACTTATCTGTCTAGAAAGAGATTGAACCCTCAACTTATAAGAAATTTAATAAAAGAGTTTTACGATTTATCATTTATTTGAATAAAAAATAAAATACAACACAAATCAACAGCTTTATCATTAGGTTATGATACTTTATATCAATTCTTTTGACCAAGAATTAATACAAAGTAACCATCTGGCTGACTCATCACATAACCTATTTCTATGTTTTCTAATTACTAATGATGCTTTAGAAAATAACCTCTCAGCAGGTACTGAAGTTGCAGGTATTGAGAGAAAATCACGGGCCATTTTCGATAAAATCGGATACTCTGTCTCATGCGTCCTCCACCAATCTAAAATCACCAATCTGAAACTTATTTATTCTTTGGAACACCTGTAGGTACTCTTAAAATTCGAAATTATTTTGCATGAATAGTGTCAAATGTTATGATTTCGGCGCGGCGGCAACGATTGTTTTAGATTTCAAAAGAAGCCGCCGGCGCGTGTATCATAACCATGTACTTCCGAAAAGCGGCAAATTTCTTTAAGAAGTAAGTACAAAACCTTTGATGCCGCATTATCAAAGTGCCGATGGTTAAAACATAACTATGCATGCACTCAGTTTGATTTTAATAGATATTTTTTTATTCGCTATGTTTATGGTATTAGTCGTAATGCGCATAGGTCCAGTTTTTCATATTCTTTGATATAGTTTTTTGCGTCTCATAGAATTCCTAAGCGTACCTACCTACCTATACACCGAACTGTTACACCTAACTACTCCGTGAAATAGCGCTAAGTCCTAGCTGCAAGACGCAAGAGTCTTGCAGGCTATGTCTTGTTCTTGCTCAAGTCTTGCACGGTCAGTCTTGGTCTTGGTCTTGCTAAAAATACGCGGTCTTGTTCTTGGTCTTGGTCTTGCAAAAACGAAAGAACAAGACCAAGACTGCAAGACCAAGACTGAATTTGGGCAACACTACACTAGAGTGTTCGGGATATTTCAATTTACCAAGCAATTTACGTCGCTGGTGCAAAATATTGCTAGAGTGGGATCCCAAAGGGTAGGTCGGCCCCCAACGAGGTGGACAGATGACATCAAACGTGTCGCTGGCAGTTCGTTGCCTATTTAGCAAAGAAAATCGTGTAAGTACTTACAGACTTATGAAGTCTGGACGTTGAAAAGTAAAAAAAAAATTCTAATAAAATAACCTAGTAAAACCTCCTTCTTTAAAGTCAGCTGAAGATGGATGCCGTATAAATAAAACTCGTGATTCATGTACCATTCAATCATTCGCAAAACATTTTAAAAGCTGTAAAAATGTTTATACATTCTTTGATCGGGGCAATAAAAAATATTTCACTTTGCAACAGAAGATTGCTTATTCACGATTTCCTTGTTTTATTTCTTAGCAGGCGCCACAACGTCAAACATCGTCCAACATATATTTTGAAAGTTGTCGATATCGACGTAACAAAGCGCGTCACTGTTCAAAAGCAATAATTCACAGGCCACAAATCTGGAGGGTCATTAAAACTTCAACCGAGCCCTGGCCCTAAATAAAGGAATACAACATTGCAGTCTGCACTTACCCATTACTAGCTCTTTAACCTTGAATCAGAACACAACTCACAAGTGATTCAGATTCTGGTGTACTGGTTTGACCAAACTGGATATTTTTTTTCAAGTATTACTAGCCAGTCTTCTTTATTTAAGTCCTTAAACATCCAGTGGTGCATAGGGCCGAGACTACTTTTTCCCATCCAGATCCCGAGCATATTTAAGCATGATCCATCATCCAAGATATATTGAAAGCCTTTAGACGATTTATATCCGCTTCCAAAGAGCACTTCTATATAGCCTTTGGCCGGCTACGCTTTCATGTAGGCCACTCTACTGCTATAAATATTTTCATTTAAAACGTCCTAGGAAGCACTTTATATCGCCAGACTGAGCGCAACAATACGAATGCGCCCTTTGCCTCCATAAGTCTGTTTTTAATATCTTACTCGATGCCTCCTGTAGGCGTAACTACGCTACCCAAATAGCAGAAACGTTCAACAGATTTAAGAGTGTCCCCATCCACTAACAGATCGCGGCCCCTAGGGTTCAATTTCCTCCGAGGCTATGCTCATGACCACGGTCTAACCCATCTTGATTCTAAGACCGACCTTTGCAGCTTCTTCCTTCAAGCGGTGTAATTTTGTGGAAGCGTCCCTGCGGTTAGATGTAAGCAGAAAAATATCATCAAGATCCTCCAAAAATGCTCCTCGAGTCCATAGAATACTATTAGCCAGTACCATCGATATATTCAACAGTTTCCCTGACCGATTTCGGCCACGGTGGCCGACAGCTAAAAGTGCTCTCCGAGGCACTGATTTAATCAATACCAATTGCCTAACTCCGGCTTTAGTAATTAGTACTTGGAATTTTAAAATATAACAATTCGCAGAACGACCGAGAGTCTAGGACCCTGTGGTACGTAGTAAAAAATGATAACCACTAGACCAATGAGGTTATATATTTACGTTGTAAACAATAAGAGAAACAATTGCTTCGTACGTGATGCATGTGGCGCGAAGCGCGCTAAATATCGCATCTAACCTCATAAGTCGCGAGACGTGTGGTTGTAAAAACGTTTATATTATTTTTGGAGAGTTGTGTACGAGTAACCTCAGGGCCATGGCAGTATTGTAAAAGCGCGTTGTAAATCACGCAGCGATGTAGCGCCTCTCAGCGAGCTTAAGATACTAAAATGTAATAAATCTTGGTAGGTATCTCTGAAACTGAGGGCAAATTGATAAAATCAGTTTTGAAGATGGCACGATCTTATATGGACGCAGTGATTTTCATAAATCTTGGTACATCTAAAACTAAGAGTTGGGCTCATGTTTGATATCAAGATCTTTCATTGCTGGTCTGTTAATTTATAAAAGAGTGATAACGTTATAAGACAAGTAACAAAAATTAATTCATACAGTGTCGCATAACTTCATAGCATCGCCGAAGCCATGGCCCTACACACAGTATGCACACTTTACCAGATTAGCGTAACAAATTGTTATGGGATGTGTAAACAGGTTTAATTCCAGCTTGTCCTAAGCTCAGAGTTCATTTGTTTTGGCGGGTTACGTTGACATTTTAAGAGTTGCCAAAAATAAAAATCTGATACCCATCTGTCTTCATCTACATCTTGTCATTGATTTAATATGTTACTTTTATTAGCTCATTGCATCTAAACATCCGTAAGTATGTATTGCCATGCATGAGTGCTGCAAAACTTGTATAATACATTGATATTCTTTTGTTATGGTTAGATCCCCTTTGGAGTCGTGCAGTTTCGCTCAGCGTAGTTTGGATATTATTGTCAACCATTGGCCGCCACACTTGTTAATATCGTGTGCTAGTTAGTCAATTATACGACACTTCGTTCCGATGGTCACAGTGTAGTACAGAATTTCGTTCTAGACTTCGATGTTTATTAAATTTTAGCCTTAATCTAATTTACTTAAAAACAACATTTTTTTAATGTATATAGAATAAATAAATAAATATCCTACTACGATAATACACACATCGCCATCTAGCCCCAAAGTAAGCGTAGCGCTTGTGTTATGGGTACCAAGATAGCTGATGAATATTTTTATGAATATGATACACATAAATACTTATGTGTAATATACAGATAAACACCCAGACACTGAAAAACAATCATGTTCATCACACAAACATTTTAGTAGCGGGAATCGAACCCACGGCATTGGACTCAGAAAGCAGGGTCGCTACCCACTGCGCCAGTCGGCCGTCAGAATATGACTAGCTGCACCCTATGAGACGGTTTTAGACCATATTCCGACCAGACTGCTCCAATGCGGACTTATCTTACGTTTCCATACCATATGATAAGTGATAACGATGCCCAAGGTGAACGCTCTTTTAATTAAATAATTTGACTTATTCAATGTTGGCCCGCGCAATACTGCCCGTTGGTGATATTAATTACCAACGCACTTCTTCAAACTTAGAGAGTTATTCTCTAAGTTTGAAGAAGTACGTTGGTAATAAAACCACTTTCTTTGTTACAGATGAAGACTACACCGTGATAGCTGCATCTACAAATGAGAGGCTACGACTGATCTGCGGACTGAAGCCCAGGAACCAGGTCCATATCGTTAGGTGGTTCTTCGACGGAAAGCCCCTGGATATTCAGTTAAGACCCAGGGTAGTGCAGCTGAAACAATGGTTAGTAAAATAATTTCATTGCCTTGAAATAGTACATGATTGCTCCTAGTTCTTTTAACTCTCAAAGACCTTCCAGCCTTGAATGACACATGAGTACATGCTTATTCAACGGCAACTCCTCGATAGTCAATTTAGATCTACAAGCATTTGATCAATGTCTTGAAACATGATAGTTATAGTTCTTGTTACTCACATAGTCTGTCTAGCCTTGGATGAACTAGTAGATGCGTCTTCGACGGAAAACTCTGCGTATTCTTAAGATACTCAGAGTAGAGCAGCTGACATAATTGTTAGTAGAAACAATGGCTTGAATAAGTGTGTACATGTGTTTATAGTTCTTGCATCTCACAAAGTCTTTCCAACCTCAGTTAAACTAGTAAATGCTTCTTCGATGGAAACCTTTGCGTAATCAGTTGATACCAAGAGTAGTGCAGCTGCAACAATGGTTAGTAAAACAATGTCTTGAATTAGTAGATTATAGTTCTTGTATCTCACAAAGTCTGTCTAGTCTCAGTTAAACGAGAAGATGCTTCTTCTATGGAAAACTCAGGGTAATCAATTGATACTCAGAGTAGTGCAGCTGAAACAATGGTTGTAAAACAATGTCTTGAAATTGTGTATGATTAACTATCATAGTTCTTCTCCCTCACAAATACTGGTTAGCCTCGGTTGCAATACAAGAATGCTTCTTCAACGGAATTCCTCTAGATAGTCAATTAAATAGTGCAGTTGATCTTTTTACACGCTTTATATTAGCTTCACTTGTATGTTTGTTTGTAACCGACTTCTTTGGGCGCGATTTTGACCCACTTTAAACGGTCAGATTTCTTTCAAACTTTGTAGACATATCGAGGACCGATGACAATACACTAATCTGAAAGATTATTCCAATTTTCACTATAAAAAATAAGATTTTTTACTAATTACTACAGCGCCATCTAGACCCTAATGTAAAAAACCTATGGCGTTCGCGTACCTAAGAAATTCCACAGAAAACATTAAGCTACTAGATGGTAGAGGGCGTTAGCTATTACTTTTTAATGGCCTGTTTTAAATAATAATTAGAACTTGCATTTCGAGAGACGGGCACACTGAATAAAAAATAAAATATTTTATCTCTTTAATGGTGGATGGGTTACCGATTAATTTTGCTCAAATAAAAATAATAGATCAAGAAAAACTAAAAAAAATCGCTATTATGAATAAACTAAAAGAAAGAAATTAGTTTAGTTTTTTATACCAAGCGTGTTTTTTTAGTTTGTTTGAACTATTTAATTATTATATTTTTCTAGTAAGCTATCTACTTTATTTGGTAGTATTAGAGCTCGTCCGGGGAAGTACTGCCTATAAGCATATAGCTGCCGCTAAGCAGCATTATTGCAATGCTGTGTTCCGGTCTGAAGAGCGGGGGTTCTGGTGTAATTACAGGCAGATAAGGTTTAACAACTACGCTTTATTTTGATGGACACAGCGCGGCAAGTTACAGAAGTGATCCTTGCATGCCCCGAGAAGCGTAGCTCGGTTTATAGGCAATAGTTTTCCACAAACATCTTCTTGGTCTGTCAAATAGAACTATGAAAAAAACAACTCACTGAAACTACTAGTCACCTAAGATTTCAATGCTGCGTAGAAAAGCATGATTGATGGATTATTGTGATCGGAAACTTGATTTCAAATGCCTCGAATAGAATCGCGTGTTATATGCCGTTGCATATGAATTATTGCATGCTCGGACAGAAATGCATAAATATTGACATGAGCTTGCACTAGTAGGATTTAGTCAGATATTTTTAGACTCGTAGTCTTAATTTAAGCGGAGGATATGATGCGCAAAACATGGAATTGCAGATCTAAATCCAGGGGAGTTTAATTTTATTCGTTGCGTGCTGACGGGTGTATTTATGAGATATGTATTGCTCGCGTTTGATTAATCCTGCTAGTTAGGTGGGCTTTTACGCAATCATAAGGGATTTGAATTGCAATAATATTAATAGTCATAGAATTAAGAACATACAGAAACCGTGTACAAGGTTAATATTGAAGGATTAAAAACCACTCCACTCTAGCAGTGTTTCTCGAGCAGGCGCGGTGGTTATTCACTTCATTCCATTTAGAAAAATAATTATTTTATTTTTAAGGTTCTAAACGTTTACCATAAAATGGGGAAAATGGGAAAAGTTTGTGAGCTAGTTGCTAGTTGTTCCGCATGTGTTACGTCAGACACAACGGCATAAGTGTTGGACACAATGCACTGCATACAATAATGGCTGAATCAGGGTTCTGCATGTTCTTAATTCTGCGTTAATAGTTGTACTAATAATAATTCAGTTTATTGCCTCGGTGGTCTAATGGTTAGCATGGTTCACTAAAGATCACGAGGTTCGAGTCCCGGGTTTGGGAAAAACTTGTTAGCTTTTGAGTTTTTTCTGCTTCAGAATTATTGATAGGTCCGGAGAGCACGTTAATCTGTTGGTCCTGGGTATTATCATTAACTTATAGTGACAATAGTCGTTGAAGCCCACAAACCCGAATCGAAGTAGCGTGGTGGTTCAATGCGCCTAAAAAAACACAAATTTGTATAAGTCTAAGAATTACCCTCTACATGTGATTGATGAACTGATTTATATCTTTTTAGGTTAAAAATAAAGTCGTTTCGAGATGAAGACGCCGGAGTGTACACTTGTCATAATGAAGAGGATAAAGGAAAAGAAATGAGTGTCACAATTAAACATAAGCCAGATCTAAGCAATATAGAAGGTACGTCCCATATTATAATTATTTGATTTTTACTTAGAATACCTCTCATATATAAAGCGTAACAAGGCATACGAAAAGGCAAATAAAGAAATATATATAATTGCAAGCAAAATCGGATTATTTGCTAAATCAATATGTCTCTTAGTTAGATTTAACTTAATAATCTTTTAGTTAAGAATGCAAACAATGTTCTTCTTCTTATTCGGTTATTAAACAGCTTGTACAAGATGCGTTTTCTTTGCTTTACATTCTTTCACTAACAGCTAATTCCAACCATCAATTTCTTTGACATACAACAACTCTTATACAAAAGCCTGTTGTCTCCTCTTTGAACTCTACTTTCAAGCCTTTTCTTCAAATTTCTTTAACATTCTTCTGTAACTTGAACTTCCTCTTTTATAAGAATTTATCTTTAACGGTTTTTATTCTCACACAGTAAATTCATCTCAGTATCTACATTTTAGTACCACTGTTTTTTCGTTTTATTTTCCTCCCTATAATGTCCCAATATTCAGAAAATTTATTAAAATAATCAATAATTTACTTAAACTCTACAATATTAAACTAAAGAATACGCTAAGGAATTTAAAATTAATTTATTGTTATAACTTGGCTTCTATTCAACTAAATAGTCTTGAAGCAGTTTGCAATGTATTTAAAATGACGGCCAATTGGCGCAGTTTGCAGCAACCCTGCTTTCTGAGTCCAGGGCCGTGGGTTCGATTCCCACAACTGGAAAATGTTTGTGT
Source organism: Pararge aegeria (assembly GCF_905163445.1). Taxonomy (NCBI): domain Eukaryota; kingdom Metazoa; phylum Arthropoda; class Insecta; order Lepidoptera; family Nymphalidae; genus Pararge; species Pararge aegeria. Next base: position 3,629,825 of record NC_053201.1, read on the forward strand.
GATGAGCATGAATGTTTGTCAGTGTCTGGGTGTTTATATGTGTATTCTATGTATTTATGTATATTACTCATTAAAAAAAAAAATATTCATCAGTCATCTTAGTACCCATAACACAAGCTACGCTTACTTTGGGGCTAGATGGCGGTGTGTGTATTGTCGTAGTATATTTATTTATTTATTTATTTATTTAAAATAAAAACAAAACCAGATCAACGGTTATATCAAAGATTTAATATTCTGAGTTCGTGGGTTCGATTCCCACTACTGGAAAAATGTTTGTGTGATGAACATGAATGCTTTCATCGTCTGGGTGTTTACCTATATATTATAACTATTTATGTACTTATTGTTAATTAAAATATTCATCAGTCATCTTAGTATCCATAACACACTAGGTATGCTTACTTTGGGGCTAGATGGCGATGTCTGTATTGTCCTAGTATATTTATTTATTTTAAACAAGTAAGTTAAGTCACTATGAGAAAATTATTTTCTCATACTGCCTATAAATTTGTAAATACTTCTCTGAGGTTGCATATTTGCATAGTCTCTAACATTTCCTAAAACCACTTCAATATCCGCTGTCTATTAGACGATTACTGCTTTCGAGCCCGTAGGTATGTGTGGTCGTAAGCTGAATCTGTCCTTACATATCTCGATATTACATTTAATCGACGACTTCAGTGCCCTCCAGATGTGTAAACATAGCCGTCCTGGATTCCTCAGTACGAGAAATGTAAATTTGTATTCCGTATGTTTGCCAACATAATATTATTTCCAATTAAATCATTCGAGTGCTCTTTAACTTTCTTACATTATTAACGCACTAAAATTTACAAAATGCGCGAAGTTAAAATTTATTTGGCTGAGTTTAAGAGAGTTTTTTTGAAAACCAAATTAATTTTACGGCCATCTTACAAAGCTTATAAATATTTAAGATCATTTAAATAGTATAAACGTTAAAGACTAGTGAAAGATTAGTCACTTTGATTTTGATCTTTCTTGGGATTCAAAAACACAAGAAAGATCATTAGAACATCATCATTATTACAATCATTTAAATTATGACTAGACAGACGACATTAAAATATGGCTAGTAGGAAGCCACTGGATACATATGGAACAAGCAGTGTGATGGATAAACACCTTGTATGGGAACGGTGACGAGCAGAAGAAATTTTTTTAATCGTTTTTGTTCGCAGAATACCAATCAGATGTGGACGTATTGAGACCGATACAAGATATACTATCCCAACATTCGGCTCCCCTAGTCAAGAAAGACATAAATGAAGAGAACGCGACTGATCCTAGACTTAAGTACCAGTTGTATGAAACAACTGACGACGATATTGATGCCAGTAACGAGAAATCGCACCTTAACAATGGTTATTTTGATGCTACTAAAGAAAAATACGCACCGAAGTTTAAACATCCTACGAGAATGTTTAAAATGGAAATAAAGCCACCGGGAACCACTATTCGTTTTAAATGTGTTGCTGAAGGTAAATATAATTTGAAAAAAAAAAATACCAATAAGACCAACACCAAATACAAGTCATGACTATGCTGATCAAAACTTACAGCGATTCAATTGCGAATTTTATAGTAGTTGGACTTGGAAATTGCTTAAGAGAGGCGGGGGAAATGTTTGCTGACTACTTGAAAGTAATATTGGTTTTTATTACCCATATCGAAACCATTTTCACAACTTGAAAATAATTCGTGACATCAGCACGAGTCCTGCGCTAGTGCGGCAACATGCGATAAAATTTTAAATTCAAGTTTAGTATAGAAACATTTCGAATCTAAAAGTTCTGAAGTGAACGGCCAACTGCACGTAACACGTGAACAGTAAGCTATCACTGCTTGCCTACGGTAGTATGCGTAAAAAAAACGGCGTGTCGATAACGACCAGTAACCTTTAGAATTTCTCAGTTTAGGGCTTTTTCAGCTATTAAATATCACTTGTTTTAACGGTTAAGAAAAGCATCATCAGAAAACCTGCTGGCCTGAGAGTTCTCCATAATGTTCTCGAAGGCGTGTGAAGTCTACCAATGTATATTTAACAGCGTGGTGGACTACGGCCTTGACACTTCTCATTCTTAAAAGAGATATGTGTCCTGTAGTAGGCCGGTGATGGGTTGCTCATGATGACGTAGTGCACTAAAGAAATCTCAATTTTATTAAAATCTAAACCTTGCAGGTAATCCCATGCCGAACATCACCTGGTACAAAAATAATGGGACACCAATATCGAGGAGTTACTTCAAACCGACCTACGGAAAATGGTATATGGAATTTGAAGAATTAACGAAGGCTGATGAGGGAAACTATACATGCAAAGTTTGCAACGAATTGGGTTGTATCGAATACACATACACACTTCAAATATATAAAGGTAAATTTTATTTGCTTTAACACAAACAATACATTTGAATATTAAGATTCTTGTAAATATACCTATCCGTTCTACAAGTGTTTTAGAAGTATTTGTAATCCAAACACTTTGCCAAGTTTGCATATATTTTGTCACAATATGATCTTGAGGTTTGTGTGTAAAAATGCCTCGCTATCTCTTGCCTTCCATTCCTTCGGTGGTTGGTAACTGAGTAAGTCTTTTAAAAAAATATTACTTAGAAGTAAGACCTTTAAATTGTTAATTTCTACTGACTGAATTTTACTTAGTCGGATATTCACCTATCATGATGGCACAATTTTGCCTAGAAGTAAAATAAAAAAAAATAGCCATAATATAAGTTTCATATAAGCTAATAAATCTAACGATGAATAAAAATGATTTAAAAGTCACATTTATTCGTAGCAATGCCTGAAATACTTTCCCAACATTCCGCGCCATTAGTTGAGAACAACACTATCGAAGAGAACGCGACTGATCCTAGACTCAAATATAAAGAGTATGACGTCACGAAGGACGACGATATTGATGATAAGAATGAAAAAGAACATCTTAACTACGGTCATGTAGATGTTACAAAATCGAAATATGCACCAAAGTTCAAGCATCCTACGAAATTATTTAAAATGGAAATGAAACCAGCAGGAAGCTCTATTCGGTTTAAGTGCGCGGCCGAAGGTAAGCTATTAATTATTAAAAATCATTCCCACTTGCAGATATTCGAAGCTAAAATTAATATGATTTTGATCGGCGGCGGCAAACTAATAAGACATTAAAATTCATCTAGACATAGACTTTAGAAAAGAGATTGTATAAAATCAGGAGCAAGATCTGAAACTTTGTAAAGAAGTATTTATTGTAGATGCAATTCTAAAAGCTTAAATGTAAGCAAGACCAGGCGTGAATATAAAAGTTCTAAAATTAAACGCGGGTCATATGTACGTTAGCACACGAGAATAACCTTAACTTTATTACAATGTAAACATTCGCAGGTAATCCCATGCCGAACATCACCTGGTACAAAAATAACGGTACACCAATATCGAGGAGTTTCTTCAAGCCCTCGTATGGAAAATGGTCTATGGCAATCGATGAATTAACAAAGGCAGATAACGGAAACTATACATGCAAAGTGTGTAATGAATTGGGTTGTGTTGAGCATACGTACACACTACATATACAAGGTAAATTTTATTATATCACACTATCGAGTATTGAGATTCTAATAACTGTCAACGCGGTATGACTCGTAATACAAATATATTTTACGATCTCATTTCGCTGGTCAAAGAGAATCTTGGATTATATATGACGTAAAGCTATCTCTCAGAGTTGACCACCCTTAGCTTTTTTAAGGGCTATTAAATGAACTTACATCCTTCATCGATATTTCAATTGGGGCATTTTTTATTGAACGCCAAAAGTGTGCCCTCCTCTTCAACCTACTTATTGTATCTATTTGTAAAAGACAGGTCCAAGCATATTTAATTTGCTTTGTTGGTTCTTCTTTTTTTATCGTACGTTTTTGACGACAATGACATATCAAATTTTAATAAATTTAAATACGTGTATAACATGTATAAAATGTAAAAACAAATGTTATTATTACAAAAACATTACAAATATGAGAATTTGTGAAGTTGCTGGAATACTTGGATATATTAAACATGAACAAAGCTATAAATACAAAAAATTTAAAAATTGTAATTTCGTAAAATTGTTCAGCTCGCATAGAAAAATAACTGTAACAAAATATGTTGCTTTAGAACGCTACCCTTCTAAGCCGTACATAAAAGAAGGACATCCAGGAAACGTCACGGTGCTTGTCAATGAAACTGTCACGTTGACCTGCCCACCGGTTTCTGATTTGGAGCCTTACCTTTACTGGCTCAGGCCTACGAATTACACCGTTAAAGATACAGAGGTTGGACCAAGTGACGCGCCAGCTCCTGTAGGAGATTTCATTGAGGTGTTTCTTTATTTAGAATTTAGGTGACGGTACCTAACTTGGTTACGGTGACGAAAAAGGGCAATTCATGCAAAATTAATGCAATTCAAGAAACTAATTAAATATTTAGATAAAAAAGAAGAGTTTTCTTTTTTATCTAGATATTTTATTAGTTTCTTAGTTTTTGGTTAACGTACTGTGAAGTTAGACCTGATTTAATTTTGAAATACTTAAACACATCATATTTAAAACGTATTACTCTGTGTTGATAAAATTATCCGCATTTGAAAAGTGGTGGATCCTTTTTGTTTAGTTTTTTCAGTATTCAATACTTTTTATTATCTTCTTTTGAAATGGAGCAAAGTAAAATTTCGCATAAATTGCCACATGGAACTACGACGGTATTTAGACATAAAAATGTTGTAGTCACTATTTTGTTGTCACTTTTAAAAGATAAATAATTTTCATTCCAAAGTAACATGGTTTAACGTTAGATCTTATGGTGAAGGGTATTAATTAATTGGTGATGGTTAATGTTTAAAATTCACATGCACAGAAATGGAGATGAATCTTATTATAGTGCGAATTATTATTACTTTGATAAAATATCCTTCAAAAAGTTTAATAATAATTCTAGCGATAAAATTACTGTAATGTACATGATATTATCATTCAGTAAATGAACGTATCTTGACTAAATCGCACTGTAATAAGATTGAAATATTTGTTTTGTCACTCTAAATTAAGAAATCTTTACTCTTAGTTTTTACACGAATATTTGTGATGTAACTAAATAAATTGTAAAATCTAACGAACATGGTCTGTTTTAACTCTCACTTGAAGAAAAATGTTCTTGCAAACCTACGATTATAAATTCCGTAAAGGACCAACTATAACATCCTCGCATAGATATAAGTTTAATCCGAGATTGAATCCTAAATTAATTGGTACATATCTTCCTTTATAGAGCGTTTATACGCAAAGCCCGTCTTAACCGTAGCAGCTGTTAACCTGACCAAAGTGGTTGGGTCCACTGCTATATTCAGCTGTGAATTCCTTAGTGATCTCCACCCATACATTTACTGGATGTACTTCAGTAAAAACGAGTACATCTATAATGAGACCACGACTGACCCCTCTTCGAAGGAGTCCGTTGTATATGAGGATCAAACTAAATTTGTTACGGTGAGGGTTGTGTCACTAACAATTGCTTTTTGTTATGTGTGTGCATGTGTAGTAGTAGGATCTAAAACATAATCACTCAAAAGTACTACATTACTCTTTAGAAGTTTACCTGTATTAACGTTCGTTCGTTCGAATTGTGTGTTGCAATAACTTAAATTTATAATGTGCTTCTAACTTTTATCAGTGTTGTTGAAGCCGATACTTAACTTAAATATACAATATACAAGATAGCATAAATTATAATACCTGACTGCATGACGATCAATTTCGGTAGCCATAAAATTATACTAACCTTATTTCAAAGGAAAATGAACAGCATGGACTATTAAGCTTATTTAATCTTAGCGTAAGTTAAAAAGTAAAGTTATCCTATAATCTTAAGCTTCAAATGTTAAAAATTAAATGTAAAGAGGTCTGAAATACGTAAACGATCCATGCTCCCGAACTCCTGCATTTGGTCAAGCCCAAAGTGTTAATGTTTTTTGCTTGTTTAAACCGATAAAATTTTATACTTATTCGGTTTTGAATTTTCCAGAGTGAAAACCCAGCAGATAAACCGGAACAATTAACGATTTATAATGTAACGAAAGAAGACGAGGGCTGGTATGTGTGTGTTGCACTAAACTCGCTCGGTAACACTACAGCGAAAGGTTACCTTACTGTATTGGATTGTAAGTAAATTTTCCTTTTTAATTGTATAAAAGGATTTGGTCACTTGTAGTTTTCTTTTCAATATTTCCTAGAATTTTTAATTATTTATCAATAATTTATGCCTTTATTTTTTTTTAATAAAAAAAATACATTTGATTTTATACTCATCGTTTTATTCTTAGCGTGTTTGTTTTTGATTCTGTTGCTCTAATTCAAGTTCAATTTGTCTAATTTCGCAAATTTTACAGCATTACCAGAAACCAAACCCCTTGATCACGGCAAACACAGCCTGCTTATAAACGTATTGACTGCTGTATTGGGAGCCATGTTCTTTGTAGCGGCCATCATAGTAGTGATGATATTCAAGAGGCTTAAAGAGGAGAAGATAAAGAAGCAATTAGCTATAGAGACAGCGAGGGCGGTGATAGTGACGCATTGGACGAAGAAAGTGACTGTAGAAAAACCACAGATGAATGGAACGCAGAACACTACTGAAGAAGGCTTAGTAAGTATGATTTAAGTGAAAACCCCTGAAACTATAAGGCTTAAATTAAATATTAAGCTTTAAGAAAGGATTTCATTAGGCCCCTACTCATGTGAATCCTTGACATGCTTCTTTGGACATCTATCTGGATTTCTGTCTAATTCTAACGAATGATGTCGAATATGAATATTCAACGGCTGAAAATAATGTTAGAATATCAATACGTAAACATGATTTCCTGTAAAAAATTGTTATTTTTTTATTTAGATTCGGACATTTAACATGCCAGTTTAATTATTTTATTCAAATTTTATCGTTACAGTTAATGCCAGTAGTGAAGATCGAGAAGCAAAAACTCTCTCAAGTGCAAAGTAACTGCGATGCAATGATGATGTCGGAATACGAACTACCCGTAGACATAGACTGGGAGGTTCCCAGAGAGTCACTCAGTATTGGCAAGGTGCTTGGGGAAGGAGAATTCGGAAAAGTTGTAAAAGCGGAATGCGTGGGAATTGTGAAGCCGGGGGTACAGTCTGTCGTGGCCGTTAAGATGCTGAAAGGTACCTATTTTTGTTCGTACTTCATTATTATTCAAAGCAAACTTAAAATTAAAAATATTGATATTAGGAGAAAATTCAATTATTTTAAATTTTTAATTTACATATTTTATTCCTGACATTAAATTATACATTTAATTTTCACAACTAGCAACAATAAATAAAGAAAAGGATCATAAAGAGAATATGTAATTTTTTATTTGTGCTTAAAGCAATAGACGTAGAACATTTCAGTTGATAATATTTCAGTGACGTCTTTAAGAAATAAATAATATTTGACAGTGCAGGTAGCAACTGTAATTGTAGTATCTTAAAAAATTTTTGGGACTTTGATTTATTTTTAGAAAATATAGAGCCTTTTTCTGGGTAAAAGAAATGACTGTAGCCAAATAATTATTTTTCAACAGAGGGCCATACAGACGCAGAGATGATGGCGCTTGTGTCAGAAATGGAGATGATGAAGATGATCGGCAAGCACGTAAACATCATTAATCTTTTGGGATGCTGCACACAAGACGGGCCCCTCTATGTGATAGTTGAATATGCGCCCAATGGCAACCTCCGAGAGTTTCTGAGAAACCATAGACCTGGAAACAGGTAAATAAATATCTATGGATATTTTTATATTAACATTACTGATGAGGGACATATTTTTGAGATTTTTGTCATTGATGGTTGAGAATGCAACATCTAGATACATAAAATTGTTTACAGGTATGAATCAGATGTAGAAGATAAAACAAAGAAAACACTAACACAAAAGGACTTAGTGTCATATTCTTACCAAATTGCGAGAGGCATGGAGTATTTAGCGTCTCGAAGAGTAAGTAAATCATCGTTTACTAAATTAAAAATTATGTTCTCATCTGACGGTTCTAAATTACAAAAAATGGCAACATTTGGCGTGATTTTTTAATTTATGAATCTTCATTTTGTAACATTTACTTATTTCATTTTTCTTTAGCTATAAACTTTGAATATATGATTTATGTTATCTCTTATTTACCAACGTAATGTTTTGTACTGAACGAGTTCGTATGACTTTATAATTCCAAGAATTAACTTCGATAGCGATAGGCAAAATACTCGCTACGCCATCTATCGCAAATGACGTTAAGCTAATTCAATTTAATTACTATGATTTATAGTGCATACATCGAGATCTTGCAGCTCGCAACGTTCTCGTCACAGACGACTGTGTGCTCAAAATAGCGGACTTTGGACTCGCGAAGGACGTCCATAGCAATGATTACTACCGCAAGAAGACTGAGGGTCGATTACCAGTTCGGTGGATGGCACCCGAGTCGCTTTACCACAAAGTATTTACCACGCAGACTGATGTGTGAGTATTTTTACATCTTCCATTATATTTATTTAGCATAGTCTAGTATAGCAATAGTCCAGTGGGTACGACATCGGACTGCCGTTAGAGTACACTGACTTTAATCGTAGCAGTTGTATAGTATATGGTGCAGTGGCGTGCATAAAGGGTATGCACAGGGTATGCAGATGATATCAAATGAAAAAAATCTCCAGTATGAGTTATAAATACTTAAGGGTAGGGTTTTTTATAACTCTTACAATGTTAAGTTAAGTTAAGTTAAGTTTTTTATAACTGGTACTGGAGATTTTCTTCATTTAATGTCATCGCATACCCTCTATGCACGCCACTGATATGGTGTCATATTGTATACAGAAGATTATCAAATTAATTATTACTTCAATGGTGAAGGGCAACTTGGTGAGGAAATATTACGAATAACTCTAAGGTTTGTAGGTTACACCTGAGAGTTCTTCATAATGTTTTCAAGGCGTGTGAAGTGTATCAATCCGAACTTCGACAGTGTGGTGGACTACGGCCTCCTTCTCATTTTGACGAATCAATAGTTCGCTCGTTAGTGCTCGTTCTCCAAGTGGGCCGGTAATCGGTAGATAATTATGATGAATTATGATATATTTCATTAAAAGAACCTACTTATAGTGGTATTGCGGTCGAATTTATTGGGCAATAAATGAACCATTTGTGTTGTACCAAATTATCTGGTTTGTGTATTTGCTCTAAACATTTTGTAAGGCGTCCACTTTATATGTTAAAGAATTATAAGCGTTCTTACTCCAGGTACGATAGCTCTTAATTCTTACATAGAAAATTAGCGACTTTGTTGAGAGACTCCAATAGCGGTTAGTTAATAGTTGCTATTCATTATTCGTTCACAATCCTCAGAAGCTTTACCACTGTACTGTAATAAAAATTGCTTGTTAGTTAGCTCTCCAGCCTGGATTATAATAGAATACCTCACCGTAGGAACTGTAATGAGGACACAGAGTACAATTTCTTATTTTTAGTCTGCTAACCTAACCTAAAAAATTGTTGCACGACCTGGAAAATGAATCCAGAAGTAAATCGAGCAATGAGGCTATAAATACCTACCTAGATACTGATTTTTTATTGGCATTTCAGCTGGTCCTTTGGTGTTCTACTGTGGGAAATCATGACGTTGGGCGGTACGCCGTACCCCACGGTACCAGGGCAGTACATGTACCAGCATCTCAGCGCGGGCCACAGGATGGAGAAACCGCCGTGCTGTAGTTTAGAAATGTAAGTGACGTTGACGTTTAACAAACCGCCAATGAGTTATCAGCTATTAGAGATTTGTCTGCGTCCAGATAAATGTAAGAAATGAATACGGTTCCAAAATTTGTTTGTCGTTGTGTGTATAAATCTATCAGGGAGATTTGGAGCATATTCAATACCAGAAACCCAAATTTGTTTCTGTGGCGCATGGATCTTAAAATCAGGAGATAACCTAACTTTGAGAACAAATACAATAAGAAAGCGGTGAGAGCCTAGTGGGTGGGACTTTGTCTTTACTTTTGGGGGGGGGCGATTTCAAATCCCGGCACGCAACTCTAACTGTCTAAGTTATATGCGTTTTAATGCAGTAAAATACCACTTGCTTCAACGGTGACGGAAAACATCGTGAGGTAACCTGCATACCTGAGAGCTCGCCATAATGTTCTCAAAGGTGTGTGAAGTCCACCAATCTGTACTGCGCCAGCGTGGTGGACTACGGTCTTAACCCCTTCTCACTGTGGGAGGAGACCCGTGCCCTGTAGTGGGCCGGTAATGGGTTGATAGAATGAAGCGAGGATTAAAGCATTTGTAAGTGACACTCGTAAATGTTCGACATTTCGGTTTTCTAAAAGCCTAGCAGTTGGATATAGGATGATGATTTCAACTTTACTTTATTGCAGATACATGCTAATGCGAGAATGCTGGTCTTTCTCCCCTGGCGACCGGCCGTCCTTCACAGAGCTGGTCGAGGACCTGGACAAGATCCTCACCGTGACCGCCAATCAGGAGTACCTGGACCTTGGGCTACCGCAGCTGGACACCCCTCCATCCAGTTACGATGGCTCAGGGGACGAGAGTGATAGTGAATTTCCTTTTATAAAATAAAACATTTTTATACCAGTGACTTGTACAAGTACATGTGAAAAGCATTTTAAGTGAAACTATCAATTATTTCACCTAAAACCTAAGTGACATAAGTGTCTTCTTAAGTTTTATATTCGGATGAGATGAAGCAGCTATCATACTGAGTATTATAAATGCTACATTGTTTTCGACAGAACTTATCGAGATTATTTTTGTCCTGAAACACTTTACACGGATAAATTTACTGCTACTGTTGTTATCTAGATAGTTGTCGACCAATATTTTTGGACCATGACCCTTGTACTTTGATGACGAATTATAAACGTCACAAATCTTCGTTATTTTTTCCTGAAAAAAGAAATTGGCAATACTTAAGTTGGACATGGTTCAGTTCAAATGTCACATTTTATTTATTTTCCTTCATAATGTAGTAGGTAGTTAATAGAGGTTTGAGGATCGGCCAAATATACAATTTTGGATCTACCCAATACTGTCTATCAAACTGTATTGGCTGAGCAAACTGTAGTGTTTGGGAGACATAGCAATGGCTCTTTACCGATGATCGAAGTCGAATGTTTACGGGAGAGCAACTATTCCCCGGTATTGTTCTTACTAGCGACAAGAGGTTCCGGCCTACTAGTGTGGTTATGGGCCTCAAAGTCGTTTCGTCCACGAATCCCATGTTAATGATGCTTTCACCAACTTGCGCAGCGGCGTTTGTAATATCTGGTGTTTTCTGGAGCACTGGAGATAGTGTACGCCAGGTTCGACCACTGTTGCTATTCTATGGATGTTTGTGCACGGTTGGCTGTCAGTTCGAGTGAACATGCGACATGCCGTTGGATTCATTCTAGAGACGAAGTTAATGTCGTTACTGACAAACCTTGAGGTACCAAAGCCTAAAATGCTATTTCCTGGTCTTGATGTTGCAGTTGTCGTACGGGCTCCGTACTCAGAATGATATCACTCCAGTCTTCCCCGCATGCTCGGTCATCTTCGATCCGCCCTTCATGTGAACGGCGGCGAAAGTGACCTTGTGACCCGTCCGATCCCGGAATTTGCATTTCACAATCATTATTCGATATATAAGTCAATGGGATCTAAGGTTACGGCTTTCACACGGTATACAAAGATGGCGCTGTTTTAAGAACCATCTCATCTCTCTCCTCACAACGTTTTCATCACATAATAGATGGCGCTGCCGCAATTTAGTCACGCTAAATATTTAGTAATCATATGTTAGGATCAAGAAAAAGTTAGTTGACGAATTTTGTATTTAGATTAAATAATTTTTAGTCAGTTAATTTTTTACGAAATGTAAATTTATATAGGAATCGTATGTCAATAATTTTCCCACCTTAGGTAGTTATTTAGAACAGACTCGATGTAATATAAAATCGTCTACGAACTATTATTTTAGTTTTAGATTAGTTAAATCCATAGTATTGTATTAAAGTTATTTTATTGTATTTATTTTGGACTGAATGTCGTGAAAATGCAGTTATATTTTAAGTTTTATTTGAGAATTTTGAACGACCGCATTGTGCAAGTACTCGTATTAAAGAGTTATTATTTATCTACGTATCTAAATAAACTACTAATTATGATCACTTCCGCTTATATGTAGAAAGGTGGTTATAATAAAATGAACATGTAAGTATAAAAAGTAAGGTGGGCTAGGAACAGTTTGAGCCGAATTCGCGCTCGGGGAATTAGACCTTTAGATTTGCGTTACCATTTTACCCTCAGCTCTGTCCATAGCCTTGGTTTTTTTCCCCGCATGTTGTAAGTATATCGATTGGCATTTCAATAATCGTTACCCGACCTACGGAAAGTCAAGAGATGCAGTATAGATCATAAGGTAAATGTGTCGTTTAGGGTTTGAAACCGATTTTGAAATAATAATATTAATCAAGGTTGCATCGCTGTTGACAATTTAGTTTCGTTGCGCTCTCCACCGCTGCTAAGTGCGAGATCGAACACGAGCAGTCATTCAACCCAAGCAACGCTTGTACAACGAAACCAATCATTTACCAGTCAATAAATTTCGTTTCTTGATAATATGGACCAGTTAAAGCGAACTTTTTATAAGTATCCTTATTATTAGTTTTCATGAAGAATTTAACTTTGCTTACCACGTAAGGTACTTTTAGTCTCATTTGTTATTTATATAATTTGTTTTCGTTTGTCTTATTTTGTTAACTACCTATATTATTTTGATAATATAATCTTGTGCGGTCGATAATGAGTATGTAAGTTTTTTTTTTTTGTTTACTTATTTATTATTTTTGCATACCAAAAATGCATCACAAAGTATATTGCATAATATTTTGCGTTTATTAATATTATATTTTGCAAAACTTTATGTAAATGTTTTAAGTAATTATTTCAGTACCAAAGTCTAGAAATTTATGTATTATAAAAGTATTACCTAGTGCTGCATTAAATATACCTACTATTTATAAGTCCTTCAACTTCTAAGTGACTAAGACTGTTTCCAAGTTTCTAAACGGTTAGTCTTTTAGACAACCTTATAACGTTTCCAAGAAGTGGCGGATAGCGAACCAATTTCTTGTCCGTAGTAGTATTTTTTTAGGTATCTTTTGCTCGAATTGTTAGCGTGTTTTGTTAATTAATAAGCTGACATGAAGAAGCTGCAAGAAATGCTGATGGCAGCGTCGGCTAATTCAAAGACTCGGCACGTGCTGTACATGCGTTTTCGCGCAAAACTATTTCAGTAGGTAAACATTACCATAATATTCGGAGGATTCATAGGGTTAATACTTAGTTTAATGACTTTCTGTGGTTTCAGTATCGTAATTAATAAACAAATTTTGAAAAAAGAGCTTTAACATAATTGTATGTATATTTTTTAAGTTCACATAGTTCCAAAAATAGCCTCGGGTACTTCGAACTATTTAAGCCAACTTCTCAACTTTATATATGAGATGTAGATTGGACAAATTAAACCACATCTTAAAGTTATGAAAAATATGGCCGATTACAACTTCACTACTCGCCACTTCTAAATAAATCTTTTCTATAGGCATGCATGATAAAGAAAAATAGTTAATAACTTCCATTTGATCTTGATGTGGGATCAAGGTATTTGATTTATAGGTAGGACTGCCCTTATTAGTAAAAAGAGCTGCAGAAGACTATAACAATTTAACGTCGAGTCCGAGAAGAGTCTTCAAAATTAAATATCTTCTGTAGCTCTACTACCAATTACTATGGTTTTAAGTAGGAAGTTATATTGTACTTAATTAGTATTTAATCATGTTTCAATAATGCTATACGTACATGTAGGGAATGTGAAATTAAGTGTAAATATTTTAATTATTGTAAAAATAGTTTAAATACCTACCTAATTACCGTTATTTCGAAACAAAGATTGTGTAGTTATTATTTTTAAAATGAAATTATATATATATTTTTTTAAATGACAATTTACTTACGTTAATTTCAGGTTTAGTTTGTTTTTTATTCAATCATTTTGCTAGTTTATTCAACAAGAACTGTTTCGAGCTAAACCTGAGATTTGTCAATTTTGTTTTATTCAACTAACGAAAAACAGACTATTGCCGAATGCCGGAATATATACATATTATTGTTTATTGTTTCCAGTAGGAAAAACTAAAATAGGAAAATTTGACCTACAAAATATTGTAAGCAATTTTCCTTTTTTATTTTTCGTTTGATTTGATGTGTATTTTTCTGCAAATAAATATAAACGGTTGAGTTAACTGTGGGTACAACTCACTGGACTGTGATGCTGCTTTCTATATCTCACTCAGTCTACTCCAGTAAATTTGATCGTTTTATTATTGTCAGCCTATTGTAGAGCAATGAAATTTTTCAAAATATCTTGTTTGTATATTTGAGTCTATGAATGTATTAATGTTGTGTTGAGACACATGGTGAGTAAAATTATAGTGCTGATAAAAATATTTTTTATTTCTTACCTGACCCCGATTCTGTTAGTAGGCACTCTTTATACTTGCAGAGACTGTAGTTGCCTACATATTTACGTCGAAAGCTGCGGTATAGAGTTCCTATCGGATTTGACAGCCGATTGGCGCAGATTGCAGCGATCCTGCTTTCCGAGTCCAAGGCCGTGGGTTCGATTCCCACTACTGGAAAATGATTGTGTGATGAGCACGAATGTTTTTCAGTGTCTGGGTGTTTATATGTATATTCTAAGTATTTATGTATATCATTCATAAAAGTATTCATCAGTCATGTAAGTACCCATAACACAAGCTACGCTTACTTTGGGGCTAGATGGCGATGTATGTATTGTCGTAGTATATTTATTTATTTGTCATCATCATATCAAATGATTGACGTCCACTCAGTGGCGTGCACAGGGTTTTCGACCAGGGTATGCATAATGAAGGTACATGGCATGAAATGGAAAAAAATCCCCTCCAATAAGAGTAATATAAAATAATTTGGGTATGCAGTGCTTTTGTGCAAGTATGAAGTGCACGCCACTGCGTCCACTTCTGGACATAGGTCTTTTGTCGGGAGTTCTTAATATCACGATTTTCAGCCGCTTTGGTCCATCGGCTCACTATTACTCGCGTCACGTGTGATATATACTCCACCTAGTCGGGGGTCCACCAATGGTGAGAGGTCGCCATTCCAGCACCTCTTCCTGGCAGAGCCCCATTCCGAGGCTCGCCAACAAGCCCGCGTTACGCTGTTAAAATCATTAGGGTTAATCAGCTACACACAATCCGAAAAAAAAAAAAAAAAATCCTGCACTTCGGGACCCCAACGTCTATCCGTTCCTCAAGCTATGTGTCCCGCCTATTGCCCACTTTAGCTTCGCGACTCGTGGAGCTATTTCTGTAACTCTAGTTCTTTACAGGATCCCTTCGTTCATGATTTGATAACAAATTCAAATTCAAAATTTCTTTATTCATGTAGGCCTATCACAGGCACTTATGAAGCGTTCATACATATTTGTAAGAGGGTTCCCAACGCGCCCTGGCCTAAGAAGAGCCCACAACAAACTTAGCCGGGTAATTTTTTTTTGTTATCACCATCTTCCTTACTGGAAAAAAATAATATTAAGCTATGAAGCTAGAGCAATTCACACCCAAGCTTTTTTATCGTTAAAGTAATCCTTAATAGGATTTTTCTGTAAGCTTACGTTTTATATAAACTTTGAACTTATTTCAAATTCAAATTCAAATTCAAAATTCATTTATTTTAAGTAGGCCTAATATAAGCACTTTTGAAACGTCAAGTCTGTCTGTGTGTAGTGACTCTACCACCGGTTCGGAAGGCAGATTCTACCGAGAAGAAGCCGGCAAGAAACTCAGCAGTTGCTCTTTTCCAACATTAACAATTTACATTTTACATTTCAAAATTCATTATTCTATCTTGTGAGAGATGAAAGCGGAGCCGGATGCTTCCAAGCAACCTTGTCATTAAGAAATTCATCAATTGTATAATAACCTCGCTGAAATAAATGTGTTTTAACACATTCTTTAAACTTATGCATTGGTAGGTCCAAAATTACCTTAGGAATCATATTATAAAAGCGTAAACTCAGTCCCACATATGACTTCTGCACCTTTCGCAGACGATATCCAGATGTCACTAATTTATGACCATTTCTTGTAAGACGACTGTTTATATCCACTTTTTGTTTATAAAGACTAATATGTTGTCTTACAAATACTATATTGTTATAAATATATTGTGAGGCTACCGTAAGGATACTTATTTCTTTAAATTTTTCACGGAGGGATTCACGTGATTTAAGTTTATATATTGACCGTACAGCTCTTTTCTGCAATATGAATATAGTTTCAATATCAGCAGCTTTGCCCCATAATAAGATCCCGTAAGATATCACACTATGAAAGTACGCAAAGTAAACAAGTCTTGCTTCATCTCTTGTTTCTACGTCAGTATTGAGAGACATCTCAAAGATTTAATTTGGTAATTTGTTATAAAATACAATATACAATTGCCCTTGAATGAATTTGCAATTTAGTGTAGCCTAGTAAACTGATATATTTTTATGGACATAAATTAAATTTTCATTTTTAGCGTAGAGTTACTCCTTACATAGCTCTCGTCATCGCCCGCTGTGACTCTAAGCCTTCTTATGAGACCAATAGTCAGCATCCACGTTTCGGGCCAGTAGTAATCACTGGCCACACGCACTGTTCGAAGACTGCTCTTCAGGCACTGAGGTACACACGGATAACTATCACAACAGGAAAATAGATAGAATCGTACCGGAATACTAAATCGCTTAGCGGCACGTCTTTGTAGGTAGGGTGTTAAATTTTTATGGTTGTCACCGCGTAATCTTTATGAAAATGGTGTAGTATGGTCTTTTTATGTTAATATATCCCAGAAAAGAGTTGCACACCGAAAATATTTCACTACCATGTATACGGACTGTACTATCTAAAATAAGTCTAAGGCGAAAAGAAACTACTACTAAGAAGTCCAGAGTTGCGGAGGTTCAAGGAGACTAACTGACTTTCCGATTTGAAGAGGTTGACGAACTTACCAATTCCTACCGAGAGATGGCGGTTATTTCACCAAAAACACTTTGCCAAACAGGGTTGAATGTAGACATCCGTCAAAATAATATAAAAAAATCTGTCTTCAAGTTCGCAGAAGACATGTTGAGCCAAGAACAAATAACATGGGGTAAGAAAAGAGAGAGAATAGTATATTTCCCCATTGGCATTATAAGTACCCCCTGAGTCTTGTAAAGTTGTAATTGACGAGGTAAAGACAAAACAGTCAAACATATAATAACTCTTCTTTCCACTTTTTACTTGCAGGGTTAAAAAAAACAGGTAGATTGTTTCAATTGTTATTTAATTTTTTTGTATGCTCGATATTACTCGGCTTGGCCGAGGTTTCATCCAATTAGTACCTAATTATACAAAATTCGATAAAAAATCTAAGCATACCTTCTATACAAACAGGTATGTACATTGACGATACAATAGGTAATTTACTTATAGGTAAACAATATGTTATTCATTGAATAAAGAAATAATTTCTAAACCAGTTTTATATATTTATATCATATATTAAAATCGTTATAAAGTATCCAATTAAATCTGTTATTAGTTTTAGTTAAAGGTAGCTTGGCTCAGAATCTCTTTTTGTATTTTTAATCGTGAGGGTAAATAAAACTGAAAAGTTGCGAACAAATAATTCCCGAACCATTATTACTCATTACATAATTGTATCTGCTAACAGAGTTGAAATGAACTCAGTTGGAAACTTAGGTTGCCGAAAGTAAAGTACAAACAGGTTATTTTTAATGGCAACTTTCCACGATGGATAGCAGAGACAATAAATAGGTAGACTAGTTGACTCATCGACGAATTGTAGCCGACTAGTCGATGTCTGTAGCCCTAGTACGAGATTTGATCGCTCACATATCGTATATAAAACTCTGTAACTGTATCGTCAAAATAAAATGTATCGAATGTCTCCCACTTTAGAGTCGCAAATTCTGATTTCTGTTACGCAGAATTATTGTAGACAAATTTGAGTTTTAACAATTTTCAAATCTATTCATACTGGAAAACGACTCCAATATTGCGAACGAGCAAATCTTGTACCAGTTAATCATAAGTTGGGAGTTAAATGTTAAAACGGCTTTGAGTCGATATAATATCTAGCCCTAAAGCGTAGTTTGTGTTATCGGTACTAAGACGTCTGACGAATAAGTTTATGATAATAAACATAAATAGTTATAATATAAACATCCAGACACTGAAATGTCTGAATGTTCATCACACAATTTCCAGCTGTGGGAATCGAACCCACGGCCTTTGATTCAGAAAGCAGAGTCGCTGCCCACTGCGCCAATCGGGCGTCAAACTATATATGAGCGAATGCCTTTATTTATAGGCTTTATGTGCCATTATTTGTTCTAAATAGACTGATGTCTGTCTGATTTCGCAATAACATAATTTATTTTCAAACACTTAAAATTCAGCAGCTCTTAATTTAATATACATTATTTTGACGTTGTATTAATAAAAAAATAAAACATATTATTACATTTTAAATCACATTCAACTTAAACTACCTTAACTCTAGTTTCGTAACATAATACTTTGTCAATTCCGCTATGTCGTCACGTGAGACAAGTTTGTTATTAAATTTTTCAGATTTGTCGTCATAAAAAAAAAAAAAAAAATACAAGTGGTAACTATGTAAATCTATTTATTTCAGTCGACATTGAATCTTTTGCATTGGCTGCTCTAATTTGTCTTTACGCAAAATTCCCAAATCAAGTTAACTGGTCTTTTTATTTTATTTTTTATTAATTAACGATAGGCCAGCGTTTGACGACAATCATGCCCGTTAGAAAGCAATGATGAGGTCTAGGTTGGAGCACGCTTGCCTAGAAAAAGCCTATTCACTCTAGCCTTGAAGGTACTCAAATTATACGTGGCAGGAAACATCGCCGGGAAGGCGTTCCACATCTTAGCGGCACGGATCAGAAACGTGTATAAAAAACGTTTCGTGCGTGTTGATGGAATATCAACCACATAAGGATGCCACCGCTCACGGTGTCTCGCTACTCTGTGGCAGAACGGGGAAGGAGGAACAAATAAATTAAAAAAATAAATTATTCCTTTTTTATATGGATATTTTTAAGACCTGTCGATTTACTTTCGAAATTAATAAACAATCTATTAGAAAATCGTCAGATGGGAGATTGAATTTCTATTGCTATCATTTTGGTACACTTTGCTTTAGATAAAGATAGCACTATTAAATTGAAGTAGTGCTTTCCTGTTCCTACACTTACGCGTCAGCCCAGCGGCCATTAGGCCATTAGTCCATCAGTGGACTAATGGCTATTGATGATCATATTATGAGCAATAATTTGCCACTAGATTCCGTCAAAGACTTGGATACTTATAAATTTATCACAGATCAAGTAAGAACTGAATAAATCAAATTGTAATTAAGCTATCTAATCTGGGGTTACGCATGCTGCTGGGATAATAATTTAAATCTATAAACTAGCGACTAAACACGACTTTGCACGAGTAGGCCAAAAATCATAATTTTTATTTATATACGACCACGTTATTACGCTTTTCTATAGTCAGTAAAGTTCTTAGATACAATCATTGAGGCTTAGTGCACATGGGCCGAACTACGAGAGTAATTGTTTATTAACGATAAATTTTGACGACCTCTCTGGCGCAACAGTGTGCGCTTTGAATTTAAGTAAGTAGAAGGTCCCAAAGGTTCGATTCCTAGCAGAGGCATTTTGGGATTTTTTTATTTCTCTGGTCTGGTCTGGCGGGAGGCTTTGACCGTGGCTAGTGCCACCCTACCGACAAAGACGTGCCGCTATGCGATTTAGTGTTCCGGTATGATGTCGTATAGAAACCGATTAGGGAGTATGACTACCATGCTCCTTAAATGGTTAGTCCGCTATCATCTCAAACTTACTCCAGATGAGATTGCAGTCAAGGTCTAACCTGTAGTGGAATAAAAAATAAACTATCCAAAAATTACAGCTAACTTATGGCTTCACCGGTGAAATCTGTTTTAGTCATAATTACAAATGATTCAAGCTAAACCATGCAGAATCCGGCTATATGCACTTTTATGAATTGTTGGTTATACAACGTCAATTTATATCGTGAACATAATCAATTAAATAACAAAGGTTTATTCAAAGCCACGTTGCTGTTATCAAACCGTGTCGATACGAAATCAAAACATTCCTGACTATTTTGAAATCAATTGTGAACAATAGATGGGGTATTAACGCTAAGCATTTGTTTGATATATAATATTATTAAAAATAAAATATATTAATAATCTATATACTTATTATACAGTGCGTTCATATGTTAAGAACACGATAATCTCAGGAACTTTAAGTCCGATTCGAAAAACTCTTTACTAATTAGATAACCTCTTTATTCAAGAAGGTTAAAAGGCTAACGCAACTAATTTTTGACATTCAACAATTCGACTATATTGGAAGCGACGAGGTCTTCCTGTTTTTACTTACTGCTGACGTCATTTGCACTTTCTGTACCTACAAACGCGTAACGTCGTGTGCGGCACTAGCGTCTCTTGTGATAAAGTGAGTTAACATATCTAATCAATCTAAAATTATTTCTTTTGATAATTTTTATAAAAAATTTAGTAAAATCTTTGTTAAACTTACAAAATTCTTACAAATTGAATGTACAAACAAAATAAGAGTCAAAAATTTCGTTTGGGGTTCACCTTATATTCGAGGAAATACTGTCCGAATGTTAGCGTAGCTCTGTCACAGTTTCAGGGGATGCTACTATCAACGTCTTCGCCAGCAAAGACGTGTCCCCCAGTGTCGTCAAAACGCATGCATTAAACGATGTTAACCTAGTCTAAAATATACCTTATATTAATCCTGAGGTCAGTACTTTCCATCTTCTACACAGCGTATTCTAACTTCATTAGGTCGTATCTTTTCGTATTCCTACGGTCAGTCAACCATGGTCACGTTAGGTCACGAGGAATATCTTAACTCATTAAAGCACAGTCAGAAGTCAGTGAGACCAACGCGAAAAGATAATTGTCACGGATGATATCACATATCACCAAGTCAGTTTGATCTTGTAAGCTAATATGCCTTGGAAGGTTAGAGCATTACTGTTTATAGATTTCCAATCTGTTTCATCTTAGCGAAATATAATGCGTGATATAGCATTTGCGCCAAATAGAGGGATTAGCTGCTCTGATAAAAGTCAATTCAATAAGACTACTTTCAGTCATCAAATTCCTCGTATAACTATTGATGCACTATTTCAAGCTACGATCGGAAATCACATATTAACACAACGCAATTTCTTGTCAGGAATCCGTGAAGCGAATTGGAAGGAAGGCACCACTGCTTTGGCTTCCGGCTTACTTTCCTCAGCTTTCTCATTTTCAACATCACTCATAAGAGTTTTCAGGCATATCTTCATATCAGCCGCGAATTTCTTGACCAGTCTTTCTAAGGAGAATAAATGCTCGTCCAAGGCTTCGGGAATTTCATCCCGCATGAAATCAGCTAACCGTAAGAGGTATTCAACGTTCGAACCGGATGAACCACGGCATTCTAAAATCTGTGTTGCTATTTCCGGTAAAGGTGCCGAACCCAGCCAATGTCTATTTTCTGGGACAGCTATGTAAAGTAGAGCATCCTTCTTGTCTATCGAATTGTGATTAATGTCAGTGGAACTGCGACTAGAGGAAGGTAGGAATAAAGGTTTGGGATGGAAGTTGACTGTGTAAATCCGGTATCCTCCTAGTTGGCATTCCCTTGTTGACAGGTATGGTAGCGCGGCGTTGTCTTCGGCTGCGATTAAAAAGGCCTTTCCCCATGTTATTCCCTGTAAAAAAAAGAAAAAAAATCCTTTACTAAAATTTTTAACAAAACTAAAAATAATCCTCATATCTGAATAGATTTACAATTCGTTTTTGTTTGTTCCTAAAAGTATTCTGTCCAGTAATTTTTAACCAATATTATAAATGTAGGGTAATGGGTTGATATTATGATGATGAATGGCAAAAGTACATGCAGCAAATATGGCGCGATCGTCATATTTGATTGCAATATTTACAATAATATAAAAATAGGTTTTCTAACCAGATCGTACTGCATTTAAGCTGAATTACTATTTTTTTTATGCACATTAGTTTTCTATGCAAAAATTTGTATGTAGTGCTTTGTCCGGTTTGAGCTACTAAGAGGAAAAAGCTGAATTTTGTGATATCATAACTATTTTACAGCTCATACAAGAAATAAATAGTTTCAAAACACAAACAAAAAAAACTCTAGCAAACTTAGTAACGTCTACACAGATTCATCGTCATCTGGACTTTCTAAAAATGGCTTGGGTGTGACAGTCTACCCACCTAATGTACACTCATGACAGTATGGTTTTAAATAATCACCGTAAGGTATATAAAATAATAATTGATTGTTCACAAATTATAATAGCTGATAAGACGGAGACCTTCGACCTAAAAAAGTACAAAGTACCCAGTAAAGTAGTACAACCTTTTGGAAAAGGGCAACTGCTGAGTTTCTTGCCGGCTTCTTCTCGGTAGAATCTGCCTTCCGTACCAGTGGTAGAGTCACTACACACGGACAGACTTGACGTTTCAAAAGTGCTTGTATTAGGCCTACTTTAAATAAATGAATTTTGAATTTCGATTTTTTTTTGAATTTTTACAACGAGTTTGTTGCAAAGAGGAAATTCTACGACAGGGTCCGGAAAGATATCATGCGGAGATATCAAGGAAACTGACTGACTGCGAATCAAAGGGACCTTTGAATAGAAAGGTGGCGGTTATTCCTACCAACAATAACATTTCCAAGGACGGTTGACGTCAGACCTTCGTCGATCGCCGAGACCAAAACACCCAGTGTTTTCAAGTTAAACACTTTGTGTGTCGGCCCCAAAGAATAATTAGACGAAATAGAAGACTGGAAGGTAAAGAAATAATATCATTTTCTGAGTGAAACAAAGACTCATGGTTCAAGATTAAACATTATCATATTATGATTATCGAAATCAAATTAAAAAGCAATGTCACAATTTCGTACGCAATTCAATTGTTCACGGCAGTGACATTATAAGACCCATAAACAAGAATTGAATTGAATTGACATTATAAGACACTGAACCATGAATTTTGAATTAAGTATCTAATTTCATAACTGCTATCAGTAAAAGAACGCCAGTAGTTTGCTAAGGTCAGCCGAATCGATTTTGCAATGAATAATGATTTTCACATTCAAATTTATTACAAAATATTAATATTAGAGAAATTATAACATAATCTATGTGGAATCTGTTTTTTTGGAATCAAGTGTCACAGATAATTTCTTCAGTAAGGTAATTTTTTATTGAAATTTTTTAAAATATTAAGGGTTCTTAAGTAGCAATAAAAACAATAAACCTACTTTGCAAAATTTCGTCAACGAAATATTAAGATATCCTTTGGGAGGATCACATTTATATTCATTGTAATAATATCTGGCCTTGCATAATTTCGTACAACGTGCAAAAACACATTGTTCAAAAGCTATATCATGGTAAAAATGTTTATTTTTGAAAATTGCAATTGGCCAGTTTTTTGCTTGGGTAGAATGTCAGAGTCATCCGTATATCCAGTATAGTGTAAGAGCCCTACCTACAGATCTGTGGTTTTAATAAAATATACACATTACAATTACAATAATTTATATTGCATACCCTCATAATCATTAACAGCCTTTGATCGTATTAGTGCCCATTGACTGTGCTAAGCTGTCACACGTGCATCGACTACAATAATCCGTTTATAGGTACATGCGTTAGCCAAGTCTTGTTGCTTGTACGCGGGAGATAATGACATTGAAGATACGCGTAGGTGGCCATAACAGTGTTATTGTAAACCAATTAAAATAACTTTTAAATGAATACAAATGCTTCTTTATAAAATATGAGACATGATATCTAGTTCAGATAAATTATATCTGATCCTTGTAGTATTGAAAGTCACGCAGGAAAAAAGTTTCCTGGCTTGAATTAAGAAACAAATCAGAAAGAAGTGCTTGCAGATCTAGTTTGGTAGACAAAGTACGTATAAGAATGAATCAAAAACGGCTGTTTAATTTATTGAACAAGGTAATGTTTATTTATCAATCTACGATATACATTAAGTAAAAACTGGATTTCCACAGAAGTCCCGAGGCCAAAAAAGAAGATAAACAGAGTGGTTGTAAAAGGCCAACAGGATGTTAATTTTTCAGATCGAATTCACAACCGCGTTAGCTTTCCACAAGGTCACAAATAAGTCAGAGATAAATCCAAACGGTAACGGTAAAGAACGCCAGCAGAACGCAAAGACGATTTAGAACAATAATATCAGAAATAGAAGTTGTGTTAGTGAATAAAATGACCATAAGTACGCGTAGAAAGTTATCTTCGCGGCATGTACGGAAGCTTAACTGACTTATTTAGGACACAGACGGGCCGATAAACTACAAAATGTAATAAAACCAGGGCATAGTTGTACGTAGTCGAATGAAGATAGTTTCGAAATAGAAATGATAGTCACCAGCAAATTTTAATTGCACCCACGTTTCAGTTCGATAAGGTTTGAACTTGACACTATGCGTGAAATTGCAAGTAATACTTACAATTATAACGCCATACGATTTTGGATTTACTACTTTAAACGGTATCTTTATGCTTATGTAAGGGTTCAAATGTTTCACTTTAATTTAATACATTAAATTAATTAATCACTTGCTTAAAAAAAGTCTTACTTTTAAGTTGATATTTATCCATAAGTTATCTTTATCTTTTTTAATGTTTCATCTTTACATATGTGGCGTGTGTGATAATTTTTTAGGTACAAAATTTGGTATTAAATTGTGGTGATATACTAAAGCTGTAACTTTTTTACGTTAATTATCATGCAAACTAATTTCTGGCATATAACCATCCATATCGGATCAGTAAAATTAAAACTCTTATAACTTTGAACTACGTGACCGGATTATTTTAGTTTTCGCAGTTCACTATCATTTTAAGGTTTTATTATTCAAGTATATTTCTTTGTCATGAGAAGAATATGATTGACAATAATAACGTTGACGTGCCCGGTTGACCGCATTACGCCTTTGACCTTAACACTAACAAACAAGATTAACGCTACATAATAAACGAAAACATTTAATATCTAATAGAAATATATTGTTGATTAATCGCTTCCAGTAACCAATCAGCCTCAATGATAAAATTTATTTGCAAATTATCAGCCTGCTGTTTTCTAATCAAATATGTAACATTATTTAGAGCAAGTTCTAGAAAATTATTAAAAGAATTATGGTAGCAAATAAAAGTGGACCTCCTGTCACAATCACTACTATTATTAAGACAATATGGATTTGTCAACTGCGGTATAAGTCATTCTCATTCTAAGCGGAGACTCGTGCCTTGGTATTGGTCCGGGAACGGGTTAACAAAATGAATAATAATTAGGATGGACATCATCATCCTACCACCAAGTGATTTTGAGGACAAATATACACGAATTAATTTAAATATGTCATAATCTTATACATATATATTATATATAGAGTTGAGGAGTTTGATCCTTAAGAAATTTGCAATAATGTAACCCAAAGTAGTTTTTTATTAGTGATACATAAAAAACTATTTGCTAAATGATTAAAAAACCATTTATTACCTACAAAAAAGTCCGCGAGGACATAAATCTATCTAAGTTAACTCACAATAACCTCTTTTGTGATCTAAAATTGTATTAAATCGCTGATAGAAACAAAAGTGGGATACATTTGCATCAGAGTATTAATTCTTATTCAAATAAATAGTTTTATCATCAACGGTAGCAGTATTATTTATAAGTAAAACACCGACTTTTGAATTCATTCTTATCAGACATTTAATTTAGAAGTACTGAATGCCGAGTGTGTGGTTTTACGCGATCGTATAAGTAAACTTAACTTATACAATCGCGTGAAACTTAAATACTACTTTTATGGTATTAAAAGATCGTGATCATCTGGTATGGACAGTACGGTTACCTAATATTGCAATTGGCCTTTGTAGAAAGTCACTAACTTCGAGGAATTTGCTTCGATGAATTTATGTTGTGTGTTTTATCATTTCGGTCACAGGTCACTCTGTTTATCGGTACATGTACATCGCACGTGGTCATAGTGTTTATAATTAATTTCGTAATCATCGCCTGAGCTATCATAATTCAATAGTCAATTAGTGCAAATACTAGTTTATTGTAATGCGAATTAGCAAAAATGTGTTTGTTTGATGATTTTTTTGTCATCTGATGAGATATGATTGCAAAAATCTTTGCGTTCGTTCACGCTGTCGGGTTAGTTTAGCCATAGTATATCTGTAGTAGACTTTAACATGTACTACGCCAGAAAGATAGCTCCGTCGTCCCTTCGTTATTTCAACTATTCCTTTCTCACTTGGCTACAGATTGCAGCGACTTTCTACGCCCACCGAACT
The DNA here is from genome assembly GCF_905163445.1 of Pararge aegeria. Classification (NCBI taxonomy): domain Eukaryota; kingdom Metazoa; phylum Arthropoda; class Insecta; order Lepidoptera; family Nymphalidae; genus Pararge; species Pararge aegeria. The sequence goes on from NC_053201.1 coordinate 3,656,563, forward strand.
CACCCTTGCTTCGTTCAGTTCAATCAGGTCCTCTTTCGCGTGCTTGCTTCTTTGCGCTTTATAGATAACCGATAAGGTTGCACTTTAAAGAAAAAGGTTAAACTGATAACTGGTCAAACATTCTGACATCTTACTAGACTCAGTCAACGAACGAAATAACCTTCTCTATAAAAATAACGTTTAGTATTTCGTAATTTCACTAGATTTTGGTCAGTAAGATGACCGAGTCAGACGCGACGTGACTACTGTAAGAACCATATTGGTGAGCCTTGAGACTGGTAATGACATTTAGCGAGAGAAAGTGATAGAGTACATACGTTGGAAATTTAGACAAGAAAGTGTTGGAAATGGCGAAACACATCCATGATTTGGGTTACCATAAAAAAAAATAAGGATTGTTTCTGTTCGGAATGAAACGAGAAGCAATGGCCATCACTAGTATTTCGATCGGCATAATCGATGGAAATTGACTTCACGTAGGCAATGTCTGCCTGCAGGCAATGGCAACCGACAGATACTCTCTCGGTTGGTTCTGCATGAGGAATAACGTTTAAGTCGTTTTTTGGTTGCTGACCAAAGCAACCGACCTTTGCTTTGTGCTGGCTCGCGTAAATAAGCTCTTAAGTAAGATCACATTAAGGGAGCAGAAACTTATCGGGCCTACTTCAACGAGAATCCACAAGAGTTCAGTTATCACATATATTTCATGTGTACGTGTATAAATATCAAAATACACAGTTTAAACTTAATTGTAAGGATAAATAATGGAATGCAATCTAGTGTTCTTTTCCCAATATATCACTTGATTCGCGAAACATTGGCATTTGCTTTACATTTACATTTTTCGGAAGGTCACTTGTCGCTAACCACCTGAGGGGTTGCTACGGCGTCACCGGGGGAATAGGGCGAGCGCGAAAGCTAGCCATGAGAAGAGCCCCAGGGCTCGACGACATCGGGGGGAGCGGCATCTGCTTTATTCTCCTAAATATATTTATTCTCCTATAAATATATAAAGTATGGCCATAGCTGTCAATTTACTGCAGCAAAACTTTATCATCCGAATGACCTTAAAATAGGTCAGGACGACCTCCTTTCGAGGCGCGATATAAATATCCTTCATGGGCAATTGTTTTGTACTTCTCTTTGTTCAGTTGCGTGAATCAGTGCCTTGAATGAGGTCTTAACTCATTACCCAATTTGACCGAAATCCTTGTCGCAATGTCAATATCGCTTTTGTTAGTTAAGATGTCCACGACAATCGCTTATCTCTCTAGGTGGATATCTTGAATGCACAAAATGTCATTTTACTAAATGATATTACAGATTTTAATTACTACCAAAATAGCTTGAAGTATAACAAGAAACCTAGTGTCATCATATCATGTAATGGACGTCCACTGCTGAATGCGTAGTCGTTTGTATTGATTTCCAGATTCTTTTACTGAAGTCTCTCATCTAGTGAAGGGTCTAAAACGCTGCAGGGTCGACATTGCAGGCCCTTCGGCGAACTAGGTCGCGGGCATCAATTAGTAAGTCAAAAGTTTCCTAAAAAGCATTTTCTGCGTCACACAGGTATGAAATATCAACTTCAAATCAAGTTCTTAGATACGTTTTATATTTTTATTTAGGTTCATAATTAGAATCTAAGTATAGATTATTTGATTATTTGCGGTCCCAAGGGGACCTCGCACTGGTAAACGCAGCGTTGGTTGGTCCCCAATGAGGTAGACAGACGACGGAAACAAACAGCTCAGGACCGTAAGCTTTGAAACTCCTATGTCCAGCAGTGGACGTCAATCGGTTGAAGTGGTGACTATGATGATGATCGATTATGACTTTATGCAGAGGGCCAATAAATTAATTGCAGAACGAGATAACAATATTTAATAATGGTTTGTGTACAAAATTCGTACCTACCCTTGACCTTTATCAAGTTTATTAACCTATCGCTACTGCGCATCAGATTATATGCTAATTTTTATTATTATGTTTGATAATACCTAACCCCGCGAAAATAGCGGTGATAGCCTCGTGGGTGGGACTTTAACTTCACTTTCGAGAGGCCGAGTTCGAATCCCAGCCTCTTACTTTTGTAAGTTATGTGCGTTTAAAGTAATTCGAAATCTGCATGCCTGAGAGTTCGCGATAATGCTCTCAAAGGTGTGTGGAGTCCACCAATCCGCACGGGGCCAGCGGTTAACCCCTTTTAATTATGGGAGGAGTCCCATGCCCTGTAGTGGATTTGTGTGTGAATATGGCTTTAGGCTAGGCTTTAATACGTAGATGACCGAAGTATTATTTTCAAAGATGACTTTAATTTATTGTAAAAGTGACCTACGTTATTCAAAGGACGTGTCATAAAACAAACGACAATCTCGCAAATTAAAAAATAACATTTACCCTGCGAGTTCCATTTTCGAACACCGATAATTTATTTTTATTTATTTTTATTGCAAGTGGCCAGTCCAGAAACAGGTGATGATCTCAACATAAAGTCAATATCTTTGACCTTGGTAGAAAATAATTTAGAATTTACTGACCTATAGCATACAAGCATGAAGCAGGTATGTATCTACTGCGCATCCAAATTTATATTATCAGCCGAGCTAGCACAGTCTGGAGACAAAAATTATATCACCCGATTATATCCCCTGACAGGGGGCCATCATTAACGTGTCTACGTAGATTGGACATTCATTACTTCTGAATTTTCTCCGGTCTGGTCCGGTGAGTGAGGGTGGTAACCCTTACGACAAAGACTTGCTGCAAAGCGATTAAGCCGATTAGTATGAGTTCATTTATTTACTAGCTTCTGCCAGTGACTTCGTCCACGCTAATTCAGTTATTTCATAAATCCCGCGGGAACCGTCCATTTTCCCGGTATTTGTTTTTGGTTATTAATGTACTTTAATTATATAGTAAATAACTTTTATTTATCATCAATAGTTTTCTCAGCGCACGCCAGCAAATCCCTGTCGGTATGATTTTTACAGACCTCTTTCATCGTTATATTTCAGCCAATTTACATTAAAACACACATTAAAACATGAAAAATTCACTAAAACCTTCCTCATGAATCACTCTGTCCATTAGTAAAAACCGTATGAAAATCCGTTCGGTAGTTTTTGAGATTTTCGCGGCCAGACAGACAGACACGCGGAGGGGCACTTTAATTTATATTATGTAAGGATAAGCAACTTTACTAATTATATATATATTTTAAAAATGTTATTAAATCAGTCTATTTATTCGGAAATAGCTGTCCATGTATCCCAAGCCAATTGCGAAGAAACTGTAAGCTCGCAAGGTGTTATTTGCCTTGACAGAGTCGCGACTCGCTTGTAACTTGCTAGTCCTTACTAATATTATAAATATATAAAAGTGTTTGTTTTTTTGTCCTTCCTTCAAGAAACCAAACTTGAATTTTGGCGGAGAATTCGTTGAAAGGACGGAGAGTAATATTGGGTACTTTTTAGGCCAGGACAAAAACGGTTCAAACAGTAATTGTAAAAAACCGTAAAAAACATGGACGAAGAACGCGGGCAATAGCTGGTAAAATAATTTAAAAATACAGAGAGTACATTATAGTACTTAAAAAACCAAATTAGCAATCGTCTTCTTTAAAACCATACGGTAACGGTCTTCAAATAGTTTAATTGAATTTCACTATACCGGTTCTTACATGAAAGGTATTGATAAAACTTATGATTTCTTTATCAGTGTCTTCCTAATGATAACCAGAGTTGTATAGACATAACAAGGTTCTTAAATTATAACCTAATCGGTATCAAATCATCGTCATCGCAAATAATCTCACTGACAGCCAACCAGTTTCGAAAGGAAAGAAACTTGATAAATCTATTGATTATGTTTATCAATTTGATATTATTTTATTCATTTTGTTTACATTCATTGAAGACTAACTGTTGCCCGCGACTTCGTCCGTGTTTGTATTTGTTTTTGAAGCATCCCGCAGGAACAGTGTAATCGGGAGATATGTGGCATTCAATTAAGGTGTTCCAAAGATATTATTAAGTTTTTTATTTCTAAACTCAGCTGTAGTTTTTAAAAAATATCTTTTGCAATTAAGTGTTTGTTCGGGTGTAGTATTTAAATTGTTTTAACTCGCGTTAACTTTGAAATTTAATGCCTAATTAGAATGACTCAAAAAGTATTTAATTATAATAATAATAATCTTTATTTAAAGACATAACATTTATTTATACAAAATAATATAAAATCAAAATATTTTAAAATTGCATCACTTAAAAAAGACCTTTATAATCTATGTCAGTAAGTAGGCTATTCGGCATACCTTCCATTTACAGAGCGATGAGAAAACACATGCATGGCCTGGGTGGGCATGCATGTGCTGCATAAATGGATTTTCTTGTTTACTTATTTTACTGCTATTTAAATACCCTACCTGATCAAATATTTATTTAAATAAGAAATAAAACTGCGATACTAATGCAACAAACTTCTGTTTCCACCGACGACTTAGTAAAATTTAGTAATTTAGGTAATAATGTGTCCTTTTATCATGTAGTTATTCATTTTTATTAAATAATGAAAAAAGATAAAGATTAAAGAAAGTTTCATTGAAATCGGTCCAGCCGTTTCGGAGTCTATACGGAATATACCTACACACTTTTTTATATATATAGATAGATGTTAGGTACTTTGTGATAGCTTTATTTTGGCGAATGGCTAAAATCGGTCCAGTACTTTCGGACCGTATTGGGTACACACAAACAAAACATTATTTCCTCTTTATTATATTAGTATATGTAATGTAGTGGTAAGGACTTCGGCTTCACGCGTTCGAGCATGCATGATAACCGGCAACACAAAATTTTTTTTCCAACTCCCCAATTAGAGTATTAAATGGCTCGACTAGTAGAATAATGTACACTATATATAAGGTCAGGTGTTTTTTAAATTTTACTAACTAAATTAACTGTTTAGTTGATACTTAAACATACCTGAAGTTGATCGACGTTGAGACGTAGGTTATGATATAACGGAGTGCATAATGAAGGTGACTGGTTATCTCTTGTCACCGCCAGTCATCAACGCGAATGAAATCAATTGCATCCGCCAATTTGCGAATTGGAAATGGTGTCCACATGTTCCCGTGTGAGAACGTACAGAATATGATATCAAACTTTCTGCCAATGCAAAAAGGTCATGGTAAAATCATTTCTGTTGTAGAATTCGATTAGTTTAAATACATTAGAATTGTAATGAATGTACCTACTCAATTCGATGTTTTTTACTAACAATTTGACTAAAGTTACTTCGATTATATTTTTTTTAGGAGGGAAAGGAATGTAGAAATTTTTTTCCCATTACGAAAAGAATGTCAATATTAAATTATTATTATAACGCATTTAATTTCCATTAAAACAAAAACTATAATTATTTGCATTTCATTTTTTCATGTTATTTTATTAATTTACTAGCTTTAACCCGCGGTTTCGCTCGTTCGGTAATTTGAAAATAATTTTCAGGAGGAACAGGACACCGATCATGAATACAAAACTGTACTATTTCAGGACGCTTGTGTCTCCGTTATTCTGCGTCCTTTCAACCATTTCTGTGGCAAAAATAAAGTCCTTTTGTTACTTTGTTAGGACGTGAAAAAAGGACGATCTTTTGATGTTTTTTTTAAATATCCTAGTTTCCAGCGTTATGGGAATTAGATGTTTTTGCGGGACCAAAAGTAGCTCATGATACTGCGTCCACTCAAGTACCCAACTGTTTGTTTGTTAGTCCTTCAATAACGCAGCAACAGGGCAACAGATTGTTGTGATTTTTGGCATATATGGGTCGGAGCGTGACGTAGACTAATTTAACTCCCGGAAAAATGCATAATCAAGCGTAAGCGTATCTACCAACCGGAACTGTGCATTTTTCGGGATAAAAAGTGGTTTAATATAAGTGCAACTTAAAATACCAAGTATAAAGTTCTGAGCGATGTTATAAAGTGCAATAAAGGTTGATGCTCTGTAAATGTAGGTGACGAAAATGACGCCCATATGTAGTTTGATAGACTTAATCATACGAATAACAAAAACAATAGCACGACTAATCTTATGAAACTCGGAGATACTAAAACAAAATATTGAAGCAAACAGACAAAATTAAATACCTATAACTGTCTATCAGTTGGATGTTTCGCAAATAAAAGATAACCTAAAGTGATATATGTAAATAAGTGCTGATCTTTGAAGATATACATGTAAGAGGACAGCTTATAAGACGATAGTAAGTATAAAGTAAGAAACACATTAATGACAAGAGATAGCCCAAAACTTTTTTTCAATTTTTTTTCTTGATTAATTTTTTCTCATATTTCCTTTTACAATTCAATTTACTTCATCCCGGATGCGGGCATAGGCCTCCCTCCCTTTCTTCCCGGAAATCTTTTTTTGTTGCTAGGCGCGTCTGAATTATAAGCATATCTTTATTTTGCTAAATCAGAATAAATATCAAAGGACGGTGGGGATGCACCGAATTAATTAATACAAATGTAGACCTTGTCTAACTTGGCATAGATTAACGAAATATAAACACAGTATACCTAACTATAAATATAAACCGACTAAAAATAAATAAATAAATAAATAAATAATATAAATAAAATAAATATGGATGTCTTTTCCCAATTTGTTGTAACATAAGAATTAAATACAATAATAATAAACAGTTTAAACAGCATACACGTGCGTTGGAAACGAGATAGGTAATCGCCGAAAGTCATTGTAACAATAATAAAATATAAACAAAAAACAATAACGAAAAAGAATATAATAAACACACAGTAGCATGACTTATCTGTAAACCATGTGTCATTTTATTTATATAAACAAAGACAACCAGTTAGATGATCTTACACATGACACATTTACAAGTGTTGTGGATTAGTTTGGCCATCCAAAGGGGCAATGCTGCCAGCATCTTAGGAACTGTACCTCGCTGTGGTGGTTTCGAAGACGTTTTAGATTTTATTTACTTCTAAATAGTTTATTTTAGGTTATATTTATAAAAAAATTATTTTAAAGAATAAATAAATGCTATTTTAAGTGTTGTGTTATACAAGTCATTTAAGCCTGGTATGTTTATAAAAGTATAAAATAAACAAAATGCCGAATGCAATAGCTTTTTAAAAATCAAGAAAAATATATCCAATTGATTAATTTATTGGCAACGCCAATTAACAATTATGAGATAATATATTTATTAAATCAAATAACCAACTCATCAAAACCCAGAGTTGCACGTTATTCCTATGACGTATTCCTGAGCTCAGAAATCTTTACTGCGTACGAAAGGTTGTGATTGCGAAGTCAACTTTGACAAGTACCGTCGATTTAGACGTCACGTATTATTAAAATTACTATAATATAGTATGCTAATGACTCAGACAGTTAATATTTCATACTGTATAATATGTTATTTCATACAATATTGCATGAAATATTGATGATGGTGATGATGGCTGTTAATAACTTACGGGGTCCTTTACATCCTTGAATAAAATGGATTAAAAAACTTTGAACCTGAATGATGCGATGGAACGATTCTGCATTTGTACTAAGCTTATTTCTGTAATAAGCTTGACGGCTTTTTTGAAGGCCGATTGGCGCAGTTTGCAGCGACCCTGCATTCTGAGTCCAAGGCCGTGGGTTCGATTCCCACTACTGGAAAATGTTTGTGTGATGAGCGTGAATATTTTTCAGTGTCTGGGTGTTTATATGTATATTCTAAGTACTTATTTATATTACTCATAAAAATATTCGTCAGTCATCTTAGTTTCCATAACACAAGCTAAGCTTACTTTGGGGATAGATGGCGATGTGTGTATTATCGTAGTATATTTATTTATATATTTATTTAATTATTTTCTTACCTATCCTTTCTTTAAAAAAGTCTAGCATGGGATTACACTTGCAGCATTGAATCCTTTTGTATTCCATTGGTAGGTAGAGGATAAGCAGCGAAATACTGCGACACTGCACTATTGCAAAGGCATTGTGGCGACACGTGCTGATAATATGCGCGTCGGTAATAATATAATTCTGAAACTGCGTCTAATGAACTTAGCTATTAAATTAGAGTCACGATATGTGATATATGAATTGATGTGTTTTATACTTTTGGTAATGAAGTTGTACTAAAACCCGTAGTTTTTAAAATTAATTTGTCATCCATTTAAATGAATCCCAATCTAACTTTAGTAATTATTCCGATACCATTGCATATGTAAAATACACGCATTTATATCCAGATATATCTTAAGGAAAAACAATAGCCTATACGTTTTCCTTAATCTAATTAAGACTACGAAAATATGCGAAATTATCTGGATCTCTGCCATTATTAAATTTAAAGTTTAGGCTAAATGGCATCGTGCTCCGGATTTAAGATATGCTGTGTGATTAACTAATGTCGACCGGGACTCATATAATTGTTTATTTAAATAGGCACATAGATATTATTATATACGCATATTGATGCGTTTTTTTAAACTATGTATATAGAAGTGAGATGATGGCGATACCTACACTAAACTAAACTCTGAAACTAAATCAACGAGGATTTCAATCGCGCCCTGGTCTACGAGGAAGCCCACATAAAAGTTAGCCGGTTGTTTTTTTTCAAATCACCATCTCTCATTGTTATTTAAAACTATTTAAGAATCAACCAGGTCAGAGCAATTTACTTCTCCTTTATCGTTAACGTAGTCCTTTTTACTATAATATGACTTCTATAAGCTTACGTTTAAAACAAACTTTGAACTCTTTAAGAGACATCTCCAAGATATCAACCGGTGGTCTATTGAAAACGTAATTTATTTTAAAACATAACAAAACATAACAGTTGGGGTGTTTTGGTTTTGGTGTATGTGGGTTCTGGATTCTTTCTCCAGCTACCATGGGAAACTATGAATTGATTTTTCTATTATATACTAGTCTAGTAGGAGGTTTATGTCATACTCCTAGCAGGTTAGCCCCGCTACTAATATATATATATACTTGATCGTGATTGCTTTATGTTTAGTTGTAACTTAATACTCACTATAGTAACCTACATTTATCAAGACATTGCTTCAATGTTACTTTGTAATTGTGGTTTAAAGCACGTGCTGTAGTAGCATGTGATTCATAATTAATAGTTTTCATCACCTCTTTATCTAAATCGGCCAAATAAAAGACGTAGGTTGGGTTTTCATTTTAAAAATCTAATTGAGCATTGCTAGAATTTCGCTAAATACAAGACATATGGTCTTCTCAATATTATCATTTATATCATTTCAATCAAAATTATATCAAGGACAGACTAGTATAAAATCTGATACTCCTTGCCAAGAAATCGAAATGTAAAAATTTCGATTTTTATATAAAATGGATCAGATATCGCGTATAATTCAAATCTTAAAAGTCAACAAGCTATCCTCTTCTCCCGATAAGGGCCAGTATCAATGATGACCCTCAACCGGAAGACAAAAGATTAGGATCGAGGTCACAGCCCACTCAAAAACTAATCGAAGCACAGAAATTAGTGACAAATGATTTCGCAACGACCAGATAGACGTTATGACGAAATTTTACGTTAATATTTTAAGTGGAACCAATTTCTTAATGTTTATGGGAAATGGAAATTAGTCAGAATCTAACTAATTTTTTGTAAGTTCGCATAAAAGTACAAGTATTTTTTGGAAATTAATAGTGGTCTTTTAATAGACTGAAAAGTTGTGAAATTTTCGCAGCTCGAACAGAAATTTCGTTTCTGTAAATAACAGAGGTTGGTTTCGCAGTGTTACTGAAACATTCTCAAGACTATTTTGAGCACATACGTTTAGCGAACACGACGCAAGTTTGTCTAGGAATAAAGCCTATGACGATGTTAGCTTATAAACACTCTTTGACGATACTATAACACCGTTGTCTAGTAGAAAAAAGAGTGAGACAGTCGAGTTTAGTTGAATCATTAGCGGAAGGCATGCCAAGACGAGAGCAAGGTCAACGAAGTTTGTTTGCTTCCTAAAGTAAACAAAAACAATCAGAAGTTACTTGCGGCATATCATTTAATTGGTAAAGCAAACAACGGAACGATAAACATCTAATTGCTAAAATAAAAACTGTTTTACATCATGCGGAAAGACAACAGGCCACTTCCGATTCTATGGAATGAAAGCAAGACCTTCTTAAACCTGGGATAGTACATGCGAATAATTAGCAAGTACCTTTCAATAATAAAAATTAAAAAAAAAACTTAATTGTAATAATCAAGGAATAACTATATGGTCATTTGGCAATAAATTAATGGAAATATTCGTAGATTATAAGCAAATCCCGGTACCATGAAGCAAAGCTAAATCATGGATTTTATAATTTAGTTATAAGGGTTAAAAAATATATCAAAGGATTGTGCAAGGATTGACCTACACACCTTTTTTGTACGACAATTTTCACTGTAAGATGTCATTTTGTAACCGTCTATAGAGACGTCTCTCAGAGCCATAAATAACTCACGTGGACAACCGAGGCAACCTTGAAAGTTAGATAATCTCGTTAGTCTGATCTAGGATAAGAACATGATGAGCAAAGTAAATAACAGACGTAACATAGAAATGTCTGCTGACTCCAGTTTTTTTTTAAATAGACTCAGCAGACATATAAATAAAAGGTCAGACATACTTTGTACCTTTTTACTACTTTTATATTTACACATTATCGCCTATTTCTAGCTATAATTAACATTATAAGAAGAAGAACCAGAGTTAACGACATAGCTCAAATAGACGACGAAAAGCTAAAGTGGCAGTGGACGGTAAACCGATTTACGTTGGGGTCCCAAGGTGCTAGAATCCTCGTACCGGTAAACGCAGCGTTGGTACCCCATGAGGTGGACAGATGACATCAAGCAAGTCACAATGTGTCGCTGGACCCAAGCGGCAAAAGACCGTAATATTTGGAACTCCCTATAGCAGACAGGCCAGCAGTGTACGTGTTACGTCGAGTGGTTTATATGATGATAAAGATTACGTAGGCAAAGACGGCATCTTGAGGAGGCACGAGCAATAGAATGAGGTCGGGGAACCATTTTCCGTTAAATAAAATTCACAAACACACACAATTTTAGAAGATCCCGGATCCACTGTGGATGATCATTAAAGAGCTATCGCAGATTTTTTATTCACATCAGTTTTTCTTCCATATCGCAACGCACAGGCAGAGTTCATGATGCAAAGACTCAAGCTTAATAGCTGGACATGAAATAACACTTGGAATTACGTCAACAAAAATAATAAAGTAGGAATTTCAATATAGTTACTCTTACCTCTTTATCTTCTATTAGTGTTGCGACACGTCCAGGCTGTGAACAAAATAAACATTTCTGTGTTACATTTCTTTATTTTTTGTTTAACAGTTAAACTTAATTCATAAGTGCACTTAGATCACATTAACCCTTGACCCGTACGTGATGATGCAGTCTATGATGGTAGCTGGCTGCCTTGTTTATTTATTATTAAACCCATACGACCAACCATATCGGTTTATACGCGGTCGTGCAACTGCCATGCCCCTAATAAGTTAGCAGACATACCATCTCAGACTGCATCATAACTCATAGTGAGTTTGCGGTCGAGCGTTTTAAAAGGCAAATACCAAGAAGTACGCAGAACACAGTCCGTGCACAGATTCACTCAGACCCCAATCACAAACTAACAAAAAAACCCTACGTGCGGATCCAACCCAGACTAAAATATCTAATCGGAAGTGTCATATGTCCCTAAACATATATCACTATGAAGGAGAGATCTTTACACGTGCCGTCACCGCTACCTATGGCCGCCAATCGTCAATAAGCTGTCAGCGACGTCATTCGAAAACTGTAGGTTACACCAACAGTTTTTTATTAAAATTTAAACAATACTGGAAATTGGCAAGTAATGTGACTTACAAACCCTAATATAGTACTTAATTTCACGTCTCTTTTACACAAACAAAGAACATACAAAAACCGTGTACAGGACTAATACTGAAGCATCAAAAACCAAATTTTAGAAGAAGAAGAAACACTTTTTTGCACGTATAACATACAGGAAAAGAAACAGTAAGGAGTATACAGTACACAATGTAGACATGCAAATGTCTACATATGTTATACGTGCGGCCCTTATTGCTGCAAGCAATCTCTTACAGGCAACTTTTGTAGATAGGACTCTTTAAGTCCAACAGAACGGGAAAGTGCCAAGAGTGTTAATACATAAATACCAAAATGTAAAGATACATAAATATACTTAATATAAAATATACATAATATATATAAGTAGATTTCAACATACAATATAAGTAGATTTTTTAGTAGTGTTTCTCAACCAGGTGGTTAGTCACTTCATCCTATTTAGCAATTGACCGTAATTATTTTACCTCTAATGTTTTTTTACCATAAAATGGGGAAAATGGGAAAAATTGTAAGCTAGCAACAAAGCAACGCGGGTGTGAAATGATACGTGCGCGGGGAGTTTTCATTGTTTTTGGACACAATGCACTGCATGCTAAATGGCTGAATGAGATTTCTGGATGTTCTTATATGTTCACACATATACTGCGAAAGTTATATGTGGGATTGTGTTATATTCTTACGTATATCATAAATGCAAAAGAGTTTTTGTTATTTGTTTGTTTCACGCCCTAACTGCATGCGACAAATCTGTGAGTATATAGGCTACTTGTTATCCCAGGTAAACAATCGGATCCCACGGGGTTTGTAAAAAAGGACGAAGGACGCGGGCGAAACAACAGCTAGTCCTGAATAATGTTATTTATTTTAATAACTTCTTTGAATCTTTTCATTACTTGTTAGTGTAAAAGTATGTTTTCAAAATAAAGAAAACAACCGCGATGAAATAAACAAACAAGCGCAATGAAATGAGGTTTTTGACTCTTTACTCGTATGTAGGTGTTTGATGACCTCCCTGGCGAAGCGGTGAACGCAGTGAGTGAGTTTTTAATAGATGGTCCCGGGTTCGATTCCCGGAAGAGGCAATTTGGGAATATATATTTCTTAATTTTCTGTGGTCTGGCGTGGAGGGAGGCTTTGGCCGTGGCTAGTTACCCTACCAACAAAGACGTACCGCTAAGCGATTTAGTGTTCCGGTGCGATGTTGCGTAGAAACCGATTAGGGGTAATAACTACGATACTCGCTAACAGGTTAACCCGCTACCATATTACACTGCATAATCATTTATCACCAGGTAAGATTGCAGTCAAGGGCTAACTTGTAGGGGGGAAAAAAGGTGTGTTTTTATTATTTTTAACAAATGTTTATTAATATTAAAAGATTGTTTTCATTCTAATATAAGTAAGAAAAAATAAATAATTGAGTAGGTATGTAGTTTTAAAGATCGGATGCGTATTTTTATTGATTGACGGCCGATTGGCGCAGTGGGCAGCGACCCTGCTTTCTGAGTCAAAGGCCGTGGGTTCGATTCCCACAACTGGAAGATGTTTGTGTGATGAACAGGAATGTTTTTCAGTGTCTGGGTGTTTATATGTATTTTATCAGTATTTATGTATATTATTCATTGAATAAATATTCATCAGTCATCTTAGTACCCATAACACAAGCTACGCTTACTTTGGGGCTAGATGGCGGTGTGTGTATTGTCGTAGTATATTTATTTATTTATTTGTTTATATTTACCTATTACCTATTGATTCACATACAGGCACAAATACTTTTAGCCGTGCGGCGTTAAAATGTCATGGTCAAAGAGACGCGTTACGATATAAATAAACAATAGTGTGTTATGTAATCCGACTCAGAGTCAGTGTAGATAGGCTCTCCTTTTCTAACTATCCTTTTCTAATAATCTGTTTGCTCTTAACATACTCAACATAACTTCAAATTGCAACGTACGTAACGTAAGCTTTGGGTTTAAGTTGGCGAACGAAGTTATCACCATCCCTTTACAATTATGTAAACATATATGTATGCACACTCCATAAGTGCCTGTGAAAGGCCTACATGAATCAAGAATTTTTGAATTTGAATTTGAACGATCTCCGTGACGCCGTGGTGAGCGCTGAGATCTATAAATAAAAGGTCCCGAGTTTGATTCTTGGCGAGGCAATTAAGGATTATAGAATTGCTGAATTTTCTCTGGTCTTATGATGGGATAGTATTCTCAAAGGTCATCTTTGAGAATACTATGGAGAACTCTGGAGTCCACCAATCCGCTGGGCCAGAGAGGTGGACTACGGCCTTAAACCCTTCTAAAGAGACAAAATAATTGTGGTAAATTTGTACAAGTAAAATCCAGACCACTAATATTTTCCTTTACGTTACGTACATCTAGTAGGTTTACAAGTGTGTTTGTTTATCCCTCTTTCACGCCCGAAGTTTGCAACTAATAGACTTGATATTTGGCGTAGAGTTAGTTGAAAGGACAGAGAGTAACATAGGCACCTTATGGTCCCCCGGTTCCCGCGGGATTTCTAATAAATCGCAATAAAGACAGACAATAAAGGCGGGCAATAGATAGTTATAAAATTTTCTTTGATGTTCAATTCCTTTGTAAATAAAACCACTATCTGTCTTAACATAGTGTTTTCCTTTTCCAGGGGATACAATCGTTGGATTTTGAATTCTAGTCGGGCGCAAACCTCCTGTCAGATGTATTTTTGATTTACGCAGCCACTGTGCTAGTTACATTTTTCGCTTTGATTTACACATAGCAAAACATTTAACAACACGATTTTGACGAAAATTTTAAATAAAATACAAGCAACTGATTTTCCGACAGCGTGATAGGACAGCACAACTTTTATAACTGTAAATTTATTACTGTACACATTTATAATTTTTGTAATTTTGATTAGTGTTTTTACCTTCACTTGGAGGAATTATCAATTTTATAAATTTAAAAAGCATTTTAAAATTTTCGGAACCGACCGGATTTGAACCTACTCTCTGGCAATCGCGGCCTGAGCGCTTTCTCCAATTAAGAGTCGCAGGTTCAAATCCTGTCGGTTCCGAAAAATTTTATATGCTTTTTAAATTTATAAAACTCTACACATTTGTTGTACACGAATCGTCAAAATTTAACCTAATGCCACAATGACAAACTAAATTGACCTAACGTCCTAAAGAGTGCTATCCTTTACTACAAGGCCCATTTTGAAAAGGACAGCATTAATGCCTGACTTTAGTACGAAGATGTGTGTAGGTATAACGACAGATTATTTATTAAATATTAATAATTGAGTGAGCAAGCAAATGTCATGAAAGAATCATGTCCCCAAAAGCGCTACACTTTGTTTATCAAGCTGAGGAGTAGGTGTTAAGAGGCCTGAAATTACATCGCAATTCTACTTGGCGGCAGAAATAGGAATGGCGATAGTACTTCCCCAGAAGAACAATTGTATGCAATAAATGTATGCACGATAAGGGTGACTGTGACAAATGTAATTTAAGCCATTAACTGTGTCTACACTTATGATTTGTTTAAAGTATTAACGTAATATACCAATTGAAATGTTAGGCTGCGTTTAGATGACGTGAAAACATTCGTGCGACAGCTGCGACATCCGCTTGGTCGCTGCGATCTAGCATACGTTAATGGCAATAGTGTTTTTTTGTATAGTACAAAATAATTGAGGAACCCGAGCATATGGCCCAGCTGAAGATAAGCAGAAAACTATCGCTTATTAACAGAGCATAACTTCGCAGGGCATGCAAGGAACACGTCCTAAAAAGTGCCACTCTGTGTCCGTCAGCCTGAGCCTTTGATGTTAGCTTCATGTGTCTATATGACGACGGCAACCACGCCCTTCAGACCGGAATACAGCAATAATACAGCTCCACGGAAGAGCTGTTACATCAAAAAAGCTCTACTAGTAATTGTATGCAATAAATAAATAAATAAATATACTACGACAATACACACATCGCCATCAAGCCCCAAAGTAAGCGTAGCTTGTGTTATGGGTACTACGATGCCTGATGAATATTTTTTATGAATAATATACATAAAATACTTATAATATACAGATAAACACCCAGACACTGAAAAATATTCATGTTCATCACACAAACATTTTCCAGTCGTGGGAATCGAACCCACGGCCTTTGACTCAGAAAGCAGGGTCGCTGCAAACTGCGCCAATGGGCCGTCGAAATAAATGTGTGGGAAAAAATAAATGTATTGGTGTTAAGGGTAACTGATGAATGCTGTGACAAATAAATGTAATTAAAGCCATTAACTGTGTCCGCAGTGTATACTTATGATTTGTAAAAGGGATTAACATTATATTATAACGATTAAAAAGTTAAGGCTTAAATAACTTATTATGCAATTATATTAAACCCATACTTGTAGTTGGTTTCTGTGTGGCATAGAACCAAACCAGACCAGAACAGAACTCGCTATCCCAGAAATGATAATGGAACTGTTTTGGAGTTAAAATAGCACCTGTGTGTTCATGCACACAGATATATCTACTAATTGTGATGAAATCTTGCATGGAAATTGCACGCAGGAGTACATACAATTTTTTTGTATGTATGATTTGTACAGAAATAAATAATAAAATGTTTTTTTATTTGAATTCACCATTCATTTAAATAAAATAAGGTACAGGTATTGTTTATGTTTTGTTATTTATTCTAGCTTTTCAGATAATTTTTCTTACCTTATTATGAATAAATATCTATATAAGTAGATCGATAATTTGTTTTTGGACCATGGCCTTTCCCCTTGTCATTGTGGGATAGGATATATAGGATATATCTAGGATATATATATAGGATACTCTGTAGTGGTCTGGTGATGGGTTGATTTTTATAATGATGATGAATATTATTATTTAATATAAAATTTCAAGATAACGTGACTGGTCTACATTTTGTAATTGTATGCCCAGGAAAAAAAGGAAAGCGCCACTTTTTAGACTTGTCCTGGATTTACTTATCAATTTAGTTTAGTTTAAGAGTTTTCTATACAACAGAGTTGGCATTATGATGCCAGATTTCTGTGTACCTCATGTACTGAACACAATTCTGTATGGTGATAAGTATTTCCATGATAATAATGTGTCAACTATACTCTACAAGGCTTCTGTATTTAATAAAATAAAATTTGATGTAAGATTTAATAAATGATTGCTCGAGCATTGCGTAGGAGCGGGATGGTGGGTTTATGCTCTGTAACTCTCTCCTCTAACAGGACGCCTGTGTGTGTGTGTGACGCGATGTTGATGATAATGATGAATAAGAAATTAGGTGTAACTAACATACTGGTAATATGGCATCATACATAATGATAGTTTAAAGCAACTTTTAAAGTAAATTGGCTAAAGTTTAATAATAACTGACGTATCGTCAAAAGCCCCGCAAGGTGAAAGGTAATGCCAATATTGCATCAGACAGTTCATGAAAATAACAATGCTTATTTATGCTACTTACTTACAAATAAATTGTTCATATTATACTTTTAAATAACATTATTTATATTGCTTTTCTCACCAAGTATTATTAAACTGATAGCAATGTTATTGTAGCATAGACTATGTAGATAAATGCGCTAAAAGTAACTATAGTGGTGCGTAAAAAAATAGGTAATAATTTCAATAAGTACCTTTGATTCGGTGCCTCTATGGGTAGTATTCCCTTGCCAGAATCTTCTAGAAAATCCTTTCACGTATCCAGTAACTGACTGCTGAAATTCGAATCCTGGGTTCCAGCAAAGAGATCCATACCCGAAAACCCAGAAAGGTTCTTTTCGTGTCATCTCAGTTTGTTCTTCTGTAGCGGAAGTAATTTTAACCTCTGCATTAAAGTTACCTTCTTTTCTTTCCATTTTAAAAAAGGAACTTCCGAATTTCTTTAGTTAATTAAAATTCACCTTGTAAAACGCTATTGGGGAGTACAAGCGAAGAATGCCGTGAGGATAGATTTATCACAGATATTAAGTCACGTTGTTTATTCTACTTGTGTTTCATTGTGGGTAATTATAATACGTGTGGTCTAATATTAACTAAACACCACAAATCGGAATCAACTCGATATATAACCTCCCATAGCGCCGTATGAATGTCAACTGGTCAACTGACGTCTGACGTTTTTAGTTTTCCCTCGCTCGTATTATCATTTTGTTCATTCATGCATTCGCCGTCATTCAACTGTCAAGACTGCACGACGCGGGGTATGGCATTAAGCCCACAGATTATTACCGTACGTACAGAGTTATATTTAGCACAATGTTTGGTATGTATAAAAATCAAATTAAGAGTCAACTTTTATCGTTTTAACCAAAAGTTGCGTACGAAGTCTCCAATAAGAATTAAAGAGATTAACTTCAGTTATACATTTTGTGTATTTCTTTCATTAGTTAGTTCGTTTGTAGAAAGTCTGATAAGAATACATACTTTCTACGTACGTAGAGAAGATAAAGGGGCTGGCTAAAAACCAGTGATGCACTCCTTTGTGACACATTTTTATTTTAAATAATTTTATGGTAAAATGTATTATTTTAAAAAAAAGAGTGACAATAAAGACGATTTTTCTTTCTTCCTTTCTGTAATGGTACGCGGTTAAATCTTTGAGTTTTTGGTTTTATCCCCAACGCCAAAGCACTATTTAAAGGTAAGAGTAGGAAAAATACGAATTTTAGTCTGACATCTATATAGATGAATGCTGAAAATTATTATTATATATATATATATATATAATAATAATTTTCAGCATTAAACTTCGTGCCTACCTTTGCAAATACTGTGAAACAAGCAACAATTACAACCTCGGACTGTAAAAATATTTTTTTTTTGTAATCGTAACGCTATCTATCCACGCATTTTGCAAGTTTCTGGAGAGAACTTTGAGCGTATAATTTTTACTAACGATAGGCCAGCACTAGACGACAATCGTGCTTGTTAGAAAGCAATGATGAGGTCTAGGTTAGAGCACGATTATCTACGAATTAATGCCTATTCACTGTTACCTTGAAGGTACCTAATCAAGTTACACGCGGCGGGAAACACATAAGCTGAGAAGGCGTTCCACATCCTAGCGGTACGAATAAGAAACGTGGATAAGAAACGGGTGCTAATTTAATAGTAAAATTGCAACGATAACTTCCACATTTATAAATGGTTGAAGATTTACGTGAATACTTTATTATTAAGATCAAAAACGGCTCTACAATATTAATTTGGGGCTTTTTTAAGATAAGATTGCTGTGGATAAAAGGATAAAATCGCCCAACAGTACTTTCTTTTTCCCACGTCCCCACGATTTCCCTGACCCACGTTCGTGCAGAGTAACATGAGCACATATTGGCGTAGAATTCTTTCAGTACGATAGTTTTTTTTTTTACTTTAGGCTCTTTACTATATCTCTCCAAAAATGGCTACTAGCAAAGGTAAAATAAAACTCTATAATAAGTGTCATCACTTATAATGGTCCATATAATTCATAAAGAATAAATCACAATGCATTAGTTTATTATACTTAGAATAGGTATTTTACACAATAATAATAACATATATGGAGTATTAAACTTTGAACAATGTATATTTTACGTAGACCAGCATGTTGGATTAGAATATTGCGTGCATTGGAACGTTATCTTAAAATATCACCTGTCAAGAAGCAATGGTAAGTTATAGTAACAACGGTTATTCCGTCTGAAAGATAGGGGCGCTTTCATTTGAAAAGATACCTAAGATGTGCATCCTTTATCTAACGAGTAAATATATTATATCTTTTCTCATTCGCACATTCTACAACAAGCATAACACAAGCAGTTTATGTATGAATATTTCATTTGGAATATATATAAATATTTTTAATTAATAATTTGATATGGAAAATACTGTATTTATCAAACATTTCGTATACGTATACATTTATTTAAATTAACAATTACTTTTTATCATGCTTACTTCAAAATTATGATTGCAAACCCTGACCAGGAAAATAGAAAAACCTGTCTGGGGAGTGCTACATTTACATGGCAATACATTTGACAGAAGTGCTCCTAAGAAAAAAAAGGTTACAATTGTATCTGCAATATGGCGAGGTTTCTTATTTTCCTGGTTTGCTTTTACCTCATTTATTAATAAAACTGACTAGACTATTTTATTATTTCTGAATATATTATATTAACATACATAGTTTTGTAATGAATAATAAAATGTATCTAAGATACCAATAAAGTGCTCTTTGTAAACTTACTTTTTTATTTTAAATCTCAATGTAAGCGACAAAAAATCAAGTTTTGCATGATAATAAATAATGTCAATTAAAAAAAACCATAAAGGCATTCACGTTAAGAAAAAAGTGAGTCACCAATGCAACTTTGGTGCGGCTGCAAGTTTAAGGTGAATCCACTGAGAAGTAAAAACTATGACATCACAAAATTTTAGTTTAGTCGATAAAAAATGAACAATATAGATGCGTATTTAAAAAAATAAGTTCAAAGTAACCATAACTTAGTATCATTAAAATTGTCAGTTTTGATTATTTAAAATCGCATTCTATTTTGTAACCATTGATTTGCAATAATTGAATGGTAGGTATGACATGGAATTTAAGAATTTAATGTTTGATATATAATAATTATTTAATTTAGGTAGAAAGAACGATAGTGATCCATCTACTTTCATTTTGCAGAACAGGGGTAGTCAATATTTTTCGTAATTTATGGTATGATAAATTATTATTAAAAAAAATCGATTGGGGTAGCGCTGTACTTTTAAATTCTTAGCTTACTGATGATCGGTGGACATGGATCACTCACTATTTCTAAAAGCGAATGAACGTTTGGTTATTTATTATGGATATAATACAGATATAGATTATATTGTATGGATTATTTATTACTTCTCAGAAATAGTGGGTTTTTCGATTGTGTTCTCAAATCGGAATCTGCTAGGAGTACACTTGGCTCTAGGAACATTCGAATTTTGAAATACTAAATATGCAGATGGGTGCTGTTGACATATGTTTTTGGGGTAGGTACATATTGCGTATGCAATTTGACGGTTAATAACATCAATTTATACCTAAAGGCCTGTTTATTTAAATAAAAGTTCAGCTTTCGTAGTATCCGAAGTTTCCAATGGCAATTCAGCTAGTACCGTATAAAATGAACGTCCATTAATAAAATTTCATAAAAATTAATGAGATAATTCAGGCGTTTAAGTAATTTTATTTTTATTCCACTACAAATTAGCTCTTGTAATTTCAAGTTACGGTAAGTGATCATGTTCTCTAAGATGGTAGTGGAAAGTTTGGCAATTCAAATCAGTGAGCTTATATATACTAATTACATATTATCAATGATTCAAATATTAAGACTCAGTGGAGAAGATTATCATAGTGTTAGAAAAAATAAATACATTTTGCATTTATCCATATCGGTACCATAGCACACGTACAATTATAATAATGATATTATTAATTATCATTTAATTGTGATTTCACAGGTAACTAACAACACATAAATTACGTTATTCTGAGATTACTATTTATTTAAAATATCATTATCATTTATTTAATAAAATAGTTTAATATTTACAAATAATTTGTGATATTTGGCTCCATATTATTTTATCCTTATTAATTGGAAATAATTCTACTTTCTTGTACGAGTGTTCCTTACTATAGCTGGATATTAGACTTTAAACTTTTTTTATATAGTAGGTACTTTATTAAACTGTGGCTTAGTATTAAAACATGAATACCGACTTACATGAGCGCTATTAAAATAAAATTTCATTTACTTGTTTATTGTTTGAAAAAATAACTTCATATACCTAGCCAAATAAGAAACACTTCATACCCTTACGAGTAATATAACATCTAAATTGTGTAGATCTTACAATTTTATAAATCTAATTATTTACAATCAGACTTTTTACAATAAAATATAATTTATAACATTTACAAACACCAAAATTTTTCAATAGAATTACTACATTTTATAATATCAATAATAAAGTAGGTCGCCATCTTATGAAATAGCCATAGACCATAGAGTAAATAATAATATTTTACGAATAGCGAAATCACTCCAAATTTATTTTTAATATATTTTTCACTTGCAAAGATATTTTTACTGAACTAAATAAAACTTTTTCGGCTACAAAATGAAAATAAAAATATTGTGGTGTACTGAAGATTCTAGCGCTTTATAAGTCCAACAGAGCTTGACAAATTTTTCGTCATAGTTGCTCATATTCGGCAAAACAGAAGAAATAGTTTGGTAACATTATAGTTTTGTATGCGATAACAGATCTCGAAGTATTATATCCCGCCCCGCTTATAGCAAACCTGGGACATACTCCCATCGCTTAAAGCAGTATTATTGTTTGAAAATGACTTTATAAAAACCCTTTTACGCCTCCTTGTCTATGGCTATAGAGGGCGAGTTTTCTTACAGATAATAATAATTATTATTATTTACTGTGGAAAATTGTAATACTATGTGATTTTCCTGAACACAGGGCAGGTACTGACAATGTGTTATAATTTTATATTTATCTAAAAGATTCTGGAACAGTTAAAAATTATAACATCTAAACGGATCATAAAATGTACTGAAATTCATTATAATGCTCTACATAAACTTTTTCGAGTATGTGCAAAGGGTAAAATACTAACAGACAGCCACATTCTTACTGCTCGATGACCCCGCATCTGTTTTATTTTCAAAAAAAGGATATTGCCATTCACGCGCGCTTTATTGAGAGAGAGAGCCTCGTCGGTAAAAAAAAAATAGATTATTTTAATCCCCGCCATATTTCCTTGATATTTTTGTTATTTTGTTTAAAAAAAAATGAGCAATCCAAGTTTTGCCACACCGCCAGATATTTTAAGCGCTGCAAAAAGCTTCCCACGTGTCAAATATAATCCACAGAAAACGTAAATAATGAAGTGGGAATAAATATTTGGCAGACTCCAACTTTAAAGAACTTATTCAAGTGAATTTCAATAATTGTACTATACACAATGATAATTATTATGTACAATAATAATAACATATATTATTCTTTCATTAATGCTTATTTTATTTGTTCAGTAATGGATGATATTAGAACTGATTGTTTTAATGTTAGAAGTAAGCTAACTGTTTCAGAATCTTTTATATTGTGGGAATAGATAATGTATTGTATGCAACTGTTGATTCTTGGTATTAAAACACTCATGACATATTATTATCACATACCTACTCGTGTTTTAGTGCACCCTTATTATACAACAGTTGCATAAATAACTATTATACTGAATTTTACAATATAATATAGGTATGACTAGGGATATGTAATGATAACTTTACATAGGGCTTGGTAAAACATTGATTGTTTCCTGACACAAAAAACACGGAGATAATGTATTAAATTTTTTCTAATGCTAGTGGCATCATAGCTCCTCTGGATAAACCGACCAAAATATTGTATCCCGCAAAAGATTTATAAAGAGCAGCAGATATTGTGTTATCTCTTTATGTGCCCGATGCCCATATATCGTGCTAAAGAGATCGAACGACATCGGCCACGTTTTTTTTTTGCGACGTTATAGCATACCTTCTTGTCGTATTAAAATTTTGAGTTTAAAGTTATACACTGATAAGACAAAATACCGTTTCTTGGGATATCTACTAAGTATTTTTATATGGGTGTCTATAAATATTGTTTACGCCAATACCGCCAAATTTTTCATAAAGTTGTAGCAACATTCCGTCCAAGGCACTTGCGTTATAAAACGAAGTAGATAATTTTCCATACCAACGACAGAATTTTCGCGATTATGAACCTACGAATCTTAATGTAAAGATATTCATTTATATAAACCCTTAGCTTCTGATTGTTTGTATTAGTCTGTTTCTGCCAAAGTTTGTCGGTTTATCCGTTAGAGGGCTACAGCACCACATGTCAGGAGTAATTATTTATTCAGGTTTTTATTTAAAGATTAAAATTGTTGGAAGAGTGATTTCCAATTGTCGAAAAGTGTCCAGTCGTCCACCATTAAGTGAGTTATAACACCCAGTAAAATCGTGGCTGTAGTATATAGTGGATTAAGTTTATCCTAACGATGGACTCAAAACAAGGTATCAGTGGCATACTTTTTGATGCGTATCTCTAAACATTTTAATCTTTACTGTAAAAAAAATACCTACTTGGTTTATAGTGTGAGATTACATTACAATTAATACGATAATTATTATTATTATAAATTGTGATGTCTTAAATTTTAATAATATTATATATATTTACATAATAATGCACCATGGGGGGAATTTGTAATCACGAATTTTGTAGAAAATATATTTTATCTAACCTAAAAAGAACTAAAATATAATATGCATAATGCAGTCAGGCTTTTTGGTAGGTCCCTTGTGGGCAAAAGAGTTGTATTACATGTTTAAGGACCATAGACTATTTCAATTTCTGGAAATACACATTCTTTCCAGTAGGTTTATTTAGTCTGTGGTAAGCAATAGCTTACAAAGTAAAATGCAAGTAATTTTTTTCTCACATAATAATGTAATAAACCATTCCTTACAAACTTATTAACAGACCTGTATTTGTTATAAATACCTGCCTAGTTGAGCTGTTGGTATTGGTAGTTTACCCATGTAATACAATTCTTATAAGGTTTAGAATATAACACGAATGTCGGAGGTAGGTAAAACTTCTATATACTAATAAATATTTATTATTTGATCAAAAAGATTATGCTTAACATTTACATATTGCATCACGTTAATATCAGAGTTTTTAATCAGAGCCCTTGTCAGTAAAATCGCGCGTAAATAGCGTGACAAAATTATTCACGAATAATTACGATTTATTTGACATGAAATCAGGGCCCTGAACGCACATCAAAGCACGCGCAGTACCTAAAAGCAACACAAAATTCGACTTCGCTTTCACTTCACAACAGCCGTAATGCAACTTATAAATTTCAATGTCATTATCAGTATGCACCAAGTAGCTAGGAAATGATCTCATTTCAGTTTTGTACAGGAGATTCAAATCACGCTAAAAGTTCGTGCTGAACGGCGCGTGCTAATAAATGCGCATCAATAAATCACAATTGGACATTCAGTTACAATAACACAGACAGACAATATCCACAATTGAATAAAACGCCTTAAGTAAGGCATTATTTAGGTATTCACAAAGTCCTTTCAGGCTTAAGTCCAGTCCAATATGGAGTGGGCCTAAGCGGAATGTTTGGATCATACATTCGACTCGGGTCCTTCTGTATTGTGTTTGAAGGAGGCACGGATTCTTGCTAAGTACAAAGCACAGATGTGGCCGTAGCATTTGTTGTACCATTCGGGAGTTCGACCCCTAAAATAACACAAAAAATATTGTTAATTATAACTAAATGAAAGTTTTTCGCGTTAAAGAAGACGATCATCTAGCAAATTGAGTGGCCAAATATATTTAAATAGAGTGCTTGAATTGGTTTATGAGCAACGCATAATGAGTCACCAAATGTAGGAATTAGCCAAGTTCGATCAACAAGGAAATAATAGTATATAAGACAGATCATCAAAAGTTAGGTTACTTATAATTTCTAGCATCGCCGAAGGAAGAAGATACTTACATAGTATCAACTCTAGCTAAATGCACGAGTCGACTGCGACCTTTCCCAGCTGGTTGAGCTAGGTATCGAGACGCGAGAACTACTCCTCGGCCACCCTCAGTTGGTGGAGCTCCGTGAGCTACTGACGTTTCTGCAACTGCACACCAACCCCCTCCACCACCGCCTTGCTGCCACGACCTAAAAAAAATACTCTCTAAGTAAAACTTAACCACGCAAGGATGATACACATGGTGGACGGTAAGGCTGAAATTTTTATGATAGGGTTTCATCTCACCTAGTCTCGCACTCTTGCCAACCAACAAAACAAAAGAATTACAGATGAAGTCACATGGCTTACGTCAGTGCTGGCCAATATACATCTTAAAAACTGCGGTGGTGTGAAAAACGATTACGAGATTTAGGCATTATAAATCTCTCGACAAAAATACTATATATTTTGGATACTACGTGTTTTGGATTTGTTTCTTCATTAAAGGATTATGATTCCAGTCTACATTATAGGAAATCTTATTTAAACTGGAATATTTTAACGAAAGGCCTAATTAAAAAACAGTAAACATATTAAATTCATTTTATTTATTTAGTTTCATGGTTAGTACTAAAAGAAGTGATAAAGAATGAACAAGACAAGGTAGACAAGGATACACTATTAAATATCACGTCCTTCTCTTCTTTCAGATATATTATTACTTGGCGGTTTTAGACCCCGGAACCAAGTGCAAAAAAAAAAATTGCGAAGCACTACACTACATTTGATTGCCTCATGTGGTGACAAAAGGGCTGGCTCAATATTTGCGCAAAAGATCAGGCAGACTTATACAGTAATTAGTTAAGTTATAAGTTTTATCAATAAAAAGTTTAAAACTTCTCTGTCATATCGGAGAATAATAAAAATTAGGACTTCTGCGTATGTTTACCGTAAAATGCAATAATCCCTCGGTGCCAAATTGAAGCTAGAAGCCGTGATGTACTGGAACACTTCAGCATTGGGCCCCAACTTCTCGGCCACACGCCACTTCACCAGGGAATCGTCCCATATATGCCGCTCGCGGAGTATCCTGGGATGAAAGTTTTATTTTTAATTATTTCTGACTTTAAAATTTGAAAGCTATTCTAGAATGCACAAAGAATTTTTTAAGAGTTTCAACAAGAAGTGGAGAAGGGTAACTTGGTTGTAAAAACGAGGAGAAGTTTAAGGACAGGCTATTAAAAATAACGCTAGTTTAAGCGTGTCCAGCTTATACACCACAGATCGAACAGACCTTTAAACATTGATAATATTTATCACGTTTAAGGACGCGTTTGCGCGCGACGTGTAAATTTGTTTTGGGAGAAAAAAAATGGGAGATTTTGGGCTCCCTTTCTGGTTAAATTAAACCGAATAAAATACAGTTAAATATAACTACACATAGATGGGTTCCTAAAGCAGACGTCGTTAAATGACGTGGAAATTATTTAAAGTACTGAGCCCTTTTGGTTGGTACTTTTATGAAACTAGTGAAGCTATCAAGCATAATTGTTATTCTATTTGGATCTATGCTATTTATTCAACCAAAAAAGTTTTGACGAATAACCATCCATGGATACTCGTTATTCAGCTATGAATAATTAAGATTACCTTTGCATAACCTCCTGCGGCGGCGCTTCAACATCAGTTGTGGCACGCCAGAGTCTCAACGGATGGCCATCCCCTACTTTCTTGCAGCACAGTTCCACGTGAGGAGCAGCTCCTGACACTGACATCCAACCTCGTGTTCTGGAAGTTTCAAAGCTTTTATGAGAATAATTTTAGTGAAGAAGAATTTAGTTCGTGTTTTGTGTTTTTAAAGAACGCGTGTAAACAAAAGTAAGATTTCTGTAGTGTTTTATAGTAACTTTCAGACATAACAGAGAAAAAATCCCGTATTTATAAAATATAAAAAGGTGTATTGTCAATGCCGTCACGTTGAGTTTTGTTCACGGTTTTACTTGTAGGGTAGTGTTCTAGTAGTGTATGATTCGTTAGATTTATAGTTTTTTCATGCTACATTTATTGTCTATTTACTTTATCTTTTCTTTTAATTCTTCTATAGGCAAATCCAACTTCTTACTTATCAAATCATATCATAATCTAAATGTTTTCATTCGTTATGTTATTGCTTCAGAGAATAAAAAGAAAAGAAAAGATTTCTGTTTTACACCAATTTTATTTATGCCTTTAAATTTTTATATAATGATAAATATTCTATGCTAAACATAGATTCACTAATAAACATCTAGGTGGTACCGATACGGCTACTAATGATGATGAAGTGAAAATTCATCAAGTCAATTATAATCTGTTCTTTAAAGTTAACTTTGCCTCCATATTTCAAAACACTTAATGAAACGCAAACTCTCTCAGGACAGACCTTACCGAAGGCAAGTAGACCATTAGGTATCTTAAACACAAGTTTCACAAAAACTATTCTAATATTAACTCAGTGTGCTCAAAAAGTTAAACAAAAGATATCAGTGCTTATAGAATGGAAACAATAAAGAACAGATACATCTAAAATAAAGATGAGAACACCATGAGATGCTGCGCTAACACCTAAGTCTTACCTCTTTCCTGAACGGCCACTGACTCTAAAAAGGCATGAAAAAGTTAAACGCTATCAGAAATAAATAAATGAAGGAAAATTCGAAGAAACCTCTTATTCATTTACATTTTTCAATTAGTGGGTGCAATATTAGAAGGAGTTATTTGAAATTAAGTGATATAATAGTAAATACGTACTTTTCTTTGGCTTCTTTTAGCAATGCTTTGATACAGGCTTGCTGGAAGCCTTTCCAGTCTTGGTTGAAATCCGCACCCAACTCTTCAAGGGATACCTGAAAATATATGCAGAATCGAACATCAGTACATATAAATTAAAATCAACAAAGCCATCTGCAGGATGTTTGTTGTTGCACTGGATCCAAGTGCCATAATACCACGAAATTGAAAATTCATCATGATTAGCAATCGATTTGATCAACGTGATGATATAAGATGACCTGGAACTAAAATGGATATGGCAAGGAAAGGAGACAGACATTAATAAAATAGTAACACAGGCTCAGAATATGATTGAGCATAGAAAAACTTACGACATAATTAATAATTATAAAGCTTGTGATCATGATAAACTGGAAACTGAAGGTAATTTTTCTGCTGTACGAAGATATAATAACGCTGTCCCCCAAAAAATATGTCTCACTGAACCTTTTCTATTAGATAATGATTATGTAGTTAGTTTGAATTTCAACCAAGAGTGTTAGGTAACTGAATTAAGATTAATTTTGCGATTTAAACATACCGGCACGCTCTCCTCAAAGTAGTTGAATTTGCATCTTGCCAGCATATCAGCAGGCGCTAGAAACAGTTGTCGATGCTGTTGTATGAGCAGCAGTAAACACGCGTGTGCTGCTCGCGATTCACTGATTTGGCGCTGGTCTGCTATGCTTTCTATTATTGTTCTGAAATAAAGATTTAGAATACAATGAATAATAAGCTCACCATGGTCAGAACGATATATCGTGGACTTCTGGAAACTTTTATGTAAGTTTTTAAATACTTATATTAGTAAAAATGTGTGCTTATCAAAATTCTACTCTAATAACATTTATTATATAAAAATTTGAGAACAAATGAAATTAGATCCGGCTATAACGACCTGACTGACAATTTAGCCACAACTCTCTTACACTGTAAAGAAGAAACCGAGACTTTGTGGTCGTACGAGAAAGTGGTAATATTTATCTCTTCGTGAAAATTTTTAAGAAATAGGTATCCTTACAGTAGCTTCACACATTTAATATACTGCGGTTACTATCCTATTGGTTTCTTAATGACAAGGTCGCTTGGAAGCAAGCCGCTCTACTTTCATTTCACACAAGATAGAATAATGATTGTTAAATTGTAAAATGATGTTGGAAAAGATCAACTGTTTAGTTTCTTTCCGGCTTCTTCTCGGTAGAATCTGTCTTCCGAACCGGTGGTAGATTCACTACAAATAAACATACAATACGTTACTTAACACATTTTTGATTTTGAATTTTATACAGAACATTGTAAAATAAATTCGATTAATATATAGTTGCTTGCGAAGAATACTCGTTATCAGCTAATATCCAAAATATAATGGAAAAGGTTTGAATTTAAGAATATTTTATAGCTTAGATTTGTAGAATATTCTGGCAAGTTTAAGAAGTTAGTTTATTAAATTTTTTACCTATTTGAGTTGCCTTCTTTAGTACTGCCAGTGTGAGGAGGCGCGTGGTGAAGCCTTAAAAGTGTTGGTGCAAAGCAAACTGCTAAATTTGAGGCAGTCATCTGATTTACAGCCGAATGTTCACCGACCTAAAACATTTGCATAATAAATAAGATCATCATATTACTAATTAAGGTACGTAAACGAATATTAAAGATATAAGGGATAGAATCATACCTCAGCCAGAAATATAAGAAGAGATTGCAGTGCTTCTAAATGTTCTTCTGGTAATAGAAGCAGAGCACATTGCACCGCATCTGGCCTCAGTGGTTCAGGTACATCTATAGAAATATAACCAAAAGTAAGTTTCAAATTATTTTGGCCACTATATAGGTAATCTTATTAATGAAAATCAGTAATAAATTTGGCCCTATTAGCGTCCCTTGACTTACAATTCATGTTAAATTTAATGCATGTCAAACTTACGTTGAAAAATCGCAATGAATGTTTCAGTCAATTTATTCGTCAGCAATGAATCTGGCAGCTCTCTAAAATACTGTTTCACCATGTCCGCAACGTCGTGCGCTTGCGAACCATCGAAGCTTAGACTAGACTGATTTGGATCTATGGTGTTCATGTTTTCTATAGCAAAAGCCGCATTTGTAGCACCGGCAGATTCGACCATCGTCCGGAGTTTTGCAATCCTTGATTTCACACCTGCTTTTCTAAATATACCCATCTGCAAAATAATATTAGTATTTATAGTTAAGTAATCGTTTAAAATATAGTAAATATGCTTAATAATGGCAAAGTTTATAGCACTAAATCTAAGATAAGATATCATTATATGCTTACCTGATCTAATGCATTATTTTTTAGCCAATTCAGAGCATACTGTATAGGTTTTGGTAAGGAATGACCAGTCCTTTGTAGTGATACAGTTAAGGGAACGCCAAAAACAGTTTTATCTGAAAAGAGATCATTACAAATTATTGTCATAATAAAACAGGTAGCAAAAAGCAACGTATGTTTAATTATACCCTCGGGTAACTGGAATAAAAAAATAGTAAAACGAAGACAAAGCAAAAATAAACTGATTATTAATCATCTCAACAACCCATTACCGGACCACTAAAGGGAACGACTCTCCTCCCATAATCGGAAGGAAAGGCCATAGTCCACCACACTGGCCCAGTGTTGATAAGTGGGCTTCAGATCGGAGTACTCTCAGGCATACAGGTTTTCTCACGATGTTTTCTAAAACGCACATAACTAAGAAAAGTTAGAGGTGCATGCTGGAATTTGAACTCGCCCTCCAAAAGTGAAGTCAAAGGCCTAACCACCAGGCTAATAATTAACATACCTTTATAATCTGGAGTTTTTATCTTCCTTATAAGTTTTGGTAGTTCCCAATTCCATCCTGATTTATGTGAAGGACAATAACGTTCCATACATGCTGTAAGTCTTAGAAGCGCCAATTTTCGCAGGATATGAAGTTGACCACATGATAATGAGGACATCGGACGGGAAACTGAAATTAAAATTAGGATTAAGAGACTGGCCAAAATAATTGAACCGTTGAATGCTTATATTAACGAAAAATAAGAAACAATTCCGTATGTTTTATAAGGACTTGTTAAAGATCTACGGAAATATTGGGAATATCTCCTCAATGGACTGCAGTAAATCACTCACACTTAGCAGAATAGTTTATGTAATTTTGATTTGGAACTAAGGTTAAATATAATTTAAATTAGTAAACACATAATAATAAGAACAAACTAACACTTATATTTACCAAAAAATATAAGCCGTCTAACTGTTCGCTTTATTGTTTTGTACTTATGATTTTATTAGAAGAAGGAACCTGTTCTTAAATCAGTTAAACAGTCAAAAGGGAACAAAAGCTTTAAATTTAATTACAACCAAAAGTCTGTCCCGTTATTCTCTAATTATCTGCATAACTTATGTTGTAAGTTCAAGTTGAACCATTGTTCAGCAGATTTTGTTTGAATCATCCAAAAACTTTGATGATAAAACGATAATATTATCTTCACAAAAACTTGTCGATTTTATTTTATTTTATAAGCTCAGATCATGCCGTATTTTTTAATCTGTGCAAATTTTGATATAGTGGTTAGAGAGATTTATAAGTGAGTCCACTATGGTCCATGACACTCCAATAAGACTTAGCTAAGGCAAAGTATTCTTGTTCTTAGATAAAGAATCTAAGACTTAACATAATCTTGCATAAAGGCCGAATGGAGAATTAAAAATACACCCATCCAGTTACCGTGGTATGAACGTTACTGAACCAGCGCGAACTTATCTAAACGAAACTAGCACCACTTTTTAGCACATCTTTTTTTAAAATTTGAAACTTCGGTAAAGTTAAATCAAACTTACGGTAGGTGTCCGGATTCTTCTGATTTGGTGCAGGCTGTAACGTGTTGTTTGCTTTTGGACCACCATTTAGAGCATTTGTTCTAAAAGAGTACCATCTTTGAATGTTGTTTCTGAAATAGCAAGAAGAATTTATAAAATATTTGACAAAGTGTTTGTGAACATAATTAATTATAAAGCTTAATGGAACAATAACATTAATAAAAGCTCATAATAAAGGTGGATGTATAAAAACGAACATCCAATTAGATAAATACCGCCATGTTATGTCTTCGTGTCAACAAAGTAATAATTATTAGGAAAAAAGCCAAACAAAATTTATCATGATCATATAGATCATGATAAATTTTGTTTGGCTTATTGTTTTTGATGAAGATACTTACTTCTAGTAAGAAAATATTTTACTCGTGCAAATAATTTGGCCTTAGAGATCTAACCCGATTTTATTGCCGATAAAAGTTTTTTTTAGTACGCCAATATAAAACACCATCATGTTTTCAGAGCTATAGATGTGGACATTATTATAACTTACTTCTTAGTCTTGATATCAAGGCTGTCATCGTCATCATCATGATCTCCATCATGTGATCTAGACCCAGCGGAGTTTGGACTACTATCGAGTTCTGAGCTTCGTGATGCCGATTTATCTCTTTTAAGGCTTCTGTCCCGAAATCTGAAAATATTTCTTTTAATTAGATTAAAATATTCCTTTAGGGATATTATTATTTAAAGTATAAACTGTGAGCATATTATGAGCATTTGGGTACGCCGCTCATAAAATTTGCATTTAAGGTTCCATAAGGTTTTAAAATTTTAAGGAAGTTATTTATCTACAGGGTTATTTCAACCACCGAAAACTGTAGTTTTGAAGAAACAACGTAGATCAAGCTGTTCAAGCTCTGAGTGCTGGTCAAGCTCTGAGTGCTCCCGGTGCTAGGGAGACCGAATGCATTGATATAACTGGCGCCATTACTGGCGCTATCGCCGTAGTGCAGTTGATAAAACCAAAGAAGTGACCCGAGAAAGGTGAGACTATGTTATGCTCCAATAACTATTTACTTTAACATTTAATTAAGTATCTATTAGAAAATACTAACTAACGAATAGATTCCTTGAAATCGTGGGATAAATGTTTTCATTTAAAAGTAAGGTTTTTCTAAAATAGGTATCAGAGATGTGTCATAGAAAACAAACCATGCATTACTCTAATACTCCGACATATTGGCATTTTCAATAGTTTACTCTCGTTGTGTCCATTGTGATGTTTCAAAAGCACATTAAGTAATGGCCCTGACTAAGGTTATTAGTCTGCGGTAATCGCTTACAAAATGGCGCAGTTATTGACGCTTGTGGACGTGCTACCATGTACGTTGCCATTGATTTATTAGTTTACATAACCGTCCTTGCATTCGTAATGATTTCCATTTAAGGTTACTTCACTGTCTATACAGATAATGGTTTTTTGTCTCATTGTAATAGGAGTTCAGAGAAAATAGACCTGAAGATACTAGGAGTACCTTGTCTTAGTTTTACGTCTATACACGTGGTCCTAGAATCTATATCCAAAATTTTGGCCCTTCATAAAACTGATACGATCACGAAAAAACCTGCTCTATAGTACAATTACGAGTATTTGTAAAAAATAACAGCCGATCGGTAGGTACATATTTACGTGAAGTTATTATTGTTTTATGGGCTATTTGCATTTCACTTTTACAGCTCAACTAGAGTTACGACTAGCAGACCTGTATAGTAATAAAATTTAGAAATAAGTCACTCACTTCTGTCCCTCCTTTCCTAGATTCAAAGAGCTGGTTCTTATAGCTTGCCGTCTGTGGGGGGTATGAGCCGGAGACTTTTGCACTTCACGCAGAACTTCAGGATCTGGTTTGAGTTCTAACTGTG
The DNA here is from genome assembly GCF_905163445.1 of Pararge aegeria. Taxonomy (NCBI): domain Eukaryota; kingdom Metazoa; phylum Arthropoda; class Insecta; order Lepidoptera; family Nymphalidae; genus Pararge; species Pararge aegeria. The sequence goes on from NC_053201.1 coordinate 3,690,721, forward strand.
ATGCTGGTGGTTCAACATACACCTAAAAGTAAAAAAGGCACAAAATATTATCCGAGTGTAACAAAGAATTCATTAAGTTCACGAACGTGGCTTTTATAGGAATGAAAAGCACACATACAAAAGTACACATACCTCAGTATTATGATGTGTATTATGTTCTTTATAATAATTATGTCTCCAACTAGCTGGCTGGCACTCAGAATCGCTAAGTGCACTTGAATCGTCACTTTTCAGACCTCGATGAAAAATCCTTTTTGCTCTACCCAATTTTGACTTAGAACTTTTATTGCTTGATCCCATACTGTTGTCAGAAGCATAACTAGAACTATCATCTCCAAAAGGCGGGTGTAGTATTGGAAATGCTTGTTCTAAAGGTGCTATAGGTGAAGGTGGCATGATTGTCATAGGAGAAGGAGGTTGGGTTCGGATAGCTGGAGTATGAAGAGGAGAGCTATGAAAATCTGGAAAAGGAAAGGCTGTAGGTGAAGTTGGAGTCATATCAATATAGTTCAAGTCAGGATATTTATCCTGTTGAACATCTAGAAAGTGTGGTGACGATACTATGACTTCTGTTCTGTTCTGCCGTTTCCTTCTTCTCGTTTTAAGAGATTCAACTCTTCGCAATAAAGCTTTCGCTCCGTCACGTAGTCTTTCAGAGCCAGTCCTTCGAAACCTTGTACCCGTTTCCTCTTCATCTTCTTTATCACTTGGTAACTGAATGTGAGTTTGTTGACCTGGTACTGTTAATCTGAAAAAAACAAGCAAAACGGGTCACAATTGCTTCGAATTCGATAACTTATATCAATCACCTTTTTTAACAACCAACAAAACACATTTCATCATTCACAAATCAATAGTTTATTTGCCGTTAAAAACTTGATCCAACATCAGAATTTCGAAGCCATTAATTAAAATGACGGTAACGTTGAAATCGTTTTATCTATTCCCCACCGATATAAGGCTTTTATCACATATGTTAATAGGAATAACAGAGACGATATCAAAAACACGGCAATTAGTAACAATTTACATACCGATCTAAATGGATTAAATGGATTAATGAAAAGGCAATTTGTTACGACGACGCGCAACGATTAGATTAATTTCGGACATAGAAAGGCGAACCCATTCTACTGGTTTACCTATGACAAATTACCGAGTTACGTAGGTGTGTTGAATAATGTTTTGATCGAGTGTTAAAATTATGTAAATTGAATAAAACGGCATAGTTACGGATGCATTGGCAGCAAGTATCAGCTATCAATGATATAAGTTGTTACACATTAATTTCCAATTACTTTTCGTGTTATATTACTACCATTCAAAACTTATAAGACTACACATAATGCATAAATACTGCACAAACTTATATAGTCATAATAAAGCTAGTTTTTTTAATTTGTCGGAGCGTGCTTGTCTCTAGAAAATCTTTTTTTGAGTTTGAAATTTTACAATCCGTAGGAGTCGACCAAATGGTGTGCGATAAAACGTGATGGGTTGTAGAATAAAAATATTGTAGGCGTAATTTTACTTATATAAACTGGACGCAAATCCGCTACTGCTGAAATATACAACTAAAAAAACTTTTAATTGAAGTCAGTTTAGTCCAATAGAAACTAACTTACTTAAATACTTACTGATAATATTCAGTTTGAAACATAAAACTCGATCAACACTTAAAGGAAAGACGGCAGATTTTACAGATGGATAAATGCACGAACAAAAACACTTTTATTTCACACCATCGAAAATAGAAATAAATGAATAGTTAAGAACTTAGGTAGAAAGCAAATATGAAGACCAGTTTTGGTAAAAGATTACGCAAAATAATTAATGGCTTTGAAACCAGAAGTGAGAGAGCAAGTATTAAATAGCTTCCAGGCAAGGACAATATTGTTTCAAACTAGAGCATAATTATAGGTTACTTTGATATCTTTCCAAAGTTATGTGAAACTCCTGAGAGTGTAGCACAGTTAAGTAAGTTTTGAGTTTAACACATAACTTGTTTACAATAATTATTCTATTAACGTTCTTGGAAAGCCATTTTCAAACGCAAAGTTTAGCGGAATTTAATTACAACCGAAATGTTGTCTATTTTGTTACTTTGTTGTTTAATTTTGGTTTGCTTTCATTCAATTCGTAATTCGTATTTATTTACAGTAGCAGTAGACGCGAATTTTCGAGTTTGTTAAATCAAATTAAAATTGTTAAAAAATTTAATTAGGAGATACAAAAACTTTCTTAGGTTCCTTTTACTTTTAGTATTTAAATGAACGAATAGAAAAGTAATTGGAATTCTATTATTTTGGTATCTACTTGTTTTAATTTCATTTGCATTCATTTCAATTACAATGTTTTTTTTTTATTTTAAATCTTTTATTTTACCAAAGCATTTTTAATGTCTTGAAGCCAACGCAGTTTCTCTTACATTAGTGCATCCCAATTTTAAATGAATGTGAGCCTCTATTTGGGTTTAAGATGGATACGATGGGTAAAGCGGTAGCCATATTAATAGCGATTTGACTGTTATATCATATTTCAATTTCAGTATCAGCAGGTATATGCGGGTAAAGTATTAACTTATTGAGTAAACCATATTATTTTTTTTATTATTAAGCTATTTTTTCACACACGGCAGAAGTTTAACTTCTGATAAGTAGCCTACGAGAGATTGAGGTGGATGTAGAGTATAAGAACTATGAAAATAAATGTAAGGTTTATTATTTAATTCCCACGGTAAATAGAATAGATGCAAAAAGTTATAATGTTTACTATCTCACTCTGTCCTATGCATTTATGTGTTTGTGTCTATATAGACTTATTTTTTCGTTTCATCGAGTTTGAAATCACAACGATTCTAAAGAATTTTCACTTCAAAATCCTTCAGTGGTTAAGGCTACAGAATATTTTTTGGAAAGTTATTCGAGAATATGGTGATGTACATTGTACATATTAAAATTTGTCTCAATCATGCATCGAAACATTTCTTAAGGCCCCCCGAAAGTTAAGTCGAGCTACCACCGCGTCATTAAACCGTCTCCCAAACATTTTCTACGCGGCATCGTATCAAACACTAAATCGCTTAACGGCACATGTTTTTCGGTGGGGTGTTCCAAGGCCCGAGTCTCCCACCAGGCCAGACTGGAGAAAAAATTCATAAAATATAAATTCTCAAACTGCCTTTGCCCGGGGATCAAACCCGGACCTCCCACTTATAAGACCACCTGCTCTCACCAATGCGTCAGATACTCTGCATGGTAAAAAAAAATACTTTGTAAAAAAAGTGGCAAACGCTAACAATAAAACCAAGCAAGCAACAAACATAACCTATCATTATTTACGGTTTGGCAACCCGAAATAGAAACGTGATAGGTGAAGGGCCAGAGCCCAAATTGTAAGTAGAACAAATACCCCTAGGGCGTAATTACCAACAGATTGACGTACGTCAAGATACCCATTGTTTATAGCTACCGATTAGTTCTGTCGTGTCGTAAGTGAAAAGATTTCCGATTAACAAAATTCTTAAACGGATTATTGATTGTAGCTTTAACTTTTATCGATGATATCTTTGAATTTAGGTATCTAAAGCATCATCATCATCATATCAATCCATTATTGTGTCACTACAGGGCACGCGACTCCATAAGAAGAAGGGGTTAAGCCGTAGTCCACCACGCTAGTCTAGTGCAGATTGGTGGACTCCACACACCTTTGAGAACATTATGTAGAACTCTCAGGCATGCAGGTTTCCTCACGATGTTTTCCTTCACCGTTAAAGCAAGTGATATTTTGATTACTTGAAACGCACACAACTTAGAAAAGTTAGAGGTGCGTGCTGGGATTCGAACTCGTCCCCCCCGGAAGTGAATTCGAGCTCCTACCCAATTCGCTTCCAGGAATATGAAGCTTAATATTTAAGTTTGATTGACATTGGGTGGCACTTTATACGCAGTATTCCTTCTGCGAAATGTCGCTCTGTTTATATGCGATCGTTTTCCACTTGGTTGGCTATCTTTGTTGACGGGCTGGCACGGGCGGGAGTTAAAAATTATATCCCCTGAAAAGGGATATAATTAACGTGCCCATCGGCTAAATCACTGGTACATGGAACAGGAGAAGTTTACCCCTGTTTATTAATACACATTATATTATTTGGATATTATTTCCACTTGTGCGCCTGTGCTCTCAGAGTTGGTAAAGCTGTGGGAGAAGATACATTTATATCCTTTCTCCCGGGAGATAATTGTCTCCTGTCCATACTAGCCGTGCTGTACGTCCATCAATTATTACTCTAAAAAAGAGAATAGAAAGTGAATATCCGTATAACAGGTAGTACTTGCTTGATTTATTATAAAATAATAACAATTACTTGCTCAAAAGTCCATTGTAAACTTCACAAAGAAGTATTTAAAGGTCAGTATATAAAACCATTGTAGTAACATCCTAACAATAATTAACCTATCATTTTCGAATTATATGGTATGACACATCAATATCATACATAGGTCACACTTTCGACTAGCAGACCTAGCGTAACGAGCGCGAGAGCAGTATCTCGCGGATTATATCGACCGGCATCGACACAAAAATGACTTCTATCGCTAACATAACACAGTGTGACAATGTTACTGTGAAATAAATACTCTTCCAATGGCTCGCCATAAAATGCTAATATGACGACCTCCCTAGCTCAGTGGTCTGCACGGTGTTCTTATAAGTGGTAGGTCCCGGGTTGGATTCACGGGCCGGAACATTTTCGGAATTTATATTTTATAAGTTTTCTCTGGTTTGGTTTGATGTGAGGCTTCGGCCGTAGTGACTCTAACGACAAAAGCGTGCCACCGAGAAATTTATCTTTAACCGAATAAGGGCACTGCCATACCCCCACCAGGTTAGCTCGCTAGGTTGTTATCATTATTAGAAGAGTAATAAAAAAAAGATGCTATCACGTTCCCTAAAAATATATTATAAATGTGAACGAAATAAGCTAGTCAATTAAAAACGTAGTAATTTTAAAGATTTTGTTGTCCTTATCGCAAGACTTTGCTGTACAAAACATAACGTGCGATAAAAAATATTTGAGACTTACTAAAAATTTCTTTTCGTGTAGGCTATGCTAGATCTACGGAAATAATGATTCGTCACAACCTGATATTGAAAAGGAAACTGGCAAACTAGTGGGGTCCATTATATTTGACAGGCGTCCATTCTTCTAGTACAATAATTATAATACCAATAGACTAAGAGCAGGTTAACAATTGAATAAGGACTGTCATTTCAATCAAATTTGGCAGTCGGTCAGTAACTGTTAAAATGTAAAATTAATTCCATAGGTAAAAATAATCGTCTATTGAACAAAATCAGCTCTTGTTTTAAGCTACTCAGTAATTTGTTTAAAATCAAATGGCTTCTTACTTTACAGTCAGTAGAACATGAAAAGTCTCAAAGTCAAAGAACGCAGTCATGGTACAGGGCTAGGTACGGCCGGGCACGGGTCACGTACCACAATGAGAGAAGGTTTAGGCCGTAGTCCGCTACGCTGGCCGAGTGCGGATTGGTGGACTCCACACACTTTTGAGAACACTATGGAGAACTCTCAGGTTTGTAAGTTTTCTCACGATGTTTTCCTTCACCGCTGAAGCAAGTGATATTTTTATTGCGTTATATGCGCACAACTTAGAAAAGTTAGAAGTGCGTGCGGGTATTCGAACTCGGCTCCCCGAAAGTGAAGCCGAAGTCCTAACCATTGGCTATTGGCGCTTTTACTTAAATAATCTATATTAACTCTACAACCCATTGGGATATCAGCTCTTAGACTATTATACATTGCTGGTAGCGACGGTAAAGAACTAAAGACGAACGCCCATTACTTACTGATTCAAGCTTGACAGGTGACCAACTTTTACAGACCCCTGCTTTGAGGAAGTATAAGGAATGTTATTTTAGCTACTTACTGCCCAGACATTTCGCCCGCGTTTATTTTGGTATGAAGAAATCCCACGGGAACCTTTTGTTTATTCGAAAGTTATGTCCGTTTTAAGCAATTAAAATATTACTTGATTCAACGGTGAAGGAAACCTTCTTGAGGAAACCTGCATGCCTGAATGTTCTACTTATGTAGTGTGTTCTCAATTTTGTGTGGAGTCCACCAATCCGCACTGGGCCGGCGTGGTGGAGTACGGCCTAAACACGTTCTCATTGTCGGAGGAGACCCGTGCCCTGTAGTGCCCGCCCCAGCGCACGGGTGCAATAAAGATACTTATGTGGGGCATTTAGGAGTAACTTATTAATAAAACAATTACGTAGTAAATTAATTCAATCAAAAATATGTTAGTAACACACCACCTTTGATTTTCTTCTTTCTCTATTGTAATACGCATGTTTACTGCAAATTAACTTTCCGCTTAAATCACTCTATCTATTGCTAAAAACTGCATTAATATCTGTTGCGTAGTTAAAAAGATCTACGCGTACAGACGGCGCGAGTGACTTTGTTTTATACTATGTAAAGATGGCTTAAGTAAGTACGAAGTGCCGCCCTGGGCCAATTCATTTTTAGAATTGGTATTAGTGATTGAAAACTCGATGGTTTAACGTTTTCTTTGTTAATCAGACACCAATTTCCCAACATCAGGCAACATACGAAAACTTTCCAAACAGAAGAGGACAAAACCTTTAACTTTTTCCAGCAACCCGGCAATCAAATCCAGGTACGTGAAAAAATATTTTTAACTAACGAGAACAGTCCAGTACAATATTAACTTAAAGTTATCGAAAAGCTAAAGACAAAGTAAGTTCAGGGTAGCCTCTTGTTTTAGCTAAGGTATCTAGAGATGTGTGCAGGGTCTATCTAAACTGGCGGCATTTAAAAAAGAGAAGGCTTTGTATTTCAATCGGTTGCAATCAAGGGCCAATTATCCCACTTGAGGAACTCTTGAGAGTCTTTCAGAGTAACGTACATATGAAAATAAAAAAACCTTACATGCACTCAAGGTTGCTACATAGAAAATATTATACGTGTCAGTGGTTATTTAAGATATTAAAACCGGTAGTAACCGATTTGGTGCACACGAAGTTGCACAGGCCAGCTAGTCGTATAGAATACGGCGATAAAGTAATTGACTTCTATTTGAGACAAAAAGTATACAAGGGATATAATTAACGTGCCCACTTGCTAAATCACGAGAACAGGGAATAGGAGAAGTTTATCCCCGTTTATTATTGCACATATTATTTGGATATTATTTCCACTTGTGCGCCAGTGCTCTGAGAGTTGATAAAGCTGTGGGAGAAGGTAAATTTTTATTCTTTCCCCGGGCAGAAAAATGGCTTCTGCTCATGCTAGCCGTGCTGCGAGCTAGAGTAGAAAGGAGATTAAAATGACCAAGCCAATGTTTGGACCAATGTTAATTTGTGCCAACAATTCGCGCCAATATATGAAAGGATAATGTTACCAATGATTAGCGGCTATTGTGAATGGAGGTTATTTATTGCTTGTTGAATTGTTGATTGAAAACACACGTATTGGTTTTCGTGGTAAATTAAATGAATGACATTTCGATTTCTTTCTTTCTTTGTCAATATTCCTTGACCCGAAAGTGAAATTACAAAAGGAAGGGTAAAGAGATTAATGAACTTGAGGTAGTTAACATAACTCTATATGTACCTACTATTAAAGCAGTAAAATTTTTATTTTAGTATTTTTTTTGTTTTAAATTTAAAAAAAAAAATTACATTAAATACGGTATTTTGCCAACTATGGGCCTACGTAAAAAAAATATTTGATATCGACTTTCGAATCGAATTTCGCACCAATATTTCCATTATTCCAGAACTAGACATCAAGCATCGTATTTCAACATTAGTGCACAGCCGCATATTGAAATTCTTCGGACACGTCTCCAGTAGCGTGCATTGGGTTTCTTACCAGTGGCAGCAGGAAAATTGCAAAAAACAACAAGAATCCTCCTCTTATACCAGTTACACATAAATTTTAAGGTAGCCAATGCTTTTGTGCATGTATGAAGTGAACGCCACTGCACGTCTCCCGGAGAGACAACAACAACTTCATAGAACGCCTTGTTGTGCAGGACAAGGTAGAGGGTACTAGAGCGCGCGGTAGGTCACCCATGCGATGGACCGACTAGATCAAATCTTCAGTGGGAGGTCCCATGCATGAGTGTACCAGACTATCTGCAAATAGGGAGAAGTGGCGAATGATCGTGAGGCCATTAACAAATGCCACAAAAAATGTCCCACCGTGATGTCCACGACCACTCTGAACTATGACCAGAAATATGAATTTACTAACTTTACTTTTTCTCTTCTTTTCTGTAACAAACTTAAATTTTCTTTATTTTTGTTTTCTTCCTAATGTTATGTAAGTTTTAACAGCAGTTACTTCGGTACTGGCATAATACTAGGCATAATACTTAATACTAGCGTTGTTGGTACATAAGTATCCACAACATTCGGCTGAGTCAGAACCTTTTTATCGGTCCGACAGATTGGCGCAGTTTGCAGCGATCCTGCTTTCTGAGTCCAAGGCCGTGGGTTCGATTCCGTAGCCTCCAAAAAAAAATTAAAATAATAATATTAATAATAAATATATTACGACATAACACACATCGCCATCTAGCCCCAAAGTAAGCGTAGCTTGTGCTTTGGATACTAAGATGACTGCTGAATATTTTTATGAATAGGATACATAAATACTTATAATATACACTAGCGGACCCCAGCGCCATCTGACGGGCTGATTTGTTAATCTAAACCATCCAGGGTGCCACTCAAACGCATACCGAAATATTCATTCAAATCGGTCCAGTCGTTTAGGAGGAGTTCAGTGACATACACACGCACACAAGAAATATATATAAAGATATAAACACCCAGCCACTGAAAAACATTCATGTTCATCACACAAATATTTTCCAGTTGTGGGAATCGAACCCACAGCCTTGGCTCAGAAAGCAGGGTCGCTGCCCACTGCGCCAATCGGCCGTTCAAAAAATAATTTAACACAGTAAAAATATTGACCTAAATAGAATTTTTACAGTCCTTTGTTAAAATATTCAATAGGCCGTCAAAAAATATCTTCAATGCACGGAATTTGACCCGTTAGAGTTCTATTAGAAGTATATAGAATAAGTATTAGATTATATAAGTTACTCCATATTGTAGGTCTGTATGCTCGGTTCTGGTAAATGCACATGTTCCATTATATTCCCTTGTATTCTGTCTGTCATTAGTTATTAATTGTACGAATAAGGGACACAAAACATTGCATAATATGTATACAAACGCTACACGCCGTAAATGCTCCGCTATTTTTAATGATTACGTTTTTGCGGTGCTTGCGTTTGAGACTCTGGGCCCATGGTCTTCGGACACGAAACATTTTAGTAACATCGTGTCCCAAAAATTGTTTTTGTTTTGTCAACGGCTATGTCTGGCAATTCAAAGCGGCAAAGCGCAATTATAGGCTTATATTTATTGTAAATATTAATTTTAGTTTGTAATTATTATTACTTATAACTTAAATATAGCAAATCTGCTATCTATATGTATAAAAGAGAAAGTGTGTGGGTATGTTCCGTATAGGCTCCGAAACGGCTTAACCGATTTCAATGAAACTTTCAGGGAATCTCCGGATTGACCTGGCGAGTAATCCTGTAAAGTTTGGTGACGATCGTAGCACTCCTATTTTTGAACTGTCAAATACAGCTTTTATTTACTATGATGATATTCTATTGTTGGGTGTACACGGGTGTTGATAATGATCTTCACCCGCTCGAGAAGAGAATAGAAGATAAAGAATACGGAGAGAAATAAATGATTTAATATATTATGAGACTTAAATTAAAAATTTAAGGATGTAAGTTTATTGTTTAAATAAAATAAAGCAAAATCTAGCCCGGCGAAGCGGGCTGGGTACGCTAGTAATAAATAAAAATTGAACGCTACACAATATGTTATTAGGAAAAAGTAATTGTATGAACTTACATATCAGGCTCAACATCCGTATAGTGGCCATCAGCATCCACCAGCCCCACTCTTATGGTGGGGAGGGTCTCGTCTTCATCATCTTCCACCTCCCCCCGCGCCTCACGAGCTTCCCTCTCCGCTAATGCACGAGCTGCTATCACCTGGAATTAAAGTTTGTTTCATCATCATCATATATAAATGAACAAATAAACGTAATACACCAATACATACATTGCCATATAGCCCCAAAATAAATGTAGCCTATCTTTACTAATATGACTGATAAAAGAACCCCAAAGGACGTAGTCCACCACGCTGGCCTAGTGCGGATTGGTGGAATCCCCATACCTTTGAGAGCATTATGTAGAACTCTCAGGCATGTAGGTTTCCTCACGATGTTTTCCTTTACCGGCGAAGCAAGCTATATTTCTAATTACTTAAAACGCACATAATGTAGAAAAGTTTGAGGTGCGTGCTGGGATTCGAACTCAGCCCCCCGAAAGTATTGGATTATAGTCGAGCTACCCACTGCCTACCACCGCTTCAATATATAATACCCAAATCAACAAAAATCATCCTCATCCATAACTCTATACTAACGAGGCAGTTATGGGGCAAAGAAAGAAGCAATTTAACGAGTTTTCCACGGTGTAGTAAATTAAAACAGTAAAAAGTAATGTATTCATTGGAATTATTTGACCGGATTAGCCGCATTATGATCCATACTGAATAATGCATAGAAAGGCTTGCTATATTACCATTTGTAATTCCTTTTAGGTGAAATTATATGGAAATAACTTTGTTGTCGTGCAGTACTAGGTATTTACGGGCAAAAATATTATTATAAGACTAGCTGACCCGCGCAACTTCGTCTGCATCAAATCGGTTATTATCGGATTTAATATCTTTTAGCATTTCTATACCCGTCGTAACGTCTAAACGATAGGTCCAATTTGAATAATTTAAAGAGGAATTTGCAGGTACATAATCAATTTTAACTATAAAACTATTTATTTTGATAAGGATCTGATAGGAACGTCACCGTCTTAAGATTGTACCCGTGTTTTGATTGACAAATTATAACAAAAATCGGTTATTGTGTCTTAACAGTTAGACATTTAGCCTCCCGGACTTTTTTGTAGGTAATAATGATTACTTTATCCATGTCCATCCATCCATACATACACCCATCCACTCATATATTCATACTCACAAACTTTCGCATTTATAATATATGTAGGATGGTACGCATGCATTCGATCGTTTACCCAGAGCGACTCGCTGTTATCTATGATGAATTATGTCCTTTATCTCCGACTATATTTACCAGATCTTCATTAAAATTTCACAATACATGCTTGATAGTATACACTTTCAAATAAAAAAAGAATTATTAAAATCGGTTCAAATTTAACGGAGCGATAAAGTTAAATTGATAAAAAATTTTGCATCTCATTTCCCGGGAGAAGCTTATTGTTTATCGGGATAAAAAGTAGCCTATATGTTGACCCGGAATATCAGCTACCACTATATCAAATTTTATTTAATTCCATTCAGTAGTTTTCACGTGATGCCCGGACCGACAGACAGACAGACAGACAAAAATTAAATAAAAATCTGTTTTGGACTCAGTATCGATTATAAAGCATCCCCCGGTCAAAACTTTCATAAAATATTAAATGTACAGAAATCTTCCAGTTACAGTTTTATTATAACTTTCAAGTTTTATTATAGTATAACTTTCAAGCCACTCCACTTTAGTAGATATGAAAATTAAGCTTAATTTGCTATAATCCGCGAATATAAATTAATAATATTGTAATTTCTTCAATCCTTATACTCCACACCAAACAGATCTTCGGGAATTTTCCCCTTTACGCACATTTCGCTCCGAAATCAACCGCTCCGAATTATTGTAAAGTCAACATCTCCTGATCCTCAGGAGATGTTGACTTTACAATAACCTTCACAATTATTCATTGTTACCGCAGTTGATTGCTTCACCTAGTGGCAAAAGGGCTGGCTTATTTTTTGCGCAAAGTATCAGCCTGGCTGTTATAGGTCTACATGAACAAACCATAATATTTGAATGTTATGAAAGGCTTACTTGTAGTCTTCTTTGAGCCTGTGGAGTTATCTCGACGACTCGCGACCATCTTCTTGATTTCCTCTCGTACTGCCATTTGTCACTTAAAGCGCATTGCTCGTCGTCGGAGTCGTTCTGCAACAAACGAAATTTTTTTTTTTAAATATATAGACAAGTGCTTGACTGCAATGACACCTGATGGTAAGTGATGATGCAGCCTAAGATGAAGCGCGCTTGCCTAGAAGATGCCTATTCATATAATTTGAATAGGCATCTTCTAGGCAAGCTTTTGATTTGAAGGTACCCAGATTATAGGTATCGGGGAAGACGGGAGGGCATTCCAGGCCTTTGCGGTGCGGATCAGAAAGGAAGAAGTAAAACGCTTCGTACGTGTTGATGGTATTTCAACCACGTAACGGTGCAGATTCTTTCGGTACCTCGCAGTAGTAGAAAGGAGATGGTTTGACCAAATCGAATAGGTCTTGAGCACACTCTCCGAAATGTATCTTGTAGAAAACAGCCAGACAAACAACCTTGCGCCGGTGTTCAAGGCTTTGTAGTCTACTGACTACAAGGTCGTTGCAAATGAGTCTCTTAGCACGACGATCCACCGAATCTGTGGCAGGTTGCCTGGCAGAGATCGCTATCAAGCGATAAGGCCGCCTTTTGTATTCTACTTCTTTCTTTATTATTATATTTTGTATATGTTAATGTTGTGGTATACAAATAAAGACTTTAATAATAATGAAATAATTTACTATTCCACATGACGATAGTCTGGTGAAAGCTGAAAAGGAAAAAGTATCTAAATACTTGGACCTTGGTCACGAGATGACCGCCATGTGGAATGTTGAGTCGACCGTTATTGTTCCGATCGTCGTTTCAGTCATTGGTCTTCGAAAAGCTTCGACCAACATCTTAAGAAGCTTTCGCTTGGTTGTTGGATCAAGGGTCGGCTACAGAAGGGAGTAATCCTTGAAACGGCGCGTATTGTGAGGAGGTTCCTCACTCTGGAGCCCTGACCGCCGGGCATCGCTTGGGCATTCAAAAGCCCCGCGAGCGGAGGGTGGATGTTTTTTTCTTTTAAATTTTTAATAGTGTTTTATATTTTCGTAGTCAACTGCATTCATCTATCGAATTACGTTCGAAAGTTTGCTTTAAAATGCAAAAAAAAAGAAAAGTTATAATCATTTAGGTACTTCCGCTTGAGATTTTCCGCTTAAGTGGAAATGGAAAAGAATGCCAAGCATACGCATATCTTCGCAGCGGACGTTGAATTGTAAGGAAATTCTATTTGAATAGCTTTCGAGGCATTCGTACGTTAAATACCTTCATGACGTCGCAATGTATTCATAATAGCTTAGGAATATAATATTAAAAAAAAAATTGTTGTGGATTTGAATATAAGCAGTACCAAAGTATAATTGTGTGTGTGTACATTATTCTAATTCCATTTGATACCAACATTGACGGAACTGTATAAAATATGTAGGACTAGACTATGGACTTCTATTACTTTATAATACAGTTACAATTACACTGAAAGTAAGTAAATACAGTCAAACCTGGATAAGCGAGAGTTCAAGGGAGCACAATCTCATTCTCGCTTATAGAGGTTTCTCACTAACCCGAGTTTCTCGCTAATGCAGGTACATGGGTAGCGTTTCTCTCGTATAGAGGTACGCAGCAATAACAAGACATATATTCATGCACTATGTAATTTTATTTTATTTAGAACTTATTTACATTTAAAAAATCCGTGAATTTCGTTTGGGTTTCTGTTTTTGTATTTTGAATGTTTTTCTCTAACTCATAAATTTTGTCGAATATTGCTTGCTCGACTGTCGCTTATAGAGGTACGTAAGTAGCAGTCTCACTTACAGAGGTCCGTAAGGGAAAAACGACTCTCTCTTACAAAGGTTTCTGTTTCTCGCTAATAGAGGTTTTGGGAGCTTAAAATGACGGGTCCTGGCAATTACTCTCACTTATAGAGTTTTCTCACTTATCCAGTTCTCACTTACCCAGGTTTGACTGTATTTGAATTCGTTTTAGTTTTTCCTGTGTGCACCCATATCGCTCGCACTGTCGCTTGGCACGAGTGATGGCGTGATTTCTAAGATGGCGGTGAATGAAATCACGTTACCTGTTGCTAACACAGTGAAACAGTTTGATTCGCGATTACCCAGCGTTTGTGTTTCCCCAGCCTTCCCTTAATCCGCAGTTTTGAGGCGGCGGCCATTTTGTATCGATTTCCATAAAACAAAAAAAACCTAAGCGAAATCGGTTCATCCGTTCGGGAAATACTATGCCACAGACAGACGCACACTTAATTTTGATTTTTTTCGAATTTTGAATCATCGTTGCTGTCATACTACCGTATAATATAGTTCTATTAAATAAACATAGAATGTTGACTGTCGTAGGCTCGTTACCACAAATCCGATTAGTCCTTTGTACCAGTTCGCTGATATTACTTCATTTGGGATTAACACGACTCAACTCGATCTATTGTTGTTGTCGGAACCGATCAAGAGATTCGTATAATGAGAGAATATTTATTGGGTAACTTTTCGTTATCAGTAAAGTTTAAAATCACTGAGTGGGCGCTGGTGAGAGTTATGGAGTAATTTCAAGAGATCAAATCCATACTTATAGTATTCGAAAGTGTGTGTTTGTTTTTTTGTCCTTGCTTAACGCCCTCACTCAGCAACCAATTAACTTGATTTTTGGCATCGATTAATTTGAAAAGATGAAGAGTAAAATAGGCTTTTTTTATATTAAAAGCGGGCAAACGAGCAAGGGGGTCACCGGATGCTAAGTGATCATCGCCGCTCATTAACATCAAAATTCAAAATTCATTATTTTTAAGTAGGCCAAGTTTACAAGCACTTTTGAAACGTCAAGTCAGTCTGTAGTGACTCTACCACCAGTTCGCCACCGAAGCGTTGACGGCTTATAAGGAGTTTGTTTATCCGCCCCTTGAATAACCCTAGATTGTATTTGGGAGGAAACACATCAGATGGGGGATCGTTTCACAATATGCAAATGCGCGGTAGAAATGATCTGGTATTGCGAATAGAAGAAAGTACTATTCGCAATACCAGATCTATACTATTCTTTTTCTCCAGAAGAACAAGAAATTCCCACCAGATTTGTAAAAAACCGTAATAAACGCGGATGAAGCACAACGGAACTCTCTATACAGTTATACTCTCTCTACTCTCTCAGTCTTTAACGGTAAATATTCTCTGTTAGTGATAGGAAGCTAAGAGCTGATACTGGCAGATGCTAAGTTCTCTTTCAAACTTAAAAAGAAGAGTATAAAATCCTTTTGCCGACTTGGGTCAACGTTGCTTCTACTATCGATTTTTACGTGTTGCTGCTACTAATACCACACATATCACGATTATTTGCAGTAATTTGTGATAGGGAATTAAAAGAATAATACGTCAGGTGAAACTGCAGTAGGTCTTCGGGTCGGTAATTTGCCATGGAAAATGTTTACATGAAGGTTTGAAATAGTTGGCCATTGAAGCTCACAGAGCAATAAGAGATATTTTAATTCCGTGACGGAGATCAGAGATACCAAAAGGTAGTTTAGCAGATTATAGAGATTCGTTGAATTTAGGACGTAAATCTGAAAGAACTAATAGTGCAAGTAACATGCAATTAAAGGGGAAGTGATCAATGGCGTGCACTTCATACAAGAACAAACGCACTGCCTACCCAAAAGAAAATCGAAATGAAAGAGTTTTTCTATTCTATGCCATCTTCCGGCATTCGATCTGCGACTATCCTGATAAAAAAGCCCTTGGCACGCGTGCGTGGGTCGGATTCCATTCAATTCTTTTACCGTTGAAATAGAGAACAAATGTATAAAAGAACGAGTGAATAAATGAATGAATTTATACACTTTTATTGTACACCACATAAAAAACCACCACAGATAAATTGTACATAAAAATAAAAATACATAAAAATACGGGGGCTTTGATATAAATATAAAAGTTGGTAGGTCCTATATGTTGGTCCAATATATAAATTTCTTCACCAATCAGCCCATCACACGTTTATCGTATTTTATCAAGATAAGGTCATCAGTCTCCTTAACCAGCCATTGAACTTCCAGAACAGGTATTATAATAAAAATACTAATTTTGCAATTACGTCCATTTTCGAAGTATTTCAAGATTGCGCAGAGTCATTTGCGCACTCGGTACAGTCGCTTAAATAAGTTTTACATAGCTCATTATGACATTGTTGTTAAGGACGCTAAACTAGGAAACGTCCTATTTTATACATTATAAGAAGGAATCATATTATAAATTCGTATACTGAATCCCACAAATAACTTCTGTACCTTTCGCAGACGATATGTAGATTGACACTTATTTGTGATTATTTCAAGTCGGTTTTTTATATCCACGTTTTATTTATTATATTAAATCTCTGATTTAATATTAGAAGCCACGTTTATTTTCAAGAAATAACTAAAATTATACATGATAAATAATATGTCACTATAAGTGGTTTCCACTAAACGATCTTTGTTTTAGTCTTATATTTTTGCTCGGTATTATTTGTGTAACTACCCGCTTATACAAAAATTTTCTTTTTAGCTGCATTTAGTTAATCTAATAGGTAATATAATATAATTTATATGATTTTATATAATTTATATGTACCTTCTATTATGTACGCTCACAATATGTTATACTTTTAAGTTTAACGTTTGCTATACTAAGCGATTTTTTGTAATTCTTTTTAGAAATACAATATACTATATATTGTTCTACAAATACTATCCTAGTAATATTATATATGTACGTATGTATGTGTGTTATGTACATATGTGTGTATACAGTATAGTATGTATGTGTGTGGATGTTTGTTACTCAATAACGCAAAAGCAGCTGAACGGATTTAGATGAAATTTGGCATGCATGTAGCCTTTGACATGGAAAAGAACATAGGTTATATTTTATCCCGATTCTTTGAGTAGTTCCGGAGGGAAAATTTAAAAGTATTTGCGAGCCAAGCCGTAGGCAGACAGCTTTAAAATTCGGTATGCGTGACACCTATGCTATGGAAACGGGCATGCTCTTTCTATACCTAGAAAGAGCATGATGTCTAATAGTTCTCGTGGTGTGATTAAAAATTGTTAACGAGCACACGGGAATAAAAACCTTATTCCACGGGAACGAAGTCGCAGGTATCAGCTGGTATTATTATAAATATACTGTGAAGCTAAAGTAAGTACCTTTTTCTCAGATGTCATCAAACGAGCCGCTGGGAGCAAGTGGCCCAGAACCTCGGATTTTGGTACTCTCAATAAATATAAAATTAATTTATTTCAAGTAGGCTTAATATAAGCACTTTTGTAACGTCAAGTCTTTCTGTGTGTAGTGACTCTACCGCCGTTTCGGAAGGCAGATTCTACCGAGAAGAAGCCGGCAAGAAACTCAGCAGTTGCTCTTTTCCAACAAACAATTTTCATTTTAACATTCATTTTTTCTATCTTGTGAGATATGAAAGCAGAGCCGGATGCTTCCAAGCAACCTTGTCATTAAGAAATTCATCAATTGTATAGTAACCTCGCTGTAATAAATGTGTTTTAACATATTCTTTAAACTTATGCATTGGTAGGTCCAAAATTACGTTAGGAATCATATTATAAAAGCGTATACTCAATAAAAGACCTATGTCCAGTAGTGGACGTAAATCGGTTGACGTGATATTGATGACATAATGAATAAAGTATAATAAATATTCAAAACATAAATCAGAGAACAGAAAAGAAGCGAGTATTTAGCCTCATCAATCAAATACATACAAACGGAAAACCAGTTGCGGGAAAACAGTCATCTGTTTTCCCGCAACTGGTTTTCCGTTTGTATGTATTTGATTTCAATTATTAAATTCAAATACATATAAATACAATGAACGCCATGGACGGCAACATAAATTATCCTTATACATTAAGCTAAACATAAACGTGTAGATGCAATTATAAATTATTATTCCAAGGAAGTCTACATTAGAGGCTGTTTGTAAAGTGAAGTCGGTCTGTTCATGGTGACCCTATCAGGCAACGGTTTAGAATGTATATTCTAGTGACAAAAAATCAGCGTAACGTATTTTGAAGTCAGGCGTTTATCTTTTCCGGGGATTCTTAATATGGCCGAATGACTTCAAAAACGTGTACTACTTGCTAACTGTTTTTTTTAAACTTTTGTCCTAGTCGTAAATATGAATAAATAAATAAACTAAGACAATAGACTCATTGCCATCTAGCCCCAAAGTCAGCGTAGCTTGTGTTATGTGTACTAAGATGACTAATGAATATTTCTATGAATAATATACATAAATTATATATATATTTATTATTGATATTAATTATTTAGGTATATATTAATTATTATCACTATCTATATATTTTATTGTAAGTTTGTTATATGTACATATTATATTTGTATATATAGGTTTATGCATGTTTATTTGCAACACAGTACAGTTAAATGCACCACCTACCTCTCTTCTTGAGCTGTTTTTAACGCCTTTGGTTGCCTGGATGAGATCGCTATGTAGCGATAAGGCCGCCAAATTGTATACCTTTTGTTAATTTTTTACTGTTAATTTGTTATGTTTATGTGGTGTACAATAAAAGTGTATTCATTCATTCATTCATAAATACTTATAATATACAAATAAACACCCAGACACTGAAAAACATTCATGTTCTTCACACCAACATTTTCCAGTTGTGGGAATCGAATCCACGGCCTTGAAGTCTGAAAGCAGAGTCTCTGCCAACTGCGCCAATCGGCCGTCAAAGTTATATTTAGGTACCTATGTACATTAGGTAAGTACCTATACATGAATTTCTCAGTATACTGAATGTCTCATTTCAAATTATGTTAATGTATTTATGTCTTATATTTGGTGCTGGTATGTTATAATAACAAAGACAGGTTTCTTTTAGTTCTTCCATTCAATAAACTCCATTCTTAGCGCTTTAGTTCACAATCATTCTCAGATCATTCATCGGCAGCATTGTATCGTGTCATGCTAACAAATTGTGGTAGCGCCGCGAGTGAATCCAATACGTTTAATTCATTCTCCATTCAATCGCAGCTAACGAGGAGATGACAGCCTTTGGCGTATCGTCGATTTCAATAGAAATCAATCGAAAGCAATAATTGAAGTGCTAAAAATACGTATAGTACAAGTTACACTTTGACACGTTAAAAGTAAACAAATCATTATTATTATAGTTTTTAAATCGTTAATAAGCGTACTATACTAACTGCCAAAAAACCAATCTAATGAAATAGGATGTTGTAAGAATTAATTGGAAAAGCTTTTACGAATGTTTTAACAAAGGACTGTAAAAGTTCTATTTAGGTTAATATTTTTACTGTGTTAAATTATTTTTAGAACGGCCGATTTGCGCAGTGGGCTGTGACCCTGGTTTGGAATGAAATTGGGGGGTTCGATTCCCACAACTGGAAAAACATGAACATTAATGTTTTTAATGTCTGGACGTTTATTTGTATATTGTAAGAATTTTTATATCAATACTTGTAATAAAACTAGAAGATTTCTGTACAATTAATATCTTTGGAAAATTTTGATCGGGGGATTCCAAAACTGATTTTTATTTAATTTTTGTCAGTCTGTCCGGGCATTACGTGAGAACTACTGAACGGATTTAAATAAAATTTGGTATAGTGGTAGCTGGTATTCCGGGTCAACATATAGGATACCTTTTATCCGATAAACAATAAGTTTCCTCCAGGAAACGGGATGAAAGTTTTTATCAATTTTACTTCTTTTTTTACTTGAAAGTTTACTAACAAGCCTCTATTGTCTAATTTTAATGAAGATCTGATAAATATTGTCGGAGATTTTAGGAGTTTCTAGGTTTTATTAAGATATTAAAACCTCTAATAACCGATTCAGTGCAGAAGAAGTTGCGCGGGTCAGCTAGTTATTAATAAAAATATTCATCAGTCACCTTAGCACCCATAACACAAGCTACGCTTGTACGTTCCAAAATCCACGGTCCTGGGCCGCTTGCTTCCAGCGGCTCCCAGCAACTTGTTTGATGTCGTCTGTCCACCTTGTTGGGGGCCGACCAACACTGCGTTTACCTGTCGGGGTCGCTATTCAAACACCTTGGAACCCCAACATCCATCGGTTCTCCGAGCTATGTGCCCCGCCCATTTCCACTTCAGCTGAGCTATGTCGGTAACTCTGGTTCTTCTACGGATCTCCTCATTTCTGATTTGATCACGTAGAGATACTCCCAACATTGCTCTTTCCATCGCCCGGTCAGTGCCGCATTCTGAGCCTTCTTATGAGTGAAGTGTTAATCTGTTTATAAGCGATGGTTTTCCACTAACCATGGACCATGTACTTGGTACGTCACTTATTACTGTTAAAAAAAAAACCGACCGAAGTCAAACGACTCGTTGAAACATGGGGGTCGGGAATCAAGCCGCACGATAAGGATGTGTGATGGAAATCCTTATAGTAATCATTGACGGACCAAGATAGTGCACAATGGAGAGTGAAAAATTATCGTCTATAAACACGCCAATACTTCGCAGGGCATGCAAGAAAAACGTCCTGCACCGTGCCGCCCTGTATTCACCAACGTGAACCGGAACACAGAATTGCGACAATACTTCTGGGGGGAGAAATCAGTATGATAGAAGTACTTCCCCTTCTACTCTATTACTTTTTAGTTTATATAGGCAATAGTTTTTACTGGAGTGTTTAAAATCTTTTTATTCAACATTTAATTCACCTTCACCTAGGCACCACCATCTTTTCGGAATTATGTGCGTTTTTAATTTAAACCTATAAATATTTCTTGCTGTACCAAAATCGTGAGGACACCTGTTTCCCTCAGGGTTCAAATTATGCCCAAAAGAGGGTGAGTCTGAGTACCAATCTCCGCTTGGTTAGCGTGGACTAAGGCCTAAACCCGTCTCACTCTGAGAGGAGACCCGCTATCTGTTGCGTGCCAGAACGGGTTGTCGATGATGAACTTACTTAGACTCAACATATACATTATAATTTTTATTAGTGTTTTACCTACACTTGGAGGAATTATCAATTTTATAAATTTAAAATGCATATAAAAAATTAGGAACCGTAATATGGACGGTTTTCATTGTAAAATGGACCTTTGAAAAAGTAGATCGATACTGCAACGTTTCCTTCTAGATGACGCTACAGTTGCTTAAGACTAATGAAATAGGCATATACTAATTTCGGCATCGACGGTAGGAGAGCCTTAGCTTAATTGGAGAAAGCGCTCAGGCCGCGATTGCTAGAGAGTCCTGTGAGTCCTGTGAGAGTGCTCAAATCCTGTCGATTCCGAATATGCATTTTAAATTTTATAAAATATACATTATAGCTACATAATACAACCACTCATCTACATTGAATCGTAATATAATCCTTGAAAAACTCCTATCTGTATTGCATAATGGACAGTCATTCAAACAAATTGTCGGGCAGGCTCAATTGTCGATAGCAAGCGCAGAAGTGAGTGCAACACGATTAATTCACCCGCTCAGAGATTTATTGCCGGTCACCCGATAACAAGGTTATGACAGGCGGTCGGTTTAAACAGATTTAGCGTTTATGTTACAAATTGGATTAAAATGTAGCGCGAAATGATTGATGTTATGTTATGAGCTTTCGCTATTATTGTATCAGATAGTTGCGAAGTGGTTATAGCAGCAGTTTGTACTTATTATCAGTGCTGCCGGCTTCTTACTAATAATGAACGAATTAGTCACTTGAATGAATGTCCGAAAGCAAGAACGAATGAAACATGATTGCAGCAATGAACGATTGAAAGAACGTTTACATTTCGTGGTTTACAAAGCAGAAAATACAATTCAACTTCATCGGTTTCAGGGCACTAGTTATACCCGTAACAATCCAAGTCTCCCAACTGTCTTAAGGGGGTCAATCTATCTTTATCCCCTCCTCTTTCGGTTGGGGTGATTGTTAGACGTCTGGGAAGTAAATAAAGGGTTCCCGTATGCCGTGGCGGTGTCAAAAAAATATTTAATTACAATAACAATTGGAAAGGCCGGATCGTTAAAATACATCCAGTTGATTAAACTAAACCGATATAATAATATTAACGTCAGCTACGAAAAGTTACAATTATATGAGATTATCTTTATTTTGATCCAGTGATAATTTCCGAATTTAACACTCGACAATTTTAGCGGTTAAAATATTTACCCGTGCCCTTTGATACGAGTTCAACCGTTGAAATAATTGCGCGCGGCCTTTGATTGTAATTGAACCAATTACGCTATTAAGCTAATACTAGATTACGTCAAGATTACTCGACTTTGTAACGTTTAGAGAGTAGGGTAACCACGACTCATCACCAAACTGAGGAAGGAAAAATTATCGTCTATAAACACGCCAATACTTCGCAGGGCATGCAAGAAATACGTCCTGCAACGTGCCGCCCTGTATGCACCAACGTGAACCGGAACACAGAATTGCGACAATACTTCTGGTGGGAGAAATAAGTCCATCACCAAACTGTGGAAGGTACCCCAAGGCGACTTTTTGTAGCGACTCATAAGCGTGATTTGTTAATTTTGTCTGCATCACTACTTTTGGACGTACGTTGTGTTTGCAACGATACAATAGTAAAGTATCGTTTAAGTATAAGCTTCTGCATCAATGCAAACGTGGAACCGTTTCGAATTACATTGAAAAAGTGTTGCGAGGTGTAAACACGTATGTATCTACGTGTGTATTCTGCATTTGCAAAAATTTTTTGGAGCAACACGACCGGTAATTCGACTCGCGACCTTTTAAGTTCACTCAGCACCGGTTCCAAAACTATAGACCCAATATGAACTAAACTAAGTGGGTGATGGAGAGCGCTATGTAAAATGAGGAGAGACCAAAGTTACCGACATAACTCAGCTAGCTGCAAAGCTGAAGTGGCAACAAAGTGGGACACATAGCTCAAAAGCCCGACATACGTTTGGGTCCTAAATGACGAAAAATGCAGCATTGATACACTTCTCACCATGAACATAAGCGACATCAACCGCAGACAAAGAGAAGCAGAGAATTGCTGGTCTTAACGTTCAGAACCTTCGAAGCTTGAATTTTAAGTTAACGAATATTTAATAATGAAAATGTGTACGAACGCGTCAGTATTACCTGCTATAGGCCAACATCAATAAATAACGTTTAAAAAAACAAGCAAACATAAACACGTCTGGCTAAAACAACCACTGAACTACTGTGATACCCGCGCCCTAATCCTAACATAATTTTCTCGCTTATCACATCGAGAGGTAATAGGAATGTTTAGTCAACCATAAGCGCTGTTAAATATACACACTGTACCGTTAAACTGCGCAGGTAAATTGGACCGTGGCAAAATTTAATGAATTTACACACGAATAAGCAAAATGCACGTTTCGTTTTACCTGCACAGTTTAACTGTGCAAATTTAAGGTTGAGCCTGGCATGTAGCTAATTTTAATTTAATTTTACAACAAGATAATAACAAACATATGATAATAGAATATATCAGAGCGGGTCTGCGGGTCGTGCAATCGAATCTTTAAAACTAAATTTGGCTACGCTAGTCATATCCGTGCACACTCGAGACGATAAAGCCAAGGTGTCGCCGTTGAAGGATACGTCATCATCATCAATATAATATATATATATATATATATATATATATATATGGCTTGTTAGATATAAATATTCAATATATCATAATAACTGAATGTTAAAGTTTATGCTATAACATTCAGTTGACCTACGATTACATTGCGGCGACTCAGACTACGCCAAAGTGGCCTTAGGTACTCCAGTCAATATTTTATGTATTTTGAAAATAAAAAATAAAACATTTCTGAGCAACACGCTATCAATCTATTGACAGCTATTGCTAAACTAGTTGTATGAAAGTTTCAATGTGTAAGTTTTAAATCTTGTTTGAAAAAAAAATCTTAAGAATAACGAATCGGGCTTCAATTTTTAGAGATTTTTTACCTACAAAAATACACATTTAAGAAATAATATATACTTAGAAAAACACTGGATTATTTCTGGCAAGAATGGTTGAATGATTGATTCTTAGCAATATTTATAAATATGTCATGTCCGCTTTTAACCAAAATGATACTAAACCTAGTAAGGTGGTTATCTTAATCACATATTTAACATTTCAGTCTGCATAGTAGTTTAGTAATTTCCGGTGCAATATTTGATATTTAAGTTTTATCGTCCTACCTTACGACATATGCATATTATCTGAATAAGCCGAAAATGTCCATACAGTTGTTTTAAAATAGAAGAAGAAGAAGATACACTTTATTGCACGTAAACATACATATAGGAAAAGAAACATTAATGAAACAGTAAACAATGTAGACATGCAAAGGCGGCCTTATTGCTGCAAGCAATCTCTTACGTAGCAAGAGAACGGGATAGTGCCCAGAGTGTTGTAATATATACATAAATACTAAAATGTATAGATACTAATACATAGATAATTTAAATAAAAATACGTAATATAAGTATAAAATATACATAATATATAAAAGTAGATTTTAATACATAATTAAAATATTTACGGCACGGGGAAACGTTATCACACTACGTGACCCGTTATGAGAGAGGAGAGCGGTGTTCAAAACACAACGCAAAACAGAGGCGGGGGAAGGAAAATATATGAGTAATATTAAATACTAACGGTCCCTCGCGATTTCATGCGCGTATAAGTCAACTTTAAACGATAGACATGCTGTTGCGGACTGTTTTAGAACTTTTAAAGAGCAATAACTTTCTCCTACATAATTTTATCGAAACTTTAACCGTTTACGCGGCGCTCGCAGCGGAAGCTCTCAAAAGGAAAAAGCGATTTTGAATCATTCTTAATTGCTATGCTTCTATTTGTCTAAGCGTGATGATATATAGCCTAGAGCCTTCTTTGGTAAATGGGCTATCCAACACTAAAAGATTTTTCAAATAGGACAAGTAAAGAAACAAAGAAACAAAACTCTTCGGCTTTATATACTCGAACTAGTATATAAGATGAGCAAATTGTTTTTAACAATAAAAGTGCATAAATTACGGTTGGTCATCGAGGTTTTTTGACTAAAAAAACGGCTTTGTTACACAACTTAAATTATTACGTAACAAAAAAGGAAATAAATATTTTCTAAAATATTTTTAAATCGGTACCAAATTAAATGTAGAAAATTGCTAGTCGTGGTCAACAGCTAGTTCATTTTGGTTAGAATGAAATAAAACCTACATTCTTCTTCCGCGTTTTTTTGGGTTTTTTTTTCACAAATCCCGTGGTAGAAAAATTACTTTAATTAATTATCATTCAAAGTCAAAGTCTAATGTTTCTTTATTATGTATCTATGGCGCTTTTGATTCGTACCTTACATAAATATAAGTGTACATGGTAGTGGTAAACACCAACAATTCATTCAGACCCACAACTGTCCAACGGCTTACTCTCTCACAGCGTAGGGAGATTTAGAAATTACCACGACTCTCCACTGCGAGTTTATAGACTTAACGCCTTTGGTGCCGTTTATTTTCTTCATCGCTGGATGAAGAAAATAAACGGCACCAAAGGCCAAACCCGATCTGACTGGTAAACAAACGTCGGTTTTCTAAAAGTTCTTAGATTTTCTTTAGAGAAAACAACATTTTTAGCTCGATACCAGGACCTCATGAATCATAAACGACATGCTATCTGTTCGACCACCGAGGTATACAACGGCAATTATTTTTAACATACTACTCGCATACGTAAAACACATTATCCCATGATCGCTCCAGCAAATAGCCTCCGGTAATTCTGTAAGCTGGCTCACGGGACCCTTCGCACCCTTTTCAATTTGTATTTTATGTCATATACCCTATCTATTGCTTTATGTAGGCGCTACTTTCAGTTTACCCTAAAGAATGATATTTTTATTTCATTAAAAAACTGCTGCTGTTGGATAGATGTTGACTTTACATATTTCAGAGCTATTATTCATCACTGGCAACACTTTTTTTAATATAGGTATAGTAAGTTAACTCTTGAGCCATGTTCATCACATCAACTCCCCGGCCCACAACAGGGCATGGGCCCTAGTCCACCACCCTGGTCCATTGCGGATTGGTGGACTTCACACGCCTTTGAGAACGTTAGACAACTCTCAGGTAGGTTTCCTCACGATGTTTTCCTTAACCGTTGAAGCAAGTGATATTTTAATGACTAGCTGTTGTCCGCGTATATTACGGGGGACCAATCCCGTGGGAACTCTGGGAATTCCTGGGATGAAATAGTAATATATTACCCTCCGTCGTTGTAACTAACACTATGCCAAAAGTCAAGTTGATTTGTAGGGCGTAAAGGAAGGACAAAATAATAATAATAATAATAAACTTTATTTAGGACAAAAATAGTTTGTACGCAGAGTTCTAGATTAAGTATATAAAAAAACATTGCGTTTAAGATTTATAAAGAAACAATACTTCCTAAAACATAAGATTTGGTTGCTGGTGCCTTCATCATGTTTCACAGTTTTATAAGTACCAGCGACCTTTAAACCAAAAATTAATACCTGCTTACATAATAAATGAGGTTAGTAATTGAAAATAAATAGGAATGTACAAAATGTTTGTAAGACCAGGTTCCAGTTACGCCAACTCTTGTACTAGTTAGAACTGTATCACAGTGAGTTGCCATTCCTCGTGCCCAAGTACTTACTATAAATCTATACGTTTTATTCTATATTATGAATCGTTAAACAATATTTATGCTGTTTTAAGATAATATACTTAATAATAGCGGGTAGGTGGCTAAAATTTTATAAGACACGTTTAACCATCCACCCGCCACTTCACTATTGCTAAATAACTAAATAACAAAACAACACACCGTCATATTTAAAATATTATTAAGGATTATCAATAACTGCTATTGCAAAAAAAAATGATAATTCGAAACAACGACTATGAAAACTGTGACTCAGAAAAAAAAAATTGAATTTAAAACGAAAATTCGACTATGTACCTACTTAATCTGAAAACGTTTAAGAATCAACATTATATTGTTTCGGAGCTACAAACCTTAGTACAAAATTTGCTAGTTCCCAATCGAAAGTCTTTTTCGACCATTACAACTCTGTATCGTCAAAGTACAATAAACCTAATGGCACTCGTCTCAGAGTCGCAAATCTTGCAGCTCTGCTTTCGGTTTTACAAACGTTCCGCCAAAAGCTCGATCTAAAGAATTGTAGTCAAATTTGAACTTTAGCAAATATGCTAATAGGACCCATTTTACTCCGATGTTAAATTATTTCCATACTCGAAAGCGACTCCTCAATTGCAAGCGAGCCATTTTATATTACTAAGGCTACAGTGATCTCGCGAACTTTGAGATGATCTTAAAATATTAATGTTATTCAAAAAGCAAGGTGGTTGACCGACAAAAATCGATTGCATAAAAAATTCTTATATCAGAATGAATTATCGATTCGTAAACAAAATGGATAATAATAAGGTTGGGTTATCTGATGATATTGAATTCTTGTATCGATGGTGTTTTTTTATAAAAAAGGTGAATTAAAAAAAAATAATTTAAATAAGCTGCTAAAATACCGAGAAGGGTAGCTAAGGTTCTGCGCCAAAATAAACGTTTCACATTAACTCTTTTAGGAAAATATAAAGTACTAGCTGTTGCCCGCGACTTCGTCTGCGTTTGTTATTTTTTAAAGCATCCCGTCATCACATCAACCCATTACCGGCCCACTACAGAGCACGGGTCTCCTCCCACAAGAGAAGGGGTTAAGGTCCAAGCTGGCCTAGTGTTGATTGGTGGACTCCACACACCTTTGAGAACATTGTGTAGAACTCTCAGGCATGCAGGTTTCCTCACGATGTTTTCCTTCACCGTCGAAGCAAGTGATATTTTAATTACCATGAACGCACATAACTTAGAAAAGTTACAGGTGCGTGCTGGGATTCGAACTCGGCCACCCGAAAGGTAAGTCGATTCTGCCCAATGCGCTATCACCGCTTGTGAGCATCCCGTGAGAACAGTTTATTTGGGATATGTATGGCATTCAATTAAGGTATAGTTTTAGTACAGATATTTTTAAGTTCTTTTTATTAAAAAGTATCTTTAAAATACCTGTTTTGTTTAGGTTTAGTACTTAATTTTCTTAATATCGCGGTAATTTTTAAATTAAATGTACA
The DNA here is from genome assembly GCF_905163445.1 of Pararge aegeria. Classification (NCBI taxonomy): domain Eukaryota; kingdom Metazoa; phylum Arthropoda; class Insecta; order Lepidoptera; family Nymphalidae; genus Pararge; species Pararge aegeria. The sequence continues at coordinate 3,719,078 of NC_053201.1, forward strand.
ATTGGAATATATAAAATTTTACAACACAAAAATTGCTAAATTAGATAAATTCACTTGCAGTCCTCAATAGAGTACCTACTTTAAAAATGCAGTCCAAACTTTTTACGTAACATCAGTAGTTTTTTCAGCACACACCAAGATATGAATTTTAGAGACGAAATATTTCTATTTTGGGTTGCATTATAGCAATTTTCTTAAAGATCTCCTATTTTATTGAAAATAAATCGTAACCTTTTTTTCTTCGTGAAAGTGTAGCTTTCTTATGGCGACAAAATGGTTAAAATCGGTCCTATACTTTCGGAACCTTTTGGGTACAAAAAAACAACCAAAAAATCTTTTCTCTGAAAATATTAGTAGGTATAGATTATACATATATTAGAGACTATTGATGATTTTAGATATTTCGATATAAATAACTCTAACACGTCTGTCTACCTAATTTCTATGATAATAAATAAGGTGCCGATAAGAAGCCGGCAAGAAACTGCACCGTAGCTCTTTTTCAACATAATTTATAAACAATAGGTACAATAAGCAACACATGTTCTACTATTCTTGCGATATTGAACAATTATTTGTACTGGTATCCTACAATATCATAATAACTTTAATTCAGAGAATTTTATCTCACCCGCTCATATCAGAACAATGTCTAGCTTCCAGAGGTCGACCTTTGTAACAATCAATATTGTGTAAAGCAATGTTGATGGGAAAATGCATTAGAGCTGTTTGGAATTACTGCAGATAAAGAAAAAATTACAATAGCTGTTGCCAGCAGAAAATGTTGTACTCACCATTAGTTCGTGTCTTTATATTAATATGTCGGTTAAAAAGTATCCTATTTTCTTATCTTACAAACTTTTATTATGCATCTCTAATTACAGCATAACTAATTAAACTCTGAAACGACGTAAAACTATACTAACTTATTGGAATGGTATACGCAGTGTTGGTCGGCCCCCAACGCTGGGAGCCGCTGGAAACAAGCGGCCCAGGATCGTGGATTTTGGAACTCTCTACAAAAGACCTATGTCCAGCAGTGGACTTCAATCGGTTGAAGTGATGACGATGATGATGTGTAAAAATTTACTCTCATCATTTTCCCCTAACGCGCCAAAAGAAGTATAACTTCAAAAAGTCACTTTTCTATCACATTAATTGTAGCGGCTTTATGCACTTACATTTATTAATACATACGAAAATAAGATTAGTATCAACATTTTTTAGTATTAGTCAGTTAGTTAGTTAGTACCCAGAACATAAATTAAGTCTTCATAGTGATGAAATTCGCAGGGCATGCAAGAAACCCACACTACTATGTTCAGTCTTGTGTATCTCAACCTGAGGTTTCGGCTTTAAACATCATGTGCCTGTAATAACACAGGCAACAATGCCATTCAGACTGGAACACAGAAATGCAACAAGGCAACAATCCTTTTCCGACTGGAACACAGAATGCAACAAGGCAACAATGCCGTTCAGGCTGGAACACAGAAATGCTGCTTGACGACAGAAATAGGCATGACAATATTTCCCCAGACGAGGTCTGTCACAAAATTACTAGGGAAATCCTCTTAGCTCGAATTCTGGCGCTGCGTTGATTTTTAGTACATTAACTTCGTTACAACTCAATCTAAAGGAAGATTGCAGTTAACAGTGTTAGATACCACCAAATAGGTCATAACGGGAGGTTAAATTAGGCGATACTCAACCTTCGTGGCGCGCAAAGTTTGTTATTACAGCGAACTATGTTCGAAGTTAACTCATATCAAATTTCCATTTAATGAAGTTTTACATAGGATTGTTTTTTTTTTCCTTTTTTTTTTAAAGTATATAGACAAGTTATTGACTGCAATCACACGTGATGGTAAGTAATGGTGCAGCCTAAGATCGAGCGCGCTTGCCTAGAAGATGCCTATTCACTCTTGATTTGAAGGTACCCAAGTTATAGGTATCGGGGAAGACAGAAGATGGGTGGGCATTCCAGGCCTTTGCTGTGCGGATCAGAAAGGAAGAACCAAAACGCTTCGTACGAGTTGATGATATTTCAACAAAGTAACGCTGCAGATTCTTTCTGTACCTCGCAGTTCGATGGTGGAAAGGGGATGGTTTAACAAAATCGAATAGCTCCTGAGCACACTCTCCGAAATGTATCTTGAATTGTGAAAAGTATTTTTTTTTAATTATAATTGACGGACGAAGCAGAGGTCCCAATTAATGGTTAGTGGAAAACCATCGCTTATAAATTGTCGATATTAGAAAATAGCAACTGCTGAGTTTCTTGCTGGCTCCTTCTCGGTACAATCTGCCTTCCGAACCGGTGGTAGATTCACTACACACAGACAGACTTGACGTTTCAAAAGTGCTTATATTAGGCCTACTTGAATTAAATGAATTTCGAATTTTGAATTTTGAATTTTTGAATTTTGAATTTTTTTGAATTTATAAACAGAAAAACACTTCGCATGTTCGCAATAAACTCGTAAAGGTGTAGGTGTTAAGCCTCAAGTGCCTGCAATTACACCGGCGACCATGCCCTTCAGACCGGGACACAGCATTGTAACAATGCTGCTTAGCGGCACAAATAAGCATGGCGGCAGTACTTCCAGGGACGGACTCTGTCACAATAAGCTCTACTTCTAGTACTGCAACGTTTATAATTAAAGCCCATTAAGTTTATGTAATATGCTGTTTTATTGCCCTCATAACAAAGAGCAGATTGGAAAGGTTAACCCCTTCTTATTGTGGGTAGAGACCCGTGCATTGTAGTGGACCTATAATGAGTTGAATAGCTGACCCGTGCAACTTCGTCTGCACAAAATCGGTTATTACCGGAAAACACGAATAAAATAACATTTTCTAAAAACGAATCCTAGCTAGATCGATTTATCGCCCCCGAAACCCAAAATCGTTGGAGCCGATTCCGAGATTCCAATTATATATATACAGGAATTGCTCGTTTAAAGATATAAGATAATATATACTAGCTGACCCGTGCAACTTCGTCTGCACAAAATCGGTTATTACCGGAAAACACGAATAAAATAACATTTTCTAAAAACGAATCCTAGCTAGATCGATTTATCGCCCCCGAAACCCAAAATCGTTGGAGCCGATTCCGAGATTCCAATTATATATATACAGGAATTGCTCGTTTAAAGATATAAGATAATATATACTAGCCGACCCGTGCAACTTCGTCTGCCTAAATCGATTGTTACTGGAAAATACGAATTAAATGACATTTTCTAAAAATGAGTCCTAGCTAGATCGATTTATCGCCCCCGAAACCCCCCGTATACTAAATTTCATGGAAATTGTTGGAGCCGATTCCGAGATTCTAATTTAATATATACAAGAATTGCTCTTTTAAAGATTTAAGATATGATAATGACGATGAAATGATCTTTTAAATGTTAAGGGACACGCGAAACATCTTGGAGATCATCGTGATAGAAAGAAGGTGGTAACTAAGTGGCAAAGTTGATTATTTCCACTTTCTCCCTTTCCACAATAACTTAATGCACTAACTCGTTCAACTTAATAGGAAAACTTCTAATCAAATACAATGTTTACACTCATTGCTCGAGCAAACAGTTCATAAATATAAATAGGCAAGAAGTAAACATAAAACACGAAGAAAGCTGTCCACTTTGCCTTTGACAGACCATTCAAAGCGTAGTCAAGGCAATAAAAAGCTCAAGTAAATAAAAGTAAGCGCGCATTATGCAAATCGCAATGAAATTGAAAGTTTACGTCGTTTTTACGTTGTTACCTGGTTGTATTACGAGTGTCTAGTAAAAAGAATTCTACTCCCATGCTTTCAATCTTCTATCTATCTATATATCTATATATATAAAAGAGAAAGTGTGTGGGTATGTTCCGTATAGGCTCCGAAACGGCTGGACAGATTTCAATAAAACTTTCAGGGAATCTCCGGATTGACCTGGGGAGTAATTCTGTAAAGTTTGGTGACGATCGGAGCACTCCTTATTTTGAACTGTCAAACTGTCAAATACAGCTTTTATTTGCTATGATGACATTCTATTGTTGGGTGTACATGGGTGTAGATAATGATCTTCACCCGCTCGAGAAGAGAATATAAGAGAATGAATACGGAGAGAAATAAATGATTTAATATATTATGAGACTTAAAATAAAAATTTAATGATGTAAGTTTATTGTTTAAATAATATAAAGCAAAATCTAGCCCGGCGAAGCGGGCTGGGTACGCTAGTCCTCTATAAAAAGTTCTGAAACAGTTAGCTTATAGTCAACATGCGACATGCCATCCTGTGTCATAAACCTGAGGCGTAGGTGTTAAGGCTCAGTTGTGCCTTACGAATACACCGTCAACAACGCTCTTCAGATCGGAACATAGCAAGCATTGCAACAAAGCTGCTTAGCGGCAGAAAAAAGCATGGCGCTAACTTCCACGTTCGAGTTCTGTCACAAAAAGTTCTTCTACTATTAATGCAACGTTTATTAACAAAGTCTATTAAATTTATGTAATACTAGCTGTCGTCTGCGTTTGATTTTGTTTTTTGAGGTGGCATTCAATTTAGTTGTAGTTCTAAAAAAAATTAAAGTATTCAGTATCGCTAAGCCTTAAATGAGGGGTTTGCTGCTGTCCGCTGAGGAGTTCTGTCCTCTATCTCCAACTAAATTCAGATCTACACCAAGTTTGGGCAAAATCAAACACATATTTTAACCTCTATAGTACAAAAATAATTATTTAAATCGATTATAATTTGTCGGAGTTATGATGTAAAATCGTCAAACACTTTCATCCCCTCTCCCAAAGGAATCGAGCTTAATGTCGGGATAAAAAGTATTCTTTATTACTTCTAACACTTCCAAGAATATGTGTACTAAGTTTTATGAGGATCGGTTCAGTAGTTTTTGCGTGAAAGCGTAACAAACAAACTTACATTGACATTTATAATATTAGTAGGGAGTAGGGATGCTTTATTTTAGTGACTTCATAACAACGAGTAGGTTCTTGAGTTGACGCAAATATCTTCAACTTCTATCGAAATGTCAATGGTTCGATAATATAATAGTACGAACTTCGAACGAGTCTACAAAACGAAGTTTTTCAATTATTTTTTAGATTGGATTTTATTCTGCGACTCCGTTTAGAAACTAGGATTATCTCGGAATGAAGTTTGTCTGTCCTTTGCTGCGTTTCTAACTTAAATTGCTTGGATTATGGAATTGGTGATAGATTCTTGTAGATATAAATTTCTTCTATTTTTTAGAACTTTTAAAGGGGAACAATATTATTATACATGATTTTATCGAAACTTTAACCGTTTACGCAGCGCAGGCAGCGTAAGCTCGCAAAAGAACAAAAACCCCGATTTCAAAACATTCTTCATTGGTGCTATGCTTCTATTGGTGTTAGCATGATGATATATAGCTGGTGACCTTTTTCGATAAAGAGGCTATCCGTTGTTTTTGACGGTCTGTCAAATGATTGGTGATAACAAAAAAATTAATTTACCCGGCTAAGTTTGTTGTGGGCTCTTCTTAGACCAGGGCCCGTTTGGGACCCTCGTAGCTTTAGATTTAAGTTGGCGAACGAAGTTATCACCATCCCGTTACAATTATGTAAACAAATATGTATGAACGCTTCATAAGTGCCTGTGATAGGCCTACATGAATAAATAAATTTTGAATTTGAATTTGAATTGTGGGCGATAGGAAATCAGTGTTGCCTTTTAAAAATATTCATAAACTACCAAAAAAAAGTTTTACATAATGTAAGTGGCTCTCTCAAAACCTTTTTTTTGTCGTGGTGGAAAAGCTTTATTGCAACCTCCAGCCCTTGGGCAGGACGGAGTTTTTGTGGGACTACCCCTGCTAAAGGAGTAATAAAACAAGCTAAAAACCACCACAGCATGTCCCTCTTGTTGGCTTTGTTAGACGCCCGGGAACCCGTTGTATACCTCCCGGACATCTACTAACCACCCCAACCGATTGCTGGGGGTCCAAAGGGGGATTTGGCTCTCTCAAAACCTGGCCCTTTCATGCCACCTCTCCCCTACGTACAAAAATCACAGTATTTTTTGTATGTGGTTGTGAACTGTTTAGCTAGCTGTTTAATGTTTTAGTACTTACGGATCTCTTTTGATGATGGTGGTGCTCCAACTTCATGTTCGCGCAACGGTTCAGTGCTGTGAGGCGTCTGAAGAGCGACTGCAGCGAGTCTGCGTCGAGGAACGGATGGTCGTTTTGGACCCCAGACACGTCGATTGGGAACTGCAAGTCTGAAACAAAAAAACTTGTGTTTGTATTTGTAGCCCCAATTCCATATGTCGGCTCCAACGCTGGCTCTAAAACTGTTCGCTCAAAGTTGATCGGCAAATTTATGTTTGCCCCAACACGCAGCGCTGATTGGAAAACTCTACACGCCTTCGAGAACATTATTACGGGAGCTCGCAGGTGAGGTCAAAGCAAGTTATATTTAAGTGTATTTTTTTCTTTTTTGTTTTTATACGACAATACACATATCGCCGTCTAGCCTCAATGTAAGCGTAGCTTCTGTTGTGGTTTCTAAGATGACTGATGAATATTTTTATGAATAAAATACATGAATATTTATATACAGATAAACGCCCAGATAGCAAGCCGTGATAGCGCATTGGGTAGGAGTTCGACTTCATTTTCGAGGGGCCGAGTTCGAATCCCAGCACAAACCTTTAACTTTTCTAAGTTATGTGCGTTTTAAGTAATTAAAATTACACTTGCTTCAACAGTGAAGGAAAACCACGTGAGGAAACCGCCTGAGAGATCTACATGATGTTCTCAAAGGAGTGTGGAGTCCACCAATCCGCACTGGGACAGCGTGGTGGACTACGGCCTTAACCCCTTCTAATTGTGGGAGGAGACCCGTGCCCTGTAGTGAGCTGGTAATGGGTTGATGATGAAACACCCAGACACTGAAAAACTTTAGGGGATAGAATAAGACCCAAAAGGGAGGCCCAGATGTCAACCAGTATATTACCAAGGATAGCACCAACGTTGGTTGACGTTTTTAAACGTGTTCTAGTACAAAAACTTGCACGTGTCTCAGACGAAAACGGACTCTAGGTTTTATAACGCAGCCAAGCGTTTAACTCATTATAAATAAATAAAAAAATTACGCAGCAAATTTAAGATGTCTTGCAGCAGTCTTTATATCAACTTTATTATGCTATTTAAAAAAAAAAACGTTGGATTAGTGTCGACGTAGGCCGTAGTTGTTCATTCAACCGTACGTTTCTGAATAATCCAGTTTATATTTAGAATCGAATGAACGACTCAGTCGTGTCAAACCTTTTCCGCAGAAAAACCAAGCGCCATAAAGCTTTGTATACTACGTTCAGGCTTATTTGCGAAAAATTATTAAAGTCACACGAGCGTTATATTGAATCTCTGTACACGACTAAACGCGATATGAGATTAAGCGAGATCACACGTTAGCGACTTTTTACAAGCTTTTATTTTCATTCTTACTTTTTTCTTTGGTGTACAATAAAAGTATATTCATTCACTCATTCATTCATTCTTACCTGCCCTGTTATTTCCCTGGCGCAGTGATGATGGTGGTGGCGTTTTTCTCTTATAAGTGGGAATTCCCGGGATTTGGGAATTGAATTATTAAATTCTCTCTGGTCTGGTCAGGCCGTGGCTAGTTACTACTCTACCGACAAAGACGTGCCATCGATTTATTTAGCGTTTCGGTACGACGTTGTCGTGTAGAAACTGGTTAGGGATTAGGCTTTTATAAAGTGTTCTTATAATTGTCCTACTTTGTAAGGTTGACATACCAGTTATTGTTAGTTTTCTTCATTCCGTTTTTATGACCCTCCATGACGAAAACTCGCAATCGAAGTCTTGATAACAAATGCTCCCGGAGATAAAGTATCCAATTAATTTCCTTACTAACTGACTTTTTGTCGAGCGACATGTCGTTTATGTGAGCTTTCTCTAGCAACCGTGTTACTTTACCGGCATAAGGGTTATAGCAATAAGGGTCATATCGCTATGCAGCATGCTCGTTTGATCTTTAAACGGTAAGATTATCCACTGAACCAAATAATATTTATAAGTTGAGAGGAAAATTTGAGTACGTTTTTCAATATATCGCTGGTGTTTGGAGAAAGAGCAAATAACACTATATTATATGGCTTGGTAAAGAGAAGCATTTTATCGTACTACGAACAAATCATATAAAACGGCGTTGTGGTAAAATTCAATGAAGGTATTGCGACATTTCCCCCTGAAATTATATTGTTGCTGCTAAAAAGGTCCTTATTTTCTATTTCATTCTATTTTCACTCCCTTCCTACTTTCCTTTTTAAGTAAATAGACGAAATAATATTCAATACTAGCTGTTGCCCGCGACCTTCTCTGCGCTTGATTTTGTTTTTTGATGTGGCATTCAATTTAGTTGTAAGTGTAGTTTAAAATAATTATTTAAATCGGTTATAATTGGTCGGAGTTATGGTGTAAAATCGTCAAAGACTTTCATCCCCTCTCCCAAAGGAACCGAGCTTAATGTCGGGATAAAAAGTATCCTATATTACTTCTAACACTTCCAAGAATATGTGTACAAAGTTTCATGAGGATTGGCTAAGTAGTTTTTGCGTGAAAGAAAAACTTATATTGACATTTATAATATTAGTAGGGACATCAATATTTATCATCGAGACAAATACATATTTGCTACTAAGGTATCATCGAGATATTAAAAATATTAATTGATTTATTTTAAATAGGCCTACCTTTTAAGCACTTTTGAAACAACAAGTCGGTTTGTTAGTAGTTACTCTACCACCGGTTTGGAGGTCTGCCACCGGAGAACAACCTGCAAAACCTGCCTCCTTTTTGCTACAACCATGTACCTACTGCGATCAATAATGCTTTTTCGCAGCTTAGTGACTAAGAGAAAATCCTCTCGATGGGAGAAACCTTTACCAACAGCGGATGGCTATAGGCTTATGATGAACTCTCCTAATAAACGGTGTCTATAAATAAACAATAGTCTATAGGGAGAACCGTCAGGCATATTTACGTGATTTGGGAGTATAGGATGAAAGCAAGTTCGCTCAGGCATGCTCTCACAGTCCAGTGCTCGCGAGCTAAATTTAACCCGTACAGGGGTACGTTCAGTGGTGTGTTGTCGCTGAAGGATTTCATTTAGTAATGTTAACATAATTTTTTTTTCCACTTCAAGTTACTAGGTATGTGTTATATTCTTATTTTTAGTCAGGTTTTTTTTACACTTCTTTACAATCGAGTTTCAAACTCGACAAAACCAAAATGCGTCACGATATAGAAACAAACACATAAATATATAAGATTGTCTGCGAGAGAATGAGATAGAATTCATTACACAATTTGTTTCAGTTACCATCGAAACTGAATAATTTTTCCTTTTTTTTATTCCACTACAAGTCAGCCCTTGACTGCAATATCTCTTGGTGATAAGTGATGATGCAGTCTAAGATAGTAGCGGACTAACTTGTTGGTAGTATGGTAATCATACCCCTGATAGGTTTCTACGCGCAACGGAACACTAAATCGCTTAGCGACACGTCTTTATCGGTACGGTGGTAACTAGCCACGGCCAAAGCCTCCCACCAGACAAGATAATTCAGAAATTATAAATTCCCAAATTGGAATCGAAACCTCCTACTTAAACTCACACGCCGCGCCAGAGAGGTCGTGCTTAGAAGATGTCTTTTCACTTGAAGGTACTCATATTGTAGATACTGGGGAAATGGAAACTGGAAGGGCATTCCAGATTACATCCATTCCAGATATATCATCTAGGCATATAGATGTCTAGCGAGCCACAAAGACATATCCGTTCAGGGTAGGTAATCGGGACAGTCTTCCACGTCACCGTATCCTGTCTACGACGGACCGACGGAGAAGTGACACGTATTGTGCAGAGACCTCCGAGCTGACCCATTTACACTTTGTTCTTACTAACTTACGTTGTTAGGCCCGCGCTTTTAAAGAATAGATTTATAAAAGGCAGTCGGTCATGTAGTTTGTATTTTTTACAATGTACGGGTTTATACAGAGATATGATTGCGATATTGTGCGAATGGGATAACGATATCGGCAGCATTTTATAAATCTATGCTTTAATTGCGCGGATTATAATTACTTCTTTTTGTTAACAACGTGAGAATATCGTACTATTAAATTCGCATTGAATATTGTTTCCAAGACTTACTACACGGAATAATATGTGCACGTGATAAGCGCTGAGAAAGTAAACTTGGTATTGCTTTGTAACCACCGACGCATAAACGACAAGGGTGTTATCGACTCTGTGTGTGTGTTGAGTCTGTCTGTGGCAATGTATTTTCCGAAACCAATTTTTGTTGTTTTTTTGTTTGAACGGTGAATTAGTCGCGAGTGGTCTTAGCTATGTTTGAAAATCGGTCAAATATGGCCGCCGCCACAAAATGGTGGGTTTTTATTTAAAACTCCCTCAATATGGGTATAAATGAAAGGCTCGACAAATTGTCTTTTTTTTATATTTTTAATTTATATTAATAAAATAAGTAACTTCTAAGCTACTGAGCTGTAGTTCATGATTTTGGCATGCACCTCTTACTTTTAGAGTTTGTTTCTTTTGAGCAATTAAATACCTTTTGCTTTAAATGCGCACGTAACTCTGAAAAGTTACACTTGCGTCCCGGGGGTAGCATAAATAAATAATTAAAATAAATAAATAAAATCGCAATCTAACCCCAAAGTAAGCGTAGTTTGTGTTATGGGTACTAAGTTGACTGATGAATATTTTAGTGAATAATATTTTATGTATATTATTCACTAAAATACTAAATATAAACACCCAGACACTGAAAAACATTCTAGTTCATGAAATCATGACACTAAAATTTTTTAGTTGTGGGAATCGAACCCATGGCCTTTGACTCAGAAAGCAGGGTCTCTGCCCACTGCGCCAATCGTCGGTCAAATAGAACTCGGTACCCCTGAAGAAGACCCGAAGCCCCTCTTACCACTAGGCTGTCGCCGTTTAGTCTACTTTATAAATATAGAGATATGAAACTAGAATGATACAAAGAAAGACATTTCCATTTAAGTTAGTCGCGACGGTTTCCGTTGCACACCCCCGTATCCTGTTAAAACCGGAGACGCGACGACAATGTGCTGACGGCAGCGAGTAAAGCGTATATAGGTCAACACCTATTTACACTTTTTATTTCTGACTTACGTTAGAACGTAAAGATTTTAAACTAATATTTTCGTGGTTAATCAAGATTTCAACAATCAAGAGTTTAACGGGTACAAATCCAAAAATATTATCGTGGTATGTACTTTATATATTCAAGAAATATTACGACGTCCATTTCTTATCACGACAGTGTATACCTAATATATTTTATAATAATAACTAAATATTACCTGCGTTGATTGCGGATTTCTACGTTTGTTTTCCTGCCCCAGCCTATGTTCGCCCGTTGACCGGATGTCTGTCTGTTGAATCGTATTTCCCGGACGGATGGACAGATTTTGTTTTTTTTTGTTTGAAAGGTGAATTAGTTGGTAGTGTTATTAGCTATGTTTAATGAAACTCGGTCCAAGATGGCCGGGGTCACAAAATGGCGGAATACATATTTTTCCCAACTTAATATGGGTATCAAATGATAGTCTTGACTAATAAAATACGTTATACTAATGCAAATTTCAAATCCAAAATTGTGAATTACTTTTTTTCTACAAATCTCTCAATATGTATCACATGTAATGGCTTGACTAGTAGAATAATGTACAGTATATGAAAGCCAAAAGACAATAACTTTAGATTTATATTACCTCGTTTGTTGTCGTTCGCTTGATTTTGTTCTCTCCAATCGAGCTTGTCCGAAAAGTCCCGAACGGCCTAATAGAAGTCGAGAAGCTCAACACCAGGTTTTACTGGTCTAGTCTATGTTTCGAACCTAATCATTGCTACCTAACACAGTTCTAGTGGATAGGATCACTTAGCCGAAGTCAAATTACCACATTTGGCTTTGTGAACTAACAGTGTACATTTGAGGTTGCTACCGTAGAATTAGGGATGTCAACTCAATTCTGTATTAAATAAAATAGTTTATATTCATCATCATCATCATTTCAACCAATGGACGTCCACAGCTGGACATAGATCTTTTGTGGGGAGTTCCACAATCCACAAACCTGGGCCGCTTGCCTCCAGCGGCTAACAGCGACTCGCCTGATGTCATCTGTCTACCGCTTTGGGGGCCGACCCTACGCTACGTTTACCGGTGCGGGTTCGCAATTCCAGCACCTTAAGACCCCAATGTCCATCGGTTCTCCAAGCTATGTGCCCTTGCCATTGCCACTTCAACTTCGCGAGTCGCTAAGCTATGTCGGTAACTAGATGTGTCATGTGTATACCATGTCGGTAAGTTTATATTGCAAGGAGTTAGTAAGGCAGCATAAACAAGTCTAAGTTCAGAATAAAGAAAAAACTCGAAACGTCAAGAAATGAACTACGCAATAATCGCGGCCAGTATCAGCCTAAAAATGTTGGCCGGGAAGACTTTCTGGAGTGTTTCCGCTTCATAAAAATCCCATAGGAACCCCCTATCTTCTTCCCGTTACGGGTTGGCCAACGCTTCCTTTACCGGTGCGGGGTCACCCAAGGTCCTTCGATTCGGTAGAATTTAGAAATAATTAATTCCCAAACTGCGGTACTGGTCGGAGATAAAACCACTTAGAATTTTAACGGCATTGTAAAATACCAACTATAAAACTTTCTCGAATTATCGACAAATTTAAAATCTTTGATAAACAGAGCAACAAAGTACAAAACCATGTCCAATCTCCACGATAAAGTGCAAAAACTCACGTTCTTGCCTACTTTGGCTGAGTTCGGAGATGTAGCTTCTTTGCTGTTACTGTTCCTTGATTTTCTATCAAATTGTAAACATAACACTTAGGTGCCTAGGCCTTGTTGTAACAACAAATCGTGTTACTCTTTTTTCCATACAAATCGTGTTAACTTTAACGCGATCGAATAGGTAGAAATCCCATACTAGGACCTCAGGTGTCCATTTATGAGCAATTTTAAGCACGATTTATTATCCTAAATCCGTCTTTAGTAATAAAACCTGAGTAAATTTTTATAAAACTATCCGAAACAGTTAGTAGGTTGGGTAGCCCATCAGTTATAAGTATTTGATAATACTAAGGAAGTAAATGTAAGAGAAAAGTGTAAAAACAAAAACCGAAGTACAAAAGAACAATTTCAACAGCACCATTTTCTACTTAAATTGATTAAAATTAAATTTACTAAAAGTTTATCAACCCTATCTATTTGTAGCGACTCTACCAACGGTTCGAAAGGCAAATTCTATAGAGAAGAAAAAAAACGGTCGGACTTCTTGACCGTTTTTTTTCAATTTTAACAATTTATAATTTAACAAACAAACAGGCTTGTTTAAGATAAGCTTGTTTGATTTATTTTACTTTACGAATAGGCTTCTCTTCAAGGAAATAAGTCAATCTTTATTATTTTATTTGGTGCCAACCCTAGCTTGACAGCGTTCGGTATACTAACGTCCACTGAAATTGTACTATACATACTATAGGCACAAAGAGGTTTTCTGGATATTCGCAGCATGAAACCGTTTGTTTACTACTTAGGCTGGCGTTTGTTTTATTACGGAAGATTGTATTACGTAAATCTATATATACTCGTATATAAAATTGTTATGTTGGTTTGTGTACGCTTCAAAAACTTAAGAGTTCTGCACCGATCGAGCTGAAATTTTAGCTTGATATATAATCCGCATCAAGGATTGTTTTTATCTATTTTTTGCATCAGTCACATACACACATTCAGACGGCCCATTGGCGCAGTTTGCAGCGACCCTGCTTTCTGAGTCAAAGGCCGTGGGTTCGATTCCCACGACTGGAGAATGTTTGTGTGATGAACATGAATGTTTTTCAGTGTCTGGGTGTCTATCTATATATTATAAGTCTTTATGTATATTATTCATAAAAATATTCATCAGTCATCGTAGTACCCATAACACAAGCTACGCTTACTTTGGGGCTTGATGGCGATGTGTGTATTGTCGTAGTATATTTATATCCACGACCGCGAAACTACAGTTTTTTTAACGATCGATGTACCAGTGACCGCGCCATCTGCCGAAAGCGAGAAAACACTCGCTGACATAATATGTAATGTATTCTTTGTTTTGTTTCTCATTTCTCAACCATTCCATAAAAATGTGCCACAGCGAAGCGTGGCTGGGTACTACTAATAAATAATAAATGTAGCTGTGTACTGCATCCTGTAATTTGCGCGGGCAAAGTTGCAGGACACATCTAGTAATAAATTAACAAAAAATGCCAATACACGACACGCAGTGATATTAAACCTCTATATCTATGTAATTGAGTATTATGTAAGTTTATAATAGCATAAATATGTATCATAAATATCTATTCTATTACACATACATTTATAAGGGTATTTTTGTAGTTATTATGTAACTATAGAGTCTTACCGAATCATGATAGACATTACCTTATGTTCGCCTTTTTTGTATTATTTTTAATGTTTCTGAAACTGTTAAATGAAATAAACTTATATTTATAATTAATTATTAAATTAATACACTTTTATTGTACACCAAAGAAAAAAGTAGTTACACAGATAATATGCATAGGGCCATTTGGTGGCCTTATTGCGGCCAAAGAAGCAAAAGGAAAAAACATAGAAAAGAGGTAGTTGGTGATTATTGCATCAGAAATAAACATTACAAAAATACATAAATATAATATATAACTAGAACATATACATATATATATCAAATCCATGATATAATATGGAAATTAAGCATAATTTGTTATACTCCGCGAAAAGCAGGAGAGCCTGTATGGTGTAATTTATAATTTCATTAATCCCTTGCACCCTAGCACTAAGAACTATTATTGCTTTTCTTGTGTTTTTCCTATTGTGTTGTGTTGCAATAAAGTTTTTCTATTCCATATGGTTTTGACGGTATGGTTACACTGCTCTATACAAGTTGTATTAAACATCCATTGCCGGTGCGTATAATGATTTTCACAATTCCTCCCATACTATTATAGTTCATAAGACAGAGTGAATAAAGGCTATGACTGTATACAGCAAACATGTGTGTACGTGGAACAAAGCTTAAAGTCGGAAATTAGCTAGCACGTAACAACGCGAAAATGCTCTCAGTGTTTTGTTACTTAGGTGAGGCTTCGTATGATCGTATTACTTAACCTTTCCTTCTAGTCCCGACTTTTGAAATAAGATTAGACCAGCTCAATGAATAGCTTAAAATCATTTTGTTACGAGATAGAATTGGTGGTTGTAACTGACTGCTGAGTGGCGCAGTGGGCAGCGACCCTGCTTTCTGAGTCCAAAGCCGTGGGTTCGATTCCCACAACTGGAAAATGTTTGTGTGATGAACATGAATGTTTTTCAGTGTCTGGGTGTTTATCTGTATATTATAAGTATTATATTCATAAAAAAATATTCATCAGCTATCTCAGCACCCATAAGTCAAGCTGCACTTACTTTGGGGTTAGATGGCGATGTGTGTATTGTCGTAGTATATTTATTTACATTTATTTATATTTGTTGTTGTTTTTTTTATAAAAAAAAATAACAACTAAACTAAATAAATTTTAATTTCAATTGTTTTTTTTGTAAAACAAAACAACTAAGAATATTTAATAAAGAAACAAATATAACCTATGTTAAACTAAATAAAATCTAAAAAGTCTTCGAAACCACCGCAGCGAGGCACAGTTCCTAAGATGCTGGCAGCACTGCTGCTTTGGATGGCCAAACTAATTATTTGGCCAAGGTTAATGCCCGCTTTTGATAAATCTTTAAAAAGAGCTCGAGTTCCAGACCCCAGGGTCCCATAGTCTCTACTTCAAAAGGCACAAAAATGAAACTGCAATCCAGGTTTTCATATTTACGCCTACTGACCTGCATCTGGTAGCAGCCGCACCCATATTCATATTTATATACATATAATATAATATAATTATAATTATATATCCAAAGTAAGCGTCGCTTGTGTTATGGGAACTATAACACAAGCGACTAATATACAAAAATACTTATAATTTACACATAAACAACCAGATAATGAAAAACATTCATGTTTATCACACAAACATTTTCCAGTTGTGGGAAACGAACACACAGCCTTGGACTCAGAAAGCCGGGTCGCTGCACACTGCGCCAATCGGCTGATAAATACTTATACAAATTTAAAATTTAGAAAACGACCGACTTTTAAAATATTGTACATTATTATACTAGTGAAGCTCTTTAATTGGTTACTCATATGATAGGTGTAAAATAAAACGATATAATTGCCATTTCGTGGTGTTAATTATATATTATACAAGTCAAGCCCTTTAATTTGATACTCATATTGTGGGCATTGTAAAACAATTTTTGTGAAAAAAACCATTTTGTGGTGGCCATCTCAGACAGATTTTCATCAAACATAAATAAAAACACTCCCGACATATTTGCCTTTCAAACAAAAAAAAAAACAAAATTTAAGATCGCCGCCATTTTACGGCGGCGGTCATCTTGGACAGATTTTCATCAAACATGACCCCGACACTCCCAACTAATTCACCTTTCAAACCAAAAAAACTAAATCAAAATCGGTTCATCCGTTCGAGAAATACGATGCCACAGCATACGTACACACAAATACACGTCAAATTTATAACAACCCGTCGTTTTATAAACTGTATTCAGGGACGTTAGTTGTTGACAACAAACACAAACACAAACCAACGATATCAAGAATAACTTTAAGTAAGGCTGTCCCTAACATCTGTCATCCACAGAAACCTGAAAGCCCCGAACAACAATTTCATCTTTATTATCTCACAAACCTACGTTAAGTACATTTCTATTGTATGCGACAATTCCAATTTAGTTTGCAGGAAAACCTTTCTAATGTATTATGTTTCGGGATTCAAGTAAACAAATGTAAACAATGGACCGGCCGGTGTCGAAGGTTACTTTTTATTCGCTGGGCATGGAACAAGTCCTACAAAGTGCCGTCTTGTGTTTATCAACCTGAGGAGTAGGTGCCCAGCCTCATGTGCCCTACACTACATTGGCATCTTATAACGTGCCGACCTGTGTCCATTAACTTGAAGCTTAGGTGTCAAGCCTCATGTACCTGTAATCACACCGGCATTCTACAAAGTGCCGCCCTGTGTCCATCGACCTGAGGCGTAGGTGTCAAGCCTCATGTGCTTTTAACTACAATGGCATCCTATGACGTGCCAAACTGTGTCCAGCAACCTGAAGCTTAGGTGTCAAGCCTAATGTAGCTGTAATCACACCGGCATTCTACAAAGTGCCGCCCTGTGTCCATCGACCTGAGGCGTAGGTGTCAAGCCTCATGTGCTTTTAACTACAATGGCATCCTATGACGTGCCGAACTGTGTCCAGCAACCTGAAGCTTAGGTGTCAAGCCTAATGTAGCTGTAATCACACCGGCATTCTACAAAGTGCCGCCCTGGGCCCATTAACCTGAGATGTAGATGTCAAGCCCAATGTGCTTTTAACTACAATGGCATCCAATGACGTGCCGAACTGTGTCCAGCAACCTGAAGCTTAGGTGTCAAGCCTCATGTGCGGCCAACCATGCCCTTCAGGCTCCTTGGCGGCAGAATTAGAAAATTGACAGTAGCAATTCCCCGGACGAGCTCTGTCACAAAAAGCTCTACTAAACAACTACTAATAAGTTTTAGCATTATTTATATTCACCTATTTTATCATATTTTATTTAATTATTCATTTAATTGCACAATTAAAAAAACGGTTCACAAAAGGCGGACTTAACGCTAAAGCATTTTCTACCAGCCGTACGTGCGAGAAAAATGAGTGAGGGTGTAGCCAACAATTTTAGGAAGTAATTACAAAGAAAATATAAACTACATAAAAAAGGGTATATTTATTTATACTCTTTATTTGTACACCACTCAGAAAAACGAGACAAAAAAAAGAACAAACACATGAAGAATGAAGCAGGATACAAAAGGCGGCCTTATCGCTTAGTAGCGATCTCTGCCAGGCAACCTTAGGATTAGGAAAACTAAAAAGAAAACAAATAGGTGGGGTACACTATTTAGTACATACATACGAATATCTACATACTAATACATAAACCAGACTACACAAATAAAAAGTATATATTATTATGACATAATTAATTCCTGATGGTATGACGCTCATTCCTTGCAGACTGGGCAGGTCACTTGCAACTTGTGTCGATACCCTAGCTGCATCACACATCCAGGCTACCTCGGCAATGGTGGGTGCGGCTGCTACCCGTGCCGAGCAGGGCAAGAGGTGAGAACCTAGATAGCAGTTCCAATTTTCTGCTTTTTGGAGTAGACTTTGGGACCGTTGGGACCGGCGGCACGAGCTCTTTTTAAAGAATTACCAAATAGGGTTATCGAGTCTACCGGTGATCCTACAGCGACCAGTTACCTTGGCCGGAGAATTAGTTTGGCCATCCAAAGGGGCAATTCTGCCAGCATCTTAGGAACTGTGCCTCGCTGCGGTGATTTCGAAGACGGGAATAGGTTTTATTTAGTTTTACATAGTTTATTTTACATAATTAATAAAAATATATGTATATAAATATAAAATAGTGTAAAGAGGAAATCATGGAGACAGCTGTAACTCAACGTACGCTAGCGTAAACGTGTTAAAACAAAAGTTTACTGCATACTATTTTCCGGCACTAAAACAAGTTGAAATTAAAAACTGTAACAATAAAGTCTGTAAACCACGTGCAAACTGTTAATTGACTTCTATGCAGCCTTCGAGTCAATATAGTAAATAAATTGAGCCCGGAAATCAAATTTAGCGCGGGTATGCAGCTGAAAAGCTGTTGCTTTTATATTTTTATATATTTTATACAAGCCGTTTCCCGCCCGCTTCGCTGGGCGAATTGAAAAAGGAAATAAATTACATTTTATGTTTCATTTTTATTTATTTTTTTCATATTTTTATTATTCTCCTTTTTTTTATTTTTGTACGAACATAAATAGGCCCCGCGGATAGAACTGTAAGCATCGATATTGTTTAGACTTACTCAAATTCCAAATTCCATCGATTTAGCCTGTATCTTTCATCCAGGTGATTTTTCTCACTAATATTCATTGTAACTTTCAATGTGCAATCATTATAACATTTCCGTGCCTTTCTTCCAAAAATTAATAATAATTGACATGAAGAAAAAAATTTGAAATGAGCATTGAAAGTTTAAGTTAAAGTCATTGCAAGTCTCATATGTGAAGTTGAAATCTGTCTAGGTTCAAGTGCGCCGAATTTTCTGTTAACTAAAATTTTCTCCGTGACATCAATTTTTTATAGAAAATTAATTGTGCATGTTTTTTATGAATTCTATTGGAATAAGTAACTAAATTTATTTTCTACATCTCATGTGCTTGGAAAATGCATTCATTTTAATCTGTTACATTTCCGCGATCCCGCGATAAAAGAATTCGTCGGTTATGTAGTCTGCAAAAGTAAAATGAACGTAAAATTCTTAGTCCGTTGATTGGATAGCTACATGTAAAGTTAAGTTTTTGAAACCTCTCAATGACTTTTTCTCCGCTGCCAAAAAGACGATTGTTGTAAGGAAATACACGAATATCCCTACATACACGAAGATCCCCACCAAATTTGGAGTCTGTAGAAGTTACAGGTTAGAAATAAAAATTTTAGATTTTAACACCCATCCCCGCAATTCCTGTCGGAAGTAGACTTTATTGAAATCCATTTTGAGATGTTCTTTATGTGAATAATAAAAGATTCCTACCATATTTCGCTTTTTTAGGAGCTATATTTCGAAATTGAAATTTTTTATTGTTAACACCCACCCCCGCGAACCTTATTGGAGGTGATTCATTGTAAAATCCGCTCGAAGATCATTTTTATATTACATATAGAACACTCTCACTAAATTTAGAGTCTATAGGAGCTATCGCTTGGAAATTGAAAATTTTCATTGTTAACGCCCCCGCAATCTTCTTTGGGGTGGGATATCGTAAAATTTGTTCATAAATCATTTTTACATCACTTATAGAAAAACAAAATTTGGAGCTTGTAGGAGCTTTAGCTGGAAAATTAAAAATATTAATTGTTAATACCCACCCCCGCAACCCCCTGTGGGGTGAGCTATCGTAAAATTCGTTCATAGCCTATTTCTACACCTCTTACAGAAGATTCCTACCAAATTTGAAGTCTATAGAAGCTATAGTTTAAAAACGGGAATTGTTCATTGTTAACGCCCCCGCAATCCCCTTTGGGGAATGAAATTCTTAAACTCTATTCATAGTTGACCTCTACATAGCAAAAGTAATATTCCTACCACGTTTCTAAGTCTTATGGTTCCCGAGATTTCGTGGTGAGTGACTATATAGATGGGAATTCTTCGATTATCATCGAAATTTTTAACTTTTTATCGGGCTTTTTTAAAATTTTCTTACATACAAAACTTTCTCCTGACAATTCTGAAGATAAAAAAAAAGCTTAATTGGTCCAGCCGTTCTCCACTACCGTGAGTAGATTCTTAGCTGAATGTAAAAAACCATAATCCGTTTAATACACTCTGTTGAAATCCATGAAAACAAAAGAATCAAGAGAAAATGCTTATCTTTTGTTTTTATTAGCGGGATAAATGTTCATAAAAGTAAAACAGCAATAAAAAAATGAAGGAATGTTGGAATTCAAAAAATAGATAGCCATAAACCATCTAGGAAAAATTTCGCATCGAATGGTGGTAGTTTCATGTCGATACGATCAGTGGTTTAGGCGTGATTGAGCCTCAAACGAAGACCATTTTCATTATATATATATAGATTATATTGTTATTAACTGCCTCGTTATCTATTGGATGACATGTTCGACTGTAGATTACGAGGTCCGAGGTTCACTGCCCGGGTTGGGTCTATGAATATATAGGGTTTTTTATCAAGAAAGTACCAGCCCGGTGTTTTGGGGAGGTAAGTGAATTTTTTTTGGCTGCGGCTGTTTTTTGAAAAAAATAATTGAGGGCTCTCTAATCGATACTGAAGCAAAAACTTCATTTTCGTCGTCTGTCTGTATCTTGGCCGCGACACTTTAAAGAGAGTTCATGCATTTTCTGCGAGATTTTCAGGGGAGGGGGGGTATGGCCGGGGAGGGCAGCTTCTCCTGGGTACGCCGATGCCTGTCCCTCAGAGACCGCGTTAAGCGGCCGGTCTGATCTCTTTCCGGTCGTTTTGGAGCTGCCGTCCCATCGGACTATGAGAATGATGGAATACAGAGTACACCTGTGTTTGCACACTCACTCGTTCACTGTTATATCTCCTACGTAGTTGGAGAATCTCGCTGGGGACTGACACCGTAGCCTCGATCAGGGAAACTATTTATATTGTTTTTACCTGCAAACACTACTGTAGCTTCGTGCTGACTCACAAAGGTATTTTAAAGTATCGGCATCATTATCAACCTATTTCCGACAGGGCACGTGTCTCTTCTGAAATGGTTCAGGCGTCCATTACTCTGGTCAAAACTTCACATGCCTTTGAGATCATTATGTCTTTAACATTAAAGCAGGTGACATTTTGTTGCTTGAAATTCATGGAACTCTGAAAAGTAAGAGGCTGAAGCCACTCTTTTATATGATAGACGGGAGTTACTGTTTTTTTTTCTTCTTTGACAATCTTACGTGACGTTTTATAATTTTTTTAGTGTTTTTACCTACACTCAGGCCGCGATTGCCCGATAGTCGCAGGTTCAAATCCTGTCGATAACGATTTTTTTTATAGGCATTTAAAATTTATAAAATACGTGATGTTCAATGATGCGATCTAAGATGGTGGTAGGCTAACCTGTTGGGGTTATGGCTGTTTATTTGAAATATATACCTCCAATCAGTTTCTACGCAGAAACCTTCCACCAGAAAAGCTAAAACTTCCACCTCCTTGCTGCTCAAATAAATAACTAGGCATTTAGAAACAGATCAATTTTACTTCGTCCTTCTAGTATTTCGATACTCGACGACGAATTGCGAGCGAAAGTCTCACACTAAAGTGCAGAAGTAAGCGAAAACCCCGGCCTCTAAAAACATTAATTAAAATTACACGTAGCAAAATTATAAACTTTTGCAAGAAAAGCTTTTAAAAGTTTCCAACTTTGCTGTGTTTTAAGAACACAAAGGGCTATTTCAAACCCTTAATCGGACACCCAAATGTTTTTAAGGTGTCAAGGTGTTTTCAAATGTCACCGTATAGTGTGGCTTAGTCGCTACAATTTTAAAAAATACACCAAAACTTACACAATCCTCTGGGAACAAAGTAACGGATGTTTTGTGGTGATTTTTTCTATTTCTATTCTATTCTATAGTGTACTGCCGAGTTGGCCCGGGGCTGCCGTCAAATAAAATCGGTCCAAGATGGACGCCGCCACAAAATGGCCGATTACATATTTGTTCACAACTCCCACAATAGGGGTAACGAACTGAAAGAGCTTAATTAGCTGAATACCATGTACTATGGTTTTTTTTTTATTTCGTACGACAATACACACATCGCCATCTAGCCCCAAAGTAAGCGTAGCTTGTGTATACATAACTACTTAAAAAACGATATAGATAATCACCCAGTCACTGAAAAACATTCATGTTCATCACACAGATATTGTGTTGTTGTGGGAATCGAACCCACGACCTTGGACTCAGAAAGCAGGGTCGCTGCCCACTGTGCCAATCGGCCGTCTTTATTTTTTAGTTAATTATAAATTCAAGATGGCCGTGGCGGCCATCTTGAATTTATAATGGTGAAATACGGTCTTTTTCACAACTCTCTCAATATGGGTATCTATGAATATCTAACTAAGTATATAAAATAAAGTACCTAGACTTTAGTGGCAGGCGGAGTTTTTTTCATTTTTAATATATATATTATTTATATACGAATAGTAGGTGAACTACCGCACGTACTTCTTTTGATGTATTGAAAAATATATCGATAATTTTTGGCATTTCCGACATCACTACTATCGTTTTTTTATTTAATTTAAAATCGTATTGTGTCAAAATAGCATCCGTAATATTCAGAAAATCGCGGAGGTAACCTGCGCCGGGTTTATTACGGTGTATATTCACGGTTGACTGGACGGAGAGGGGGTATTCACTCACCCGGACTCATTTATAACAGTTAATCGAATCCACGGACGACTGCCCACCGCCCTTTGTGTACAGTTAATTGACGTTCTGTCAACCAACCTAGACGAAGAGCTAGGGATCGCTAGAATTACAGCATTCGTCATATAATTTGTCATTAGGTAGTACTAGTAGAGTTTTTTGTGACAGAGCTCGTCTGGGGAAGTGCTTATTTTTGCCTGCAGGGTGTGGCGGTTTGGTCTGAAGGGTGTGGTAGCCGGTGTAATTACACCTTACTCAGGGTGATGGCACATGGCGCCACTTTGTGATCCTCGCCCAGCAGGGCTAGCACGGACAGGAGACATAAATTATATCCCCCGATTATATACCCTGACAATATAATGAATGTGTTAACCTGCTAAAGAACGAGGACATTATCCCCGGAGGAGGAGTTTATCCCCGTTTACTATTGTACTCCTTCTAGCTAGACGAGCAGCACGGCACGTGCATTAAAAAAAATTATGGCCCTGGGGAAAAAATAAAAATTGATCTGCTCCCACAGTTATATCAAAACTCAGAGCACTGACGCACAAGTGTAAATAATATCGAAAAATAATATGTGTAATAATAAACGGGGGTAAACTTCTACTATTCCATGTTTCCGTGCTTTAACAAGTGGACACGTTAATTATATCCATTGTAAGGGGGCATAATCGGGGGGATATAATTTTTATCTCTTGCCCGTTGGCTAGTACTGCTGGGCTAGAAAGGTCAGGAGACATAAATTATTGTCCACTTGCTAAAGAACGGGAACATGGAATAGGAGAAATTCAGCCTGTTTATTATTGCACATATATTATTTGGATATAATGTCTATTAGTGCGCCAGTTATAAAGTTATATAGATACATTTTTATCCTTTCCCGGGGATATAATTGTCTCCAGCCCATGCTGCGAAGTGTTGGTCTTTATAGTCGACGGTTTTACATTTAGGTGGGCCATCTTCGCTGTCAGTTTATTTCAGCTTATTTCCTTACCAGTATTATACCTAAATGCAAAGGAGTGTTTGTTTGTTTGTCCTTGACGCACTAATTAAGCGACCTATCAACTTGATTTTTAGCACGGATTTAGTTGAAAGGATGTAGAGTGACATAAACTACATTTAATCTCAGGAAAACTGATAATTCCCACGGGATTCGTGAAAAACCATGATTAGCGCGGATGAAGAACTCAAAGCAAGTTATTACTATGATAAAGAAGTTATATTAGTGCAAATCTAGCGTTTAGCAACTCTATAGCGACAGGTATCTGAAAGGTTATAGTAGCAATCGACTACTGCTCACATTTCGACAGCAATACGGATTATTTTCGCATGTCACGTGTCAGTTACGACAAGGTATTAGGTTTGCTTAGAATGGTACGTACGGGCGGTTTGATTGACTGAAGTATTTGTAAACTGTGATTGAATTGCTAACTGAAACCTATCTGAGATATATGGATGACAATTCTATGGAGGTCGTGTAATTTTTTCACACTTTTTTTTAAATTAACCATGCAGACGACCTACCTGATGGTAAGTGGAAAACCATTGCCAAGAGAGCAACACTTCACAGGGCATGCAAGCAGTGGCGTGCACAGCATACAGCAGGAAAATTGCAAAAACGGCGAAAATCCGCCTCCTGTACGAGTAATATATAAATTTTAGGGTATGCAGTGCTTTTGTGCATATATGAAGTGCACGCCACTGCATGCAAGAAGCACGTCCTGCAACATGCCGCCCTGAGTCCATCAATTTGAGGCGCAGGATAAGAATGGGAGGTTCGAATTTCTAAACGAACAAATAAATTTAATTACTTAACCTTTCTTGAACATATTCATAGGCACTAATGTGGGAGGGGCTTCGATAGATAAGGTAGGAAGAAAGGTATAAAAGGAGACACATTTGGCGAATTTTTCACTTTAACAAGTAAGCATTGTAAGGTCAACATCTCCTAAGGACGCTCCGGTTTCGGAGCGAAACGTTCGTAGAGGGTACATTGCCGAAGATCTGTTTGGAGAGGAGTATAAGGATTGAAGAAAATGTAAATAACACCATACAGATTCGCCTGCTTTTCGTGGACTATATCAAATTAAGCTTAATTTTCATAACATACGAAGCGTAGGTGTTAAGCCTCATGTACCGTCACCGTGTAATTCTCATGAAATGTACGCATCAAAAGTGCCACCTATGGGCCTACTAGAATAAAGATAGTTTTGGCTTTGACCTTGACTTTGACTTTGACTTTGTGCCTGAAATCACACCGTCAACCTCACCCCCCCAGAATGGATAACAGCTATTCTGCTTGGTGGCAGTACTATAATTTCTACATTTCTATTATAAACTTCAACAACTGAGCTATTGCCATTTTATGAAACCGCTTCTGCCCAAATCTTCACGCTTTATTGGAAATCAAAGAGGTATATATTGCATATCTTCTATTTTTTTTTCTCTAAACAAATTGAAGTTATAAGCTTTTTGTGACGAAAAACTGTAATATTATTTCAAAATTTAATTCGTAATCATTCACATAGAACGACACGGCGAAAGCTGGCCAATTTAGAGAGTTTTTTTTAACGTTTTTATTATTTCCCCAGTTATATTGATGTCGCTTGTTTACATCGAATATAATTCATAGCCTTTGTGATGAAAGTGAGAGGGTAGGGCTTTAAGTTTTCGCTTAACGGAGCGAAAATTGAAAATAACACCGTTTACTTGATATCTGTATATTATAAGTATTCATATTTCATATGTATTATAAACATATTCATCAGTCAACTTAGTACCCATAACACAAGCTACGCTTACTTTGGGGCTAGATTGCGATGTATGTATTGCCGTAGTATATTTTTTTTTTTTTTTAATATTATGAAAATTTAGCTTATTTTGCTATACTCCGCGAGAATCAGGAGAATCTGTAGGGTGTAATTTATAATTCCACCAATCCTTATACTTCACACTAAACAGATCTTCGGCAAGTACGTTTCGATTTGGTGTCGGAGCGAAACGTACGTAGAGTATAAGGATTTAAGAAATTAAAAGTTACACCGTACAGATTCTCCTGCTTTTCGCGCAAAATAAGCTAAATTTTCATAATATACCATGGAATTCCTCAAAATACTGCCTGCTTCTATCCAATACCTTTTACTTGATGCGACGTTGGTAAAGTTTGCATATTACATTACGGATCACGAGTTCCTAGGATCGATTCCCGCGCAGGGGTTAAAAAATGTATTGTTAAATATTTGTATTTATCTGTTAAAGTAATCTGGCTTCATCATCATCATCCGCAGCCTATTAACATCCTAACTCCAACACTGTCTCTCATAGGAGAGACAGTGTTAGAGCATATACCCGCTACGCTGCACCAATGCAGGTTGGTGGGCTTGAACGTCTTCTACCAAAATTAAGTGATAATAACTAAGACCGACAATTTACGTCACCTTACGGGGCTTACACCGTCAACTTGTGAACTCCGGGCCGGTACCAAAAACGCCTTAAAAGAAAATACACAACACCTTATATAATTTGGCCCGACCCAGGATTCGAACCAAAGACCTCATGATCTAAGGTCACTGGAAGGTTTCTCAACAATAATTCGGACATACACCGACACAGATCGGTCATTAGCGCAAGTGCCATAATAACGTTATTCGTAATAACGTAATAACGGTATATAATCTCATTAAACTCCAGTTAGATAATATATTAGGTATAATACCACAAACCGCAAACGTTTATTAACTAAATTGTGTCTAAATTACTAGATCCGAGTGTGTAAAATTTACCACACACCACCACACCATCCGTAAGGTCTGCGAGGCACAATTTTAACTAAATTACTGGTTCAGAGTCAGCAATATTCATCTCACACTGCCGCAAGATCCGCGAGCGATTTTTAAATGTTTACCTTAGTAATCATTAAAGGACCAACATGTAGTTATTAAAAAAAGGAAGCCAAGGACAAACATGTAGTTATAAAAAAAGGAGTTAACCTTTTTTATGTTTGTCCTTGGCTGAAATCTTACTTGCACGTGGTTTACATCTTATTAGAAACTGAAATTTGAACGACTTAACCTACTTTTAGTTGATCGCGCATTGCCACAAGACTTTAAAATCCGCGTTGATAATAAGAATGACATCAGTGAATGACATTTGGCTGGTTCTCGCGCGTCGTTGTAGCGGTCTATTAATTTTCTTACGGCTCGTGCGGCAGTGTGTGATTACTTTTAATGGCACAAAATGGGTGGATGGCTACGAATGTGGCTAGTAACCATTCTACCGGCATACCGCCCAGTGATATAGCGTTGCGGTACGGTGCCGCGTCTAAACTGATTATGGGTATCAGCTTAAAATAACTGCCATACCCCATAACAGGTTAGTACGCTCTACCATCTTGGACTACATCATAACTTACTACCAGGTTAGATTGCAGTCTGGCTCTTTTGCAGTGTAATGAAAAAAGCTTTTTCCTAGTTGGTAACCGCATTATTTATACTAGTGATTTTTTTCAATGCGTTTCTCTTGCAGCAATGTGCGATGAATTCAACGTAGTGGAATTTAGTGTTATTGGAAATTTAAACAAGTTTGTATTGCAGTGTATGAACCATGACACAGCTAGTATTTCGAACTCGCTTTTGTTAATTATTCACTCTAACATTGCATGTACCGATTGTTCAAAACTGTGTATGGTAAGATACCATCCTTAAATTACGTCACACGTTAAGGAGGGGGTTGACGAAGTGTTACATTGCGTGACAGGGGATGGGAGGGGTTTTAAATTTCGTGACGTCACATTTACAAATCTGTGTTAAAAGACGAACTTTGCGCTGTTAACGAAATACTCAAAAGATTTGCAACTCTATCCGTATAAACATAAGATTGTATTTATGTAAGATCTTAGACGATTAAGTTTTCTTTATTTAATAAGGTAATCGTTTTTTGTTTTGTTGATTTTTTGAAATGTTTGACATGATTTGCAAAATGTGTGACGTCACACTAGGGAGGGGGAAAGTCTCACAAATGTAGCCAGCTGTGACAAGGACGGGGGAGGGGTCAAAAGATCAAGAAATTCGTGTGACGTAATTTATGGATGGCCTCTTATTTAGTAACTTACGATTATTTTACCACTAGACAATCACGGTCACGTAACGATGATGGACTATTGGATAGGAAATCGGCTTCTCTTTCGGGCGGCCGAGTTCGAATCCCAGTATGCACCTCTAACGTTTCTAAGTTATGTGCGTGAAATATCATTTGCTTTAACTTACTTTGGGGCTAGATGGCGATGTGTGTATTAGAACATAATATTTATTTATAATGTGGTTGAAACAAATCGAAAAAAAAAATTACCTACTACCTACTCTAGTTTCAAGAGGTAAAAAGCCATTACGTCTTAGAGTAATCTGTAGCCACTTAACTCGCACGTTTCACAGCCAAGGTTAGACTGCACATGCATATAACCGCATATAAAGCGGCTATTGTATTCTGATTGATCCAAATCCCTGGTAACACACTCCGCTGATATAATAAACGATACCGTACCCAGTTGGGTTTCTTGTGGGCTTTGAGACGAGGTCATAACTTGGACACGTTGTTGTTTTAAAACGATGTGCTAGGAGTTGATCTTGACGTAGGAATATTTTTGGTTTGGAGGAATACAGACCATGCTAACGTTTCTCACTATTGTATTATTTTTGCAAAGATGTGTTCGACGGTATTGCTCTATTTAACAACGATGAATTTAAGAATATTTGGTTTGGGAGCAATGTAAACTTGAACGTTGAAATCTTTTTGGTTAGGTGGGAGCACAATAACTACTTTTAGTTAATAAAAAACGTAGGCTTATAGAAAAATCTTATTATAATATTAAGGATTACATGTATGATAAAAAAGGTTTCGTATGAATTTCTCTAACTTCATTAATAAACATTAACTCGACTGTGAGATGGCGATAACAAAAAAACCTGGTTAAGTTTGTTGTGGGCTCTTCTTAGACCAGGACGCGTTTGGAACCCTCCTAGCTTTAGTTTTAAGTTAACGAATGCAGTTATCACCATCACTAACATTAGTGTTAACATGTTAAATGTATAAACGCTTCATAAGTGCCTGTGATAAGGTCTAAACGAATAAAACATTTTTGAATTTGATCTTACTCGGTCATTTAACCACTACCTGTTTGCTAGCTATGAGGGTTTCAAACACGTTCTTATCTAACAAGATGCTCAGGAAAATAAGGCTGGGTATTATTTTTGCTTTTATTATCTCACTTTACTATTACATGGTTTATTTAATAGCAACCTCGTGATATAATAGGACTGTTTTGAAATAACTGCTTTCAATGTTACCATGCCTATGTTAATTTTTCATCGACCTTCTCATCGAAATTGGTACAGGCATTGGGTAAAAACGGCTAAAATTTACTTTAAATTTTCTTAAAGATCGGGTAAACCACATATTAATCTGTATTTCAGCAGCTCGAGAATTGCATAAAACCTAGTAAGATTTTTTAAATATTTCTAAACATCAATCTTTTAAAAAAAACGCTGCATTAATGTAATAGATATAACTTTTTATGGTCGCCCTTCCCAAAAAATGTGAATTTAGTGTAAAATTCGGCACCTCAACGTAAAATTTCGCATCCCATTAACAACATTTGTATAACGAACGAGACCTTACTAAATATTAATTCAAATAAGACAGAAAAACATATGGAGTTAACTTATAATAAAAAATCACTTACATATTTCTTAATAACTTAATAGTTCACTATCACTAACACAAACTTTTGTTGAACACAACTTCATATTCAAATTTAGAACTACGCATATAATTTACACCAAATCACACTAATAGTCACTAAAACATGTGTACACCCAACCACACACACCACAACACTGACATACCTGAATGCTGGACAAATAGGGACAGATAAAAAATATTTTTGACATATCTGTTTTCGTTCTGCTGTCAAAAATTCCGACCCCCGCCTTCTTACTTTAAAACCGACAACTGCCTCTGTTATTTTCGAAACTCTTACGTTAATTGAAATAAGGAATATAATTGATTGTATTTTTTTTCAATCCGCAATATTTTGATTCCCTGGAACATGTCACGTCGATGCAAAAACGATTTAATCAATTTTGAATAGTAAATTCATTAAGATAGAGTCTATAATTGATGTTCTCTTGTATGTTTGAAGAATTTAGTCATTTAAAAGGATCGTTTACCTGAATGATAAGGCTAATCGCTTATGTTTTGTTTGCATTATATTTTAGTAAGGGAATGACATAAATGATATTTTGTCTATTTTATGATAGGCCTACCTAATTTATTTTTATTTACAAACGTATTAGGATTTGGGGTAAATAAGATAAAACTATGTCGCTAACTCTAATTCTAATGTTATTTTAATTTTAACAAACCCAATTTATGACAAAAATAAATTTTGACATGGGAATTTGGAATCGTACATTGGACTTGGTGTTCCGTAGTTGTAAATGCAAACCATTGTCTGGGCATGTAAAAAAATTAGCAGCACAGCTTCATGGACTTTAACTAACTAACTAGTGGGCGGTAACTAGCAATGACCGAAGCCTCTCAGTAGAAAAAGTTTTTTGTATCTTACATAAAAACACGTAGCAGTGATTTAATCTGGAAGATAAACACTTGATGCCACTATGTACTAAATCTTAGTTTAAAGAAACATACATCGAAATATTCGGTATAATGTGTCTTTATAATTATTGTATTAACATACATTCGAACAATTAATGACGGAATGAAATATTTCTTTTGGAATTTCATTATCTTTAGTTAATTTCATTTGTAAAATTCTATCGCATAATATAAAAAAAACATTTTAAAATATGTTTAAATGAAAAACTAAAAAAAACGTTCAAGTCATTATTTTTAAATTTGTAAACAGTGCAAATTGTTCACCTAAAAGATCTTAATTTTTTATTTATAATTTCATTATAAAATAAATAGAAACTTAGAAACCTATTGCTATGTTTTTATATAAAACTGTTTAATTTCTTATGTTTTTTATTTTTTAGGTGAATAATTTGCACTGTTAACAAAGTTAAAAATAATGCCTTGAAGGATTTTTTTAGTTTTCATTTAAAAAGTTATCTTTTAAAATGTTTCTTTTATATTATTCGATAGAATCTAAGTAAAAAATAATCATATAATAATATTAATCTACGGAACACTACGAGTATCAATTACAACTGTAACTTAAGTAGGTAGATATTTTTTTACTATAGTAAATTCCGTCACTTGTCAAAAATATTTTAAGGCGACCGCCTTTTTTTTGACAGTGGCAACAAACACTTAAATTGTCTTGTAACCGTGAACTATGGGGTTTACAAGTATTTCATTGCGCTTGTGAGTCTATGAGTTCTATATTTAAAGAACAGTACCTTTTTTTTTTACTACAAATTAGCTCTAGACTGCAATCTCACCTGGAGGTAAGTGATTATGCAGTCTAAGATGGTAGCAGGCTGAACAATTTGGCATAATCGGGTGGTAACTAGCCATGGCCAAAGCCTCCTACCCGACCAGACATGAGAAAATTCAGAAATTATAAATTTGGAAAGAATGTTTGTATATATTTACGCATATATATACCTATTAAAGGTGATTTTGTAACACTTGACCCACTTGTCACTTATTATGTCCTCTTCAGTTTGGTTGCCTGGCAGATATCTCTCTTTTTAGCGTTAAGGCCGGCTTAATGCAGCTTTTTCTCTTATTTATCCTTTTTGAATTATATGTTTACTTATAATAAAAGAATGTTTGTATATTTTTACGTATATAAATATCTATTAAAGCTATTATTGTAACACCAATAACCCACTTATTAATCATAATATTATCCTCACAACTTCAGTTGCGATAAAGTATACTTTCTTCATTTTCTTTTTCTTTCTTTCAAGACTAAAAAAACGAATGGAGTCGTCATTGTTAAAGAATTTTTATATGTTAAGGTTTTTTTCCAGGATAGACTAAAAAGTCTGCGTCATGAAGGAAGTAAGTCGAGCCTTTCACTGGAGTAAGTATCAGTAATGGCTTAAAGCGGTTATCTTATCAATGATAACAATTCTCGCAGTTCAGGTATCGTACAGTGTGACTGCCGCATGCAACGCCAAAAGCATCTTCACAACTCCATAGAGTTAGTGAGTGGGTAGAAGAGGCTTGAAGAAAGGCCCAAATCACAAATATGTAGATGATACATTGTGCATCTTAGGGCCAGTCCGATAACCGTTTATATCACTACACCAACAGCGCACTAAATTAGTTTTTAAAGTATTAAATTAAAACTGTACGACCTAATAACATGCTGTAAGGGGCAATGTTTATCTACATAAATATGACTGTCTAGATAATAAATAGACTTTTTCCAAGCATTAGTAGTTCATTCCTAACAATTAAAAAATCAAATATTAGTTTTTCTATGTTTTTCTGCACAAAATGTGAAATTATTTAGAAGGGATATGGTTTCACGGACTATTTTTTACTAAATACCAGTGTTTTGTATAAAGAAGTATTTATTTAAGTCCATACGTAAAGCACGTGGATAAAATAGATCGAAAACGTTTCTTTACAAATACCTGCTCGAATTACAAATAACATTATTTCAGGCTGAAATCTTATAATGAATGAAGTATAATGGTGAAATAATTATTAAAATCGCTTCTAAATATTAAAAGGAAGTAAGAAATGTTTCCTGACCTGAACCTGTTTGGACAGGCCACTGAAGGTGGCCTGTCCAAAGCAGTGCGGTGTTAATAGACAGATTTTTTTCGTTTGAAACAATCCGATAGTTCCATTCACAACTGTATGATTTCTAAGCTATGTAATGTTATGAAGTGAGACTGAGAACTATTTCTATCGTTATCGTAAATCATTTCCTACTCAAATAGTATAACTTTTGAGGACTTTTGTAATATTATTATCGCATTTTTTACTGAGGTTTTCAAGTGATCCTTTTGTTTTCTCCGTAAAAGCTTTATGCAACTTTTTGAAAGTAATACGTAAGTCGGATGCGATGATAAAAAGTTTAAACGAATGTCGCCAAAGTATGGCGCCATGCTTCTCATATTTTTTTTTGGAATACTGAGTTTTGGCTGTCATCTTTACCTATTGAAGTTCCTCTGTCAAGCTTCTTTTATTAACCGACTTCAAAAAGGAGGAAATTTTGAATTCGTCGCAATCTTTTTTTTTATGTAGCATACATTACATACGCGATTACTCGATTTGAAAAATTCTTTTTTTTTTTTTGCTTTAAGAGCATACTATCCAGGTGGTCCCATTTTATCGAAATCGGTTGAGCTGTTATTAAAAAAACAACAATAATGTAACCCAAAGTAACAATTTTTTGCTTTTTAGTTCTTGGGCGTATGTTTAAGTCGGTGTTTTTTTTTTTTTTTTTTGTTTTATATCTAAGGTCTTTTATTTCCTAAGGTTATTAAAAATTAGCGCTTAACTGAGTTAACTACAACCACACTTGATGATAAATTGTGGTGCAGTCTTAAATAAAATTTAAGAAATTCAGTAGTTGCTCTTTTCCAACATCTCTAACTTAGCACATAATAAACACAGATAATCGGTTTCTACGCAACATCGTACTGGAACGCTTATTCGCTTGGCGGCAAGTCTTTGCGGTAGTGTGGCATCTAATCTTAACAGAATACCATTAAATCTGAAGATGTTTTATTTTATTCCGCTACAAGTTAGCTTTTGACTGCAATCTCACCTGAGTAAGAGACGATGCAGTCTAAGAAAGAATAAAAAAAAACAGCCAAGGCCAAGGTTTCCAACAGACAAGTACAAAGAAAATTTAGAAAATATAAATTTCCAAATTGCCCCGGTCAGGGATCGAATCTAGGAATAATGAAAAATAAAACAGAAAGTGCACTTAGTTACGTTCACAATTTAAAAAGAGCGTTACAACCGGACAACCAAACTTTTTAACAGTTTAATATAACTTCAGCATCACGTATACATATATAAAATAAATACTAGGGCTACAGATATTAAGACAAGTAAACTTAACAATTCTATATGGAATGTATGGTTCATATATCTCAAATAGGCAGGAGTGAGTGCGCATATTGTGTCCTCTTCTCAAAGGATAATTTGGTTGATATTGTCATCGGCAGACGTTAGAATTGTATGGACATAATATTTCATACAAAATGTTTTTATACTAAGAATACTTTTCTTTATTTTTTCAGAAGAGTTTTTGTTAAACTATGCATTACGAAGTAGTAAATGGGTTCGATTCCCAAGTTAGGCATAACATTGAGACTGAGTGTAAATTAAATTCCAGATATTTTATATACATTTTTTTAAAGTTTCCTTGCTGAACACCATGATATAAAGATAACGTAATAGCTTAATTTCTAAGCAATTTTTCATTGTAAAGTCAACATGTAACTACACCGCGTAAGATCTGGTGGTGTTACGATGCAGTCTAGAATAGTTCCTTTTTTAATTACTATTTATTTACTGATGCAGGTAAATAGGTGTTGCAGAAAAAAAATGGAGATCTCAAGTGTACCACGCCAAATTGGCATGCAAATAGTTATCAGGGAAGTATTTAAATTTTAAGTGACGTTACAACTAGGTACAATTAAGATATTGGAAATTACAATAATATTAATTACAATTATGAAATAATGTTTATAATAATACAAACATACAATTAATAAGTAACAAATTACAGCTGGCTGATTAGTTATGATTTGCCTTAATAATTTCTTATTCAAAACGTCACGTCAAGGTATATAAGGGGGTAACTAGCCATGTATGATGGATGAAGACTTGCACCAGGCCAGGCTAGAGAAAGTTCTGGAATTATAAAATTTCAAAATTGTCTCCTCCGGGGATAGCACCCGGAACCTCTCACTTATCACAATGATTACCACCGCGCCAAGGAACTCGGCAAAAATACGTCTAGCACTAAGTTGATAGATGAGTCAGACAAAAAAAGCCTTTTATGTATAGAAAGAAGCCTTATTCTTGATACTTTATGCGATTTCCATATACTTACACAAAGTTATAAATAAATATGGTTAAAAGGAAATATTTGTCACATGTATGACAAACTAGGAAATAAAACAGAGAGTTGTCGAGTTACACCATGTCTAGATTAAATTATGTATGAATGTGTGACGTCATATCGCTAAACGGGCGTGTCAGGACTTGACGGTGATAAAACACGTCATCGCTTAGTTGGATGATGTTAAGAAGATGTTAAGTCGGTGCAGATTTGTGTCGGACCATATTCCACCAATCAAGAGTTAGATCAATATCTATAGATACTAATATTAGAGAGAGCAAATTTTTTCGGGCAAAGAAAATTGCAATAATTTATCTAAAGTAACGAAAATTTACCTATAAAATTTATTAATTGGCGTGCGCTGAGAAAACTATTGCTGTTACATAAAACTTCAATAGGGATTATTACAGACGGTTCCCGTGGGAATTGTGAAAAAGAATTATTTCTTATACAATCTATGTATATAAAGAAAGTTGTGTTATTTATAACCCAAGAACGGCTAGACCAATTTTTCTGATTTTTGATATTTCGGATTCCTCGTAGACCGGAATAGTATAATAAGTATTAAAATATAACATTCATAAAAAAAAATTGTCCGCGGTACGAAGTTCGCCGGCACAACTAGATACTAAAATGCATAAAAACAAATAAATTAAAAATATTATGACATGACACTTTGTCGATCAAGGTTTTAATTTAAAACGTTCATTTAATTTAAAATTCTGTTAATTTTTAAAAGATAATTAAATAAAGGTTTTTCAAATAAGGAAAATCATATATTTTTCCTTAGCCAGGCATCTATGTTAGAACGGATTATAAATCACTTTGACATAAATGCATATAAATTAAACATTCTTGGATTTCGTATTACTCATATAATCTTCTAAGAACGTGACGATGGCATGGCTGAGTTTCTCTGGGACGGTCAATGTTAATCGATTGATTTCAGCTCATAAAGCTAATATTAAGGGCTATTATAGGGGGGGTGTTCAAATCAAAGCGCGCAGCGGTGAATGATAACATCGGTAGGAAACCTGCATGCCTGAGAGATCATCTTAATGTTCTCACAGGCGTGAGTCCACCAATCCGCACTGGGCCTACATGTTGGACTAGGGCGTTAATCCCTTCTTTATTGTGGGAGGAGACCCGTGCCTTGTGTGGCCGGTAATGTGTTAATGTGATGATAACGGTGTTAATAATAGATTATTCATAGTAATAATTGATGGACAAAGCAGACGGAAAACAAATAAATAAATGGTGGTGGTAAATATTTCTTAAATGAAAAATTCATTGTAAAGTCAACTTCTCCTGAGGATGGTACGGTTTCGGAGAGAAACGTTCGTAGAGTACATCGCCGAAGATCTGTTTGGTGTGGAGTATAAGTATTGAAGAAATTATAAATTACACCACGCAGATTCTCCTGCTCTTCGCAGAGTATAGCAAATAAGGCTTAATTTTCATAACATGGATTTCTGCCGCCCTGTGTCTACCAACCTGAGTTGTAGATGTAAAACCTAATGTGCTTATAATAACATCGGAAACCACACCTTTCAGACCGGGACGCAATAATGCTTTGTGCCAGAATAAGCATGACACTTGTACTCCCCCTCGGATGAGGTCAGTCACAAGAAGATCTACTAAACTAAAGATGAGAGAAAGAATCAAGAAATGATCATAAATTAGTGTCATCTGCATATCGTCTGCGAAAGGTACAGAAGTCGTTTGTGGGATTGAGTATACGCATATACGTATATTTATAATATGATTCCTAAGGTGATTTTGGACCTGCCAATGCATAAGTTTAAGGAATTTGTTAAAACACATTTATTACAGCGAGGTTACTATACAATTGATGAATTTCTTAATGATCCAGAAGAAGAAGCATCCGGCTCCGCTTTCAGCTCTCACAAGATAGAAAATGTAAATTGTTGATGTTGGAAAAGAGCAACTGCTGAGTTTCTTGCCGGCTTCTTCTCGGTACAATCTGCCTTCCTAACCGGTGTTAGAGTCAATACAAACAGACAGACTTGACGTTTCAAAAGTGTTTATATTGACATGTGCCTACTTGAAATAAATGAATTTTGAATTTTGAATTTTGAGAGAAGAAGACTAAATAATCCTGGACATTGTTTTAATTCTATCTAAAGATCATTTAGATGAATAAATATTACATAGTCAAACATTTATATCTTCCACATAGCCCTTATCGTGGATAGAACCCAGCATCTCGACAATAAAAAAAAATGAAAAACAATAAAAACGCGGACAAAGTCACGGGCAACATCTAGTTATTTACAAGGCGTATCCATATTAAAATACACGATGGAACGAAGAATAGCGTTCAATTGAGAAGGATTTGGCTTCATCTCTGCAGCTGAACTTCGTTACTATTTCAACATACAGAGTGTTCACAGTTCATCAAAGTTTTTTTCGAATAACTTTATCGAACTTGTCCCCAAATTTCTGCTATGAACCTTTAAAGCATAGAACCTCTATGTGGCGGTTAGAATATGGCTATTAAACGTATGCCTGCCAAAGCATACTAACCTAGACAAAGCCATTGCTTTCGATCAGGCAAGATAGTCAGTCGACTTGGGTGAAGACACTATGTCGTAAACAATGTCGTAATAAAATTTCATTGGATCGAAATTAAAATTCCAAACAGTAATTAAAATTCCTTGCTTTCTAAGTAATATTAGGTATATATAAGATTGTAACCATCATGATGGAATTTCGCGGTATGATATAAGTGATACAGTAAAGGAGACAGGATTTTCATTCGGAAAAAAGGACTGTTTCCGAGGGATGGATAAATAACTTTTAAGAAAGGGACACACCTAAAATTAATACCGGTGAAGTCTGCTGTAATCGATGACAAACTGCCCAAATATGCTCTAAAATATGCTTGGTAACGGTTCGGTCCTCCGATATTGACCTGACGATGAACCATAATCGCAAATATAATTTTCTATAATTGTTTGAATCGATTCCTGTATCTTGACCTAGGCAATTATTGCACATTTTGCTTTACTAGATGATACACATTAATATGACAACACCCTGTATATCTGGGACAAGAGACGCATCAATGGATAAGTATGATTAATAGATGCTTGGGGCAGGTCGGGATCCTATTTAACTAAACTCTTCCTTAAAGGACTTTGACAACGCAGGCACAGAAATAAATAAAATAAATAAATAAATATACTACGACAATACACACATCGCCCTTTAGCCCCAATTTAAGCGTAACTTGTGTTATGGGTACTAAGATGACTGATGAATATTTTTATATATAATATACATAAATACTTAGAATATACATATAAACACCCAGACACTGAAAAACATTCATGCTCATCACACAAACATTTTCCAGTAGTGGGAATCGAACCCACGGCCTTTGACTCAGAAAGCAGGGTCGCTGCAAACTGCGCCAATCAATAATATATTATATATACACACACACACACACGTGTATATTATTATGTATTATAATATTAAATGTACCACCCTGCGAAAAAGACGTGCCATGCAATATTATTTAGAGTTCCGGTACGATGTCGCGATTATATATATGGCTAATAACTGCGATACTTCAGACAGTTTAGCCCGCTAAGAGTATGACTGAATGAATGAATGAATGAATGAATGAATACACTTTTATTGTACACCACATAAACATAAAGTAAAATTATAAATAAAAATTAAACAAAAAGTATACAATTTGTCGGCCTTCGCTACATAGCGATCTCTTCCAGTACCATCTTAGGCTGCCTCATCACTCACCATTAGGTGAGATAGGCCAAATAAAGACGAAAGACGTCTTTTCCTGTTGGTTTATTGTACATTCAAAAGATACTACAATAAAAAACATAAAAAATCAATGTCGACTCACCTTCGTACATCTGCGCATATTGAGGGAAGCCAGCTGCCCGGAGCCATTTGCAGGCCTCTGCTGCTTCGATTTCTGTAACAAAACAGATGTCTAGTAAGAAGAGAGAGATAAGAGAGAACAGAGAGAGCTTTATCAGGGATTAATGCTCTGTGCACACAACAGCTTGTTGTCTTGTTATTTTATTGATCTTTGTGTACTAGCAGTACCTTTTGTATCTGTGTATCGTTCGGAAAGTTGGATTTTTTGCACTAGTGTTTTTTCTTGTTCTTTTTCAGTTTACCGTTTTTCCTATCCATCCAAACTAAAGAGTTTTAATCAAACATTTTATTTGAGTATTTTAATTTTATTTTATATATATTTTTTAATACATATTTATATATTATATTAGGTTAGAGATGTACCTAATAAGATGACTTTAACACCCACCTAGTTTCAAACTTAAATCAAGGTTAGCTATGTTCATAAATGCAAATGATTGATTTTCTTTTATGGTACATAAATATTTCATCTTATCCTAATAAATTTGTGACGTGTGAGATGAAATTAAAATAATTCAAGAGGAAATACAAAACAATGTAACGGACGAGTTTACAGAAAATCTTTTTCTTGCATGACCATTAAATTCGACAGGGCTAACACAACCTTGTCAAAAACAACCAACCCTCGTCCGAAAAAGTTATTTAAATTCCACGCAGCGTGACGTTACGTGATATAGAAAAACTGAGTCGTCAAAACAATGGTTTAAACATTTCACCTCGCTTATAAATATTAATAAGTTAAACCACCGTTTGTCGATCCCTGGTGCCCTTGGAAACTGTGGTTTGCTTAGCTTCAAGAGCTGGTGGTAAATTTTGGGTAGTTACTTGAAAAGCTGGATGTTACGTATTGTATTTCAACGTGAACGTACGGCAATGATTTTATTTAGATTAAAATATCAACATTTTATTATCAGTGGTATTTTTCAATTGTTATTAAAGTTATGATTACTGAAAATGATAAGATAACTTTTTGTAATGCGTCTTTGTAAATTTATTGTATAGGTATATATTCAAACTAATATATCCAAGCAATCTTTTCAGTCTTTCTTAGTGGTACTGGTATAAAAATTCCTACCTTCGTATATTGAGATGATGATTATATTAACTTCTTATATATATACATGATTAGATTAAACCTTGATTTTTTTGACGTGACAACGTCTTATAATTCGATGGAGCCGGCTGCACGCACGAAAAAACATGACGTATGCGGCGTTACCTCGCTCTGAGGCGTTCCATTCAAGGCTTGAAGTGCAAGCGAAAGCGTGGAACGAGCGACAAAGAGGCACAGTCGGCCTCCGTGTTCGACATCTGTCTCTCTCCTACTTGAGTGAGCGTTGCGTCCGCGTGGACAGCTTCCATACAATAATACATTTACATGTTTTCGGCAAGGATGAAGTGCAGTGAAAAGTGAATGTGGTGTCAATTGTTTATAGCAACGATAATATCTATCAAACAAATAAAATTAAAATTTTCTTTTGAAAAATGCAACCACTCCATCAGTATTTTCTTACGACGTTGTCACGTTCAACTATCGTCAGTAAGCCGACTTTACAGACAACCAATTTTTTTTATTCCACTACGAATTCACTCTTGACTGCAATCTCACCTGATGGTTAGTGATTATGCAATTTAAGATGGTAGCGGACTAACTAT